>NW_027361752.1:25452500-26080000 GCF_039654945.1 Dendrobates tinctorius
ATTAAGGCTTATAAACGCCGTCGCCTCACACACGAATCCCCTAACTCTAAATCCATAAGATTGGCTGAAGAAGCCTTTGCACGCCGTCACCGCCGACAACAGACGGCCTCTTCCTCATCATTATTATTAGACTCACAACAGGATGCTTCCACATCAGCATGTGGAACAATTTACTGCTACACTTCATCCCATACGCCGTTCACTGACATAACTAATCAGCAATCTGTTTCTGCCCTATCAATACCACCATTCAATACCGATGCACAGTATGCCAGTGCCAGTGAAAGGAAAGCAGCTTTAGCACTACGACAAAAACAACACCGTGCTAATGAGACTCCTGAGGAAAAACAGCATCGACTTGACAAGATTAAGGCTTATAAACGCCGTCGTCTCACACACGAATCCCCTAACTCTAAATCTATTACATTGGCTGAAGAAGCCTCTACACGCCATCACCGCCAACAACAGACGGCTTCTTCCTCATCATTATTAGTAGACTCACAACAGGATGCTTCCACATCAGCATGTGGAACAAGTTACTACCACACTTCATCCTATATGCCGTTCACTGACATAACTAATCAGCAATCTGTTTCTGCCCTATCAATACCACCATTAGTCAATACCAACGCACAGTTTCTTCACATACAAGCTGCAGTTAGCCCGCAGAAAGTGCAACCAAGACAAATATACGTTGGTCTCAAAACTAGGCGCACCCCATCGGTTGGACATGCACTTCTACTACAACCTCACATTTTCACTAATGATGAAAATAGTATTACCGAACACAGCTGTGGTGACATGTCCCATGTATGTGAGCATTGCGAAGCTTTGCATTTTGTAGCAGAGATACCTTCTGATAACAACTTTACGCTCTGCTGTCAGAAGGGTAAAGTCCATGTACCCATACTACAATATCCTGATGTCTTTACACGTTTGCTGAAAGGGCAAAGTGAATTTAGCAAAAATTTCATGGATAATATTCGAAGTATTAACAGTTCCTTTGCTTTTGCCTCCATGGGTGCAAATATTTCACCACCTCCTGGATATGGCCCATACTGTTTCCGCATACATGGCCAGATCTATCATAGAACTGAAACACTACATCCCTCAGATGACCAGCAATGCGCATTTGCCCAGCTTTACATTCTCGATACCACTACCGCAAACGAACAACGCTTACGATGTAAAGAAAATCAAAAATGTCATCCTACATTGATGAACATTATTGCCCTTCAAATCCAAACTATTAATCCTTTTGTGGAAGCTTATCAAATGTTACGTGATGTGGAAGAACAAGAAAAAATTAAATCTCTACAAAACGGAACTGTCATGCCAAACATCACTATGGCTATTAAACAAGATCGTACTCAAGACCCTCGACGCTACAATAATCCCACTGTCAGTGAAGTAGCAGTCGTGTTTCAAAATGACAATGGTGAGCCACTAATGTCCACTCGCAGGATTTCAGAATACTCAAGATGGCATGGCGCAAGAACATGTCGCCGGTGTGGACAATATCGGGATCCAGGATGGCGCCGGCGGAAGAAGATGTCGGGGATCGTGGAGCAGCGACGATGACGGTGTGAGTATGAGAGACAGAGTGAGAGAAAGGGTCGTATGTGGAGTGAAAGAGTGAATGGACGTGAGTGGAGATGGTGAAAGGTGAGAGGAGTGTGTGTTGAGGCGGTGTGGTGTGTTGAGGAGGTGTGTGTGTATTGAGGGTTAACATGGCAAGAGGTGTGTCACAATCCTCTCGATGCGATAGCATCGGGCCTTAATCTACTATAATAAATGCGCTAAGCAGCTTCCGGGTTGTAACAACTTCCGTCCAGTTGTAACTGGTGACGTCACAGCACACCTCTTGCCATGTTAACCCTCAACACACCACTCCTCAATACACACTCCTCTCACCTTTCACTATCTCCACTAATGTCCACTCGCAGGATTTCAGAATACTCAAGATGGCATGGCCGCAAGAATATGTCGCCGGCGTGGACAACGTCGGGATCCAGGATGGCGCCGGCGGAAGAAGATGTCAGGGATCATGGAGCAGCGACGATGACAGTGTGAGTATGAGAGACGGAGTGAGAGAAAGGGTCGTATGTGGAGTGAAAGAGTGAGTGGATGTGAGTGGAGATGGTGAAAGGTGAGAGGAGTGTGTGTTGAGGAGGTGTGTGTGTATTGAGGGTTAACATGGCAAGAGGTGTGTCACTATCCTCTCGATGCGATAGCATCGGGCCTTAATATAGTAAAGCATATATTCATATAACACAGCATACAATGAGAATCACCAGTAACACATCCCTACTGTTCTGTTCGCTACCACTATACAAATATAATGTTCGTTCATTTTTGTCTGGACCTATAAAAGTCTTGATGTTTTAGCTAATTTATACATTTTTTCGCAGAATTATACTGCATGTGAACATGGTTGATCATAAACAAAAGAAAAATGAAAAAAAAAACACGTAATTTTTATCGTTTTCGCGTCATAAATAGAGTTGAGCGATACCGTCCGATACTTCAAAGTATCGTATCGGATGGTATCGGCCGATCTTTAAAAAAAGTATCGGTATCGCCGATTCCGATACCGGAAGTCCCATTCAAGTCTATGGGACTTCCGGTATCGGAATAAGAAAAACCCTTTCCTGCCCTTGTACAGCCTCTCTGGGGTCTGTACGGGCCTTTCGGGGGGCTGTGCCGGCCTGCCAGGGGGTCTGTGCAGGCTCCGGTGGTCTGTGCCGGCCTGCCGGGGGGCTGTGCTGGCCTGCCGGTGGTCTGTGCAGGCTCCGGTGGGCTGTGCCGGCCTGCCGGTGGTCTGTGCAGGCTCCGGTGGGCTGTGCCGGCCTGCCGGGGGGCTGTGCCGGCCTGCCGGGGGGCTGTGCCGGCCTGCCGGGGGGCTGTGCAGGCTTCGGGGGTCTGTGCAGGCATCGTCCGATGGGACTACAAGTCCCATCGGGCGATGCCTGCTACCATGACAGTGATTGACACATTAGCCAATGATGGGACAGTAGTAGTCCCATCATCCGGCTAATGTGTTAAATGTAAAAAAAAAAAAAAAAAAAAAAAAAAAATTACATGCTACATACATACTACATACATGCTACATTCATACTACATAAATACTACATGCAACATACATACTACATATATACTACATACATACTACATATATACTACATGCATGCTACATACATACTGCATGCTACATACATACTGCATGCTACATACATACTACATGCTACATACATACCACATATATACTACATACATACTACATGCATGCTACATGCATGCTACATACATAACACATATATACTACATGCATGCTACATACATACTACGTGCATGCTACATATATACTACATGCATGCTACATATATACTACATGCATGCTACATACATACTACATGCATGCTACATACATACTACATGCTACATGCATACTACATATATACTACATAGCTACATACATACTACATACATACTACATACATACTACATATAATACATTCATACAATACATACATAGACATACAGTACATATAACATAGAGTAACATACTTACCAATACTTGTCACATTGTTCCCCGAAGCCATTGTCTTTTCCGGAATAAATATTAACATAACAAACCACAAAAATACTCACCCACGATCCGAAGCAGTCCACGAGTGTGTCCCACGACGATCTTGGGTAGAGAACTGCAGCATCAGCTGATGCTGCCGTTCTCTACGGGCTGCAGGAATCCAATGACGGAAGGTAGGTATCCTTCCGCACTGTATTCCTCCGCCACTTAAAAAAAAAAAAGTCCCTAGTCTCACTTTATGCCATTGCTGTGTGGGAATTTCCCACGCAGCAATGGCATAAAGTGAGACTAGGGACTTTTTTTTTTTTAAGTGGCGGAGGAATACAGTGCGGAAGGATACCTACCTTCCGTCATTGGATTCCTGCAGCCCGTAGAGAACAGCAGCATCATCTGATGCTGCAGTTCTCTACCCAAGATCGTCGTGGGACACACTCGTGGACTGCTTCGGATCGTGGGTGAGTATTTTTGTGGTTTGTTATGTTAATATTTATTCCGGAAAAGACAATGGCTTCGGGGAACAATGTGACAAGTATTGGTAAGTATGTTACTCTATGTTATATGTACTGTATGTCTATGTATGTATGTAGTATATATGTGGTATGCATGTAGTATGTATGTAGTATGTATGGAGCATGCATGTAGCATGCAGTATGTATGTAGTATGTAGTATGTATGTGGTATGTATGTAGCATGCATGTAGTATGTATGTAGCATGTATATAGTATATATGTAGCATGTAGTATGTATGTAGCATGCATGTAGTATGTATGTATGTATTATTTTTTATTTTTTATTTTTTTAACATTTAACACATTAGCCGGATGATGGGACTACTACTGTCCCATCATTGGCTAATGTGTCAATCACTGTCATGGTAGCAGGCATCGCCCGATGGGACTTGTAGTCCCATCGGACGATGCTTGCACAGCCCCCCGGCAGGCCGGCACAGCCCCCCGGCAGGCCGGTACAGACCCCCACAGGGTGCACAGACCCCCGGCAGGCCGGTACAGACCCCCACAGGGTGCACAGACCACCGGCAGGCCGGCAGAGACCCCCGGAAGGCCCGAAATGACGGCGCATCATGATGCGCACAAACCGCGCATCATGATGACGTCAGTCTGTCAATCAACTTTGAACTTCCGATTCCGATGCCGAATTCCGATATTGAAAAAATATCGGAAGTCGGTATCGGAATTCCGATACAGCAAGTATCGGCCGATACCCGATACTTGCGGTATCGGAATGCTCAACACTAGTCATAAACCATTACATTGCATTATTGCTATATTTATGCATATTGCCGATTTGCAGATAAACAAATATTCTTTCTAGCTGTAAACTATAACTAATAACATCAAGCTGTATGCAAATATAGTTTTTCCCCCAAAAAAATTGCTGCTTCACACTATACAGTACAAAATAATCGAATAATATGACAATAAAATGTTGTATCTGCTATATACTTGTATGAGTTTTTTTAGCTCTTATGTCTGCATGTGTTCTCTTTGTCTCTTCAGCTGAACTGAAAGTAAACTTACTATCCAGACTACTGTCTACTGCTAGGCCCAGAGAAAAACAACACCCTTCTTTAGCATAAGATAAGAGCCTACAGTTTTACAAACAAGCTCTTTTCAGTTCAGCATTACACAGTAATAGAACCAGGTAACACAAGGAAAATGTGAAAAGTTGACATCTGAATTGAACTACATCTATATGAACATCAGGGTAAATATGATACAGTGAAAAAATTATGCACAAAACTTTGCAGCAACATTTAGTGACAAAAGGACAGCAAAATATAGTAGGTAGTCAAAATGACTACCTTTAGTAGTTAAAGGTAAATTTTGAAAAAAACGCGCAATTTTTTCACCAAAATTATTTATTGTCACAAAATCTTTTTTCACATCCTATTTGAGGAAAAGTCACCGAGTCTCAAGCCGGAATTCCGAAAAATGTAGTCACAGAAGAGAAATAAAAAGTGCTAGTAGTCAAAATGACTATACCAGTAGTCCTAGTGTTCGCCTGGGCAATCCCTGGGATCTGGTCAACTGAGTGGCTAGTGCTAAGCCTCTCCATGGTAGCCATTTTCAGGGGCTGCAAGTGACCACTCATGGGGTCGAGTTGCATAGAGCAGGGTTTCCCAACTCCAGTCCTCAAGGCACACCAACAGATCATGTTTTCAGGATTTCCTTTAAATTGCACAGGTGAAGCAATTATCACCTGAGCAATACTAAGGAAATCCTGAAAACATGATCTGTTGGTGTGCCTTGAGGACTGGAGTTGGGAAACCCTGGCATAGAGGATACATCCTCAATCTCTTGCATGTGTTTTTGGTGACATCCCACAAGAGGAGGATGAATCAGTTAGGAGGCATCCTGCATCTGATTGGTGAAACCTCGTAAGACCCTGCAGTAAATTTTGCTGTTCTTTTTAAGCCTTACATCTTACCAGGCATTTAGTTGTAGTGGCTACCTGATTTTCTCAGTTTCTCTCAGCCTAAAGCCCCCGTCACACTAGGCGACGCTACAGCGATCCCGACAACGATACGACCTGGTAGGGATCCTTGCTGCGCCGCTATGTGGTCGCTGGTGAGATGCCAAACAGTCAGATCTTCCCAACGACGCAGCAACGATACGGCGACCCATAGCAACCTTTGCAACGATGTCGGCGGTCGTTGGGACCCTGTCACATAGCAGCTACTCTGACGATTCAGACCTTGATTCAACGCAAATCCACGCCTATGTGTCTCGCTTCTGACTCGCTAACAAGGTCGTTGGTAAGGTGTCAAACATACAGATGCATGCTACCCAGCGGGACCTCATCGATCAAAAAAATGTCCAGGTCATTCCGACACGACTAGCGATCTCACAGCAGGGGCCTGGTCGCTGCTACCTGTCAAACGTAGCGAGATCGGTGCTGAGGTCGCTGTTGCATCACAAAACTTGTGACTCAGCAGCGCTCTCGCTAGCGATCTCGCTTAGTGTGATGGGGGCTTAAGGTTAAGCTCAAACATTACATATTTGCTGCTGATTTTCTGTGTGGATTTGCATGCAAAAAAATCTGCAGATTCTTTCAACTAATGTTATACAGTATACTCCCATGCTGAAAATTTCTAATAAAAAAATAATCTGCAGTTCAGGTTAAAATGCCAGTGCAAAGGATAAAATCTGCAACAAATCCACAGTGAAATGTCATATAGTGTATATGGATGTTGCTGCGGATTTCATGGCAGATTAGCATGCTGGAGGGCTATGGGAGTGACGAGCGCAGCCCTAGCTACAAAGCAGAACACCGACAGATAATGTAAGGGGAAAAGCTTCGAGAGGAATCACTCTAAAAATGATAAGATGAAAACTTGGCACTCAACTTAATGCTTGGTGTGGTAATTTATTGCAGTACCAGAAAACGTTTCGGTCAATATAGACCTTCATCAGTTACGTGCTAGTATGTTTGAAAGTAGTTTGAAGGAGGGCGCTTTATATAATTTTCACTGGTAAAGCCTATATTCAGATAAGCAGAGCGCTGCTGTAATGCAGACTAATCTTAACAGTTGTCAGTATAAGTGCAGCCTGGTCCTCCTGGACGCTGGTAAAGGACAAACAGGTGTTTACCCACATCCATGAGGACCAGGCTGCGCTTATACTGTCTACGGCTGAAGTCACACTAGCGAGAAATACAGACGAGTACTTTGCGATAAAAAATCGCATAGCACTCATCCCAATGTTAATCTATGGGTCAGCTCATATAATCCGTTTTTTTTCTTGCACGTTTTATACTTGAGTTCACTTCAGGTCAGGCGGGGCCTCTGCACAGCCTCCATGTCTACCGCTGACGTTACTAAGGCTGCGCAGAGTCCCCGCCTGACCTGAGGTGAACTCAGGAGCATGGGAAAATGTTCAGAAACTTTCCCACACTAATCAGTTCATCTCCTGTCACCCGGGGCGCCTGCACAGACAGGTTTTCCATCATTCCTCCGTGGTTTACAGTCGGGCCAGTAGCATTAGCACCGCTCCCGTTGTAAACTATTTAACCTCTTCAGATGGAATGCAGCGGGGAACACGACTGAACGGCAGTGAGGTATGGATATTGTTGTTTTTAAAAAAAATAAAATAAAAATTTACGAGGAGAACGATGGCTTCAGCTGGATTGACTGTGTAATAAATTTGGTCAAAAACTGTGTGTCATTATTTCATTAAAACATTTTTTAATGTCTGTGTGTATTTTTTTAACCCTTTTATACTATTGGATTAATAATGTATAGGTGTCTTATTGACACCTGTCCATTATTAACCCGGCTTAATGTCACCTTTAAATTGCAAGGTGACATTAACCCCTTATTAACAAATATATCACTGCTTATGGCAGTGGGAATGGAGAAGCTAAGTGCCTTGAAAGGCGCATCTTACAGATATGCCTTTTCTGCGGTGGCTGGGGGCAGATGTTTGTAGCCGGGGGAAGGGCAATAACCATTGTCCCTTCCTAGGCTATTGATATCTGCCCTCAGTCACTGGCTTTCCCTCTCTGGAAGAGAAAATTGTGCAATTTTTTTCCAGGAATATACCCGTTAATTTAACACCTACATGTCCCAAATTTTACACACATACACTAATCTAATTATTAGTCAAATACATATATAAATCTATATGAAATTAAATGGTTTGCTGTATTTAAACCATGTGTTATTTCATGTCGGGTTCTGTAATGATTTTATAGAAGCCGATAATTGAATTATTGGCTATTCTGCTATCTAACTGTCTATGATAGAAAATATATATATATATATATATATATATATATATATATATATATACACAGTCATATGTTAAAGTTTGGGCACCCCTATTAATGTTAACCTTTTTTCTTTATAACAATTTTGGTATTTGCAACAGCTATTTCAGTTTCATATATCTAATAACTGATGGACTCAGTTATATTTCTGGATTCAAATGAGGTTTATTGTACTAACAGAAAATGTGCAATCTGCATTTAAACAAAATTAGACCCGTGCAAAAGTATGGGCACCCTTATCATTTTCTTGATTTGAACACTCCTAACTACTTTTTACAGACTTCCTGAAGCACTAAATTGGTTTTGTAACCTCATTGAGCTTTGAACTTCATAGCCAGGTGTATCAAATCATGAGAAAAGGTATTTAAGGTGGCCACTTGCAAGTAGTTCTCCTATTTGATTATCCTATGAAGAGTGGCATCATGGGCTCCTCAAAACAACTCTCAAATGATCTGAAAACAAAGATTATTCAACATAGCTTTTCAGGGGAAGGATACAAAAAGTCGTCTCAGAGATTTAACCTGTCAGTTTCCACTGTGAGGAACATAGTAAGGAAATGGAAGAACACAGGTACAGTTCTTGTTAAGCCCAGAAGTGGCAGGCCACGAAAAATATCAGAAAGGCAGAGAAGAAGAATGGTGAGAACAGTCAAGGACAATCCACAGACCACCTCCAAAGACCTGCAGCATCATCTTGCTGCAGATGGTGTCACTGGGCATCGGTCAACAATACAGCGCACTTTGCACAAGGAGAAGCTGTATGGGAGAGTGATGCGAAAGAAGCCGTTTCTGCAAGCACACCACAAACAGAGTCGCCAGAGGTATGCAAAAGCACATTTGGACAAGCCAGTTACATTTTGGAAGAAGGTCCTGTGGACTGATGAAACAAAGATTGAGTTGTTTGGTCATACAAAAAGGCGTTATGCATGGAGGCTAAAAAACACAGCATTCCAAGAAAAACACTTGCTACCCACAGTAAAATTTGGTGGAGGTTCCATCATGCTTTGGGGCTCTGTAACCAATGCCGGCAACGGGAATCTTGTTAAAGTTGAGGGTCGCATGGATTCAACTCAGTATCAGCAGATTCTTGACAATAATGTGCAAGAATCAGTGACGAAGTTGAAGTTACGCAGGGGATGGATATTTCAGCAAGACAATGATCCAAAACACAGCTCCAAATCTACTCAGGCATTCATGCAGAGGAACAATTACAATGTTCTGGAATGGACATCCCAGTCCCCAGACCTGAATATCATTGAACATCTGTGGGATGATTTGAAGCGGGCTGTCCATGCTCGGCGACCATCAAACTTAACTGAACTGGAATTGTTTTGTAAACAGGAATGGTCACAAATACCTTCATCCAGGATCCAGGAACTCATTAATAGCTACAGGAAGCGACTAGAGGCTGTTATTTTTGCAAAAGGAGGATCTACGAAATATTAATGTCACTTTTATGTTGAGGTGCTCATACTTTTGCACCGGTCAAATTTTGTTTAAATGCAGATTGCACATTTTCTGTTAGTACAATAAACCTCATTTGAATCCAGAAATTTAACTGAGTCCATCAGTTATTAGATATATGAAACTGAAATAGCTGTTGCAAAAACCAAAATTGTTATAAAGAAAAAAGGTTAACATTAATAGGGGTGCCCAAACTTTAACATATGACTGTATGTGTGTGTGTATATATATAATATATATATATATATTCTTTCTTTTCTATTTTAACCTGTCATTGGGATCCATTATATGTCCATTTTGCAAGCCGGGGAGAAAGTCTTGCCATACGGATGTCACATGGATGCTTAGATGCGAGAAAATCGCATCCTCGCATTGCACACGGATGACATACGGATCACTGTTCATAAAAAATTTGTGCGATTCTCGGCCGTTAAAAATGTTCCGATTTTTCTTATACATCGTATGTGACTCCGGCCTACAGGTGGAGAAGGACTTGGGGATCCTAGTTAATGATAAACTTACCTGGAGCAGCCAGTGACAGGCAGCGGCTGCCAAGGCAAACAGGATCATGGGGTGCATTAAAAGAGGTCTGGATACACATGATGAGAGCATTACACTGCCTCTGTACAAATCCTTGGTTAGACCGCACATGGAGTACTGTGTACAGTTTTTGGCACTGGTGCTCAGGAAGGATATAATGGAACTAGAGCGAGTACAAAGGAGGGCAACCAAATTAATAAAGGGCATTGGGAACTACAATACCCAGAGAGATTAGCAAAATTAGGATTATTTAGTCTAGAAAAAAAGACAACTGAGGGGCAACATAAAAACCATGTATATGTATATAAGGTGACAATACAAATATCTCTCCGAGGATCTGTTTATAGCAAGGAATGTGAGGGTCATAAGGGGGCATTCTCTGCATCTGGAGGAGAGAAGGTTTTTCCACCAGCATAGAAAAGGATTCTCTACTGTTAGGGCAGTGAGAATCTGGAATTCCTTGCCTGAGGAGGTGGTGATGGCAAATTATCAGGGAGATCTACGTCCGGCCCATAGATCTTAACAGCTCATTTATATATTAAAAAAAATATTGATTTCTCTAGGATATGACATCGGGTCACAGATATCAAGGTATCATTTTATTCAGCGTCCTGTTCCATATATTCAGATGCGGTTTAACAATGATATATGCAAGGATATACACTTGGGAAGAAGGAATCGATATCACCATTACACACTGAACAGGAAACCACTGGGTAAATCTGACATGGAGAAGGACTTGGGGATCCTAGCTAATGATAAACTTACCTGGAGCAGCCAGTGCCAGGCAGCGGCTGCCAATGCAAACAGGATCATTGGGTGCATTAAAAGAGGTCTGGATACACGTGATGAGAGCATTATACTGTCTCTGTACAAATTACTGGTTAGACCGCACATGGAGTACTGTGTACAGTTTTGGGCATGGGTGCTCAGGAAGGATATAATGGAGCTAGAGCGAGTACAAAGGAGGGAAACAAAATTAATAAAGGGGATGGGGAACTACAATACCCAGAGAGACTAGCAAAATTAGGATTATTTAGTCTAGGAAAAAGACGACTGAGAGGCGATCTAATAACCATGTATAAGTATATAAGGGGACAATACAAATATCTCTACGAGGATCTGTTTATACCAAGGAAGGTGACGGTCACAAGGGGCATTCTCTGCGTCTGGAGGAGAGAAGGTTTTTTCCACCAACATAGAACAGGATTCTTTACTGTTAGGGCAGTGAGAATCTGGAATTCCTTGCCTGAGGAGGTGGTGATGGCGAACTCAGTCGAGGGGTTCAAGAGAGACTTGGATGTCTTCCTGGGGCGTAACAATATTGTATCAAACAGTTATTTGGTTCTTTAGAAAGATGTAGATCTGGGGATTTATTCTGACGGCATATAGGCTGAACTGGATTGACAAATGTATTTTTTATGCCTTGCTAACTATGTTACTATGTTACTATATAGAGGCCTATGAGGGTGCATTATGCTATATGGAGGCCAATAGGAAGTGCATTATACTATCTGGAGCCCTATGGGGAGTGCATTATACTGTATATGGGCCTATGGGGAGTGCATTACATTATATGGAGGCCTATGGGGAGTGCATTATACTATTTAGAGGTCTATAGGGAATGTATTATACTATTAGGAGTCTTATGGGGAATGCATTGTACTATATGGAATCATATGGGGAGTGCATTATATTATATAGAGGCCTATGGGAAGTGCATTATACTATCTGGAGCCCTATGGGGAGTGCATTATACTGTATAAAGGCCTGTGGAGAGTGCATTACACTATATTGAGGCCTATGGGGAGGGCATTATACCATATGAAGGCCTTTGGAAAGTGCACTATACTATATGAATCTTTATGGGGAGTGCATTATGCTGAATAGCTGTATAGAGGCCTATGAGGGGTGCATTATACTATATGGAGGTGTATGGGGAGTGCATAATACTGAATGGAGGACTATGGGATACATTATGGTATATGAAGGCCTATGTGGAGTGCATTATACTATATAGAGGCCTATGAGGAGTGTAGTATACTATATGGAGGACTATGGGGTGCATTATGCTTTATGGATCCTATTTAAGGGGCCATCTTACAGTGAGATGGCCATCATACAGTGTGGTGATTACAGTGAGGTGGCCATCATACAGTGTGGGAGGTTATGTGGGGTATTTGTATAGTGTAGGGGCCTTCATACAGTGTTGGAGCCATCAAACAGTTTGGGAACTACTAAGGGGTCAGTTTACTGTGTGGATGCATTATACTTTGTATAGGGAAGCATCATACTGTGTAGAGGGGAGCTGTACAGTGGTGGAACTTGGAACATTACTAACTGTTAAGTGAGCAATTATTGTTATAGGGACAGACTGTCAAAGGGCTACACATAGGGCATTATTACTTTCTAGAGGGTAAAATGTGGATACTGTTTTCTAGGGCACTTGCACCCAGCATTACTATATTCTAGATGTTTATTTTACTATCTTGAGGGCACACAGTACCACACAGTAGGTGCAGTAATAGGGACACATAGGGCAGCAGCGGCTCAGTATTTGGGTATTAGCAAGAGTTTGTGCAGGTTGGGGATAGATGGGAATGATGTTGGAAATGTGAGAAGTCAGATGTGTCTTTCTTGTAATCTCTGCAGCTGCTCCTGTCTGGAAAAGCTGTCATGTCAGTCTGGGTCAGATGGAAAAGACAGGAAAAGTGAACGACTCCACCAGAGAGAACATCATCTGTAAGTCACCATCTATAACTGTACAGTAATCTAATACATCTTCTGGTACCACTATATGGTCACTATATGGCGATAATATCAGTGTTGGTCTTTGTATAGAGATTTTTATCAGTAACAGTGGGGTCATCTGCTGAGGTTCTCCTACATCCACTATTAGAGTGCGTCACCCAGTTGTAATCAAGGTTACCTGGTTAGGGGCCCACTAAGAAGTTTGGCCCCCCCTAAACCAAACCCCTAGCTACGCCTCTACACCTCTTCTTGAATATACGTTGGCGCTCTTGTATCCTCCAGTATGATGTATCCCCCAAGCTTCACCTGTAAGTGTTTGGACTAATTGAAGAGTCTTGTTTACATCTGCAGCAGTAAATTACTCTGCGGAGGAGCCCACAAGAAACATATTATGATTTCCAAAAGCGGAGCGGAATCCTTTGTTTAATGTAATGTATGAGAGCGCCGGAGTGTGAAGCACAAATGAATCCTTTATCTTGAATAATTTGAGGGGATAAGTCAAGTGACTGGAAGCATATGCTCTCATCTTAAAGCTGTCAGATCACATTTATCTCAAAACACACAAGTAACCCAACAAAAGCTGGAGATCAGTGAGAATGTGATTCGCTTGAAATGAACGAGGCTTTAGCCAAGTGTAAAGATAAGAATCTGTATCACAAAACTCGCTTCTTTCTAATTGCTATTGTTTCGCTATATCTGAGCCTCAAGCTCATTGCAGAAACACAACAGGAAAAGGGAAGGTTCTAACAACCGGGATGCATCATTAAATTTAGATGTTTTGTCGGGATTTTGTGATTTTTTTTTTTTTTTATTTTTTTTTTTCTCCTTTCAAGTTAGAATAGGGACAAGCAATACCAGAATGTTACGTCCCAGATTGCTAAAGGTTCGGCTTGTATAAGAGTAGATTTTCGATATTTGTATGCATGCTATGTGTTGTGTTAAAAAAAAATCACTTCCAGGTACCTTTGATTATACATTACTTTTGTAAGGCTTTAAAGAGAATCTGTCAGTAGGATCAACCCTCCTTAGCCATCTATAGGAGCATGTGGGTAATAGTAACATAGTGAGCAAGGCCGAAACAGACATTTATCCATCCAGTTCAACCTATATTCCGTCAGAATAAATCCCGAGATCTACATCCTTCTAAAGAACCTAATAACTGTAAGATACAATATTGTTACGCTCCAGGAAGACATCCAGGCTTCTCTTGAACCCTTTGACTGAGTTCGCCATCACCACCTCCTCAGACAGGGAATGCCAGATTCTCACTGCCCTAACAATAAAGAATCCTCTTCTATGTTGGTGGAAAAACCTTTTCTCCTCCAGACGCAGAGAATGCCCCCTTGTGACCGTCACCTTCCTTGGTATAAACAGATCCTCGGAGAGATATTTGTATTGTCCCCTTATATAGTTATACATGGTTATTAGATCGCCCCTCAGTCGTCTTTTTCCTAGACTAAATAATCCTAATTTTGCCAATCTCTCTGGGTATTGTAGTTCCCCCATCCCCTTTATTAATTTTGTTGCCCTCCTTTGTACCCGCTCTAGTTCCATTACATCCTTCCTGAGCACCGGTGCCCAAAACTGTACACAGTACTCCATGTGCGATCTAACCAGAGATTTGTACAGAGGCAGAATAATGCTCTCATCACGTGTATCCAGACCTCTTTTAATGCACCCCATGATCCTGTTTGCCTTGGCAGCCGCTGCCTGGCACTGTCTGCTCCAGGTAAGTTTATCATTAGCTAGGATCCCCAAGTCCTTCTCCATGTCAGATTTACCCAGTGGTTTACCATTCAGTGTGTAATGGTGATATTGATTCCTTCTTCCCAAGTGTATATCCTTACATTTATCATTGTTAAACTGCATCTGAATATATGGAATAGGATGCTGAATAAAATGATACCTTGATATCTGTGACCCGATGTCATATCCTAGAGAAATCAATATTTTTCTTAATATGTAGATGAGCTGTTAAGATCTATGGGCCGGACGTAGATCTCCCTGATAATCTGCCTCCAGATATTATTATAAATGAATGGGGACATTATCAGTGTGACAGATACAGATCAGGAGAGCATACTGTCAGTCATTACATAGCTCATTCTGGTAATGTCGGATCGTAGATATCAAGGTATCATTTCATTCAACTTTCTATGATCCACATGCTCATATGAACAAAGCAGTAAGGTTTGATCTTACTGGCAGATGTCCTTCAAAGCTGTACTTTTAGACATCTTGAAAATGATGCTTCTTAAAATAATTTCAAAGTGCAGACTAATATGTGTTTCCCTTATGTTTACCTTGTTGTCAGTTGTCAAGTGTAATCCATCTGCCTTTTATTAACTCTAACTCATCTGTTCCAACAGCGACAATACTATGGATTGCATGAAGTGTGGGTGGGCCTCTGTCCCCCTTTTGTCACTCATATGTCTGTCAGCTGTGGAGGAAATGCGATGAGTACAGATGGCACTGTGTTAAAGGGGGTGTCCACTACCTAGACATCCTCTTCTCAAGCACCATGGTTCCCCCATGTAAAATAATAAGAGCCATATTCACTTCCGGTGAGGGTGCCATTCCAGTGATGTCGGCGCCTGCTTTCCCGGGGCTCACGTGACACATTGGCTGCAGGGCTCGCGTTAAATAACAACCAGTAGCTGCTTCCCTCTCACTCCTGTTGGATAAATCTGACACCTGGAAGAAGTAAGAGATGCTGCTGCACTTTCATTTCCTCTTGATACTAGTTAGAGAGAGAGGAAGTCAGAGAGAAGTGGCCGTTAATTGGCTACAGGGCTTGCGTGACTTAACAATATCACGTAAGCCCTGGGAGAGCAGGCCCCGACATCACTGGTGGCGCCTGCAATGGTGGTTGGATGTTACTGTTGTTATGTTACATGGGGGGAACTATGGTGATTGAGTATGGAATGTTCTAGTAGTGGACAACCTCTTTAATGGTTAGAATATGTTAAAGGGAACCTGTCAGCAGTTTTGGCTGATGTAAGATACAGCCATCACCTTTCAGGGCTTATATACAACATTCTATAATGCTGTAAATAAGCCCCCAACCTGACCTGGAAGAACTGAAAAATAACTTTTATTATACTCACCTGCGAGGTGGTCCCGTCTAATGGGTGTCGCTGGTCTTGATCTGGCGCCTCCCATCTTCTTATGATCGCCGCCCTCCTGCTTGTTTCTTGTGGATGACGCAAGAACACACAAGCTCCCCAGCATCACGCTCGTGCATTATAGATTGCTGTGTATAAGCCTTGAAAGGTGATGGCCGTTTCTTATATCGGCCCAAACTGCTGACGGATTCCCTTTAATGCTGTATTGTGTTCACTTCTTCCTATACTGATCCATGTTGTAGACAATGGTTTGTGTCCTAAGTAGCACAATTCAACCTCCCAGTGTCTGAAAGCTTATAATTTTGATGAAAGTGGAAAATCTGAATGCCGCCTATCACTTTAGGGCAGACAAGGCACTGAATAATTTCAGTGGCAATGCATTCTTTGAAGTGAAGGAAACGAAGAAGATGAAGAAGAATTGCCGATTCTAAAATAAGTGGTTCGCAAGTTACCGAACATGAGAATTGTGATCGTTCCTAGACATATTCAACTGGTATGGGTAGCAAAATCAGTTTTTACTTTTTGTGGGGGACATGGTCAGCAAAACTATGGTTTTATACAAGTTTTCATGTGACATAGCAGGTACATTTTGATGACTTTCGTGGTGTATGTAAACTGTAAAGACTTCATACTATAGATAATTCACTAGCTCATGTATGTACCTGGCAATGCCATGGGCATACAGGGTCAGAGACACTCCAGTAAAGGATCCTATGTTGGATCCACATTTTGACACAAAAATGGACTAGATTACAACAGGGCCCCAGAGGTCCCCCAGAAGGCAATACGATTAATGAGCTGACTTTGGCGCTAATCACAAGGGTTTATTCGATGATCACAAATGACCTATTCATCTTATAGAACAGGTTCTGCGGTTGCATTTGCTGCTGATAGGGTACTTTTTAATAATCTACAACAAATAAAAGTTGAATAATGAACAAAAAGAGTTGGTAAATCATTAGGTAATACCATCATTTATTGATGGATGGGGGTCTGGCTACCAAGACCCCCACTGATACCCAAAATGAGGGTTACCATCTCCTTCATTGATTTTCCCCTATGATTACAATCCAGATTGCTTTGCAGGGATCTGCAATCATAGCTCTATTAATCTTGAATTCCCAGAAGGTTTCATTTTTGGTGCTGTAGATGACTCTTTTTATGTTCCCCGCCTACCATTGCTACAAGGAGCAAGTTGATGGGAAAAGTAGAAGAAGCTGGAAAGTAAGATTTCACTTCTCTGAACTTACTTTTTAAAGAAATGTCATTGAATGTTTTTCAGTTTATTAAACCAATGCACTCATCTCTTGTAATTACTTCCTGTCACAATTTCTAAAATTGATTTTATTGAGTTCCGTGTAATATAGTAATGTGCATTTTAAATCCTAAAAGTAAACTGTGAATCCCCCAGCTTTTATCATCATATTTTTGGGTCCTGCTGATAAATTTATCAATATATTTTTATAGCAGTCAGAGCTCTATTTCTTCTACCAAGATAAAAATCTTCTTCATAGACATGCAGAATAAATAATAAAAATCTGACCACCTGCAACTGCCAATAGGGGGAGCTTACTGCATTTTTTTTTTTTTTTACTGAGTTCAATATATAACAATATGCGGTAATTTCCTCCTAGTGGTTGTAATGGGGATGAAACTCAGTTCGCTAGCTCCTTCCAATAAAGGAAATCATCAAATTTTTCTCATTGAACTGGACACATGATGTAATAGTGGCTGCAGAGCAGAATAAAACTTTTTTTCTATTTTGAAATTTCACCTCTCTGTTGCGAAAATATTAGCAATTAAATATTTGGCATCTAATGAGTTAACTTTAGTTAAGTCTAAGTGGGTGTTTTCAGATAGTTTTCGCTGGGGCCTGTACTTTTTCTCCCTGTATGATACTAACCAATCATAAGATGGCAGCAACAAAAAAGGGCAGAAGTACTTGTGATAATGTCATCAGGGTCACATGACCTGAGTGTACAAGTGCTGCCGGCCAGAGTGTGAAAACCAAATTAGTGTTAAAAGATATATTGTACAAAACAAATCTGTGGAAATATTAACTTAAGTTAATAACTCTTTGCTGCTGGGCTGTGTAATATATGTCTAGTGCTTATTTAGGTTGCACACTTTGGCTGACATAACTTGGGGACTCAAGTCATGTGACCCAGATGACAACAACATCAGATGGCACCACATTTTAAAAAAAGACATTGAAAAACTGGAGCAAGTTCGGAGAAGAGCTACCAGGATGGTGAGCGGACGGCAAAGTATGTCCTACGAGGAACGGTTAAAGGATCTGGGAATGTTTATCTTGAAAAAAAAAGAAGGCTAAGAGGAAACTTAATAGCTGTCTACAAATATCTGAAGGTATGTCACAGTGTAGAAGGATTATTCTTATTTTCACTTGCACATGGGAACACGAGAAGCAATGGAATGAAACTGAAGTGGAGAAGACACCGATTAAATATTAAAAAAGACTTTTTGACTCTGATGGTGATCAATGAGTGGAACAGGCTGCCACGAGAGGTAGTGAGCTCTCCTTCAATGGAAGTCTTCAAACAGAGGCTGGAGAGACATCTGTCTGAGATGGTTTAGTGAATCCTGCATTGAGAAGGGGGTTGGACACAATGACCCAGGAGGTCCCTTCCAATTCTAATTCTCTATGATTCTAACACAGATGCGTCCACTCTTATATGTTTACAAAAAGAACTTTAGTTGGAACTGGCATGTTGTGTCAAATACCGTAGGAGGCCTTCATCATAACAAAATGAAAGACCTGCAGTACTTACCAATTAGTGTGGTACTCCGGGCTTAGTTGATGAAAAGGAAGTTTCAGAGCAAGAATTTACAAGGTCTTCGTGCTCTGTCCTGAACTAAAAGAAGCAGGCTTACCACCTAAATTGTAAAGACATAAAGCTACTGCAGAGGGGATCAGAGAAGCTTATTCCCACAGGTGTGCAAGAGAGACCACTGCAGAGGAGACAGAAATGGCTACAGTATGCAAGCGAGAAGAGTGTTCACCAGATAAGGCATGTATTACCGCTAGAGTTGGTGCAAATCGATTCTCAATCAGAAATGTGTGGTTGCTGGATGAGAGACCTGAGAATTGCCTCTAACTTGTCGACATGTGCCTCTTCTTTTGATTAGTTGCCCTGGCAACATGGGCATCATACCAAAACGTTGATATCATGCCAGACACCACTCCACTTGTGCCCAGCGGCAGCTGGATGTAAATAGCCTAAACATATCTGCACTGCTCAGATCTGCGCTGATCTGTTCAATGTGTGGCGGCCACTGCCGGGTACTGCAGAACACCTCCTATATTTTTAAGTATGAACTTCCCTGCAGGACCCAGCAGTGGCCACTACACTTTGAATGGAGCAGTGAAGTGCAGCTTTGCTCAAAATGTTTACATCTGACGGCTAATGAAGCAAAAACAGTTGATTGATGGGGGTGCTTGGTATCTGGCGCCCACCCAGGGGCATACATATTATTGGTCCAATTTGTGCAGTTGTATAATGGCTCAAAATGTAAGGGGGCATCTTCCACCTACAAAGCCGAAATCAGCTTCAGTCATAGACAGAACTGTGTGACTACAGACTGGCCCATATCCTGTTTCGCACAGGGGCTCTTTTCTGTCTATGTCCGCAAGTGTCCCCACCAACCTCATATTGATGATTCATCTTATGTTGATATTGACCAGTCTATCTCCTTAAATTGTATGCAATATTCCTCTAAATACACATAACACATGATTTATAAAATACACTCAGAACCAAATAGAAATCCACATTTTACATTTAACCCCCTGCATACCTGAATGTTCATCTTACATCCTTCCCTATAGCCATACCCCGAGTCTGTGCACTCATCTCTCTGGCTTTTATCTCATTATTGCTTTGCTGACCAAGTATAAGAATTTCTTGCTGATGCAGCATTGTCATATGTGTTATTCTGCGGTATGAGGATGATCACGTATAACTGAATTAAATGACAGAACTCTCCATCACAGCTCCAGACAGGTGAGAAAATGACTTTACAAGTATCGGATATGCATTGTGAGACGCTGTCACAGGAACCAGGAGATGCAGATGGGTCGCCCTCCCAGGGCTGTGGGGTACTCAGTACCGGGCCGGTGTCAGCGGGATGTGTTACAGTAGCAGCAACCCGGTCCGTGGCCCTGGGCGCCCAAGTAATAGGGGAGATTGAATGGTGGAATGTAGTTAATGGAATAGTTCGTGACGCCACCTGTGGATGCATGCAGATCCACCGGGACTGATGGTGTGGTGCAGCAAAGATGTAAAAGCTCCCCACAGGTGAAGCTGTAGTCCCAGGGCAGTGTAGATGTGGTTGGCACAGGGATGTAGCAGTGCCGGAAGGGTAGAAAGCAGACAAGACACAGCGGGGTGCAATTTCTGTACCTTTACTTGATAAATGCAGTCCAGGGTCCTGATTACAGATGGTACCGGAGCAGGCTAGCCTGGAAGCAGCTCAGGATACTCTCTCAGCAGATGGGCTGTGCAGTCTCCTTCCTAGCACTTATTTGAATGAAGTACTCCTAGTACTGAGTTACACTGAAGTTCCTCCTAATTCTCTTCTACTTGCACTCCTCGTATGGCAGACAGCTGCAGCCACTATTCCTCTCTTGGCTCACTCCGTGCTGTTGTGCCTCCGAGTCTTAGATGGGGGTAGGGCATTTACAGCTTCCTACTCCTCTGGTGTCTGTTGCAGGACCATTAGTATCCGTACAACCGTGGAGACCAGGCTCCAAGTTCATGCGCACTCACTGGAGATGAGCCTTTCCTCTTCGCTCGATCTCCGCGCTTCTCCCTCACGTCTGCACACTTCACCCTCCTCACACTAACTGACCACTCCTTTCTCTTGGCCCTCAGAGAGCACTCCTCCCTTCATTTCCGGTTCAGAGTCCCCCCTGCTGGCCTGGAGTGGAACTGTGTTGCATGTATAGGTTAACTGCGAGAGAGACCCTTCACTGCTTCCAAGCTTGGCATTACCCTCCCTGGAGGAAGGCAAAGCCACTGTGGCGGCCATACTCCTGGGGGCACCACACAGATATTAGGGACAATCAGAAGGGACCACACTGCACCAGAAATGGCACAGTGCACTGAAGAATTTTTTGGAATCATGTAATCTACAGGGTGGGCCATTTATATGGATACACCTAAATAAAATGGGAATGGTTGGTGATATCAACTTCCTGTTTGTGGCACATTAGTATAAGGGAGGGGGGAAACTTTTCAAGATGGGTGGTGACCATGGCAGCCATTTTGAAGTTGGCTATTTTGGATACAGCTTTATTTTTTCCAATGGGAAGAGGGTCATGTGACACATGAAACTTATTGAGAATTTCACAAGAAAAACAATGGTGTGCTTGGTTTTAATAAGATAAGATAAGATAATCCTTTAATCATCCCACCATGGGGAAATTCAGAGCATTACAGCAGCAAGGCAGGAACAAGTACAGATACAGATGCATAAAGGCATTACATTGACAGTAGGTAGGTACATATACGAAAAAAAAAAAAAATGTAACCGGACTGTCACAACTTTGGATCTATCAGTTCTCTGTTTGGGTCGTTCTCCGTTTTGGACAGTGCTGGTTATACAGCCTAACTGCAGCAGGAAGGAAGCACTTTCGATAGCGCACTTTATTCTTTCATGAGTTATTTACAAGTTTATGACCACATATAAAATGTGTTCAAAGTGGTGCCCATTGTGTTGGATTGTCAATGCAACCCTCTTCTCCCGGTCTTGACACACTGATATCAACACCTCAGAAGAAATGCTAGTCTAAGGGGGTCAAATTCATTGTAGGAATGCTCGGACCTGACACCCATAATGTGTTGGTGCACCATGTTGCTGGACAAACTCGGGGAACGTGCCATCTTCAGTGCATAAAGAGGGCAACACATCATCATGTAGCAATTTCAGATATCCAGTGGCATTGAGGTTTCCATTGATGAAGAATGGGCCCACTCTCTTTGTACCTCATATACCACACCATACCATCAATTATGGGTGTCAGGTCCGAGCATTCCTACATGAACAGTTTCCTGGAAAGTGGATTGGTCGTCGAGGGCCGTTGAATGGCCACCAAGGTCTCCCGATGTGACCCCCTTAGACTTTTATCTTTGCGGTCATCTGAAGGCAATTGTCTATGCTGTGAAGATACGAGATGTGCAGCATCTGAAACAACGGATACTGGAAGCCTGTGCTAGCATTTCTTCTGCGGTGTTGCTGTCAGTGTGTCAAGAGTGGGAGAAGTCATAAACTTGCAAATAACTCATGAAAGAATAAAGTTACGTTAAAAACAAGCACACCATTGCTTTTCTTGTGAAATTATTAATAAGTTTGATGTGTCACATGACCCTCTTCCCATTGAAAAAAAAATAAAGTTGGATCCAAAATGGCCAACTTCAAAATGGCCTCCATGGTCACCACTCATCTTGAAAAGTTTCCCCCCTCCCATATATTAATGTGCCACAAACAGGAAGCTGATATCAACAACCATTCACATTTTATTTAGGTGTATCCATATAAATGACCCACCCTGTACATGTAGCCATGGAGTGAACTGACCGCTCTCGTCCACGATGCCAGTGGGTGCAGTTTGCTTCCCTTGCAGTAGCCGCTTCCGGACATAATGTTGGCCATTGGGTCAAAGTAACTCAGAGCGTCTTGCATTTGACGCAATGAGAACTTCTCATAAAGTAGCTCTGCATTTTGCCTCCTAGAGAGGGGTCCACATCTATATTGACCATACGCAGCCTGTGCACAGGTGAATGGGGATTACAGACATCCATGCAAATGCTGAGCGAAAAATGGGTTTTCCTTCAGAAAAAAAGTATGACGCATCCTTACGGGACCTTATTGGGTTTCCTTTCATGCCATCAATTTCATGAATTTTTTCTTTAAACGGTCTCTTTGTGTTTTTGCACTTTTCATTTTTTTTTATCAGAATTACCATTTTATTACACAAATATTATGGGAAAATGCATGCAAAATACATCATACCTAGTGCCTCTTGGAAAAAGAAAATGGCAAAATTTCTAAAAATATACAAATGCAACAACCAAAGGAAAGAATGCTAGTGCCTTTCATATTTCGTGATTGAAGTCAAACTAACATCTGGCTGCAGTATTTTTTTCCCCCGAAATATGAAAAACTATTATAAACAATATAAAAATATATAACAACAGGCAAAACCACTCTCCAAAAAGTGTATTTCAGAAAATGCCCTATTGTTTAAATTAGGCTTTCATGCTAATTTTCATTTTGTGTTTTTTATAAAAACTAAAAAACACTAGCAGTAGTGAATATGAATAATTCTATCATTTATAAGCGTGGCAGTAGCGATTTGCGACCATCACTTTTTTTCTGATGCGTATGACTTAAAAGCTAATGGGGCAATAAGGAACAACTGACTGTTTATATCATTGGTAATGTTCAGGGCAGGAGTAAAACCACAGTTGTCTGCAGTTGTTACCATCCATTTATCCATCGCTACTTCTGAAATGATGGTGATTGATATGAACAATTCTGCTTTTTTAAGTACCGGTGACTATACGTACTTGGGCAGGATGTGCATTATTTATCATCCCTTTGTTTATTAGAGTTAATGTGGCTTTACTTTTTATTTTTGCTGAGGTCTGTTGTTCTTCAACCATCGATAACAGCATATTGGCATCTGTAGTGTATAGAAATATAGTGCCTTATCTGGCGGCAAGCAGCTTTGCTATGGATTAATGGGGGGGAAGAGGCTAATTTAATAGTCTGAGATATATTCCTTTTTGAGAACTGTATAGTGTGGTATCTTAAAATTGTAAAGCTTGTTGTCATGCCGTTCTGTCTGTTTCTGCTTGTCGGCGTGACAATTCATGTGTTTGCTTTAACCCCTTACTCCTTTCCCCCTAATTGAGCTGGGATACTGCTGGCTGTTACCTGTAAGGAGCCTGCTCAATTCCCTGCTCTGCTGCGTAGCTGCACATGTGTTGCTAGGTCTTTGCTCTGCTGCTTGACCATTCGCATGTGCGGTCCCTGGTCGCTGCTGTGGAAGCTGTCCGCGGGTTGTGAGGTCATTTGCAGCTGGTGCATGACTTTCCACGTGTGTCTAGGCTGGCAGCCATGGCCAGGTGCTCTAAGCTGCAGTTCCTGCACTGATTGTGATGCAATGGTTTCTGTGTGTGCTTAGGGCGTGCGCAGCCACACCTTCCCTGCTTTTATTAGGGTTAGTGTGTGTACTTGAAATGCTGTCCCCAGCCAATTGCTGAGGGGCAGCTCTTTCACAAACTTACCCTGCCCTATGGGCGGGGCCAGAGCTACTCGCAACTCACAATGCTCCTGGACTTTGCCATGTGAGTCTCGTGTCTGTGTCTCTGGACCTCATCTGTCTCGGTTATGGTACCAAAGTCCCTGCCTTGATTCCTGCTTTGTCCTGTTCCCTCGCCCTGCCCAGGAGGCGGTAGATCTGGGCCTGAATCCTTGATCCTGTACCTGACCATGTCTGAACTGTCTGCTGTGTTGTGTTCCTGGAATCCCTCTGTGTTTGGAGCCCCACACCCAGTGACTCTGAGACTCTTGTAACCGGTGTTCCTGCTGAGCATCTACTATGCTGTGCTCTGACTACTATGCAGTGCTAGCTCCATGCAGGCCTAGCAATCCTGCGGTGTTAACACCATCGCGCTTGAGTTCCTTCCTAGGTCAGATGCCCAGAGCCTGACGACCGCAGTCTGGAACCTGATGACCGCTGCCTGGAGCCTGGAGCTGGATGACTGCAGTGGTGCCTGTAGGTCGTGTTGGATGTCCGGAACCAAACGACTCCCGTCTGATGTCTGCCGGTGACTCTGATGTCCTGTGGGTGACTGTTGTGAGTTCATTTTCCCCTTCACCATTGAGGTCTGATGAACTCCCTCTTCTGGTGAAGGAAGGTAGTGAGGCTGATTACCAAGCACCTGAGCAGGATGATGATGACTGGGTGACTGGAATTGCTGACTGGATATAAGGCAGCTGACGCCCTTCTGCCTTGCTGGTGATTTCTCAGAGGGATTCTAGGAGACCAGTCTGATTCCTGCTCCTCAAAAGCTAAGTTTTCTGCTCTGCTTTTTTGCATTTGTGTTTTGGTTTTGTTTTGCCTTGTTTTTCTGGATTTCTGCCATTCCCTGCTGGGTGCCCTGAATTCCTTTTTCTCTATCAGCCTGTTGGCCCTTGTTTTGATAGGGTTTTTGGCGGATTGCAGACAGCAGCTTTCCTATTCTGTCCTATTTAGTTAGCTTGGGCCCCATCATTTGCTCAGCCTATCTTTCTATCTGTGTGAGTGTTTTTTCATCTTGCTTCACCATCATTATATGTTGGGGGCTGCCTATTGCTTTGGGGTCTGCTCTGGGGCAGTTTATATTTCCCTTTCTGTCTTTAGGCTATGTAGTTCTCCGGCTGTGATCGAGGGGTCTAGGGCACCGTAGGAACCCCCCACGGCTACTGCTAGTTGTTGTTGATAGGTTCAGGGGTCTGCAATCCGATAGCTGCCAATTTCTCTGGTTTTCTGGACTTAGCTAGTATCTCTGTTTTTGCCTCTTACGGTGACTCATTCATAACAGGAATGCTCCTAACGGGTGCCGAAGTGAGGCTACAGGCAACCAAGTCTGCCCCCTCCCTCTCCCTCCTGTTTAGGCCGTTCGGGGAATCTCTTCCTCAGAGCTGCTCCCACCACCTTCCTGTTCCTCACGCCATGATGGGTCAAGGACCTCATCATCTACACTCCCCTCTTCAAACACCTGCTTCTCCTGGGTAGTCTCACCAGCACAGTATGCACCAGAAAGTGGCACCTGAGTCTCATCATCTGATGCGTACTGAGGTGTGCTGACCATAGGCACTGGCCCACCCGCCTCTTCAGATTCAGAGGGACAAAGCAGTTGCGCATCACTGCATACTTCCTCTTCTTCACATTCTAGAATGCTGCTTGGCTGGCCCCCTCTTTCCAAGCCAACAGATTCAGAGAATAGAAGTAGAGATGGATCCTGTCCAGGGCTCTCTGATTGTCTGGGCAATTTGGCAGGTGGTGAAGAGACAGATGGTTGCTCTTCGGTGCTCTGGCCCTGAGAGGATGTGGAAGTAATTGAAGTCGATGTGTTATCTGCCATCCATCCGACAGCGGCTTCAATTTGTTGATTCCGCAGCAGTGGGGTACGGCGAGCTCCTACAAAGCTGTGCATAAAGGACTGTTGCCTGGTAAAACTGGGGGATGCTGAGTCACTGGTGCCCGCAGCAGGCACAAAATCCCCACGTCCTCTCCCTGCTGTAACTCCACGCACATGACCATGTGCCTTACTCCCTGCCTTCTTCATCTTGGTACACTGATAAAGATAGGCAGAAAAGTACAAAGGGGGGGCTTAGTGTGCTTATTCCTGAACAGCTGCTAACAGTTATAAGAAACACTAATTTTATAAAGTGTGTGGACTACACTTTAATATGAGCTAATGTGGCCCACACAACTGTCAAGTGGAGTGTTTGGTGAACTTTATTTACGTGTTTTTTTTCAAAAAAACAAAAAGGATGTGACCAAAGATGTGAAAGCGATAGTATCACAAACTTTTTGGAGCTATTACAATGCAGGAAGGTAACCCACAATGCAATAGATGAGGCTCCAAAAAATAGGCTAATACTAATCTGGCTGGGGCTGCAGGGCACAAGCCAGAAAAGAGGCTCCTCTCTCTACTCCTACAGTATATAGTGTTTGCAACCAATCTAGCTGGATACAGATGGAAGCACACTAATAGGAGAAATTCTAGAAAAATAAGCAGCACTACAGCAAAAAAGAACAATGTATGAGGCAGTGACGCACGCTGAGCGGACTACAACCAGAGGTGGCTGCAGAACACCCTACAGCATGAGCTGCACTCACACACAGAGACCTCACAGACATCCATGAACAGTGCAGAGAACTGTGCACTAGCACTGAAAAGCTGCAGAAAGGCTCCGCTGTCTACTCCTATATAGTGTTTGCAACCAATGTAGATGGATACGGATGGATGCACACTAATAGGAGAATTAATGAAAAATAAGCAGCAATAAAACAAAAATAAATATGTATGAGGCAGTGACGCAAGCTGAGCAGCCTACAACCAGAGGTGGCTGCAGGACACTACACAGAGTGAGCTGCACTCACACAGACCTTGCTGACAGCTGTGAACAGCGCTGCAAGGCAAAAGAAAGCTACAGTGGTTGATAATGTAGCCTGGGTAAAGCACAATATTATACAGCAAATGGCTATCTCTAACTGTCCCTCAGAGTCTTGAACAGCAGCCTGTCCCTAACTGAATTCACAGCAGAGTGAACCCAAAATGGCGGCGGCGGCTTTTATAGTGCATCATGACATCATTTCAGCAGCCAATCACAGCCATGCCATTAGTTAACATGCCTACATGCCTAACAGGATGTGCCCACACTTCTGAGGATTCCTCATTGGCAGAATCAAATCAAACTGGCTCATAGCATTATGGGAACTTCCGATTTCGGTATTCGATATGCAAAAAGTATCGGAACTCAGTATCGGATTTCCGATACCGCGAATATCGGCCGATACCCGATATTTGCGGTATCGGAATGCTCAACACTACTTATAACCCTTCCCAGATTGATGGGCAGAAACAAGTGCTTCTCTAAAGGCCCCTTTACATTTAGCGATACACCAGCGATCCCGACCACGATATGACCTGGTCAGGATCGCTGGTGCATCGCTAAATGGTCGCTATTAAGCTGCCAAACAGGCAGATCTCACCAGCGATGCAGCAGCGGTCGGTGGTCGCTCTTACTTTTCAGACGCGGCAAGGATGGGGAGATTTGCCAAGACCAGCACCAGATTGTTCCTTACTCTCTTAATTCCTATAGATACAGTAAGGGTGTACTTAATTTTTCACACTCTTTCTGAATTTTAGCCTAATTGTTGTTAACTAAATAATCACATACAGTGGGGAAAAAATGTATTTAGTCAGCCACCAATTGTGCAAGTTCTCCAACTTATTAAGATGAAAGAGGCCTGTACTTGACATCATAGGTAGACCACAACTATGAGAGTCAAAATGAGAAAACAAATCCAGAAAATCACCTTGTCTGATTTGGCAAGATTTTTTTTTTCAAATTATTGTGGAAATTAAGAGGGTCCTCATTAACTTTTTTTTTCTGAGCTCTTCTCCATTGATTTATGACCACATAAAGGTTCATCTCAACTTTAATGTGGTCGGTAATCATAAATCACCAAAGAAAATTACAGATAAAAAGATAGAAAATGAGCCAACTGATGAATTAACTCATTCTGCAGTCAGCAATGGGCAGGGAATAAAAAGCAGTAAAATCCAAATTCAGAATTGCAAAAGTGTTTGTTAGCACAAAATACATGTATTTAAGAAAAGAAAAAAATTGACCCTTAAGGTGTCCACATCCTTTAATTTAATAGGCGTATCAAAGACTACAATATTGTCCTATTTTTCAGAAGACACTCTGTAGGAGCCGTGAATATTGGCCAACACAATCTGTAACAATTCTCCGTTTTGTAATACAGTAGTTCATACTTTATAACACTTTTTTAGTTTATACCTACATCGGCAGCCTGTCAGTAGCTTCATCTGATTTGTTGGCAGTCATAATGTAATATGCAGTGATGCTCTTGATGTCAAAATTACGAAACCCATGGGCGAACCCGCAGATCTGATGTCTACTTATGAAATCCATAGCAACTCGGTTCCAACCGTGTGTTGTGCCTTCCATTAGGAATCACAGTCATTCTTTAGATGAACAAACCCACATCTATACCAATTACTACCATAAATAGTAGACAACTATATAGCACCTCCATAATATAACAAAAAAGTATAATTCCTGAAAAACATCTGAGTAGCCACATAGAGCCTTTACATATTCTTGCCAGCTCTAAGCAAAAGAGTCCTAAATAAAGCAGAAATTTTCTGTCTCCGTATTCCCCCCATGATTACTTTTTATGATTATAGAAACAAGTAGTTTACGGGTGGAATCAAACTTCTGAAACTTAAGATACTCCAATACTATTAATTTTGCTGGTTAAGCTCTGACATTTCATATATTCGGCACAGCTCATTCAACAATGATAATAAAAATGTCACCAGAGATATAGAGCCGGGAACTTCACTGTAAATATAAAGTTATCTCTGCCTCACAACGTAACAGATGCTTCTTAGCCACTGATGGCCAAAGTCAAGGAAGGAAATGTCTCTATAAAATCAGTATATCATGTAAGTCTGGTTGACTGATAGAAAAGCCATAAAGTGAACAACAAACAAGATTGCTTTTGTTTTAATAAGCATAAAATGAACATTTATTTCATCATGGGTTGCAGACCATTTTGAAGTATAACCAGTATGGTGGCCTATGATGATCACAATACAACTGGAAGGATCTTATGATTTTCTAAGAGATACTTTTGGGAAGACCATACTGATGAAATTTGAGCAAATGACCTTCGATATAGCAGTGCCCAAAAGCAAAAAACATGACAATTAAGGAAAAAAAATCTAAAAAAATATTGTTCACAGTTAAGTAAAAAATGCACATTTAAGTAAGTTAAGGTTTATGTTTTACTTAGTCAATATATAATTTTATTTTTCAACAATAGTATGCCAAAAGTAGCTGTAAGGGCAAAAGACAGAGTTAGGTTGAAATTAGACATACTACTTGTTTTTTGGGTCAAACTTTTGGCATCTAGTGTACCTTGTGGAAAAAGATAATTACTGTATATACTCGTGTATAAGCCGACCCGAGTATAAGCCGACACCCTAATTTTGCCACAAAACTGGGAAAACTTATTGGCTCGAGTATAAGCCGAGGGTGGGAAATGCAACATGCTCCATATTAATATATGCCCCATATAATGCTGCACAAAGGTTAACGGTGGCCAATAACATGCTCCATATTAATATATGCCCCTTATAATAATAGTGCACAAAGGTTATTGGTGGCCCATAACATGCTCCTTATATGCCCCATATAATAATGCTGCTGCTGCAATTTAAAAAATAAATGATATACTCACCTCTCCTTATGGCATCCTTATGGCATGGCTGGCTCACCCTCTCCCAGTGCTACTCACCCTCCTGGCGTCTGCATATTTGGCTCTGCTACATCTCAGTCCCGGCATCTGTATCTCCCTTCCTGTCTTCTTCCTGTGCGGTCACATGGTACCACTCATTTAGGACTCCTAAAGTGTCCTATTATGTGCAGCTACTCAAAATGAGCAGACTAAATAACAAGGGAGTGGAAAGAAAACAATAACAATCAAAATGTCTATAATCAGCTCACAAAAGTCTGAGCCACTCCACAAAACCACAAAACCAAAAACAAAAAGGTGCTCAAGTGCAATGAAAGGTGGGGAGATTCTTACCCAAATAGTATACCACGTATGGGGCTGCTATATACATGGTATACTTGGACTTATTTGGGTAAGAATCTCCCCACCTTTCATTGCACTTGAGCACCTTTTTGTTTTTGGTTTTGTGGAGTGGCTCAGACTTTTGTGAGCTGATTATAGACATTTTGATTATTATTATTTTCTTTCCACTCCCTTGTTTTTTAGTCTGCTCATTTTGAGTAGCTGCACATAATAGGACACTTTAGGAGTTTATAATTGATATATTGGGGTTATGATAGACCTGGTCCTCTAAGCTGATACTATGTACCACTTATTGTATCACTGTTCATGTCCTTTGCAATATTGAATTAACTATTGTCCATAAAATATTTTAATGTGTATTTTATATAATTTTTATGTAATGATAATAAAATTTTAATTTTTCTTAATATTTTGTAAACAGCCTTGTGTACTCTTTTCTCTGTGGTTTGGTGAGTGGTTTATCTCTAGTAGAACACTGCGATCCCCAACCAAAATCAGAAAAGCCTGATTGAGATCACCTCACCTTACATTATCACATTACCTATAACACTGCCACCCATTATGGATTACATTATACTATCAATATATAAATATACTCTAAATATATATTGCAATATATGTAAAAGACGCAGAACATTTATTCACATAACACGATTGGTGTCTTCAGTGATAGGAATACGACAGTCATTGTCCACACCTCTTACACAGTGGCAAGATCCTACGGAACATACATCAGAATTGACTACAGACGCATGCTCAGTAGAGCAGGGACTAGCCCAGCCCCTGAAATGGACATCATTGATGACGCTTCATTTCTGGGTGGGGGTAGAGGTTGCAACAATGACGCCAGCCTCTGTCCCCTTATGACAACTCGTCCCAGAAAGCCCTGGGATTCTCAAACGAAGAGTCATCAAATAGGATGTAGTAAAAAAAATGATAAAGTAGTTAGTAGTAAATTGAATGCTATGGAGGCCCAATACTGTACATAGGGAGCTGCGGGGGTCATCATACTGTACATAGGGAGCTGCGGGGTGTGACGGTCAGGAACAGAGACAACGTCCGAGAGTGGACCCTCTGGGTTGCGGATCTGGAGCCCCCGGGCCGAGCGCATCAGGTGATAACCGACCCCTATGCAGGGATCGTTAAGGACAGGACCGCAGGGGTCAGAACCGCGACAGCCAGAACCAAGAGGGGTGGCTCTGAGGTCCAGCAATGCTACAGGAGGGACCGGAGTGCCAGTCAGAGACTAGGGTACCTGGGCAGGGGTACCGGAGGAGGGAGGATGGAGGGAACCAGGCAGGAGTTACCCGCAAGGGGCAGCAGGAGAGGGGAATGGACAGCGAGGGAAGGCTGACGTGGAAGCCCCAAGGACAGGTATAGGAATGGACGGCCTGTGGGCAGGAGCCCCAGGAAGGAAGGGGACGAGCACAGGGACACGAGTACCAGACGATAGGCAGGGACGACACAGAGGGGGTACACAGCAGGACGAGGTGGAGACAGGCTGGGGGGACGGAATAAAACCAGTGACAGAGACAAACAGGCAGGAACAGGGAAACCACAAGACAAGAGAACTATAGCAGAACTATAGGCGGCCAGAATAGTGCAGGGAATACCACACAATCACCAGGCGTCTTCCCAATATGGAAGACGCCTGAAATACCTTATGCCAGGAAGTAGGTCACCAAGCCCTGCCCTTCAACGACACCCACCACCAGGTAAAGAGAGCGGACAAGCGCTCGCCCGCGGCCTAAGGGAGGCACACGGGACCGCAGCAGAGCGGGAGGCAGGACGGGAGGGAGCGTGGATGGAGGAGCGCTGGTAAGAGGAGGCTGCGGCGGGTGCCGTCGCTGATGGGACGGCAGCGGGCACGACCACCGCCAATGTCACAGTACCCCCCTCCTTACATCCCCCCCTTCTGAGATTGGTCAAAAACTTTTTCAGGATAAGAGGGGCATTAACATTCTCTCGAGGCTCCTAGGACCTTTCCTCGGGACCAAAACCCTTCCAATCGATAAGAAAAAGAGTCCTTCCCCTGACTCTTTTCATGGCCAAAATGTCCTTTACTTCAAAGACGTCATCAGACCCAATTGGCGCAGGAGAAGCAATGGGGGCTGGTTGAAACCGATTGAGAACCACAGGTTTCAGGAGCGAGACATGAAAGGCGTTAGGGATCCAGAGTGAAGCCGGCAATCTCAGTTTATAAGCCACCTCGTTGATGCGTCCAAGTACTTCGAAAGGCCCGATGTATCGGGGACTCAACTTGTAAGAAGGGACTTTCAGGCGGATATGTTTGGTTGAAAGCCAGACTTTGTCGCCAGGTTGGTACGGAGGAAGGTCCTTCCGTCTTTTGTCCGCATGCTTCTTGATCCGGGCACTGGCCTTCACGAACGCCTCCCTGGTCTCCTTCCAGACTTGCGAAAATTTCATGGCAAGAGCATCTGCTGCGGGAACGCCAGACCACGTGGAAAAGGGCAACGGAACACCAGGGTTCCTACCTGAGACCACCAGGAACGGCGACTTGGCGGTGGATTCACTGGGATGATTATTATGGGCAAATTCAGCCCAAGGTAGAAGTGAAACCCAATTGTCCTGATGGGCATTGGAAAAGTGACATAGGTAGGTCGTCAGAACTTGATTAATCCGTTCCACTTGCCCATTGGTCTGTGGATGATAAGCGGAGGAGAAGTCGAGAGATGTGCCCATAAGCCGACAGAGAGCCCTCCAGAATCGAGAGGTAAACTGGACTCCACGGTCAGAGACAATCCATTGAGGAAGACCATGCAGCCTGAAAATCTGGTGGATGACGATCTCGGCCAACCTCGGAGCTGACGGCAATCCGAGCAAAGGCATGAAATGGGCCATCTTGGAGAAGCAGTCGGCTACGACTAGGATGGTAGTGCATTCAGCTGAACAAGGAAGATCTGTCACGAAATCCATTGCGATTTGTCACCAAGGCGCCTCTGGAGCAGGTAACGGGTGAAGAAGACCGGAAGGCAGTCTTCTCGGCACCTTGTTCTGGGCACAGATTGTGCAAGAGGCTACGTAGTCCAACACGTCTTGGTGAAGGGAGGGCCACCAATAGTAACAGGAGAGAAGCAAGAGGGTCTTCTTGGTCCCAACATGCCCAGCTACCTTGGAGTAATGCCCCCAGCGCAGCACCTCCAAGCATTTGTTCTGTGGAACGAAGGTTTTGCCTGGCGGAAGAGATTCACAAGTGCCACTGTGATAACTTTGGCAGGCTCGATAATATATGATGGAACCTCATCCCCCTCAGGCGACTGCAAAGACCTGGAGAGTGCATCCGCTTTGATGTTCCTATTCCCGGGCCGGAAATGAAGCTTGAAATCAAAACGAGAGAAATACAGGGCCTGTTATGAGCTCATTTTCTCGTTCACCTTTGATGTCCGATGAACTCCCTCTGCTGGAGAAAGGAGGTGGTAAAACTGATTTGGATGGGAGAGACCTGTCACCTGAACAGGTGGATTGCGATTGGACATCTGGAATCTCCGAGTGGATATAAGGCAGCCGACGCCCTGTAGGGTTGCTGGTGATTTCTCTGCTCTGAGCTCTGGCCTCCAGTTCAGTTCCTGTCTTCTAAAGCTAAGTTTTTGCTCTGTTATTGTTCCATGAGATTTTGTCTGATTTGCTTAGTTTTGTGTTCAGCCAGCCCCGGCTGGGGCATTGCTGAAATTCCATTTTTGTCCCTGATCGGTTAATTCTCTTTTGCTCTTCAGAATATATCGGAGTGCTGATATAGGGATTTTGAAGTCTAGTGACTTCAGGGCCGTTTTTCCTATCAGATGTGTTGGGACATTTTTGGTAGGGTTTTTGCGGATTGCAGCCAGCATCTTTTCTGTCCTTTCCTATCTAGGTAGTTGGGCCCCATCGTTTGCTCTGCCTGTCTTTCTGTCTGTGTTTGTGTTTTCATCTGTTTTCACCGTCAATACATGTTGGGGGCTGTCTATTGCATTGGGGTCTGCTCTGGGGCAGTGTAGATTTCCTGTTTCTTTCTTTAGGCTTATTTAGTTCTCCGGCTGTGACGAGGTGTCTAGGACCACCATAGGAACACTCCACGGCTACTGTTAGTTGTTGTGAATAGGATCAAGGGTCTGCAATCCGCTAGCTACCAACCTCTCTGGTTTTCAGGACTTAGCTTGTATTTTTGTTTTTTCTTCCTCCGGTGACTCATTCATAACAGAATCACCAGCCATACCGCAGATTTTAGGGTACTCAATAGCAGGAGAGAATTGTAAAAAAAAAAAAAAAAAAAAAGGTGTCAGAATTTTTTTTTTTTATGTATATTTTTTCCTCTTTCTCTGGGGCCGTAGGAGGAATTTTTTTTTCTTAATGGAGATTAAGCAATTGTCTGATCGTGTGGAGCAGCTCGCTGCTGAAGTGCGGGGAATTTCCGCCTACCTTGCTCATTCCTATGCTGCTGAACCAAAGATTCCTACTCCTCATGTGTTTTTTGGGGATCGGTCTAAATTTTTGAATTTTAAGAATAATTGTAAATTATTTCTTGCCTTGAAGCCTAACTCATTGGGGAGCTCTGCGCAGCAGGTTAAAATTGTCATCTCTTTGCTGCTCGGCGATCCCCAGGATTGGGCGTTTTCTTTGACACCTGATGATCCTATTCTAACTAATGTGGATGCATTTTTTCAAGCCTTGGGGTTGTTGTATGATGAACCTAATGCTATTGATCAAGCTGAGAAAGCCCTGTTGGCATTGAGCCAGGGTCAGGATTCTGCAGAGTCATACTGTCAAAAATTCCGAAAGTGGGCGGTCCTTACTACCTGGATTGATGGTGCCTTGGCAGCTCTCTTTCGGAAGGGTGTGTCAGAAAAAACGTAAAAGATACTATGGTGGGATTTCCTGTTCCCTCTGGTCTTGACGATTCTATGTCATTAGCCATTCAGGTTGGTCGGCGTTTACGTGAACGCAAACTTACACGAGAAATGTTGCCACCTGTTGAACAAATGTCTGAACCTATGCAATGTGATAGAGTTTTGTCTAGGGCGCAACGTCAGGAGTTCAGAAGGCGTAATAAGCTGTGTTTTTTCTGTGGAGATGCCTCTCATATTATTTCTGTCTGCCCTAAACGAGAGAAATGTTTTGCACACACATTTCCTGCAGGTGGTGTTCAACCTAAGTTTCTTCTGGCAATTACTCTGATCTGCTCCCTGTCCACATTTTCCGCTAAGGCTTTTGTGGATTCAGGAGCGGCTCTGAACCTGATGGACTTGGATTTTGCTAAACGTTGTGGGTTTCCTATGACACCTCTGCGGACACCTATCCCTTTGAGGGGTATTGGTGCTACTCCTTTTGCAAAGAATAAACCTCAGTTTTGGACCCAGGTGGTAATGCGGGTCGCCCCAGACCATCAAGAAAATTGCAGATTTTTGGTGTTGCATAATTTGCATGATACCATTGTTCTGGGATTTCCCTGGTTGCAAATCCATAATCCAGTTTTGGATTGGAAATCTGTGTCTGTGGTGAGTTGGGGTTGTCGGTGTGCTCTTAGTGACGCTTCTGTTTTCTCCACCTCTCCCCAGTCGCATGATGTTCCTGACTATTTGGCTGATTTTTATGATGTATTTAGTGAGAATAAGTCTGCGTCTTTGCCTCCTCATAGGAGTTATGACTGTGCAATTTAGTTGAGCCCTGGGTGTAAATTTCCCAAGGGTCGACTTTTCAATTTATCTGTACCCGAGCACGAGGCTATGCGATCTTATATTAAGGAGTCGTTGGAGAAGGGTCATATTAGACCATCCTCTTCACCCTTGGGTGCTGTTTTTTTTTTTTGTGGCCAAGAAAGATGGTTCATTAAGGCCTTGTATTGACTATCGTTCCCTCAACAAAATTACTGTTAAATATCAGTATCCGTTACCCCTGATTTCTGATCTATTCTCCAGAGTTAAAGGTGCTTGCTGGTTTACCAAGCTTGACCTCAGGGGGGCATATAATCTTATTCGCATTAAGCATGGGGATGAATGGAAGACGGCGTTTAATACTCCGGAGGGACATTTTGAGTACCTGGTGATGCATTTTGGGCTCACTAATGCCCCTTCTGTCTTCCAGTGCTTCATGAATGATATTTTCCGGGACTTTGTGGATACATTTTTTATCCTCTATCTGGATGATATTTTGATCTTTTCCAGGGATTGGGACTCTCATGTGGAACATGTTCGGACTGTGTTCCGGATTTTGAGGGAGAATTCCCTGTATGTTAAGGGATTGAAATGCCTTTTTGGTGTACAGAAGATTTTATTTTTGGGATTTATTTTGTCTCCGTCAACTATTGAAATGGACCCGGCCAAGGTACAGGCCATTTATGATTGGGTTCAGCCCACTTCTTTGAAGGCCCTCCAGAAGTTTTTGGGTTTTGCTAATTTTTATCGTAAATTTATAGCTAATTTTTCTGGTATTGCCAAACCATTAACTGATTTGACTAAGAAGGGTGCTGATGTGCTGAATTGGTATCCAGAGGCTGTTTCTTCCTTTTAGGAACTGAAGCGGAGGTTCACTTCTGCTCCGGTTTTGCGGCAACCTGATGTCTCACTCCCGTTTCAGGTAGAGGTGGACGCTTCTGAGATTGGTGCAGGAGCTGTTTTGTCCCAAAAAGATCCGGTAACATCTAAAATGAATCCCTGTGCTTTTGTTCCCCGAAAGTTCTCGCCATCCGAACGCAACTATGATGTGGGGAATCGGGAACTGTTAGCCATGAAATGGGCATTTGAGGAGTGGAGACATTGGTTGGAGGGAGCAAAACATCAAGTCGTGGTCCTTACTGACCACAAGAATTTGATTTACCTTCAGTCGGCCAAACGCTTGAATCCTAGACAGGCTAGGTGGGCCTTGTTTTTCACACGTTTTGATTTTGTGGTCTCTTTTCTTCCGGGAACTAAGAATGTCAAGGCAGACGCCCTCTCTAGGAGTTTCTTTGCTGATTCTCCTATTGTGACCAAGCCTGCTACCATCTTAGGTGAGGGGGTAGTTCTTTCCGCCATCTCTCCCGATTTGAGACGTGCTCCGGAAGAGTTTCATGAGGACAAACCTGAGCGTAGTCCCATTTGAAAATTGTATGTTCCTGACCAGTGGAGGAAGAGAGTGATGTCTGAAGTTCATTGCTCCGCATTGGCTGGTCATCCAGGTATTTTTGGTACTAGAGATTTGGTGAGTCGGTCTTTTTGGTGGCCCGCCTTATCTCGTGATGTCAGGAATTTTGTGCAGCCCTGTGGGACTTGCTCCCGGTCTAAACCTTGTTCTCCCTCTAGTGGGTTGTTGATGCCTTTGCCAGTGCCCAGGAGGCCATGGACCCATATTTCAATGGATTTTATTTCTGATATGCCTGTCTCTCAGAGAATGACTGTTATCTGGGTGATTTGTGATAGATTCTCTAAGATGGTCCATCTTGTACCACTCCCTAAGTTGCCATCTTCCTCAGAGTTGGTGCCCTTGTTTTTGCAACAGGTGGTTCACTTGCATGGGATTCCTGAGAACATTGTATCTGACAGAGGATTTCAGTTTGTTTCTAGATTTTGGAGGACTTTTTGTTCCAAGCAGGGAATTCAGTTGTCCTTCTCCTCTGCGTTTCACCCTCAGACCAATGGGCAGACGGAGAGAACAAACCAGACTTTGGATTCTTATTTGAGATGTTTTATCTCTGCTGATCAGGATGATTGGGTCTCATTTTTGCCCTTGACCGAATTTGCTTTGAATAATAGAGCTAGTTCTGCCACTTTGATGTCACCTTTTTTTTGTAACTTTGGGTTTCATCCTCGATTCTCTTCAGGGCAGGTGGAGTCTTCTGCCTGCCCAGGTGTTGACACTGTGGTGGAGAGAATGCACCAGATTTGGGACCAAGTGGTGGATAAGTTGTCTCTCTCCCAGGAAAAGGCCCAGCGGTTTTCCAACCGGCATAGGACCATTGGTCCCCAGTTTAAGGTGGGTGATATGGTTTGGTTGTCATCAAAGAATATCTCTATGAAGGTGGCTTCTCCAAAGTTTAAACCTAGATTTATTGGACCTTACAAGATTTTGGAGATTCTTAATCCGGTCTCTTTTCGATTGGCTCTTCCTGTTACATTTAAGATCCATAACGTGTTTCATAAGTCTCTGTTGAAGAGGTTTGTTGAGCCAGTAGTTCCTGTGGTGGCAACTCCTGACTCTGTATTGGTTGAAGGTAATGTGGAATATAAAGTTGAGAAGATACTGGATTCTCGTCTGGCTAGACGGAGACTCCAGTATTTGGTTAAGTGGAAGGGTTATGGCCAGGAGGATAATTCTTGGGTCTCTGCATCCGATATTCATGCCGAATGATTGGTTCGTGCTTTTCATCGGGCCCATCCTGATCGGCCTGGTGGCATGGATGAGGATTCGGTGACCCCTCCTCAAGGGGGAGGTACTGTTATGAGCTCATTTTCTCGTTCACCTTTGATGTTCGATGAACTCCCTCTGCTGGTGAAGGGAGGTGGTAAAACTGATTTGGATGGGAGAAACCTGTCACCTGAACAGGTGGATTGCGATTGGACATCCGGAATCTCTGAGTGGATATAAGGCAGCCGACACCCTGTAGGGTTGCTGGTGATTTCTCTGCTCTGAGCTCTGGCCTCCAGTTCAGTTCCTGTCTTCTAAAGCTAAGTTTTTGCTCTGTTATTGTTCCATGAGATTTTGTCTGATTTGCTTAGTTTTGTGTTCAGCCAGCCCCAGCTGTTGGGACATTTTTGGTAGGGTTTTTGCGGATTGCAGCCAGCATCTTTTCTGTCCTTTCCTATCTAGTTAGTTGGGCCCCATCATTTGCTCTGCCTGTCTTTCTGTCTGTGTTTGTGTTTTCATCTGTTTTCACCGTCAATACATGTTGGGGGCTGTCTATTTCATTGGGGTCTGCTCTGGGGCAGTTTAGATTTCCCCTTTCTTTCTTTAGGCTTATTTAGTTCTCTGGCTGTGACGAGGTGTCTAGGACCACCGTAGGAACACTCCACGGCTACTGTTAGTTGTTGTGAATAGGATCAGGGGTCTGCAATCCGCTAGCTACCAACCTCTCCGGTTTTCTGGACTTAGCTTGTATTTTTGTTTTTTCCTCCTCCGGTGACTCATTCATAACAAGGGCCCAACTGGCTCGTCTGGAATTGAGCCTTTGGGCGGACTGCAGATAGGCCAAATTATTGTGGTCCGTGAAGATAGTAAAAGGGGTGCACTGCCCCTTCGAGCAGGTACCGCCATTCTTCCAAAGCCATCTTAATGCCCAGCAACTCCCGGTCTCCAATGGAGTAATTGCACTCTGCAAGCGAAAAGGATTTAGAAAAAAACCCGCAGGGAACCAGACGTCCTCATGATGCCTGCTGGGAAAGGACCACCCCAGCTCCGGTGGAAGAGGCATCCACATCTAGGACAAAGGGCCTACTGGCCACTGGGCAATGCAAGATCGGTGCTGATGCAAAGGAGCGTTTCAGAGCAAGGAAGGTGTCCTCGGCTTCAGGAGACTAGCTGTTTGACTTAGTTCCTTTACGGGTCAGGGCCGTGATGGGCTGGGTCACTGTGGTAAAATGAGGAACAAACTGTCGGTAATAATTCGCGAATCCAAAGAAGCGCTGGATGGCTTTTATACCAACTTGAGTACCACAGAGAGCTTCTCTGGATCCATGTTCAAACCGGAATCCATGATTATATATCCCAAGAAGGGTAACGAAGTTTGCTCAAAGAGGCAAGACCATGCGTACACTTCTCCGATGAGAGGATAAATCGGGTGAGAAAATGAGAATATCATCTAAGTACACCACCACGCAGGAATGCAGTAGATCCCGAAAAAACACCTCATTTACAAATTCCTGAAACACAGCTGGAGCGTTGCAGAGACCAAACGGCATGACTAAATATTCATAATGGCCATCGCAGGTTTTGAAGGCAGTCTTCCACTCGTCCCCTGCGGGGATCCAGATTAAATTATAGGCTCCCCGCAGATCCAGTTTTGTGAAGATCAGAGCCCCCCTCAGTCGGTCGAAGAGTTCTGGGATTAACGGAAGAGGATACCAATTCTTAACGGTGATATTGTTCAAGCCCTGGTAGTCAATACAAGTCCGAAGTGATCTGTCTTTCTTCCGAACAAAGAAAAAACCCGCTCCAGCAGGGGACGAGGTCTCAGCTGGGGATAGTGGATACGTTCTCCCTCTGGGAGGGGTGGCTCCAGGGATCAGGTCAATGGGGCAGTCATAGGCCCAATGCGGTGGCAGAGAATCCGCTTCCTTTTTGCTGAAAACATCGGCGTACGCGTGATACGGTGCGGGAAGGCCCGGGAGATCGACTGGCCTTGGCAGAGAACGAGGATGGATGATGGCCCGCAGACAGAGTTCATGACAGGAGTGTCCCCAACGCAGAATCTCTCCTGAGCGCCAGTCGATAACTGGCTCATGCAGCCTGAGCCAGGGTAGTCCAAGGAGAACAGCATGGGATAATTTAGGCAGGACGTAGAAGGCTATTTTCTCGAGATGGAGCGCTCCAATTTGAAGGTCTACTTCGGCAGTAACCATGGTGATGAGCTCAGGTAGTGGTTTGCCATCGACAAAGGTGATCGCATGCAGGTTTTTCAGAATGAACACCGGGATCTGGAGTTTATCCACCACCTCTTGACTAATGAAATTGCCAGCCGCACCCGAGTCCACATATGCCTCCACAGATCCATGCTCCTGACCTGCAATAATCAAAGCTGAGAGGGTAAGGGGCAGAGAGGAATTGTGGTCACCTAGGGAGGCCTCTCTTACCTGGCCTAGGTGGTTGGCTCCACCGCAGTACAGACAGACACCATTCGTCATCCTCTCCCTGCGCTGCTGCTCGGATAACCTGATACGATCTATCTGCATGGGCTCGGGAGTGGTGCTAGCAGAGGGTGCAGAGGAACGTGGAATGGGAGCTTGATACAGCCTAAAGGGCCTTTTCACCCTAGCCGACTCTCGGGCGCGTTCCAAAAAGCGCAGATCTATATGAGTAGCCAGGAATATGAGATCCTCCAGAGTGGTAGGAGTGTCCCGCCCGGCAAGCTCGTCCTTGATTTTGCCCGAGAGGCCTCTCCAAAAGGCACCCACCAGGGCCTCATTATTCCATCCCAGTTCCGATTTCAATGTCCGAAAGCGGATGGCGTACTGTCCTACAGTAAGGGAACCCTGGCGGAGGTTAAAAAGGGCCTCCATAGTAGAAGCTAAGCATCCGGGTTCATCAAATACTTTGCGGAATATCTCCAGAAAATTCTGGTACTAGAAACCACGGGATCATCCCTCTCCCACAACGGATTCACCCAGGCCAGTGCCTCCCCTTCGAGATGGGCGCGATCTGTGGGGTATTGCTGGGGCAGAAGCTCAAAGTGCAGTCTGCACTGATTTAAAAAACCCCGACATAACTTAGGATCCCCGCAATACCTGGGAGGCTTTCCCAGACGAGGAGGCGGGGACGAAACTGCGTCCCGGGGTATGGTTGAAGCGGCCGCAGAGGACTGCAAAGCAAGCAGTCGATCGTCAACGGACGCCATATAACCCAAAATATGGGACTGGGCATTGCGCTGCTGCGCGAGCTCCTGCTGGAGGCTGGCTAAGAGGGGAGCATGCCCCGTGTCAGTGGTTTGCAGGGCAGAGAGCCGGGAGTCCATGGAGGGGGATACATGGCAGGACGAGGGGGAGACAGGCCGGGAGGTTGGAACAAAACCAGTGACAGAGACAAACAGGCAGGAACAGGGAAGCCACAAGACAAGAGAACTATAGCAGAACTATAGGCGGCCAGAATAGTACAGGGAATACCACACAATCACCAGGTGTCTTCCCAATATGGAAGACGCCTGAAATACCTTATGCCAGGAAGTAGGTCACCAAGCCCTGCCCTTCAGCGACACCCACCGCCAGGTAAAGAGAGCTGACGAGCGTGTGTCCGCGGCCTAAGGGAGGCGCACGGGACCACAGCAGAGCGGGAGGCAGGACGGGAGGGAGCGCAGATGGAGGAGCACCGGTAAGAGGAGGTTGCGGCGGGTGCCGCCGCTGATGGGACGACGGCGGGCAAGACCACCGCCGATGTCACTCAGGGGTCATCATACTGTACATAGGGAGCTGCGGGGGTCATCATACTGTACATAGGGAGCTGCGGAGGTCATCATACTGTAAATAGGGAGCTGTAGGGGCAATCATACTGTATAGGGAGCTGTGGGGGCCATCATACTATATATTTGATAGCTGTGTGGAGCCATGAAGCTATATATAAGGGGATTGTTGAGCATTAGTGGACATTATTACTTTTAGTGGCAGTCAGAAGAGAACACTTAAGAGGCATCATTACATTATAGCGGCACTCAGGGCATTATAATGGTCAGAGGGGCACAAAGAAGACATTATTGCTATCTAGAGACAAAATGTGAGCACTATTACTTTCAATGACACAAAAATTGCCCCAAAAGATTGTGCTACAAAATATTAAGTTAAGGGTACCATCATTTTTGTCCAGGCCTATTTCATGAGTTTTATTTTATTTTTTTTAAATTCTGTGGAAGCATGGTTGAAAATCAATGTCTGACTTTCATTTGTTCATTTTCATAGAGTTTTTAGTTATTATTACTTTTGTCGAATTCAAGTTATTTCTGTGACCATTGTGGGTTTTTCTGTCATTGCATGACTGGTACCAACAATTTTGACCATATGTGTATGTTAATGTTTGGAGCCCTAATTTTAAGTACTTTTAAAATGAATTAACCTGATCAATAAAGGGAGCAATAAGAAAAAGATCAAAATGGTACAAATGCAGTTTTTCAGCAACAGCTACACCTGAAATAAATGCAATAAAAGGCGATTAAAACATCATTTCTACCACAAAATTGTGTATCAATAAAAAAGTCAGTTCAAGGTGAAAAAAAAAAATCCTGCAAACAGCTCCATTGATAAAAAATGTAAAATGTTACGGGTCTTAAAAAATAGTGACACAAGCAAAAACAATTTTCTTAATTAATTTCAGATTTTTTTCACTGCTTTAAGAAAAAGAAAAACTATGTTTGTTGGTATCATTGTAAAAAAACAGTTGCTGAATTGAACTTTTCTTGCAATTTCACTACATTTGAAAAGTATTCTCCTGCTTTCCAGGACATCACATTACATGTCATTCAAAAGTACAATAAAAAACGAGCCCTTATACAGCTATTTCACCGGAAAATACACAATTTATGACTCTTGGAAGGAGAGGAGGAACAAGCAAAAGCACAAAAGCGGAAAATTGTCATGTCACTAAGAGGTTATAGGGTACTGAAGCCCTTTACTGCATTACTCATACAGAGACACATGCACGTATGACATTGTGCCTTCCTTCAGCTAGACTTCCTACACGGGTCAAGCTGCAGTGCCTGATAAAGGACGCCCTTCTCTTTGGCTCTGCTAATTGATGGATTACTGGGGTGAAAACCTCACCGATTACACGTTTGTAGGCTATTCTGAAGAAAACATCAATGTCAAATCATGAAAATCCCCTTTATGCTAGTGCTACATATAATAAGCACAACGTACAAAGTTAACCAACTCTCGTAGATTGGCTGCGAAGATCCTCAGCATGGAAAGTAAAAGTCACTGCTTGGCTTGAGATGCAGACAAAGCAAACAAAGGTATCCAGCCGTTTGGATATAAAACTTCACCAATTTATTAGTGCAGCTTGCAAGATTCCAGGTACATCAAAAATATTGCATCAAGGCACAAATTTGCGCTTTTCAGACCACAAATGTCCATAGACATAATTTAAAGGGAAACTGTCGTGTCCCAATCCGCTATTAACCTGTAGATATAAATTAATCTGCCTGGCTGTCACGACCCACAGGGGTCAGTTCATCAGATGGCACAACAAACATCAACAACGGCATGTAAAAAGGGAGAGGAAGGCCCTAACAGTAGGGAACGAGGGATGGGGCACCTCCTATCACAGCCTGTGTCTATCTCTTAGCTCCCTTAATGCCCTATACGGGTCCTTTCCCTTGCCGCCGTCACTTGGCTAGTCCCTAGCTGTCACATCACTATACCCTGGCTAATGCACTGGCCAGCAAGGATGCTAGTATCACCACTGCAGATGGTGTAAACACAGGGGGTAGTGACAATCATGAAACAGACAAAGACAGGGAACAAGAAAACTTAGATTTCAAGCTTCTGCTGCAAGCTCCACACAACAGAGGATATGGAATCAGGACCTCAAGCAGCTGAAACTCTATCACCAACAGTCAGCTGAAGCATAATGTGACTATTTAAAGGATGATAGCTGACCTAACAACAAAGCAGCAACTGACTCTTGCTGGCATGAAAGCAAAAAACAATGTTTAAATTAAACCAGAGCCAGAGTTGTCACGAATCCAAAATGAATCGTGACACCGGCCACTGGGAGAAAATGAACTTTATTCTTCCCGGTAGTCTCAGGCTTTTAGTCATAGAGGTAGAGCTTCAGTCACAACTCAGTACATAGTAGATGGTGGCTGTAACCGAGGTCCAGCAATGACTTACAGCCAGCTCTGTTCTGATGTACTTTAAAAAAAAATTTAAAAAAAGTTTTCATGCAAATGTATTTTTAAGTGACAAATATAGTGATATTAAAAAGCATTTAAAGGGAATCATTTTTTGACATATCACGTAAAGATATCATTCAATTGTGTGTTACATAAGGATTCTAGTAACACTTTTGATCCCCCCTGACCTCGCACCTTTGATGCATAAAAACCTTTTGTATCACTCTTGCGATGCATGTAAATCGCTGCGGTTCGGTCCGATGGGTGTGGCTTATTCTCCTTCCCCCCCTCCATGGCTTGCTGGACGTAATTTCATCTGGTAATATCACAGATGCCGTTGTGTATTCGCGCCTGCGCATTGAAAAGGCTGCTCACGCTTGCGCAGTATGCTTTGCCCAGCTGTGGGCAAAGCATATAATCAGTATTGCGCATGCGCCGGTATTTTTCCCTGCCGTCTATGACCCAGAAGTCTTCACATGCAAGACACGCTCTTCCTGGATGCCGGATACCTGAGTAAAGCCCTGCGCATTACACCAGAAGCTGAGGAAGAAAATAATTCAATAGATGATTTTCTTCCTCATCTTCCGGTGTAATGCGCAGGGCTTTACTCAGGAATCCGGCGTCCAGGAAGAGCGTGTCTTGCAAGTGAAGACTTATGGGTCATAGATGGCAGGGATAAATACCGGCACATGGGCAGTACTGATTAAATGCTTTTTCCCCAGCTGGGCAAAGCATACTGCGCAAGCGCAAGCAGCATTTTCAATGCGCAGGCGCGAATACACAACGACATCTGTGATATTCACAGATAAAATTACATTCAGCAAGCCATGGAGGGGGGGAAGAAGGAGAATAAGCCACGCCCATCGGATCGGACTGCTGCGATTTACATACATCGCAAGAGTGATAAAAAAGGTTTTTAAGCATCAAAGGTGCGGGGTCAGGGGGGATCAAAAGTACTACTAGAATCCTTATGTAACACACAATTGAATGATATCTTTACATGATATGTCCAAAATGGGTGACAGATTCCCTTTAAAGGGAAACTATCAGCTTGATTTCATCTCTTAAACTATTTAGACGTGCATGTAACTCCTGCAAATATATTTCCATCCATAATTTTAGCTAGAAAGTCTGTTCCTCTTCTACTAAGATATTTCTGTTTAAATCAGTATAAAAATTAGGCTAAAGTGCTTTGGGGTGTGGAGAAGCACTTCCCAAGACTCTCTCTCCTCAACTCTATTTCCCGTCTAGTATCACTAGCTACATGAATGACAGCGTCTTTAAGCCTACAGCACAGAATGACTATTCAAACCAAGTACATGTGCTCAGTGCACCCTTGGTGTGGCCAAAGAGTTAAGTGCTCCTTTCCCCTACTTGTTTACCTTTTATCGTCACCCTTCTCTGGCTCTAGACTAGAACGAGAGCCAGAGCTATCAATCAAAAAAGAGGTGGTGGAAATGGAGGGAAAACAAGTAGGTTGGAAGATGTACTGAAATGTTTAGCCAAATCAAGGGTGCACCGAGATCTTATACTTGAGCAGTCATACTGTCCTGACAGGCTCCCTTTAAGAAAAGGAGCTGTTTGTCACCCACAGGGCTGAAGGTAGCGCTAGGCAGGAAATAGAGCTGGGTAGGCAAAGGCTCAGAAAGTTCTTTTTCAACACTTTGACCTCATTTGCATATTTTTTGAAAATGGTGATTTCACAGTAATGGAGAATTGGATGGGTTAACTAAAGGTAAGAATGGACTTGTCTTTGCAAGAGCTACACGCACAGTTTGGAGGTGGGGGTAAAGTCAAGTTGACAGTTTCCCTTTAAATACTTTTCAATTTTACGGTATCCCAAAAATCTCGATATACATTGAAGCTTTTGATTTCTTTTTAAATTTAAAATGTGAAATATTTCTATCTTTCCAGCTGATTATATCATTCCCTATTATGGGTGGATGGCAAGTTTTAAAAGTATAAAAGCCACATTTATTCGTGAGCCAATTACCATATTTGATGACTGATGAGTTATTAGCATACAGCTGCAAACTATTAGACTGAATAAATGTAATTGCTAATCCACTTGTAAAAGAGGAACCTGCATAATGTCCTATTTTTTCCAGTTATATTCCAGTGATCCTTATAAGTAGAGAAGTAGGACAGGAGATTTAGGGGACTCGGCTATAGATGTGTTGCAGAAAGTGAAGTTTCTTATTAATATGACATCTTATTGATGGTGGCAGGTGTACTGCTCTCTGCGAAATGTCAATCAATTTCATTATGTAAAATGTATTCTGTGCGGCATCAGTAAAAAGCACCTAGAAAATCATGAGCTCAATTACATTTCTTGATTAGTTTACGTAATTGTGAGAAGCTTTTGTGGGATAAAGTTGAGGACTTACGTATATAAAGTAATTTGCAGCTAAGAAAGAAGTAATTTAGCCAATGCGGGAGAGCTCTGCACAGTGTGGATGAGCATAACATTATTAAGATTAGACCGGTTTATAGAAAATGACTGACAATGTTATTCATATACACATATGCTTTATGTCACTGTCACCTGTTGACCTTGCAGCAAGAGGGAAAAACACCCATTCGCAAAAAAAATTTACCGGACACTATTTCCACACTGTTAAAGCATCAGCTATTTTGTGTTGCTGTGCCGTCTTCCCTATAATGCCCTGCAGCTGTGACATCTTACTGATTGTTACACCTTGTTAAGTGGTGCCATAACAGATCAGATCTCAGTGGAGCAAAGTTTGTACAGCAGAGAAATTTTTCATTTCCAGAATCACTGGACAAGTTTTTCCTCTCTACTGTAGAGTGTAAGCTCTTACGATGAAAGGAGTCCTCTCTCTCTCTCCTGTAGAGTGTAAGCTCTTATGGACATCAAGGTCCTCTCTCCCTCTCTCTCCTGTAGAGTGTAAGCTCTTATGGACATCAAGGTCCTCTCTCTCTCTCTTTCTCCTGTAGAGTGTAAGCTCTTACGATGAAATGAGTCCTCTCTCTCTTCTGTAGAGTGTAAGCTCTTAAGGACATCAAGGTCCTCTCTCTCTCTCCTGTAGAGTGTAAGCTCTTATGGACATCAAGGTCCTCTCACTCTCTCTTTCTCCTGTAGAGTGTAAGCTCTTACGATGAAATGAGTCCTCTCTCTCTTCTGTAGAGTGTAAGCTCTTAAGGACATCAAGGTCCTCTCTCTCTCTTTCTCCTGTAGAGTGTAAGCTCTTATGGACATCAAGGTCCTCGCTCTCTCTTTCTCCTGTAGAGTGTAAACTCTTATGATGAAATGAGTCCTCTCTCTTCTGTAGAGTGTAAGCTCTTATGGACATCAAGGTCCTCTCTCTCTCTTTCTCCTGTAGATTGTAAGCTCTTACGGTTACTGGGCTTGTTTCTCTTCTGTGGAGTGTAACTCTTGTGGTCAGCGGGATCTTCTCTCTCCTGTAGAATGTGTGCTCTTATGATCAATGGGTTCTCTTTTCTGTAGTGTATGAGCTCTTATGGTCATCAGCGTCATCGCTCTTTCTCCTGTAGAGTGTAAGCTCTTTTGGTCATCAGCGTCATCGCTCTTTCTCCTATAGAGTGTAAGCTCTTATGGTCAGTGGGGTCCTCTCTCTCCTACAGAGTGTAAGCTCATATGGTAGCAGTTTCCTCTCACTCTCTCCATGTGCATTTTCTGAGCATTTCAGTATTGAGATTTGTGTAAATTTATTTGCTAGAAGTCCAATTTTTGGGGAAAATTAAGCGAAGTCGACAAATTGTAATTTCAAAATATCCGCTCATTTCTTCCCATTCTCATATCACAAAGCTTGGTGCACTGCGCCTGTCCAAGAGTGTGCAGAGACTGTACAGCTTATTAATATGGAACCATAAAACCCCTTTGCGCTGTCGTACTTTGTCAGGTGCTGCAAGCGAAGGTCCTCACCAACATGATTTTGGAGAACAATCTGATTCTGTTTCCCTCTACATGCAATTATCAGCTGGCATAAAGCTCAGTACAAAAGAAAACAATGCTAGCACCATGTGCATGAGCCGTTCACACTCAACATTAGTACTAAGGAAAAGGTAAAGTGAAAACCTTAGTCTACTCAAAGAGTCTGCCAAATTCCTTCGCTTAGCTAAAGGGCCTGTCACACTAAGCGATATCGCTAGCAATATCGCTATAACGTCACTGGTTTTTGTGACGTTATAGCGATATTGCTAGCGATATCGCTATGTCTGATACTTACCTCCTACAGCTCCTCCGCTGGTTATCGCTGATCGCGCGAGAGCGTCCTGGACCGTTTCTCGTCGTCAGCTTCCTGCTGGGCTTCCTGTGGCGCCGACAAGCGACGCATGGACGCGGGCGGGAGCACGTCAGGATCACCTCGTCTGACAGGTAAGTAGCGACCTCCGACCGCTGCGATGTCGCTGTTGAGATCTGCCTGTGTGGCAGCTCACTAGCGACCACTTAGCGATGCACCAGCGATCCTGACTGCGTCATATTGCTGGTCGGGATCGCTAGTGCATCGCTAAGTGTGACAGTACCTTAAAGGGCTCTTTGTGATCCTCACATTAAAGAAGACATACAGTGCCCATTGTTCCCTGCTGCTCTTCTTTATTGCTGCTGTTCTTCTGGTTTTCCTTTCTGGAAATGGGTCTTTCTGGAAGTAAATTCAATCACCAACCATTAATTTACTGCAGCACACACGTTTATGCTTTAAGAAATGGTGAGCTAGCTCTTACTTTTGGCGCAGACAGAAAGTGACTGCTGGTTGGTTGCAACAATTGCCTGTCTTCCCCCTGCCTTGTGAGGAAGCAACACACATGACTGGTGAGGGACATGGTAGCAGTATTCATGTAGCCTAATTTTAAACTAAGTAAACGTAATAGACCACTCCTTTATGTCTCCAAATTCATGGGTTCTATAAAGAACAATAAGAACCATCATAAAAAGGACAAAAATATGGTCAAAGGGCTTAAAGGGATTCTGTCACCATATTTGACCTATCTAAACTATTAATATAAGCACACAGGTTATAAACTGCTGAAGAGAATGTTACCTGTATGCCTCATGTCGGGTGTCTGGTTGTCGAAAATGCTTTTTAACCGTTAAGTTCCTCATAAATTTGTTAACGTCCATAATGGTGGAAAAAAGGTCGAAGTCTTGATCCGGAACGAAATTGAGACCTAAAGACAAAATTTGTATTTGGTCCTCAGTCAAATTAACGGACGACAGATTAAGCACGTTTCTGATATCTTGTGTCGGTACTAATGTTTCTTTCTGTGGGTAATTACTCCCTGAGCTCCTGCGGTGCTTTCTGCCCCCACGCCTTCGGCGTTTTTTGACCGTCGATATTCATGTTTGTTTTCTAAAAGAAAGTGGTCCTCTAATTATGCGTGGCTCACATGCAATGTAATTTCATTGTATACCTGTATTCCTCATGAGGTAGCAATTCGGGCATTACAGTATCATTTCCGAAAATCTAGTAATTTTTCTGACAAACTACAGAATTACATTTTACAAGTAGTTTCATTTCTAATGACACATAATTTTTTTAAGTTTGATGGTAATTTTTTTTTACAACAAAGGGCAGTGGCGATGGGTGCAAAATTCTCGCCCTCTCTCGCTAATCTCCTTATGTCCTTTTGGGAATTGGAGTATATATATTCCGCATCTAATCCTTTTATTGAGAGCCTGATCTGGTATGGCAGATATATCGATGATACCTTAATTATTTGGGGTGGAGATATGTCTGCCATACCAGATTTTGTGGAGTACTTGAACTCCATTAAATATAATATCAAATTCACACACAAAAGTGATCCCAAGAATATTTCTTTTTTGGATTTAGATTTAATAGATAATAATAGGTATATATGGTGAAAAACGCATCATAAACCACGTAGTGGGAACACCATCTTACAAGCATCAAGTAGTCACAATAAATAAACAATAAAATCAATTCCAGTGGGTGAATACACTCGAATTAAACGTAACTGCAGTTCAAATGATGCCTTAATGGACGAATTAGCATGTGTTACTAATAAATTGAAGAATTGTGGGTATCCCAATTGGACACTCAATAGAGCACAACGTATAATACAGGCAAAAAAACGAGAGGAATTAATCATGCTTTCCTCAATAGATCGGAGGAAAAATGAGGATATAGAGAAGGAGCCATATATTTGTTTTCAATATAGTCCGCAATTTGTGGGCATTAAAAATATTATTAACAAATACTTACCTATATTATATGAAGATGACCAATTAGCAAGAATTTTAACTTCTGGCATAAATGTATTATCCCAGAGGGCACCTTCACTGGGTAATATGTTATCACCAAGTATGTTTTCATCTGCCGGTAAAAAACCTAGGGATAATTGGCTTACCAATAGAGGTTTTTACAAATGTGGTGCCACGTGTTGCAAAATGTGTAAACACGTACTGATATCAAAGGAATTTAATAACAATGACAACACTCAAAGATTCAAAATTAATAATTATATCAATTGCAGCTCAAAAAACAGTGTATAAAATAAGTTGTGACGCCTGCAATTTGTCTTATGTCGGATGCACTACAAGGCAATTAAAGGTACGAATCAGAGAGCATTTGTACGATATTACGAATATTAATAATTTTGAAAGGAATACATCAGCGGCTTCTAAACATTTTATTGAATGTCATGGCAGAAGTACCTCTCATTTCATAGTACAAGGAATTGAAAGTGTGAGTCCTTTATCTTGGGGGGGAGACACCAGGCGGCGCCTTCTCACTCGAGAGGTGTTTTGGATTTATCAATTAAATACAAGACATCCAAGTGGTTTAAACAAGAGACATGATTTAATTTTGCACTACCATTAATGTTTTTATTACTATTGTTATTATTGTGTGTGATGTATTTTTTTTTTTTATACACAGGACCTTTCCTGTGAATCATGTGATGTATATACCGATTCCTATTGGTTAGTCTCATATATATAGCCGAGCTAGGCTGGGGACTGGTTATGGCTTTGATAAAGACCATGTAGGTAGAAACGCGTAGCCTCTGTAACATCTTCCTCTGGTTGGTTATAAGGAGAGTTTCATTATATGTCATTTTAACAATTTATAATAAAGAAGAATTTTTACGCTGCTGGAGCTAATCTTCTTTTCCATTAAAATGCAATAACGGGTGATCAAAAGAATGTATCTGCACAAAAATGGTATCATTAAAAATATCATCTCAGCGCCCAAAAAATAAGCCATCTCCCAAGCCCAGATCACGAAAAACGGCGCAATTTTTTTTTCACCACTTAGATAAAAGAGAACCTAGACATGTTTGGTGTCTATGAACTCGTAATGACCTGGAGAATCATAATTGCAGGTCAGTTTTAGCATTTAGTGAACCTGGCAAAAAAGTCAAGCAAAAAAAAAATGTGGAATTGCACTTTTTTTGCAAATTCACCACACTTGGAATTTTTTTCCTGCTTTCTGATGGTATCATTGAAAAGTACAACTCGTCCCGCAAAAAAATAAGCCCTCACATGGCCATATTGACGGAAAAATATAAAGTTATGGCTCTGGAAATGAGGGGAGCGAAAAACGAAAATGCAAAACCGAAAAAAAGCTCCGGTCATTAAAGGGTTATTCTTGACCATCCCTTGGTTACCTACAGAAGGGGAAGATGGACAGGTGACTGCCTAATGTACAGTTTTTATCAACCCCCAAAACAACAGGGGACATGGTTAGACAGGAAGATCTAAGGTACGTACAAATGTGGTCACTGTTCATTTTACAACTGAATCCTTCCATGTAAAACTGTGACTTGCGCTACCACAGGGATTAACTTTACAATACATGATTTTGCCAAACATACGTGCTATACATGAATTTTACAACCAGGGGAGTAATCTATGTAACAACCTGCACATGTCCCATGGACTACATTGGCAAAACGGAGAGTGAATTCTGAAGGTGTGTGGGGAACACCTAGGAGATATCAGAAAAGACAGATATACCGCATTGTCGAGACACATCAGATGTATAGTATACATGGGCGTAACCTTAGTGAGCTATCATTTACAGTCATTGAAGGAGTGATCCCATCATTGAGAAAAGGAGACTGGAATCATGTGTTACTACAAAATGAATAACAAAAGGAATGGCCAGAGCTGAGCCTCCCCACCCTCCCACAGGAGGCATAGGTGGAGGCAGCATGACGGGGGGTGGTCAGGAGCAACAGGGGGAGTACCCGGGAGGAGGGGTGTTGGGGAGTATATAGGGGAGGGGTGGGGGCGTGCCCCTCCCCTTTTGGATCCTGCTTCCCAGTGAACAAGCAGTCTACTCACCATGTCGGAGGTCGAGCGGGTCCTGGAGCAGTGACGGGCTGCGGCGCGGTCGCAGCCCCCCGGTTGGCTTGAGTCACAGGTGGCGGGGATCGTTCCGAGGACCTCCGAGCAATCGGCCCCAGCATTGCTGAGGGAGCGGCGTTCCAGACGGGTGAGGCCTCCTGAGCGGCTCTTACCCGACTCAGCTCCCAGGGCCTCGCGTCGCCGCAGGAGCCCCTCCTGGGACACTCCAGGCCGGGCAGCGCGCTCTGCTTGGTGACAAGGCCGAATCCTAGATCCATCGGGGTCCCCTGGGGGGCTCAGGCATCCCAACCCGGTTGTTCCCGTGGGGAGCACCAGAGGTCGACATCAAGCCAGCGAGGTGACATCCGCGGATCCAGGTTTTCCAGCTGGAGGGCTCACAGCCCCCTCGCAGCCTGGTGAGTATGCTTCTATGTCCCCTGTTTGTCATCCACTTGCAGCGTCATCCTGGTTAGGCAGGGGGCCGTTGGCGGAATCCCTCGGCGTCGGTGGGGGGTCGGGGTTCGGTGGCGTGGCCGCAGTTGGCGGTGTCGGCGATGTGCTCACGGACATGCGTAATTTGGTGTCCCGTCTGGAGCAGGGTTTTGTCGCGCCTTCACCGTTAGCAGCTTGGGTTGGGGCACAAGCCGGGGGTCCTGCAGGACAGAGCGGATCAGATCTGGCCGGGCGTGCAAGCGAGGCGGTGTCGGTATTGGTGCAAACTGAAAAGGAAAAAGAATGTCATGTGCATTTGGACAACAGGGCGCATGGGGAGGTGTACGTTTGTTTTGAAGGCCAGCTGGGGGCTCATTTAAAGAAGGAAGTAAAGGAGCGCATTTGGAAGGACGAGTACGTGGAAATATTTTCCTTGTTACCACTCGAGAAATCTAATTTGGATAAGAGTAAGAAGGAAGATAGTAAAAAGGAGGATGAAGAAAAGCACAGGTGGTGTCTGATCCCTCAAACGTTTGTCAGTTGGCAACAGGCGTTCGCTATTTTGGCAAGCGTCATTGGGGAAAAGGCCCCCGATAATTGCTCGGCGTTATTTTGTTACTTCGATGCCATAGGGGAGGCCTACAGTGTGTACGGTGGGCAGGCTTGGTTGCGGTACGACGAGCAATTCCAGCAGAGGAAGGCTGTCCTTCCGGCTATCCATTGGGACCAGAAGGACATTGGGCTGTGGATGCGGGTCATAGCTCAAAATAAGTTTGGGAGCTCCTTTCACAGGGGGGCTGGGAGTACCAGCCAGAGTAGCAGCAATATCGGTGTCTCAGGCGGAGGCGGGCAAGGTCAAACGGGGAGTCATAAGTTGGGCATGTGCTGGCAGCTTAACGACGGCCAGTGTAAGTTCAGGGCGAATTGCAAATTCAAACATCTTTGCTCCAACTGCAATAGTGCGTCCCATGGAGCTGCCAAGTGTTTCAAGAAAGGGAAGCCCAGAACCAGCAGTGGTAATTCCCAAGGAGGAGACTCCAGTGAAGCTGAAAAGGATGGTCCCTTATCTAAATAGATATGGGGACAGGGAGAAGGCGGCATTGCTATACGCGGGTTTTAAAGACGGTTTTGTTATCCCTCACCCCCCTTTTGCAATTCCGCAGGTTTTGAAAAATTTGCTTTCAGCCTTGTTGCATAGCACGGTTGTTTCGGAAAAGCTGGAAAAGGAAGTTTCGTTGGGCCGTATAGTGGGTCCCTTTGTTTCTCCCCCGTTTTCGGATTTGGTGGTTTCCCCTTTGGGAGTGGTTCCGAAAAAAGAGCCGAATAAGTTTCGACTTATTCAACATCTGTCTTACCCACGCAGGGGGTCGTTAATGACGGTATTGATCCAGAGATCTGTTCGGTGGTTGACTCCTTTTTTGATGAAGCAGCACGGTGGGTGCGGAAATATGGTCGGGGGGCCCTCATGGCTAAAATGGACGTTGAATCTGCATTTCGTTTCCTGCCGGTCCACCCGGATAGCATGAAGCTGCTGGGTTGCTATTGGGAAGGCATGTTTTTTGTGGACAGGTGTCTACCCATGGGATTTTCGCTGTCCTGTGCGTGTCATGGTCCAGTCCGGAGTTTATTTTCTGCTGTCTTCACTCCGGTCTGGTCATGCGGGAGTTAATCTCCTCAGCCTCGTTCTGGAGCTAGCTGGGCTATTTCAGTCTCTCACAAACTGCTGACCAGTGTTAGTGATAGCTCAAGCTTCCAGTTTAGAGCCTCTGACCCTTGTACCTTGGTGATCCTCCTGCCTTTGACTGATATTCACGTGTATGACCCAGACTGATTTCTGACCCCGTCTCTTGGTATTTGTCTCTGCTGTTACGTTCCCTCTCTGGCATCTGACTCTCCGGCTTGTACCCCGACCACGTATTTCGTCTCACGTTTTGGACCCCGTGCTCATGTTCTGGCTTTCTGACTCTCGGCTTGGTATTTTGACTACGTGTATTGCTGCTCCTTCTGGTACGTCTGCTCCTGCTAGTTTCTGACTGGGTTCGTCTGACTATTCTCTCTTGTTACCTGTGGCACCTGTGCTGCTGCTCAGGGTTGTTGCTCTTAGTGTGTAACCTCTCTTCCCTCACCAGCTCCCCCTGGTGGAGGTTTCACTACAATATCACTAACCCATACATTTAAACGGGATTTTGCATTTTTTTTTCTTTGGTCATGGATCTGCTGCATAACTTGGCAGATCAAGTATCCAGTTTTATGCAGATGGCGCAGGACTTTTCTGTGAATCATCAGTCCCTTGTCATGTCTCATACCCACTTACAGAAAGAACTGACTGAGACTATTAAGACCATGCAGGGAAACACATCTCATATTGTTTGTCCACCAGGTGACTCTGTTATTTTGCACTCTCCTGAACCCTCAGTTAAACTTCCTGACACATTTTCTGGCGAAAAAGATAAATTTCACATATTTAAATAGAGTTGTAAATTATGGTTTTCTCTTAGACCCCGATCGTCTGGGGATGAGACTCAGCGGGTGGGGATTGTTATCTCCTTACTTAGGGAGGGTCCCCAATCCTGGGCTTTTTCGTTGCCCCCTACTGCCCCTGAACGGATGTCGGTAGATAGGTTCTTTGAGGCACTAGGACTTATCTATGATGAACTGGACCGTGTTAGGGTGGCAGAGGACACTATTTTGGGTCTGGGGCAAGGGAAGCACTCAGCCGAATGGTACAGCTCCGAATTCCGTCGATGGTCCACTGAGGTGTCCTGGGATGACTCCGCACTGAGATGTCTGTTCAGGAAGGGACTGTCGGATTGCTTGAAGGACGCTCTGGCTCTCCATCCACCTCCCAGCTCATTGGAGGAGGCTATGACTCAGGCTATCCGTATGGATCGGAGACTGCGGCAGAGAGGTGTTACTCAGCGAGGGTTTCCGTTTTTCCCTGCTAACCCTGATGTTTTGCTTCCATCTGAACCTATGGAGGTGGGAGACACCAACCCCCAGGAGAAAGAGAGGAAACGGCGACGTGATGGAAAATTGTGTTTTTACTGTGGAGATCCCGGACATTGGAAAAAAGACTGCCCCTCATGTCCTCCGACTAACAAGCGGCTGAGTCTGGGTGATAATCGTGGAGGTCACCCAGACTCTCAGGTACCTTTTTTTTTCTTTTTCAAAGATACTGCTAAAGGTGGAACTTGGTGTTGAGAACAGCTTTTTCCATACTTTGGCTTTTGTAGACTGTGGGTCATCCCTGAACCTGATTGACTCTAAGCTGGTGGCTCGCTGTAGATTAAGGACAGTTAGGTTGGGGACTCCCTTAAAAATTGTGGCTATTGACTCTACACCTCTCACTAAGGATGGTCTCCATTTCATTTCTAAAGAATTCACGCTCAGGGTGGGGGCCCTACACCAGGAGCGCATGTCATGCTTTGCTTTGGATAACCTCCCTGCTGGCCTGGTGTTAGGGTTTCCCTGGTTGCAACGGCATAACCCGGTTATTGACTGGGAGTCCCGGGATATTGTTAAATGGGGACCTGGTTGTTCTGAAAACTGTCTTGCTACTGTGTCTATGTCATTTGTCAGTCTGGAGGGTATTCCGGAGTACTTGAAGGATTTTGAGGATGTGTTCTCCGAAAAGGAGGCTGAGGTTCTACCACCACACCACCCATTCGATTGTGCCTTGGATCTTGTTCCCGGTGCCAAATTGCCCAAAGCCCGGCTGGACAATCTCTCCGGCCCTGAGCGGGCTGCTATGAAGGAGTATATCTCTGAGAGCCTCCGTAAAGGGCATATATGGCCATCTGTCTCTCCCGTGGCAGCGGGGTTCTTTTTTGTGAAAAAATGGATGGTGGTTTACGCCCATGCCTCGATTTTCGAGAACTGAATAAAATAACCATAAGAAACGCTTATCCTCTCCCACTGATACCTGATTTGTACAATCAATTGTCGGGGGCCAGGTGGTTCTCTAGGTTGGACCTCAGGGGAGCATACAATCTCATCCGTATGCGGGAGGGGGATGAATGGAAAACTGCATTTCTCACCTCTGAGGGTCTGTTTGAAAATTTGGTTATGCCCTTCGGTTTGACTACCGCACCAGCAGTATTCCAGAATTTCATTAACCATGTTTTTTCTGATTTTATTGGATGCTTTGTAGTTGTTTATCTTGACGATATACTCATATATTTTTCTGATAGACAAAGTCATATGGGTCATCTTCATGCGGTTCTCCTGAGGCTCAGGGTGAAATCACTTTTTGCCAAATTGGAGAAATGTTCATTTTTTACTCAAGAATTGTCCTTTCTAGGGGTCATCCTGTCCGTTGAGGGGTTTCGTATGGACCCTAGGAAGGTACAGGCCATTGTGGATTGGGTGCAACCCAGTGATCTCAAGGGTCTTCAGCGATTTTTGGGTTTCGCCAATTATTATAGAAAATTCATCAAGGGGTTCTCTCAAGTGGTCAAACCCCTCAATGATCTCACTCAAAAGGGGGCGGATCTCAAAAACTGGTCAGCTCCAGCTGTGGCGGCGTTTTCTTTGTTAAAAGAACATTTCATGACTGCTCCAGTACTGGTGCAACCTGACTTGTCTAAACCATTCATCATAGAAGTGGATGCCGCTGAGGTGGGAGTGGGGGCTGTGTTGTCCCAGGGGCCCACCACATTAACTAACTTAAGACCCTGTGCCTTCTTTTCTAAAAAATTTTCCTCTGCTGAAAGGAATTATGATGTGGGTAACCGAGAGTTGTTGGCCATTAAATTGGCTTTTGAAGAATGGAGGCATTTTTTGGAGGGGGCTGTCCATCGTTTCACTGTCATTACAGATCACAAGAACCTGTCTTACATCGAATCCGCCAAACGTCTGACTCCGAGACAGGCAAGGTGGTCACTTTTTTTTTCCCGATTACAGTTTTCCATCACTTTCAGACCAGGTTCCAAGAATGTGAAGGCGAATGCCTTGTCTTGCAGCCTAGATCCGGTATCGCCTCCTGAGCCTCCTTCCTCCATTCTTCAGCGGGGGGTGGTGGTGGCTGTGGTGTCCCCGAGATTGGAGCAGGAGATTCGCGAGGCCCAATCTCTTGCTCCTCCATCCATACCTGAAAATAAGCTCTTTGTGCCTGTCCAGTATCGGTTAAGAGTGCTTCGGGAGTTCCACGACTCAGCTCTGAGTGGGCATCCTGGAATCTCGGCCACTCGTAAAGCCATCACTAGGCTGTTCTGGTGGCCCTCATTGACTTCTGACGTCACTGGTTTTGTGTCCTCCTGTGAAACTTGTGCCCATGCTAAAGCCTCCCACAACCGGCTGGCCGGGGAATTGGTGCCACTGCCAATTCCGGATAGACCGTGGACTCACCTGTCCATGAATTTTATCACCGATCTCCCACCCTCTAATGGCAAAACCGTGATCTGGGTAGTTGTGGATAGGTTCAGTAAACAAGCACATTTTGTACCCTTAACGGGCCTTCCTAATGCTGAGACTCTATCTAAGCTATTCATTGAGCATGTGATTCGGTTGCATGGTGTTCCTGTCAGTGTGGTGTCTGATAGAGGGGTGCAATTCGTGGCAAAATTCTGGAGAGCTTTTGTAAAAGGCTGGGCATCAGTCTGACCTTTTCATCGGCCTACCATCCCGAGACCAATGGTCAGACTGAAAAGACCAATCAGTCTTTGGAGCAGATCCTGTGGTGTTTTGTCACATCCAGACAGGATGATTGGTGCTCTGTGATACCTATAGCGGAATTCGCCTTCAATAATCGTGTCAATCAGTCTACTGGTACTTCTCCTTTCTTCTACAACTATGGGTTTCACCCTCATTTTGGTGAATTCTCCAGACTAGATTCGGAGTGTCCAGGGGCTGATGCGGCCTTTTTGCATTTGGAGGGAGGTTCAGAGAAACATTGGGGAGGCTCAGGGCAAATATAAATTTTTGCGGATAAACGACGCTCGGTGGGGCCGACTTATCAGGTGGGGGATAAGGTATGGTTATCCACCAAAAACATAAGGCTGAGAATTCCCTCTGCTAAGTTGGGTACCAAGTTTATAGGTCAGTATGAGATTTTAGAGGTGATTAATCCTGTGGCCTTTTGCCTGCGTTTGCCTCCGTCATTACGGATTCCTAATGTGTTCCATAAAGCGCTTCTGAAGCCGTCGGTGCCTTAATCTGATGAGTCTCCCTCGCACCCGCCGCCTGTTATGGTAGATGGTCAGACCGAGTACGAGGTGGAACAGGTGGTGGATTCTCGTATGCTCCATCGTTCACTTCAGTACTTGGTCCATTGGAAAGGATACGGTCCTGAGGATCGGTCATGGGTGCCGGCGCGTTTGGTCCATGCGAATCGGTTGGTCCGGGCCTTTCATGCTCGTCATCCAGGGAAGCCTGGGAGTCCAGTGGCCCCCCATTGAGAGGGGGGTACTGTCATGGTCCAGTCCGGAGTTTATTTTCTGCTGTCTTCACTCCGGTCTGGTCATGCGGGAGTTAATCTCCTCAGCCTCGTTCTGGAGCTAACTGGGCTATTTCAGTCTCTCACAGCCTGCTGAACAGTCTTAGTGATAGCTCAAGCTTCCAGTTTAGAGCCTCTGACCCTTGTACCTTGGTGATCCTCCTGCCTTTGACTGATATTCACGTGTATGGCCCGGACTGATTTCTGACCCCGTCTCTTGGTATTCGTCTCTGCTGTTATGTTCCCTCTCTGGCATCTGACTCTCCAGCTTGTACCCCGACCACGTATTTCATCTCACATTTTGGACCCCGTGCTCATGTTCTGGCTTTCTGACTCTCGACTTGGTATTTTGACTACGTGTATTGCTGCTTCTTCTGGTACGTCTGCTCCTGCTAGTTTCTGACTCGGTTCATCTGACTATTCTCTCTCGTTACCTGTGGCACTTGTGCTGTTGCTCAGGGTTGCTGCTCTTAGTGTGTAACCTCTCTTCCCTCACCAGCTCCCCCTGGTGGAGGTTTCACTACAGTGCGTAATTTGAAGCCTTCAGTTCTTTTCTGGAGTGTGTCGTGCGTGATGTTTCCGGTTTTGATTCGGTCATTCATTACTTGGATGACTTTTTGTGTGTTGGCCCGGCGGATTCTTTGCGTTGTGGCAGGATTTTGCAAGCCATTGAGTGGGTGGCAGAGCATTTTGGATTCCACTTGCGTCTGGGAAAACCGAGGGCCCCAGTACAAGCCTGCGTTTTTTGGGAATTGTCATTGACACGGTGAGTTGGGAGTTCCGGCTGCCTGAGGATAAGTTGGCGGACCTGAGGGTGGAGGTGGTCCGAGCGCGCCGTGTAGAAAAGTTGTCACTGCGTGATCTCCAGTCTTTGTTGGGGAAGCTCAACTTTGCATGTCGAGTCATGCCGATGGGGCGAGTCTTTTCACGTCGGCTGGCAAGCGCGACTGCAGGGATTCGAGCCCCTCATCACTTCATCAGATTATCGGCGGAACTCAGGACAGATTTGGCGATTTGGGAGTCTTTTCTGGAGGGGTATAACAGCCGTTCATTGGTGATGGAAGAGGTGGTTGGCAACGACGCGTTGGAGTTGTTCACGGATGCGGCTGGCGGTGTCGGATTTGGGGCTTACTTCCGGGGACAGTGGTGCGCATCCCAGTGGCCCAATGAGTGGATTATGGATAGCTTGGCATGCAACATCACTTTGTTGGAGATCTTTCCGATTCTCGTAGCCGTACACGTGTGGGGACGGGAGTTTCGGGATCGGCGCGTGCGTTTTAATTGCGATATCATGGGCGTGGTGTGCACAATCAATGGTCTTACTACATCGTCTCCCCCAGTCGTTCGAGTGTTGCAACAATTGGTCTTACTATGTTTGGATCTGAATGCACATGTGACCGCGACACATGTTCCAGGTGTCAAGAACGATATAGCCGATTCTCTTTCTCGTTCACAGTGGGATCGGTTCCACAGGAGGAGCTGTGGAAAGTGGCTTATGGGCCGTGGTGTCGCTAATTGAGTCTTCCTTAGCCCGAAAACTTGGGAGGCATACCGGGCAGTCTGGCTCAAGTGGGAGAAGCATCTTGCAGCCGGTGCGGCTGTGGTGCCTGGGATGGATCAGGAGGGAATTTTTTTGTCTTGGTTGGGGCGCGGGGCCTATGAGGGTTGGTCTGGTGCAAAAGCCATGCGGGTTTTGGCAGGGTTGTCTTTTGGTTTTCGTTTGCGCGGCCGTCGTGATTTAACAAAATCGTTTTTGGTGAAACAGGCGGCTAAGGGGATTCGCCGTTTAAAAAGTGGGGGCGATTTGAGGCGTCTGATATCTTTTAATATATTGGAACAGTTGGAAGGCATTTTGGAGTCGGTGTGTTCTTCACGCTACGAGGTTTTGTTATTTCGCCTAGCTTTTTCGTTGGCATTCTTTGGTGCATTGAGGGTAGGTGAGCTCGTGTCGGGTAACAAAGAGTCGATTAGTGGCATATTGGCCAGGGATGTTGTGGTGACTGCACGGGGCATTGAATTTTGGCTGCAGTGGTCCAAGACGGATCAGGCAGGGAAAGGCCACCGAGTGGTGTTAGGCAGTGTGCCCGGGTCTTTAATGTGTCCCGTTCAGTGTTTGCGGAGTTTTTGGGAACTTAGTCCCAGTTTGAGCGGTTCCCTGTTGTGTCACAGCAATGGCTCTAGTTTGTCCAGATACCAATCTAGCGCTGTTGTTAAGGAGTCCATTCGATTGTTGGGATTGGACGAATCCCATTTTGCTTCTCATTCTTTCAGGATAGGGGCGGCGTCGGAAGCGGCAGTTTGGGGTTTGGGTGCGGCTTCGATACAGCGCATCGGTGGTTGGGCGTCCAACCGTTACCGAAGTTATGTTAGGCCGGTGGGTGGTGACTGGTGATGCAGAGGGTCGTATCCACGTTTAATTTAGGTTGGATTTGATGTTTTGCATTGCTTTTTTATTTCAGGTGTCGAGCCGTTGCTGATATGGATTTTTGGTCATTCCTTCGTTTACTGGGGAGCATTGCGAGCCGATGTCAGGAACGAAGGCAGACAGCTGGGTTTTTCTAGGACCATGGCCTTGTTGCGGTGGTGTGGTTTCAGGGGGATGGAGTGGAGACGGGTCTTGAAGGAAATTCACGAGTGCGTTCGGTTGGACCGCGCTCTGGACATCCTGGTATTACACGTCAGGGGTAACGACTTGGTGGTTCGACCGTTTCGGGAATTGATAAGGGACATTAAGCAGGACTGTTTGCGCCTGTGGTTGCTATACCAAGGGGTCACTATGGTTTGGTCCGACATCGTTCCTCGTAGGCGATGGCGCTCCATGAGGTCTTTAACAAAGGTCAACAAGGCCAGGATAAAGGTAAACAGGGCCGCGTCTTCTTTTGTCATCAGGAATGGGGGAGTGGCTGTGCGACACTTTGATTTGGAAAAGGGCGAGGGTGATTTTTGGTTGGCCGATGGGGTCCATCTGAATTCAGTGGGCTCTGATATTTGGGCTCTCGGTCTTCAGGAGGGCATAGAGCGGGCCATAGCATGGTGTGTTGGGGGGGTCTCGGGCCGTTGAGGTGTTCAAGAGCCCTCGTTGTGGCGGTTTGGAGAGGGGGGGAGTCCTTGAAGTCGGTTGAAAATTGGTTTTGGAGACTCTGTTTCTAGGGTCTATATCATTCAAAGGTATGTTGGTGGTGATCTGGTCAAAGGTGGATGGGGAGTTTGCAACAGAAGTGGGCGAATCCCCAAGTAGCTTAGTGGACAATATATATCGGTGTTGGTGCTCCTGAGCCAGTGGGGTAACAGCTGGGAGCAATCATGATGCGTTTTTTCCACAGCATTTCGGGCTTCTTCACCAAGATCTTGGGGCTTCAAGGACTCCTTCTCAGTGTTCAAGATATTGTATTTTATGTGATTTATGATTCACTGTTTTTTGTTTGGTGTTTAATAAAGGCTGCTGTGGCCATAAAATTCCAAAATAAATTCCTAGTCTCTGTGTTTTGGTGAGTGGCATAATGAAGGTTACACAGGGGGAGGCTAGGTGATGCTGTGATGCTCGTTTCCCCTCAGGTAAGCAACTTGACACTACCAACGTCATGGATTTTCTTCTTTCAGTCAGTGGAGCCAAAGGGCCTAAAAGAGCAGCTCACATATGACTGTTTAATATAGCTCAACACTGTAAAATGTCAATTTAATGACTTGGTTTTGCAAGTATAAATCATTGATCCAATAAGAGGATCAATATATTAATTGTTTTCTAATATTGCTAGAAGCCCTTAATTTATCCCTTAGTGCTATCCTTAAAGGGGTTGTCCAGTCAAAACCGATAAGTCTGCAGTCACTCTGTGTGACTGCAGACTTATAAATCCCCTCAGAACACACACTGTGTGCTACTGTGATTCACCATTTTCAGACCCGGGAAAAGAGGGCATGTATGAGTTATACATACCCCTGGACAATGGGCGTGGACTCTCTCTCTATACATTTGTATGGAGCAAGACCATGCCCTCTAGTCTAACATGCCCACTGGCCGGCTGCATCACTAGACAGGTGTGGTCTCGGATCAATACAAGTGTATGGAGAGAGGCCACACCCATTGGCCGGGGGTACATGTAACTCCGTTCCTGGGTCTGAAACCGACAAATTCCTACATCTGCATTTACACAGAGTGTGACTTCAGACTTATCAGTTTTGACCGGACAACCCCTTTAATGAGCAGGCCAATTTTTTTCTAGTGTTATTTCATGCGGCAATAATACTGGAACGTTTCAATGTAGCCCAGTGACTCTGAGAATGTTTTTCTCGTGACACATTGTACTTTATGTTAGTGGTAAAATTAGGGTGATATGTTTAGTGTTTATTTGTGAAAATATCAGAAATTTGGCCAAAATTTGGCCAAAATTTGAAAAACTTGCAATTTTCAAACTTTCAATTTTATAGTTTTATCTACTTAAACTAGTTAGGCATGTTATGCAAATGATTAATAAATAACATTTCTCATATGTCTGCTTTACATCTGCATCATTTTTCAAAAGTCATTTTATTTTGTTATAATGTTAGAAAGGTTAATAGTTTAGCAGCAATTTTTCATTCTGTTTTTCAAGAAACATACAAAGCCTGTTTCTTTAGAGACTTATTCAGATTTAAATGGACTTTAAAAGACCTATGTGTTGGAAACTCTACAAAAGTGATAGCATTTTAAAAATTGCACCTTTCACATACTACAAAACTGCTGTTAGAAAATGGTTTAATCCCTCAGGTGCTACACAGGATTAATACAATATGGAATAGAAAAAAAAATAAAGTGAACATTTTAAAATGTTGCTTTAGCCCCAATTTTCACACTTTTGCAAGAAATAGGATAGGAAAATGGACTCCACAATTTGTTGTCCAGTCTCTACTGAGTAGAGTTGAGCAAAACAGGTCGGTCAATTTCAAAAATCGCCGAATTTCGCCAAAGTCGTGTTTCATGAAACGAAACCCGACCATAACGTCTGGTCGGCCATGATGTCGGCGACCTGAGCGCCAAAGTCACGTTTCAAATGATGCTTCCAGCACCTTTTTCAGCCAATGATGGAGGACGCACACTGTGGGCAACGCTTTGACATAGGCAGCGGCCACCATCATCTTAGAGAAGGGCATTGAAGTGATTGGCTGGTTTTGTGTGGCATCACAGTGGGTATAAAAGGCTGTGACCGCCGACCGCCATCTTACTTCTGCCGATCTTAGCATAGGGAGAGGTGCTGCTGCTGATTCTGAATAGGGAGAGCGTTAGGCAGGGAAGAAGAAAAAAAACTGCTTCTGCTGATAGCGCTTTTCACTGTACAGTTAGTGTGCAGTGAAAGGGGAGGATATTTGCTTTTGTGCAGCAGTGCTGGTGGTGATTAGGCTACATTGTAGTGCTACCTGCTAGCTGCATTGCTGGGTGCACACTGGTGTTCAAACTGCTTTTTTCAAAGCACTCCAACTTTTATTATTATGTCCTGGTGAGTTACGGAGCGTTCATTTTTTCACAGACCATATAGCGGTGTACGCTCCTCACACACTACCGTGTACCGGCTGGTATCACGGACAAATAGAAGCTATCTGGGTGTGACTCTGGAAGAAAAAGCCGAGGAGTTTGTCCGTTTTTCCAGACCTACACCTTAGAGTGCTGTCCGCTTTTCAAACAGTTTCGTATATCTACTGTTTGACTACGGTGAAAACTAGACAAAGATAGCGTGTGTCAGTCTCTATAGAAATAGACGGAGATTGACAATTTTCCATACAGACACCGCATAGCAGTGTACGATCCTCACACACTACCTTGTACCGGCTGGTATCACGGACAAATAGAAGCTATCTGTGTGTTACTCTGGAAAAAAAAGCCGAGGAGTTTTTCCGTTTTTCCAGACCTACACCTTGGAGTGCTGTCCGCTTTTCAAACAGTTTCGTATATCTGCTGTTTGATTTCGGTCAAAACTAGACAGAGACAGCGTGTGTCTGTCCCTATACAAATAGATGGAGATTGACAATTTTCAATACACACACCGTATAGCTGTCTGATTCTCAAACAGTATTGTATATCTGCCGTTCGCATTACAGTCACATCTATACAGAGTCAGCGTGTGTGTGACACTCCGTAAATACATATACGAAGATTGTTAGTTACACAAAAAACATTTACAACTGTACACTTCTGATACAGTTCCATATACTGTATCTGCTTGTTGGATTACGGTCCAATACATACTGTGAGAGCGTCTGTGACTAACAAAATATATGCGTAGATATAATTTTTTTAATACACGTTATACATCTGGACGCTCCTCATACAGTACTATATCTCTGCTGGTATTTTTTGTACATTTTCCCAAACCTGAGGAAGTATGGTGGAAGAGTCCGCGGACATGGGCAGGGGGGCACAGCTGGTACTGATGGTGGTGGTGCATCGACAGGTTCTGGCAAAAGCACAATAGCAGCTAAGGCAGGAGGTGTTGAGCCTGCGTCATCCTCTGGCCCAAGAAGGCCTGTAAGGTTGCCTTTTCATGGAGTAGGAAAATCGCTTTTAAAGCAGGAACAGATTTTGGCGTACATTGCCGAAACAGCCACCAGCTCTATTGCCTTCTCTTCTGAACGTTCGAAACCTGCAAGAACGGAGTCGTCAGTGCAGGGTTCTGGTCAGGAAAAAACACCTTTCCTTGTGTCCTTCACTCCCACCAAAAGTTAAGGATGTGGCAGCCCACACTTCAGATTACTCTATGGAGCTCTTTTCACATACCATGCCTGGGTTATCCAGTCAAATTCAGAATTCCCCAGTCCAACATGAATCTGACATGGAGTGCACTGATGCACAACCACTGCTAGATGATTCTGCTTGTACATCGACCCACTACATTGCCTTCGCAGTCTATTGAGCCAGAATCTGACCCTGATGAAACTCAGGTGTCCCTTCCCGCATACTATACCACCTTACACGGTGATACAGAGGAAGGTAAATAGGAAGGTGCAGATGACTTTGAAGAGGAGGTGATGGATGACCCAGTTCTTGACCCGGATTGGCATCCATTGGGGGAGGAGGGTGGCGCTGGCAATAGTTCAGATAAGGAGAAGGATCCGCAGCAGGCATTGACATCGCAGCAGCGGTTATCTGGCAGGCCCATAGCTATCCAAAAACGTGGACCAAAAACTAAAAGAGTTGCAGGACAGGTCAATGGTCAACTTAGCACAGCGTGCAAGGCCAGAAAATGTATACCATAGTAGGAAGAGTGCAGTGTGGCACTTCTTTGTCCAAAATCCTACTGATGAGGCAAAGGTTACCTGTAAAGAAGGACCTTTAGCCGAGGTAAACAACTCAGAAATTTGAAAACCAGTTGCATGCATAGACATTTAATCATCATGCACTTGCAAGCGTGGACGGACTAGAAAACCTCAGGTAGCATGTGTGCACCTGCTCCGACTGAAGGTAGACAGCAACGCTCCATCACTTCCCCCAATGTAAGATCACCGCCACCGTTAAGCACACCACCAGCACTAAATGTGGAGGTGTTGTCGCAAGGCCAAAGCACTCAGGGAATCACAATGGTTTTGCAACACAACACTGAATCTAGGCCATCACCACCAAAACCATCACCAACCCCCTCTCACTCCGTCCGGTCCACCGCTACTTCCCTCATATGCAGCTCTCCAGTCCAGCTCACCATACCAGACACTCTGAGTAGGACAAGAAAGTACTCATCCTTTTATCCACATACACTTTGTTTGAATGCCTACATTGCCAAACAAATCTCATTAGAGATGATGCCCTACCGTTTGGTTGAAAGCGAAGCTTTCCGTGACCTTATGGCCTACGCTGTCCCACGCTATGACCTACCCAGTCGGTACTTCTTTTCTCGAAAAGCCATTCCTGCCCTCCAGCGGCATGTGAAAGACCGCATTGTCCATGCACTAAAACAGTCAGTGAGTGGAAAGGTGCACTTCACAACACATGCATGGACCAGTAGGCATGGCCAGGGCCGTTACGTGTCCATCACTGCCCACTGGGTTAATGTGGTGGATGCACGCTCCACTGGGGACAGCGGCGGTGGAACAGTGCTGCCTAGCCCACGTTATAGGAAACAGTTGGCTGTAGGCTTTCGATCATCCTCCTCCTCCTCCTACTCTATCAGCAAAAGCTCGTCCACAGAGCGCAGTCACACGAGCACTCCATCTGCAGCTGGCAGTGTTGCACACGAGGTGTCCCACTATGGAACAGCTAGTGGTAAGCGTCAGCAGGCTGTGTTAAAGATGATGTCTTTGGGCGACAACAGACACACCGCAGAGGTACTGGCCGACTACTTGCAGCGACAAACAGAGTCATGGCTGGGCAGTCTACATCTTGAGGCAGGCAAGGTAGTCAGTGATAATGGCAGTAATTTTGTGGCAGCCATAGCCCGTGCAAAACTCACACACATACCTTGCCTGGCTCACACTTTGAACCTGGTGGTGCAGTGCTTCCTTAATAATTATCCGGAGTTAACATCACTGCTCCATAAGGTGCGAAGACTGTGCTCGCACATCCGTCACTTGGCCATACACTCCAGTCGTATGCAGAAGCTGCAGCGATTGCTCCACCTCCCCAATCACCGCCTAATCATAGACGTTGCAACAAGGTGGAACTCCACCCTGCACATGGTTGAGAGGCTGTGAAAACAGAGGCAGGCTGTAATGCATTTGTGGGAGGATACATGGGCAGGCAGTTTGAGGGAAGACATGGAATTGTCGGGTGTGTAGTGGTCAAAGCTGAAAGACCTCTATGAAGTCCTTCAGTGTTTTGAGGAATGCACACAGCTGGTAAGCGCAGACGATGCCATCATAAACATGAGCATCCCAGTTATGCGTCTGCTCATGCAAAGTTTGATGTACATTAAGGATCAGGCATCTGCAGAGGAGGAGGAGGGAAGCCTTGATGACAGTCAGCCATTGTCTGGTCACGGAACTGTCCTGGATGAGGTGGAGGAAGAAGATGAAGAGGAGGAGGAGGAGGAGGAGGAGGATGAGGGGGATGATTATTTTGGGCAGCAGGATGCTTCTCAGGGGGCAAGAGAAAATGTTGGCATTCCAAGGTCAGGTACAGTGTTTGTGCGTGACTGTAGGGATGTGGATTTGCCAGAAAGTGCTCTTCCACCCACCACTGGCAGTGCATCATTGACACCTGGAACATTGGCCCGCATGTGCGATTATGCTTTGCCGATCCTAAAAAGGGACCCCTGCATTTCCAAAATGATGAGAGATGATGACTACTGGCTGGCCAGCATCCTCGATCCACGCTACAAAGGCAAATAACACAACATCATGCCACAGGAGAACCTAGAGATAATATTGGCCAACAAACAAGCAACTCTGGTAAACAGGTTGTTAGAGGATTTCCCAGCACACAGCAGCGGTTCTGTTTCTCCCACGAGCCGTAGAGGGCACAATGGAAGAGGTGTTCGTGGTGCACACAGCCGAAGTGGCGTTTGAGGCAGGAGTTTAATGACCGTGTTGTGGAATGATTTCTCAAGTACCGCTCAAACACGACTGCTAATACTGCATCGATTGAAAGTGACAGGAGTCAGCAGTTGTCAAATATGGTTACAAACTACTTCTCCTCCCATATCGATGTTCTCCCTCACTAGTCTTTCCCCTTTGACTATTGGGCCTCTAAACTGGACGCCTGGCCTGAATTGGCACAATATGCCATACAGGAGCTCGCTTTCCCTACTGCTAGTGTGTTATCTGAAAGAGTCTTCAGCGCTGCTGGATCAATCCTGACAGAAAAAAGGACCCGTCTGTCGACCCAAAATGTTGATGATCTAACCTTCATTAAAATGAACCATGCATGGGTTGCAAAGGATTTTGTCCCACCTTCCCCTGATGACACATAGGTTCCCAGAAAACTGCCTCGCTTTTGTCCTCCTCTTCCTCGGACTTGCCCAATTCCGCCCTTTGCAGCAGTTGAATGTCCAGCCAACACATCAACATATGCCATTTTTTAAACCTCCGTAAGTGGGCTGCACACCCTCCCCAATGGCTGGGGTCAACACCGGGCGCACCCGGGCAAGTGCCATTGCTCTGAACAAGTGGATGGGCCCACAGATGGCTGACGGCACTGGCACAGGGCCCCTCATAGTACAATACAGTGTCTCTGACGGTGGGGGGCCTACTCACCGTCAGACACACCAGCATACTATGAGAGGCCCTGTGCCAGTACCGTCGACCACGAGTGTGCCCCCCTGCTTGGTCATGGCCACAGCACTTGCATGTTGCAATACTTACCTCTCCCTGCTCCACCGCTGTGTAATCTGGTCAGTTAAATTCTTCACAGGGATGGCCACTAGAAATTTGGTGTATTGATCGATGATGGTTAAGATGTAGCTATGCCCTGTCCTGCTGGCCTCTACCTTCAGATGATCAATGGCTACTAGTGTTGAGCATTCCGATACCGCAAGTATCGGGTATCGGCCGATATTAGCGGTATCGGAATTCCGATACTGACTTCCGATACTTTTGTCATATCGGATTCCGGAATCGGAATTGGAAGTTCAAAGTTGATTAACAGCCGAAATGACGTTATCATGATGCGCGGTGTGTGCGCATCATGATGCGCTGTCATTTCGGGCCTTCCGGGGGTCTCTGCCGGCCTGCCGGGGGGCTGTGCCGGCCTGCCGGGGGGCTGTGTGGACTGCCCGGGGTCTGTACCGGCCTGCCGGGGGGCTGTGCCGGCCTGCCGGTGGTCTGTGCACCCTGTGGGGGTCTGTACCGGCCTGCCGGGGGGCTGTGCCGGCCTGCCGGGGGGCTGTGCTGATGTCCGGGAGTCTGTGCAGGCATCGTCCGATGGGACTACAAGTCCCATCGGGCGATGCCTGCTACCATGACAGTGATTGACACATTAGCCAATGATGGGACAGTAGTAGTCCCATCATCCGGCTAATGTGTTAAATGTAAAAAAAAACAAAACATACTACATACATACTACATGCATACTACATGCATGCTACATGCTACATACATACCACATATATACTACATGCATGCTACATACATACTACATGCAACATGCATGCTACATACATACTACATGCTACATACATACTACATGCATGCTACATACATACTACATGCTACATACATACTACATATATACTACATGCATGCTACATACATACTACATGCTACATACATACTACATATATACTACATGCATGCTACATACATACATGCTACATACATACTACATACAAACTACATACATACTACATGCTACATGCATGCTACATACATACTACATACATACTACATGCTACATACATACCACATATATACTACATACATACTACATGCATGCTACATACATACTACATGCTACATACATACTACATATATACTACATGCATGCTACATACATAATACATGCTACATGCATGCTACATACATACTACATGCTACATACTACATACATACTACATGCATGCTACATACTACATGCTACATACATACCACATATATACTACATGCATGCTACATACATACTACATGCATGCTACATACATACTACATGCTACATACATACCACATATATACTACATACATACTACATACATGCTACATACATACTACATGCATGCTACATACAATACATTCATACAATACATACATAGACATACAGTACATATAACATAGAGTAACATACTTACCAATACTTGTCACATTGTTCCCCGAAGCCATTGTCTTTTACGGAATAAATATTAACATAACAAACCACAAAAATACTCACCCATGATCCAAAGCAGTCCACGAGTGTGTCCCACGACGATCTTGGGTAGAGAACTGCAGCATCAGCTGATGCTGCCGCTCTCTACGGGCTGCAGGAATCCAATGACGGAAGGTAGCTATCCTTCCGCACTGTATTCCTCCGCCACTTAAAAAAAAAAAATCCCTAGTCTCACTTTATGGTTTTTACCATAAAGTGAGACTAGGGACTTTTTTTTTTTAAGTGGCGGAGGAATACAGTGCGGAAGGATACCTACCTTCCGTCATTGGATTCCTGCAGCCCGTAGAGAGCGGCAGCATCAGCTGATGCTGCAGTTCTCTACCCAAGATCGTCGTGGGACACACTCGTGGACTGCTTCGGATCATGGGTGAGTATTTTTGTGGTTTGTTATGTTAATATTTATTCCGTAAAAGACAATGGCTTCGGGGAACAATGTGACAAGTATTGGTAAGTATGTTACTCTATGTTATATGTACTGTATGTCTATGTATGTATTGTATGAATGTATTGCATGTAGCATGCATGTAGCATGTATGTAGCATGTATGTAGTATGTATGTAGTATATATGTGGTATGTATGTAGCATGTAGTATGTATGTAGCATGCATGTAGTATGTATGTAGTATGTATGTAGCATGTAGCATGTATTTAGCATGCATGTAGTATATATGTGGTATGTATGTAGTATGTATGTAGCATGTAGCATGTATGTAGCATGCATGTAGTATATATGTAGTATGTATGTAGCATGTAGTATGTATGTAGCATGCATGTAGTATATATGTAGTATGTATGTAGTATGTATGTAGCATGCATGTAGTATGTATGTAGTATGTATGTAGCATGTAGTATGTATGTAGCATGCATGTAGTATGTATGTAGTATGTATGTAGCATGTAGCATGCATGTAGTATATATGTGGTATGTATGTAGCATGTAGTATGTATGTAGCATGTAGTATGTATGTAGCATGTAGTATGTATGTAGCATGCATGTAGTATATATGTAGTATGTATGTAGCATGCATGTAGTATGTATGTAGTATGTATGTAGCATGTAGTATGTATGTAGCATGCATGTAGTATGTATGTAGCATGCATGTAGTATGTATGTAGCATGCATGCAGTATGTATGTAGCATGCATGTAGTATATATGTAGTATGTATGTAGTATGTATGTAGCATGTAGTATGTATGATGCATATATGTAGTATGTATGTAGTATGTATGTAGTATGTATGTAGCATGTAGCATGTATGTAGTATATATGTAGTATGTATGTAGCATGCATGTAGTATATATGTAGTATATATGTACTATGTATGTAGCATGTAGTATGTATGTAGCATGCATGTAGTATGTATGTAGTATTTTTTTTTTTTTTTTTTTTTTTTACATTTAACACATTAGCCGGATGATGGGACTACTACTGTCCCATCATTGGCTAATGTGTCAATCACTGTCATGGTAGCAGGCATCGCCCGATGGGACTTGTAGTCCCATCGGACGATGCCTGCACAGACTCCCGGACATCAGCACAGCCCCCCGGCAGGCCGGCACAGCCCCCCGGCAGGCCGGTACAGACCCCCACAGGGTGCACAGACCCCCGGACATCAGCACAGCCCCCCGGCAGGCCGGCACAGCCCCCCGGCAGGCCGGTACAGACCCCCACAGGGTGCACAGACCCCAGGCAGTCCGCACAGCCCACCGGCAGGCCGGCACAGACCCCCGGCAGGCCGGCAGAGACCCCCGGAAGGCCCGTACAGACCCCCGAGAGGCTGTACAAGGGCAGGAAAGGGTTTTTCCAATTCCGATACCGGAAGTCTCATAGACTTGAATGGGACTTCCGGTATCGGCATCGCCGATACCGATACTTTTTTTAAAGATCGGCCGATCCATTCCGATCCGATATTTTGAAGTATCGGACGGTATCGCTCAACTCTAATGGCTACCATTTGTAATGGACGTCAACTTACAAGCGGATGCAGTGGTGCTTTATAATCACCTTTCACAGTTGTGATAGTCACAGATGTGTGACATTCCTGCCACCATTTTTCAATGTCTCCTCTCATGCCAATCCAATAGAATCGCCTACAGTTTGTGGCTTCTGTCTTTGGTACTCCAAAATGACCAGACACATCATGATAGGCAGTGAGGACCATGTGTACATCTCTCCCTGTGATCACAGTTTGATGGAGACCAGTAACGGTGATGTGATCCACGCTACTGCGATAAAGCAATCCTTTCTTCACAAAGAACCATTTTCGCTGTCTCCACAGACACAGTAATTGAGGGTCTGCATCGCCTCTGCAACATCTACCGGGAGGTTTTCCCGCGATGAGTAATTCCCAAATTTCTGATAACACTCGAATTTCCGTCTGTACTTGTATCCATGTAGTTTCCAGTAGAGGAGAGTCTGGACTGGCTTACTGAGATTGAAAAATATACGAAGATTTAAAAGTACCACAACACTGTATACTGTTGTACGCTTCGACTACCTTTCCCTTTTTCTACTTGTTAAATTCTGGTGTAATACATACTGAGCCTGTGAGTGTCTGTGTCTGACTCCGGAAGTATAGACGAAAACTTACAATTACCCCTAGACTGGATACACCTGGTATGTGCTGATACAGTACCTTTGTTCCAAATTTTGTATTACGGTATCATCCATAGTGAGTGAGCGTGTGTGAGCGTGTGTGGTTTACGCCTTCTAATTTTTCTAATTTTTACCCTATGCTCGATACAGCTTGTATCTTGTTATACAGTACCTATGTTCGACATTTAGTATTACGGTCAAATCCATACTGAGTAAGCGTCTGAGACTGACTACGGGACTATGTTTACGGAGATTTCAATTGTACCCTATAATATATATACTTGCTATCTTGTTATCCAGTACCTTTTTTACAACATTTTTTATTATAGTCAAACCCAGACTGAGTGAGCGTCTGAGGATGACTCCGGAAATATATACCGAGATTTCAAATTTGCCCAACACTGTAAACAGGTGTACGCTTGTGTTACATTACCCATTTACAGCTTTTCATATTCTTGTGTACTCCATACTGGGCCTGAGAGCGTTTGTGTCTGTCTCCTGAAATGTATACGGAGATTCAGAATGTTTACACTATTCTATATAAACCTTGTATCTGGTGATACTGTACCCTTTTTCACCTTTTTATTTTATTGGGTAATCCATACTGAGCCTGTGAGCGTCTGTGTATGACTCATGAAATATATACGGAGATTTACTGTTATCCCTAGACTGTATAGAGGTGTACGCTTCTGATACAGTACCATATATCTGCTGGAATTTTGGGTCAATTTTCTAAAGCATGAGGAAGTATGGTGGAAGAGGACGTGGACGTGGGCGTGGGGGCCACCTGGTACTGATGGTGGTGGTGGTGCATCTGCTGGTAGTGCCAAAAACACAATAGCAGCTAAGGCAGGAGGTGTTGAGCCTGCGTCATGGTGTAGATCTGGAAGGCCTGTAAGGCTCCGTCTTATGGGAGTAGGTAGACTGCTTTTAAAGCTGGAGCATCAGGAACTCTTTTTGGCTTACATTGCTGAAACAGCCTCCAGCTCTATCGCCTCCTCTTCTTAAGTTTAAAAAAAATGCAAGCACTGAGTCGTAAGTGCAGGCTTCTGGTCAGGAGCAACCACTTTCCTTGTGTCCTTCACCCACACCAAAAGTGAAGGATGCAGCAGCACTCACTTCAGATTACTCCATGGAGCTCTTTTCACATACCATGCCTGGGTTAACTAAAATTGCGGCCAATTATACTGGAGTATTCAAAATGAGGCAGATCAGACACTGGAGAAGCATCTATGGGGCACATTATACACTGGAGCATTAGAAATGGGGCCCCTTATACAGTATATGGAGAATTATTTGGGCCCATAACATGCTGGAGCATCGTCCATGGGGACCATCATATAGTGTAGCATTATGTTGAGCTCATCATATACTGTATGGAACATTATATGTGACCAATTATTCTGTATGGAGAAATATATGGGGCTCATTATTCTGTATGGCGCACAATGTGGTGGCCATAATACTGTATGGAGTAATATACTGTCCTTTTTTTGAGCTATTGTAGAATTTAAAATAGATCAGTCATGTCATGTAAGCAGTGAGGTATTTGTCATTGTACTATACCTATATTTCTGTGCCGTATTGGAGCATCATGAATTGTGGTATGTGTTAAAAGGGCGCTCTTTGGTCCAGGGCACATGAAAACCTGGAGCCAGCCCTACCCCCCCACTTTATCCAAATAACCCCCAGTTTTCAGTGCGTAACTATTATTATGAAGTAAATTAAGGTTGACAACCTTCAGTAATAAGAATTGATGTTTTTGGCATTTAAATGGGCACTGTAGGTGTGTCTACTGTCCTCCATTCCCTGCCGACTTTGCTTCCCCATTGACTTGCATTGGGTTTCGTGTTTCAGTCGGACCCCCGACTTTTCCCTATAGTCGGCCGATTTCATTCGACCCGACTTTTGAGAAAGTCGGGTTTCATGAAACCCGACTCGACCCTAAAAAAGGCAAAGTCGCTCATCTCTACTGCTGAGCGCAGTGATACTCCACATGTAGTCAGAAACCTGTTTGGACAAACTGCCTGGCTCAGAAGGGAAGGAGTACCATTTAAATTTTAGAACACAAATTTGGCTGAAATAGATTGCCAACATACATGTTGTATTTCCACGGCCCCTAAGGTACTTAACCAGCAGAAACCTCCCATAAGTGACTCCATTTTGGAAACTACACATCACAAGGATTTTATCTAATTATGTTGTGAGCATTTTGATCTCACAGGCATTACACAGAATTTGAGAATAATAGGTCGTCCTATTAAAAATTTTCATTTTTTTATTGAAAATATTCTTTTAGCTCTAAATTGTCCATTTTGAAAGAGGTAACACAAAAATGTGAACCCAACAGTTTGTTACCCACTTTCTTCTCAGCGCAGCGATACCCCACATGTAGTCAAAAAGTTCTGTTTGGACACACGGCAGGGCTCGGACCGGAAGAAGCAATATTTGATATTTGGAATATAAATTTGGCAGGCATAGATGCAGACATCATATCCCATTTGTAGAGCCCCTGAGATACAAAAACAGCAGAAACTGTCAAAAGTGATCCCGTTTTGGAAACTAGACCCTTCATCTAGGTGGGTGTTGAGCATGTTGAACCCATAGGCGCCTCACTGAAGTTTTATGTGGTCAAAAATTGCTGTTTGGGCACCTGGCAGTGCTCAAGAATGACAAGAGCACTATTTGATTTTTGGAGGATACATTTTTCTGGAATAGATTGTGAATAACATGTCACTTTTGCATAGCCCAAGACATGCCTAAACAGCAGGAACCCCCCCAAAAGTGACCCCATTTTGAAAGTTAAAACCCTCATGGAAGTTATCTATTGGTGTACTGAGCATGTTTAATCTGCAAAACATCAGAGCTGAGAAGGAAGGAGTGCTATTTGACTTTTGAAGCACAGATTTTTCTAGAATTATTTGTGGGCGACATTTGTGGAGCCCCTGAGATGTCATAACAGCAGAATGAAAACTAAATTGACCCCCTTGTAGAAAATACACCTCTGAATGAATTCATTGATGACTGCAGTGACTATTTTGTAACATCTGTGCCATGAATTTTTTTTGGAGAATAGCAAATCTGCCAGTCTAGTAGCCATACAACGTGCCCCACTACAGTGTAGTGCCCCCATGTATTGTGCCCAGCTTGTGCTTTTGGGGACATGCAACTTGTAAATTCTTAAGTGCGCTCTTCCCTCTACAATAATAACTAACATATGGCCACTTATTGCAGATTAGACACAGTGGGGCTCAGAGGAAGGGGGCATTTGAATTTGGGAGCACATATTTCACTGGATTTTTTTTGAGGTGTGGGAGCCATCGCAGAGACTTTGTTCTACCAGTAACATTGGAACCCTTACAGTTCTAGTGACTGATGATGAACCTGAGTGAGGGCTGGTTTTGTGCAGGATAAATTAAAGTTTTTATTGTTAACATTTTAGGGTACATAATATATTTTGATTGCTTCCAATATAAGGATGGAATCACATTCTTGTGTTTTACGCTGAGCACTTACTGTACTTCAGGGTTTCCATGTAAATTCCACAAAAATGCAATTCAGAGGAAACCCCAATGCATTTTTTTATTTACACGGATACCCCGATGTAAGCGCTCAGCGGAGAGCACAGGATAAATGGGACCCGAATTTTGTTCCAATGTTTGGGAGGAAGAATAAACAAATTGAAAGCAGTACAAGAATAATTCTTATTTTCATTGTGCGGAGTAAGTCAGAAAATTACTTTATTCTTCGGGTCTCTGCGACTACAGCAATACCAGATTTATAATGGGTTTTTATGTTTTGCTGCTAACACACAGTAAAAATGTTTTTTTTTTTAAATAAAAAATTAGTTTTTTCGCCTCCACATTCTGAGAGCAGTAACTTTTTTATTTTTTGACAAACAGAGTTGAATGAGGGCTTATTTTCACAATAATTTGTAGATTGTTTTTAATACCATTTTGTTTATTTTTGTTTTCACGCAAACACTGCCTTTTTAGTGGTGAAACAACTTTTCGCAATTTGTGTTTGTTTACTTTTTTCCCTTTTTCACATAGTCCCACTGTGGTATATGTATATTTAATGTGGTACAGAGCTGCTGTCTGGTTGCACTCTGTCACTTTATAGGCAAGGGGTGTCCCAGTCCCAGTGTGCTGTATGGTATGTATCACACTCACTTGTAGGCCGCCAGTTTTCCTTTCTCAGGAGCCACTGCACACAATGCATGGTTCTTTGTACCAGTCAAGCATTTACTATACAGTCCAAGTTGATCAGGAGGGTACAGGAACAGGAGGGATGGGGCTCAGAAATTTACACTTCCTTCCTCCTTAATATAACTCCTCTTCAGTCCTGCCATCCATTCGTCCTGGACTGCCTCCAAGCCGCTGTCTCAATCAGCCTCAGGGATTTGTTGTTCATTCTGGCAGTGCACCTAGGTCAGGCCACCTACCCCCACGTAATTCTACGTCCAACGACCTTGTGATGTCAGAAGACCAGGTCTCCTCTTTGGTACCTGGCCTGAGCCCTGAGTTCTGGACACAGTACGAATGTCCATCAGGGAACTCTGTTTGACCTTTCACTGCCTCAAACGGTTGACCCATGCTTCCACCAGCATCCCACCACACCTGAACTTGACCTTAACTATGCATTTCACTAATTGAAACTGAACTCCATCTGACCAGGTAGTGCACCCTTTTTTTCAGCACTAGTGCCCACCCACTGGGCCAGCCCTTTCCTTAACCATTTCCCATCTAATACACTAAATCTTTTATCCCTATTACACAGTACAGACCAGAAGTTTGGACACACCTTCTCATTCAAAGAGTTTCCTTTATTTTCATGACTATGAAAATTGTAGATTCACTCTGAAGGCATCAAAACTATGAATTAACACATGTGGAATTATATAATTAACAAAAAAGTGTGAAACAACTCAAAATATGTCTTATGTTCTAGGTTCTTCAAAGTAGCCACCTTTTGCTTTGATTACTGCTTTGCACACTCGTGGCTAATTTGAAGAACCTAGAATATAAGAGTACAGTATTTTCAGTTGTTTCACACTTTTTTGTTAATTATATAATTCCACATGTGTTAAGTCATAGTTTTGATGCTTTCAGAGTGAATCTACAATTTTCATAGTCATGAAAATAAAGAAAGCTCTTTGAAAGAGGTGTGTCCAAACTTTTGGTCTGTACTGTATATCTTAAGCTATACTCACATTATGCATGCTGTAGATCACCATAATACATTACACGAGACACATATTTTTTTACATATAAAACCGCACAACGGCATTCACACGTTGTGTCTGTTGTCTCAAGGGCAATAACGACAAGACAGTCCACATGCCTACATATATTTTTTACTTTGCTGGTCTTATGTGTCATGATCTCAGTGCAGGTTTGACTCGCACACGTGGGGTTAATGTCTGGAACCAGTGCTGATGACTGGCATTTCTGGGGTTAAAGGTTGTGATCCTGGTGCAGGCTTACCTGCACACCTGGGGCTGTGATTGTGGCCTCTCCCTGGTTCTTGGGGAGGCTTCTTATAGCCTCAGGAAGCTCCCATCCCCCGTCAGTTATACTTTCGCCCTTTGCATTGTGTGGTGACCCCTGAGTGTGTTTGTGCTGTATTCTGGTTGCTTGATTCTCTGTGTACAACTCAGTCTGTTCTCTGGATATTGCTTTGGTTTCTGCTTGGTACCTTCTATGTCTGTTTGGTTTTGACTTCTGCTTGGCCCTGACTATCCGTTCTGTCTCATCCCTGGTGCTTTACTGATATCTGTGTGTATGACCTCTGTTTTGCCTGACTCTGAGTATTTCTGTATAGTGTCCTGCCATCTCTGAAAGCAGGATGCTAAGCCCCTCCCCCTTGCAGTCACATGACTGTAGGTCCTGTGACTGCTTGCTAAACTTCAGCATCCACAGGTCCTGTGTATCTGTACTTTCCGGCTGTACCTGACCCTGGACCCCACTACAGTGCGGGTGAGTCCCTGCTCAGCGGACGCTGCATGCCAGCGCTGACAGGATTCTGACATCATATATTACAGTACTCATGTGTTGCAATACCGGAGACCTGTCAGTGACTCACTGTCAGAGCCTGTAAGATCCTACTGGATTTTACAGGCCACCATACCCTTTAGTCATCAGATGATCTCAGGGTACCATGGCAATGATAGCCACCCGTGATTATGATCTTTTAACTTCCTTTTAACCACTTAGATACTGATGTCACGATTGACAGGTTTATTTCAGGGGTAAATTGTTTTGCATTAAAATGTGGCGCTGAGGAATAAGGCCCCTTAAAGGGAACAGGTCAGCAGGATTTTGCACAGTAAACTACAGATACTGTCAGGTTGGCACCATTACATACTGATTAAAATGATACCTTGGATGGTGAAATCCATTTTGTGGTTGTTGTTTAATCTTTATTTCCAGTTTTCAGTTAATGAGATTCTCATGCTCCGGGGCGGGATTGAGTGGGGGAGTCTTTATGTGGTGCTGTGATTACATATGAATCTTTATGGGCTTATGACAGGTCACTGACCTTCAGTCTCCTGCCCCCTATTTTTCATACTGCATAGAATATTATGTGGAAAAAAATAAAAAATAACATTCATCAAAATGGTGGCGGTACCTGCGCTGTAGCATGACACAATGGATAATATGCATATATTCATTTATGATTTAGTCATATAGTATTGTGGGGAGAAAAAAAATTATCTTCATCAAAATGGCTCTGGCAGCGCTTGCGCAGTAGTATCGATCACGCTCTGATAGATGCTACTGTGCACTCTCTGCTGCTGGCACTATTTTGCTAGAGGAAAAAAAATTTGAGCTCCATCAAGATGGCGGAGTTGGCGCTTGCACGGTAGCATCTATCAGAACGCAATAGATACTACTGCGCAAGTGCTGCTGCTGGTGCCATTTTGATGGAGACTTTTTTTCCTGTAGCAAAATAGTGCCAGCGGCAGCGCCTGCACAGTAGCATCTATCAGAGTGTGATAGATGCTACTGTAAAGTGCCGCACAGATTTCATCAACCAAGGTATCATTTTAATCAGTATAACGGCACCGGCTTGACACTGTCTGTAGGTTTCTTAGCACAATCTTGTTATCAGGTTCGCTTTAGTGATCGCCATTAAAATGTGTATCTGCGGGCATTAAGGGGCTAGTGGTGTTGTTTGTTTATTTGTAAAGTATAGAAGATAAATTACTGTCTATATTACTGTCTTTCTGGAGATTTAAGTGATAGCATTGTTAATAGGTGTGATAGACCTAGTGTTAACTGACATCTTCACATCTTCCACTAATGTTAGTAATTATATTAAAATCTACAGGTACCCGCTAAAACTCTGGACAAATCAGGATACATCATTATGAATAAAAAAATATATTATTTGAGACCTGCAAGGAATTGGTTCACTGTGGAACACGATATTAAAGATTTGTGTTCCACCCTTGGAACGCATGCGGCCATTATAATGAGAGGCGCATAGAGAGAGCGCGCATATCTGGCATGCGTTTTACCATTGGAATGCATATACCGTTGGGAAAAAAGTATTTTTCTAAATAAATCTTGCCAAATCAGACAAGGTGATTTTCTGGATTTGATTTCTCATTTTGACTCTCATAGTTGTGGTCTACCTATGATGTCAATTACAGGCCTCTCTCATCTTTTTAAGTAGGAGAACTTGCACAGTTGGTGGCTGACTAAATACTTTTTTTACCCACTGTAGACATTGGAGATAAGGTGCAGAAGTGTATTGAGCATCATAGACAGGTGGAGCGATGGAGACCAATGCATTCCACATTTCAAACACATTGAGGACATTTTCTTGTTGCAGGGTAACTATGTATATATGATGAAGGTTATGAAATTGCAGATGCGTAAGAGGCATTCCTAGTGACATGGGCAGTGCAAGATATTGCCGGAGGTCATATTAATGGTGGAGCGTACTATGCGCTCCATTGACACATGGCCTGTTTATTTAATATGATCCATGTGCTTCCCCTAGGTAATGTACATAAGTGTGGGGATTTTTGTTCAAATGTCATCAATTAATAACCTAATTGATAGCAGCTGTGGTGTGTGCGGGGATTTCTGCGGGTGACGCTTATACTAGATGCTGAATAAATTGAGATTTTGAAAACATAGTCTCTATTTTTTCATTATTTGCATATTTTTAACCTGTCTATAAATCCAGTGATTTACAATATGCCAAGACTTTTCCTGCTTGGCGCTGCAATTTCAATGTTGAGGAGTGTATAGTTCTTTTTTTAAAATTCCAGTAGAAAAAGGGAAGATTTTGCCTGTCCTGGGTCAGTACTGTAGGTTTATGTCCAAAAGAGTTGAATCTGTTTATTTTCTGGTCCCATCTATATAGTCCCTCCTTGTGGGGGAAAATGAACTTCTAGGTTTTAATAGAATGTATGCAAAAAACTTGTAATTTAAGCAATAGGAAGTTCAATATAATCTGTATATACAATATTTGCATGTATAGTATCTTAACACATTTTGTGTTTGTTTGCTTTTGCACCACATTACAGCAGTGTGTGCCTGAACAGGCATTTCCCATTGTCTAGATAGAATGAATAGTTTTTTTTTTTCATAATATTATATATTGTAATATCTATATTTTTCTGGTTACAGTTATTTTAGGGCTAAAATGTGATAGTCATCGAAAAGACTTCTGGTAAATTCCAGCTTTTACCCCGCTGAACTCTTTTTGCTGTCATTTACTGTATAAGATATTGCAGTTACCACTAGAAATGAGCGGGATCTTTTGAAATTGGAATTTGCAGGCTTTGGCAAATTCTCCCCCGCAGTTGACTGTGAATATCAGTACTGGAAACTTTGCAGTTGATCAGAAAATACACATGGGGAGAGGAGAGTGAGAGAATCCCATTGACCATAAGAGTTCACACTCTACAGAAGAGAGAGAGAAAGAAAGAGAGTGAGAGAACCCGGCTGATCTTAAGATCTTACACTCTACGGGAAAGAGAGATAATCCCATTGACCATAAGAGCTTACACTCTACAGTAGAAAAAGAGCGTATCCCGCTGACCATTAGAGCTCCACAGGAGAGAGAAGACTCTACTATTCATAAAAGCTTATACTTTACTGGAGAGAGAGGACCCTGCTAACCATAAGAGCTTACACTCCACAGTAGAGAGAGCCCTGCTGACCGTAAGATGCTTACACTCTACAGGAGAGAGAGGACTCCCCTGACCACAAGATTTTACACTCTACAGCAGAGAGAGAGGACCCTGCTGACCATAAGAGCTTACACTTTACAGGAGAGAGAGAGGACCCTTGTTGTGAACACTTTTGACCTGGCTTCTGAGTTTGGGCTCCCTCTGGTGGTTGCACCTGGTAATGGAGCAGGTCTAGCTGACAGAAGTCAACCACCTGAGCAGGATGATTGGAGGTCAGGTGTTACAGACTGGGGAGATTTATGTGAACAACCTTCCCTCAGCTCTTGCCGGTGAGTTGGTTTGCTTCCTCAGCATATTTTGAAGTCTGCTTGTCTCTTGCTCCGTCCTGCATCTTTTAGATAAGTTATTTGTCTTCTTGAATCTTTTTTTGCATTGGATCCATTTTTGCTTGTCTATGATTTTTGCTTAGCTGGTGTGAGTTCAGCCTGGTTCCCTGTTGGGACCTGTGCTGGACCCTGTCCCATATGCCACAGCGTATGTTAGTCTTTTTAGTAACCAGTTCACACCAGAGTTCTGATCTAGTGGGGGAGAGGTCGTGTGGCCTCAGTATTTTTGCATATCAGATGTGCTGGATTTTTGTTAGGGTTTTTGCGTGATTGCAGACAGTATCCTTTATTGTCCTGTTCTATCTAGACAGTTTGGGCCCCATCATTTGCTTACTCTATTCTCTGCCTGTGTTTTTTTTGCTTCATCTTGTCTCACCGGCAATATAGTTCGGGGGCTATCTATTCCTTTGGGGTTCTACTCCGGGGTAGTTTAGCTTTACTATTTCTCTCTTTAGGCTAATTCTAGTTGTGTTGTCAGTTTAGGGGTCTGCAATCTGCTAAATTATCAACCTCTCTGGTTATCTGGTTGCCTAGTCTATTCCCCGTTATCCTCCTCGGTTACCTAATCATAACAGACCCTGCCGGACATAAGAGCTTAAACTCTACAGAAGAGAGAGGACTCTGCTGACCATAAGAAGTTACACTCTACAGGAGAGCGCGTCTTAACTAGAAATTCTGGAGGTGGAAAACTCAGCCAGGTACTTTCCACCACTAGACTGCGTATCCACTAGAAATCACATCTGCAGGACATTATGGGGAAACCCATGCTGCAATGCAAAAAGACTTTAAGCTGCTCTCTGATGCTTTAGCCAGGAGTGGACATATAATTTGTGCAAACTATGCAGATACACAAGGGAAAAATATGTTCGGGGTCCATTTCAACCTACAAAACAAGTGGAATTGTGCATTATGATAAACTATTAGACTAAAAAGAGCCCATATATTGCATTGGGACCAGTAGCGCAGCTACCGGGGGGCAGAGGGGGCTGTGGCCCCGGGCCCCGTGCTCTGAGGGGGCCCACCCGGAGCTACGCTATGTACCTGTATCGGCATGTGCAGTGCGCCGATACAGTTACATTCTGCAGCAGAGCAGGGAGAATCGATCTCCCTATTCTGTGCGCACAGGACCTGTGATGAGGTCACAGGAGGGGAGGAGTCAGGGGTCACATGATCAGGGGCCTGTTGTCTGCAGGACTCTGCTGTGCTGGTTGTCATGGTGCTGGATGAGGTGAAGTTTCTGTGTGGGGTCAGGAGGGGTTTACAGGGTGGATATAGCAGAGCTGTGTGTGTATGAGTTGTATGGAGTGGAGCCACGTGTGTATGAGGTGTACGGAGTGGAGTCATGTGTGTATGAGGTGTACAGAGCGGAGCCGTGTGTTTACAAAGTGTACGGAGCAGAGATATGCGTGTATGAGGTGTACGGAGCAGAGATATGCGTGTATGAGGTGTACGGAGCAGAGATATGCGTGTATGAGGTGTACGGAGCAGAGATATGCGTGTATGAGGTGTACGGAGCAGAGATATGTGTGTATGAGGTGTACGGAGCAAAGATATGCGTGTATGAGGTGTATGGAGGAGCGGAGCCGCGTGTGTATGGGGTGAGCAGAGCCGTTTGTGTGCAAGGTGTACGGAACAGAGCCGTGTGTGTATGGGGTGTGCGAAGCAGAGCCACGTGTGTATGGGGTGTGCGGAGCAGAGCCATGTGTGTACAAGGTGTATGGAGCGGAGCCACGTGTGTATGGGGTGTGCGGAGCGGAGTCGTGTGTGTACAAGGTGTACGGAGCAGAGATATGCTTGTATGAGGTGTATGGAGGAGCGGAGCCACGTGTGTATGGGGTGAGCGGAGCTATTTGTATGCAAGGTGTACGGAGCAGAGCCGTGTGTGCGGAGTGTGCGGAGCAGAGCCGTGTGTGTATGGGGTGTGCGGAACGGAGCCGAGTGTATGGGGTGTGCAGAGCGGAGCCAAGTGTGTACAAGGTGTACGGAGCAGAGCTATGTGTGTACAAGGTGTATGGAGCGGAGCCGCGTGTGTACGGTGTGCGGAGCGGAGCCGTGTGTGTGCAAGGTGTACGGAGTGGAGCTGCGGAGCTGTGTGTGTCCAAGGTGTACAGAGCAGAGATATGCATGTATGAGGTGTATGGAGGAGCGGAGCCGCGTGTGTATGGGGTGAGCAGAGCCGTTTGTGTGCAAGGTGTACGGAACAGAGCCGTGTGTATGGGGTGTGCGAAGCAGAGCCACGTGTGTATGGGGTGTGCGGAGCGGAGCCATGTGTGTACAAGGTGTATGGAGCGGAGCCACGTGTCTGGGGTGTGCGGAGCGGAGTCGTGTGTGTACAAGGTGTACGGAGCAGAGATATGCGTGTATGAGGTGTATGGAGGAGCGGAGCCACGTGTGTATGGGGTGAGCGGAGCCATTTGTGTGCAAGGTGTATGGAGCAGAGCCGTGTGTACGGGGTGTGCGGAGCAAAGCCGGGTGTGTATGGGGTGTGTGGAGCGGAGACGAGTGTATGGGGTGTGCAGAGTGGAGCCATGTGTGTACAAGGTGTACGGAGCAGAGCTATGTGTGTACAAGGTGTATGGAGCGGAGCCGCGTGTGTACGGTGTGCGGAGCCGAGCCGTGTGTGTGCAAGGTGTACGGAGTGGAGCTGTGTGTGTACAGGGGGTGTGTGTACGGGGTGTACGGAGCGGAACTGTTGTGAGTTCATTCTCTGGTTCACCAGTTGTGAGTTCTCCTTCCAGACTCCCTCTGGTGGTAACAGGAGGTAGTGAGGCTGATTTGATCGGTGGAGATCTGCCACCTGAGAATGAGGATGACGATTGGACCTCAGGAGTCTCAGATTGGATTTAAGACAGCCAACGCCCTATTCAGCTGCTGGTGATTCCTTCTGCTTGTCAGGTCTTGGTTCTCAGCTCTGTTCCAGTCAGCTCAAGCTAAGTTTCTCTGTTAATGTTCACACTTGATTTTGTTGGTCTATTCAGTTTTTTGTGGTCAGCCAGCCCCGGCTTGGGCTGTGCTGAATTTCCACTCTTATTTATCTGTATTTGCCAATTTGCTTTTTGTCCCTTATTAGATTGGCTTCATTTTGCTCTGTCTCAGAATATTTCAGAGTGCTGATATAGTGGGAGAAGTCTAGTGACTTCAGGGTTAATTTTGCTATCAGAAGTGTTGGACATTATTTTTGTAGGGTTTTTGCAGATTGCAGACAGTGTCTTTCCTTTCCTCTCCTTTCCAGTTAGTTTGGGCCCCATCATTTGCTCAGCCTATTTTCCTACCTATGTTTGTGTTTTCATCTTGTTTCACCGTCAATACATGTGTGGGGGCTGTCTATTCCTTTGGGGTCTGCTCCGGGGCAGTTAGTTTTCCCTTTTCTTGCTTTAGGCTTATTTAGTCCTCCGGCCGTGACGAGGCGCCTAGGTTCATCGTAGGCATGCTCCACGGCTGCTGCTAGTTGTGTGGTAGGATCAGGGATCTGCAATCTGCATAGTTACCAACCTCTCTGGTTTGTCTGGACTTAGCATGTTTAAGTTTTTTCCTCCTCGGTGACCCATTCATAACACAGAACCATGTGTGTACGAAGTGTACAGAGTTGAGCCTTGTGTGTATGGAGCGGAGCAGAGCCATGTGTGTATGAGGTTTACGGAGTGGAGCCATGTGTGTACTGAGTGAAGCTATGTGTGGGGGGTGTACGGAGCGGAGCCGTGTGTTTACGAGGTTTACGGATTGGAACCATGTGTGTACTGAGTGGAGCCATGTGTGTGCAAGGTGTACGGAGCGAAGCCGTGTGTGTATGAAGCATACAAAGCAGAACTGTGTGTGTATGAGGTGTGCGGCGGTGTGCGTGTACAAGGTGTATGGTGTGGAGCATTCATACCTAACCCGGATCCAGCGGAACAGTCCCGACTTTGAGAGTCTGCCCCGCTGTCCCGGCCGGGAGCTCACTTCCCTATGGACGCAGGAGTACACTGTGGAGCCCCGAGGAGCACTTTAAAACTCGCACGTGACATTCCACTGGAAGTGATGTGCTGGAAGAGGAAATGAGGTAATTTCGGGAGGAGATTGTGTTCGGAACCATGGAGGCACTTAAGGGAATGCTACAGATCCATCACCATGTCCTCTGACAGTGGGATCGCCTTGGAATCAGGGATGCCGGCCATGTGAGCGGATCATGATATGTCCTGCATCGGGAGGCTCAGGTGGGCACTACAATGGCAGCTGGGCTGCTATAGTATCTTTATAGAATCTTTCTTTCTCTCTCTGTTTCTTTCTTTCTCTGTTCTTTCTCTCTCTGTTTCTATAGGGGATGGGGGTGCTGCCTTTTACTACAGTCTGCCTATAGAGGATGGGTGGGCTGCCTTATACTACAGTCTGACTATAGGGGATGGGGAGGCTGCCTTATACTACAGTCTGCATATGGGGGGAGTGCTGCCTTATATTACAGTCTGCCTATAGAGGTTGCTGCCTTACATTACAGTCTGCTTATGGGGGGCTGCAATATACTATTGATTCTGCCTATGGGGGTGCTGCATTATACTGTAGAGTCTGCCTATGGGGGCTGCATTATACTATATTGAGGACTATCTGGTGTATTATACTATATGGAGGCTATCTAGGGGGCCATTATACAGTGTGGGGATTACAGTGAGGGGGCCATAATACAGTATTGGAGCCATCATTGGTGGGATATTAAGGGGTCAGTATGTATACAGTGAGGGGGCATTATACTGTGTATAGAGGAGCTGTAAAGGGGGGGAGACTCAGGACATTATTAAATGTAAAGTGGGCACTTATTGTTATAGGGGAACTCACGTTACTGTGACTGTCAAAGGGGCACACACAGGGCAATATTACATTCTAGGGGACAAAATGTGGGCACTATTTTCTAGGGCACTTGTACCAGGCATTACTATATTATTGAGGGTTGCTTTACAATTTAGAGGTCACACAGAACCACACAATAGTGCAGTAATAGGGACACATACGGCAGCAGCGGCTCAGCATTGGGGTATCAGGTGCAGTAATAGCATCACATATGGCAGCAGAGGCTCAGTATTGGGGTATCAGGTGCAGTAATAGCGTCACATATGGCAGCAGAGGCTCAGCATTGGGGTATCAGGTGCAGTAATAGGGTCACATATGGCAGCAGAAGCTCAGCATTGGGGTATCAGGTGCAGTAATAGGGACACATACTGCAGCAGCGGCTCAGTATTGGGGTATCAGCAAGATGAGGGGTTCTGCAGGTTGGGGATAGATGGTGATGGGGCTGGAATATGAGAAGTGAAACGTGTCTTTCTTGTATTCTCTGTAGCCTAGTCCTGGCTGGAGGAGTTGTCAATGTCGGTCTGGGCCAGATGGAAAAGACGTGAAAAGTGAACGATTCCATCAGAAAGATCGCGGTAAGTCATCAACTTTATCTGTGCAGTAATCACTTGTATGTTTTGCAGGACTGGTATTTACCACTGACCATATGGCGGTAATATCCATGTTGGTCTTTATATAGAGATTATTTTCAGTAACAGTGCAGTCATTTCCTACATCCACTATTAGGGGGCGTCACCGAGTTGTAATCAAAGTTACCTGGTTAGGGGCCCACTCAGTAGTTTTGCCCCCCTGAACCAAAACCCTAGCTACGCCTCTGACTGGGACCCTTTTCTGTCTGTGTCCACCAGATCTTTGACAGTGTGGGAAATGATGGCTTCTTTCCTAGCAAGCCACAAATAGAATCTCATAGTGTTTGAATTCACTGGAAACGAGAAATTTCAGAAAATTTGACACAAACTCGATCATCCGTGGATCAATGCATTCATCTCTAGCTACCACTTCATGGAGACTGTTCTGTGGTCTACAATGTGGGATTTTCTTTTTTTTTAGCAAACAAAGGAGAAAACCAGTTGTTCCACTTTGGAGGTACATAGAATTTTCACACCCTGATCTATGCTTACGAGGGTCAATGAATCTGATATAGTGCAGGTTTGCACTTGGGTCGTTTGCTTTGACTGATATCCCTAAATCATGTTTCAAATGCTTTTGAAGGATCGGACATCCCTAGATAAAGAGTTCAGAGAGATATTTTATATATGTGCGGATAAAAAAATTGCTTTCCAGACAAATCAGAGTTACCTTCTCATTTATCATTATCATGACTATCATAATTATCATCATCTCTGCAGTCATCATCGTTGATCATAATTATTCATCGTGATCACTAACATCGCCAATCTCTTGTATGATTCTGTCTTGTCCTTGAGAAAAAAAAACTTTTTTTTTTTTTACATGATGGGTTTCAGTTTTGACCTTTCTCAAGTTTACCACCAAGAAGTAATTAAACCCACAGAGATTTCAAGTACACGCATCTCTTGGAATACACTTCAGTCTGTGCCGACAGCTTCTTAGTATTTCCCAATTGAAAGTTTGCAATGAAAACTTCAACGTTAAAAAACAACTAGTAAACAGGAAAATCCACAGGCTATTGAGAAACGCGCTAACCCTCGATGAGCTTCATTTATAAAATCACAAATGTGATAGGACAAAGCCTCTTTTAATCCACCATGTGCCTTCTGTGGATCACAGCCATATCCCGAAGCAGAATATTTATCTCCAAAGTACTTCCCATTATATTGTATAAATCTCCACATGCTGATAGTAATGAAATCATCTTCCGTAAAATAAATGTTGTTTTTTCCCCCTAAATACACAGTAATACTGTTTAACGGCTACTCTATTCAAACAGGAAAAGTCCCTTTTAGTTTGGAGTCAAATTCATGGAATAGAATATTCCAGCAATATCCATTAATGTCCATTAATGTAATCTACCCAAAGCAAAAAAAAATAAGTAGCTTTCTGATAATCATGTTTAAAAATATCCAACCATTTTCTGTATACAGATCAAGCGCACAACTATACGTTTCCATGGTTACTAAAAATATATACCTTATTTAGTCTCGTTTTTGTTAATTTATTTAGGATTTCTTGATGACACACATATGGTATGGAGACAGATACTAGGGTTTGCTTGAAGTACGTATTCATCAAAACACATATGAAAATGTCATGTAACTCACAGAAAAGGACATCAAATTTAAAAAATATCACAGGAAAAAATGAGCCATATTTAACAGCACCAGGATACAAGATTAATGCATTACAGGGTGCAGCAGCCCCCATGATAAAGGTGAAGGCAGCACAGATGCAAAATACTGATCAAACAAGCACTCACACCAACCATACCTAATAATATAAGCGTGACCAATAGGCTGTAAACCAGACACTGAGCACTACACGTATCAGTGTGACTGGTACCCTATACAAGTCTTCTACATGTGCATTTATAATTCTAGGCTACCACCCCCCCCTCCATGAATGGTCGATGTATGAGTGGCTGATCATCCGTATTTTTCACCAGCCCCGTTTATCACAGGGGGCTGTTGCATCCTACAGTGCATTACTTGGCGTTGGTAAATATGGCCACATTTTTGCATGACTTTTTTTTAGAATCATATGAAAACTGCTTGAAAAGTTCCTACATTTTTTTATTTTATCAATGCATTTTAGAAGCAAAAAATGGTTACAGAGATGGGTATGGACATGACATCCTTACTAGAGTTGAGCGAAACGGGTCGAAAAAATTCAAAAGTCGCCGACTTTTGGCAAAGTCGGGTTTCATGAAACGAAACCCGACCCTAGGATGAGGTCGGCCACGAGGTCGGCGACTTACGCGCCAAAGCCGCGTTTCAAAAGTTTGTTTTGCGCTCTTTTTCAGCCAATCAGGATCCACGCACACTGTGGGCAACGTGATGACATAGGCACGGGTCACCACCATCTTTCAGAAGGGCATGCAAGTGATTGGCTTGCTTTGGTGGTCGTCACAGGGGGTATAAAAGGGCGTGCACGCCGACCGCCATCTTACTTCTGCCGATCTTAGCATAGGGAGAGGTTGCTGCTGATTCTGTAGGGAGAGCGTTAGGCAGGAAAGAAGACAAAAAAACTGCTTCTGCTGCTAGTGATTTGGCCTGCACAACACACAAGTCACTGTGTGTGCAGTGCAAGGGGAGGCTATATTGTGGTGTATCAGTGGTGTTGGTTGTTGGGCTGCCTTCTAAGGCTTCCTGACACGCTGGCATTGCTGTTTACCCACTGCTCCGCAAACTGCTTTTTTAAAAGCAATCCAATCTCCCTTATCCTCTCGTCACTTTGGTCACAGGCAGCTGTGCCATCGAGCGTGTCACATAGCGCTCAGATATCAGTGGGCCGCACACAATCCACAAGTGTCCAGTGTCCAAAAGTGTACGCAGAGATTCAAAATCTCCATTATCCTCTCGTCACTTTGGTCACAGGCAGCTGTGCCATCGAGCGTGTCACATAGCGCTCAGATATCAGTGGGCCGCACACAATCCATAAGTGTCCACTGTCCACAAGTGTACGCAGAGATTCAAAATCTCCATTATCCTCTCGTCACTTTGGTCACAGGCAGCTGTGCCATCGAGCGTGTCACATAGCACTCAGATATCAGTGGGCCGCACACAATCCACAAGTGTCCACTGTCCACAAGTGTATGCAGAGATTCAAAATCTCCATTATCCTCTCGTCACTTTGGTCACAGGCAGCTGTGCCATCGAGCGTGTCACATAGCGCTCAGATATCAGTGGGCCGCACACAATCCACAAGTGTCCACTGTCCACAAGTGTACGCAGAAATTCTAAAACTCCCCAGTCCTATAGACACCTTGTACCTTGTTTTACATTACTATATAGTTTGTTGGATTTTGTCTACATTTCTACCAAAAATGAGGAAGGCAGGTGGAAGAGGCCGTGGAATTGGGCGGGGGTTGGCAGCTGGTAATGATGGTGTTGGTGGTGGATCTGATGGTAGTGGCAAGAGCAAAATAGGACCAAATGCAGGAGGTGCTGACCCTGCGTCATCGTCTGTCTACATAAGGCCTCGAACGCTTAGTTTTCTAGGAGTTGGCAAACCGCTTTTAAAGGCAGAGCATCAGGAAAAAGTTTTGTCTTACATTGCTGACTCAGCCTCCAGCTCTATCGCCTCCTCTTCTTCAGTTGTAAAAAGTAAAAGCACTGAGTCGTCATTGGAGGCTCATGTTCATGAACCACACCTTTCCTTGTGTCCTTCACCCCAACCAAGATTGAAGGATGACGCAGGCCATACTACTGATTACTCCATGGAGCTGTTTTCACATACCATGCCTGGATTATCAAGTCAAATGGTGAATTACCCAGGCCAAGATGAATCTGACATGGAGTGCACTGATGCACAGCCGCTGATGGATGATTCTGCTGGTACATTCACTCAGAGCACTACATTGTCCTCGCAGTGTACAGAGCCAGATTTTGACCCTGATGAGACTCAGGTGCCCCTTCCCGCACACTATACCACCATACACGGTGACACAGAGAAAGGTGCACATGACATAGAAGAGGAGGTGATGGATGACCCAGTTGTTGACCCAGATTGGCATCCATTGGGGGAAGAGGGTGCTGCTTCCAATAGCTCAGATGAGGAGCATCCACAGCAGACATCGACATCGCAACAGCTGTTATCTGGCAGGCCCGGAGCACTCCAAAGACAGGTTCCAAACATCAAAAGAGTTGCTGGACAGCTTGTCCAGAGGGTCAAAAGATCACAGCGTGCTAGGCCGCAAAATGTCTGCCAAAGTAGGAAGAGTGCAGTGTGGCAGTTTTTTGAACAAAATCCTCATGATCAGGCCAAGGTTATCTGTAAGAAGTGCGCAAAGACCTTTAGCCGAGGGAAAAATCTGAAAAATTTGAATACCAGTTGCATGCTTAGACATTTAACCAGCATGCACTTGCAAGCGTGGACACAACACCAAACCTCAAGTGCCACATGTGCAACTGATCACAACGAAGGTAGTCAGCAACGCTACATTGTTTCCCCCACTGTAAGCACACCGGTTAGCACAGCAGCAAATGTTGAGGTGTCGTTGCAAGGCCACAGCAGTCAGGGAATCCCACTGTTATATCAACGAAAGACTGATTCTAGGCCATCAGAAAGAACACCAACTCCATCACCATCATCAACCCTCTCTCAGTCCGCCCTGTCCACCGCTACTTCCACCATATGCAGCTCTCAAGTCCAGCTCACCCTCCCAGACACTATGAGTAGGTCAAGAAAGTACTCAGTCTCTCATCCGCGTACACTGGGTTTGAACGCCCACATTGCCAAACTAATCTCGTTTGAGATGATGCCCTTTCGGTTGGTGGAAAGCACAGCTTTCCGCGAACTCATGGCCTATGCAGTACCACGCTATGACCTACCCAGTCGCCACTTCTTCTCTCGCAAAGCCATCCCAGCCCTCCACCATCATGTGAAAGACCGCATTGTCCATGCACTCAAGCAGTCAGTGAGTGGAAAGGTGCACCTCACAACTGATGCATGGTCCAGTCGGCATGGCCAGGGCCGTTACGTGTCCATCACTGCGCACTGGGTTAATGTGGTGGATGCAGGGTCCACAGGGGACAGCGGTGGTGGGACAGTGCTGCCTAGCCCACGGTCTAGGAAACAGTTGGCTGTAGGCGTTCGACCCTCCTCCTCCTCCTCCAGAAGCGACAGCTCGTCCACAGAGCGCAGTCGTACGAGCACTCCATCTGCAGCTGCCACTGTTGCACACGATGTGTCCCCCTATCGAGCAGCTAGTGGAAAGCGTCAGCAGGCTGTGTTGCAGATGATGTGTTTGGGCGACAGACACACCGCCGAGGTGCTGGCCGAGTACTTGAAGCGACAAACTGAGTCATGGCTGGGCAGTGTACATCTTGAGGCAGGCAAGGTAGTTAGTGATAACGGCCGTAATTTTGTGGCAGCCATAGCCCTTTCAAAACTCAGCCACATACCTTGCTTGGCTCACACCTTGAACCTGGTGGTGCAGTGCTTCCTCAAAAATTATCCGGAGTTAACAGCCCTGCTCCAGAAGGTGCGAAGACTGTGCGCGCACATCCGCCGGTCGCCTGTACACTCCGTTCGTATGCAGAAGCTGCAGCGATTGCTCCACCTTCCCAACCACCGCCTCATTATCGACATTGCAACAAGGTGGAACTCCACCCTGCACATGGTGGAGCGGCTGTGCGAGCAGAGGCAGGCCATAATGCATTTGTGGGAGGATACACGGCCAGGCACTTTGAGAGCAGACATGGAGTTGACAGGCGTGCAGTGGTCGAAGCTGAAAGACTTTTGTAAAGTCCTTCAGTGTTTTGAGGAATGCACACGGCTGGTAAGCGCAGACGACGCCATCCTAAGCATGAGCATCCCACTTATGCGTCTGCTCATGCAAACTTTGACGCACCTTAAGGAGCAGGCGTCTGCAGCCAATGAGGAGGAAGAGGAGGAGGGAATCCTTGATGACATTCAGCCATTGTCTGCTCAGGGACCTCTCCTGGACGAGGTGGAGGAAGAAGAGGAGGAGGAGGATGATGGGGATGATTACTTAGGGGAGGAGGATGCATCTCGTGGGGCAAGTGAAAATGTTGGCGTGGCAAGGTCTGGTACAGGGTTTGTGCGTGACTGGAGGGATGTGGATTTGCCAGAAAGTGCTCCTCCACCCAGCACTCGCAGTGCATCATTGACACCGGGAACATTGGCCCACATGTCAGATTATGCCTTGCGGATCCTAAAAAGGGACCCCCGCATTGCCAAAATGATGAACGATGACGACTACTGGTTGGCCAGCATCCTGGATCCACGCTATAAAGGCAAATTACAAAACATCATGCCACAGGAGAACCTTGACCTAATATTGGCTAATAAACAAGCAACTCTGGTAAATCGGTTGCTTGAGGCATTCCCAGCACACAGCAGCGGTGATGGTTCTCACACAAGCCGTACGGGCCGGGGGCAGCTTGGCAGAGGAGTTTGTGGTGCACACAGCAGAAGTGGCGTTGGAGACAGGGGTTTCATGACAATGTTGTGGACTGATTTTTCAAATACCGCTCACACAACTGGTAATACTGCATCGATGGAAAGTGACAGGAGACAGCAGTTGTCAACTATGGTTACAAACTACTTTTCCTCCCATATCGATGTTCTCCCACACAGGTCATTCCCCTTTGACTATTGGGCCGCTAAACTGGACACCTGGCCTGAATTGGCCCAATATGCCTTACAGGAGCTCGCTTGCCCAGCTGCAAGTGTGCTATCGGAAAGAGTCTTCAGTGCAGCTGGATCAATCCTGACAGAAAAAAGGACCCGTCTGTCAACCCAAAATGTGGATGATCTAACCTTCATTAAAATGAACCACGCATGGGTTTCCAAGGATTTTGTCCCACCTTCCCCTGATGACACATAGGGTGACAGAAAAATGGCTTGCTTTGGTCCACCTCTTCCTGGTACTTCACCTATTTCGCCTTTTGCATCAGTTGAATGTCCAACATCAACATATGCCACTTTCTAAAACTCCCTAACTGTGCTGCCTCCCCCCCATGGCCGGGGTCACCACCTAGCGCACGACACCGTGCGAGTGCCGTTGCCCTGGACAGGTGGGTAGGCCGACTCTTGGGCGTGGGCACTGGCACAGGGTCCCTCATAGTGCAATCAAGTGTCTCTGACGGTGGTGGTGCACACCCGCCGTCAGACACACCGCTGTACTATGAGGGGCCCAGTGCCAGTACCGACACCCACGAGTGGGCCCCCCTTGCTTGGGCAGGGCCCCAGCATTTGAAATCTTTACCTCTCCCTGCTCCTCCGCTGTGTAATCTGGGCCGTTAAATCCATACTGTGCCTGACACCGTCTGAGCCTGACTCCTGATGTATAGACATATATTTTGAATGTGTACGCTATCCATACATGTTATCCGGGGATACGTTACCCCTTCTAAACTTTGTGCAATGACGTGCAATCCATACTGGGCCTAACACCGTCTGAGCCTGCCTCATGCTGTATAGACATATATTTTGAATGTGTACGCTATCCATACATGTTATCCGGGGATACGGTACCCCTTCTAACCTTTGTGCAATGACGTGCAATCCATACTGGGCCTAACACCGTCTGAGCCTGCCTCATGCTGTATAGACATATATTTTGAATGTGTACGCTATCCATACATGTTATCCAGGGATACGGTACCCTTTCTAACCTTTGTGCAATGACGTGCAATCCATACTGGGCCTAACACCGTCTGAGCCTGCCTCATGCTGTATAGACATATATTTTGAATGTGTACGCTATCCATACATGTTATCCGGGGATACGGTACCCCTTCTAACCTTTGTGCAATGACGTGCAATCCATACTGGGCCTAACACCGTCTGAGCCTGCCTCATGCTGTATAGACATATATTTTAAATGTGTACGCTATCCATACATGTTATCCGGGGATACGGTACCCCTTCTAACCTTTGTGCAATGACGTGCAATCCATACTGGGCCTAACACCGTCTGAGCCTGCCTCATGCTGTATAGACATATATTTTGAATGTGTACGCTATCCATACATGTTATCCAGGGATACGGTACCCTTTCTAACCTTTGTGCAATGACGTGCAATCCATACTGGGCCTAACACCGTCTGAGCCTGCCTCATGCTGTATAGACATATATTTTGAATGTGTACGCTATCCATACATGTTATCCAGGGATACGGTACCCTTTCTAACCTTTGTGCAATGACGTGCAATCCATACTGGGCCTAACACCGTCTGAGCCTGCCTCATGCTGTATAGACATATATTTTGAATGTGTACGCTATCCATACATGTTATCCGGGGATACGGTACCCCTTCTAACCTTTGTGCAATGACGTGCAATCCATACTGGGCCTAACACCGTCTGAGCCTGCCTCATGCTGTATAGACATATATTTTGAATGTGTACGCTATCCATACATGTTATCCAGGGATACGGTACCCTTTCTAACCTTTGTGCAATGACGTGCAATCCATACTGGGCCTAACACCGTCTGAGCCTGCCTCATGCTGTATAGACATATATTTTGAATGTGTACGCTATCCATACATGTTATCCAGGGATACGGTACCCTTTCTAACCTTTGTGCAATGACGTGCAATCCATACTGGGCCTAACACCGTCTGAGCCTGCCTCATGCTGTATAGACATATATTTTGAATGTGTACGCTATCCATACATGTTAACCGGGGATACGGTACCCCTTCTAACCTTTGTGCAATGACGTGCAATCCATACTGGGCCTAACACCGTCTGAGCCTGCCTCATGCTGTATAGACATATATTTTGAATCTGTACGCTATCCATACATGTTATCCAGGGATACGGTACCCTTTCTAACCTTTGTGCAATGACGTGCAATCCATACTGGGCCTAACACCGTCTGAGCCTGCCTCATGCTGTATAGACATATATTTTGAATGTGTACGCTATCCATACATGTTATCCGGGGATACGGTACCCCTTCTAACCTTTGTGCAATGACGTGCAATCCATACTGGGCCTAACACCGTCTGAGCCTGCCTCATGCTGTATAGACATATATTTTGAATGTGTACGCTATCCATACATGTTATCCGGGGATACGGTACCCCTTCTAACCTTTGTGCAATGACGTGCAATCCATACTGGGCCTAACACTGTCTGAGCCTGCCTCATGCTGTATAGACATATATTTTGAATGTGTACGCTATCCATACATGTTATCCGGGGATACGGTACCCCTTCTAACCTTTGTGCAATGACGTGCAATCCATACTGGGCCTAACACCGTCTGAGCCTGCCTCATGCTGTATAGACATATATTTTGAATGTGTACGCTATCCATACATGTTATCCAGGGATACGGTACCCTTTCTAACCTTTGTGCAATCACGTGCAATCCATACTGGGCGTGAGAACGGCTGGCGAGCTGTTAAGCAAGCTACAGTACCTGTCCAGACAAGTACAGGGATTCCCTAGCGAGGAGACTTATTTGATTGTTTTCTATGTTGGGACAGCAATTTTTGGGGAGCACTATACTCTGGAGAATGATAGATGGGGCCCACCATACACTGGAACATTCCAAAGGTGGACATCAGACACTGGAGCAGCATTTACAGGGCCCATTATACACTAGAGCATTAGAAATGGGGCCCATTATGTTTGGAGCATTATTTGGGCCCATAAGACAGTGGAGCTTCATCCATGGGGACCAACATATACTGTAGCATTATGTGGAGCTCATCATATACTGTTTCAAACATTATATGGGACCAATGATTTTGTATGGAGAAATAGATGGGCCTCGTCATGAGATGTAAAAAGTGAGGTATTTTTCATTGTACTATACCGCTATTTCTCTGCCGTATCGGAGCATGATGAGTTGTGGTATGTGTTAAAGGGGCGCTCTTTCGCCCAGGGCACATGAAAACCTGCAGCCAGCCCTCCCCCCCCACAAATTTAGCCAAATAACCCCCATTTTTCAGTGCGTAACTTGTATTATGAAGTTAATTAAGGTTGACAAGCTTAAGTAAGAAGAATTGATGCTTTTGGCATTCAAATGGGCACTGTAGGTGTGTTTCCTGTCCTCCTCTCACTGCCGACTTTTATTCCCCATTGACTTACATTGGGTTTCGTGTTTCGGGACGACCCCGACTTTTCCCTATAATCGGACGATCTTGCTCGACCCGACTTTTGGAAAAGTCGGGTTTCACGAAACGAAACGCGACCCTTAAAAAGCAAAAGTCGCTCAACTCTAATCCTTACTGGTATTTTATCTCAATAACGAAAAATCATGTACAAGTGCATGATTGATGGATGGGTTACTGTGTGTGGAGCTAAATCAGAAGCAGAGCTCCCTCGACACGCATTTTTTTCTTATAATCGGGGCAGCGGCTAAGCTCCGGCCGTGTCTGTTGACTTCTTAAAGTGAATCTGTCATCCGCTTGGACATTCCAAAGCTATTAATATGGGCATTGTCAAAGAAATGGTTAATCTTAGTTCTCTAAAGTCTAGAATCATAGAATCATAGAATCGTAGAGTTGGAAGGGACCTCCTGGGCCATCTGGTCCAACCCCCTGCTCAAAGCAGGATTCGCTAAATCATCCCAGTTAGATGTCTGTCCAGCCTCTGTTTGAAGACTTCCATTGAAGGAGAACTCACCACTTCTCGTGGCAGCCTGTTCCACTCATTGATCACTCTAACTGTCAAAAAGTTTTTTCTAATATCTAATCTGTGTCTCCTCCCATTCAGCTTCATCCCATTGCTTCTAGTCTTTCCTTGTGCAAATGAGAATAAAGTTGATCCTTCTACAATGTGACAGCCCTTTAGATATTTGTAGACAGCTATTAAGTCTCCTCTCAGTCTTCTCTTTTGCAAACTAAACATTCCCAAATCCTGCAACCTTTCCTCATAAGACAGGGTTTGCAGACCGGTCACCATTCTGGTCGCTCTTTTCTGAACTTGCTCCAGTTTGTTGATGTCTTTTTTAAAATGTGGTGCCCAAAATTGGACACAATATTCCAGATGAGGTCTGACCAAAGAGTAGAGGGAAATAATGACTTCACGTGATCTAGACTGTATGCTTCTGTTAATACATCCTAGAATTGCATTTGCCTTTTTTGCTGCTGCATCACACTGTTGACTCATATTCAGTCTGTGATCTATTAGTATACCCAAGTCTTTTTCACATGTGCTGTCACTTAGCCCTATTCCTCCCATTCTATATATGCTTTTTTCATTTTTATTGCCCAGATGTAGTACTTTGCATTTCTCCCTGTTAAAAACCATTCTGTTAGTTGCTGCCCACTTCTCCAGTTTATTTAAATCTTTTTGAATCCTCTCTCTCTCTTCTCTAGTATTAGCTATCCCTCCTAGCTTTGTGTCATCAGCAAATTTAATCAGTTTACCCTCAATTCCTTCATCTAAATCGTTGATAAAGATGTTGAACAATACAGGGCCCAGGACAGAGCCCTGTGGTACCCCACTTGAGACATTCTTCCAACTGGATGTGCAGCCATTTACGACCACTCTTTGGGTCCGATCACTAAGCCAGTTATGAATCCACCTAACAGTTGCCTTGTCCATTCCATACTTAGTCATTTTTTCAATAAGGATTGTATGAGAGACTTTGTCAAATGCTTTGCTGAAGTCAAGATATACTATATCTACAGCATTTCCTTGATCCACCCAATCAGTAATACCATCATAGAAGGAAATTAAATTAGTCTGACATGACTTATTAGTTACAAACCCATGCTGACTCTGTTTAATCACTTCATTCTTATCCAGGTATTGACATACATGTTGTTTAATAATTTGTTCAAAGATCTTTCCTGGTATAGAAGTCAGACTCACCGGCCTATAGTTGCCTGGGTCCACCTTCTTCCCCTTTTTGAAGATAGGAACAACATTTGCTCTTCTCCAGTCTTCTGGCACTTCTCCTGTTCTCCAAGAATTTTCAAAGATTATGGAGAGGGGTTCAAAAATTTCTTCTGCTATCTCCTTCAGTACTCTGGGGTGTAATTCATCTGGACCTGGAGACTTGAATACATTTAGGTTAGCTAAGTGTTTCCTCACTATCTTTCTGTTTATAGATATCCTGGATTCTTCTATTCCCTTAATAGGACAGTGAATAACAGTTGATGTTACATTTCCTTTCTGAGAGAAAACAGATGCAAAATAGGAATTTAAAAGTTCAGCCTTCTCAACATCCTGTCTTACCATTTCATCATTTTCATCCTGTAAAAATCCTATAGCATCTTTGACTTTTCTTTTACTTTTGACATATCCCCAAAATCCTTTATTATTGCTTTTGACATCTCTTGCAAGCCTCAATTCATTTTCAGCTTTAGATAATCTGATTTGTGCCTTGCAGGTTCTGCAGACAGCATTATATTCTTCTTTAGATATGCCTCCTTCTTTCCATTTTATAAACATTTTTTGCTTCCTTTTTAGCATTTGCTTAAGTTCTGTGTTCATCCATCCTGGTTTCCTTAAATGCTTCCTATTCTTCCCTCTTTTCGGAATTGTTAACAACTGTGCTTTGAGAATTTCATTTTTCAAGATTTCCCATCCTTCCTGGACATTTTTGTCTTTAAGGATATCCAGCCATTGGATCCCTCCAATTCTCTTTCTGAATCCCTTAAAATCTGCCTTTCTGAAATCTAACCTTGACGTCTGAGTCTTCATAGGTCTTCCGCCTCTAGTTATCCAAAATTCTAAAATAGCATGGTCGCTACCTCCTAGGGTCCCAGTCACTTTTACCTCCTCAACCATTTCCTCCCTGTTTATAAGGATTAGATCCAAGGTAGCAGTTCCCCTTGTTTTCTCCTTTACCTTTTGGAAGATAAAGTTGTCAGCAAGAGAGGATAAGAATTTCCTTGACCTGTTAGTTTTGCCTGAGAGAGATTCCCAACAAATGTCTGGATAGTTGAAATCTCCCATGACAACTATGTCATATTTTTTGGAGAACTTGGCCATTTGATGCATAAAGAGTTCATCCATATCTTCAGCTTGCACAGGCGGCCTGTAGTAAATGCCTACAATGGTGTCCTTTCCATTGTTCTGTCCTTGTATTCTTACCCAAACAGTTTCCACAGAACTCCCAGTCTCTGAAGCTTCAATCTCTGTGCAGATATACGCATTTCTAACATACAATGCGACACCCCCTCCTCGTTTATCAAGTCTGTTTCTTGCAAATAAGTTGTATCCTTCTAGTCTTGTATTCCAATCATGTGTATTGTCCCACCAAGTTTCAGTGATTCCAATGACATCATATTTCTTTTCCTGTGTTAGTAGTTCCAATTCTCCTTGTTTGTTGCCCATGCTTTGTGCATTAGTATAGAAACATTTTAGTTTGTGATTGGTTTCTCTTTCTCCAATATTTTTTTTAATTAGATTCTTTCGTCTTTGTTCTTCCTTTCCACTTCTAATAGCAGAGTTCTCAGTAGCATTTGTCAGGTGTATGGCTTTTTCTGGTCTTTTGCTTCCCTTCCCATGTTGTTCTAGTTTAAAGCTCTCCTTACAAGTGTAGCAAGGCGACTTCCAAATACCTGCTTTCCAGTCTTCGTAAGGTGCACCCCATCTCTAGCAAGTAGTCCATCGTATAAGTAGTTCACTCCGTGATCCAGAAATCCAAATCGTTGCTGACGGCACCATCGACGTAGCCAGTTGTTCACCTGCAGAATCTTATTCCACCTCCTTGTTCCATGGCCATCCACTGGGAGGATGGAAGAGAAGACCACCTGCGCTCCCAGTTCTTTCACTTTCTTGCCTAAGTCTTCAAAGTCTCTGCAGATGGTTTCCAGGTCGTTTCTTGCGGTGTCATTTGTCCCCACATGTAGTAGCAGGAATGGGTAGTCATCTGTAGGTCTGAAGAGTCCTGATATCCTGTCAGACACATCTTTAATTTTTGCACCTGGAAGACAGCACATTTCTCTTGAAGTTATATCCGGTCTGCAGATAGCGGCCTCTGTTCCTCTCAACAGGGAATCCCCCATGACCACCACTCTCCGTTTCTTCTTCACAACATTTTTCTTTCTCCATCCAGGAGGACTCTGAAGGCGTACAAGGTTGCTGTTTGTTGGCAAAGTCTTATCCTGATGTATTTCTTCATTGTTTTCCTGCGTGAGAGCCTGGTACTGGTTCCTGAGCAGTATGGGTGCTGACTGCCTCCTGATCCTCCTGCTTCTCTGGGTCACATGTCTCCATTCCTCTGTTTCTTCAGGTGCACTTCGAATTTCTTCTCTTTCTGTAACATGAAGAGATAATTCTGCTCTGTCCAAGAACTCTTCACCTTCCTTAATGATCTTCAACGTAGCTAACCTCTCTTCGAGATTTTGCAACTTTTCCTCCAACAGGGTCACAAGCTTGCATTTGTGGCATGTGAAGTTTGGCTTTTCCACTGGTAAATCTGTGAACATGTAGCAAGAAATGCAGCTCACCAAATGGCTCCTGGCCTCTTCCATCTTGAGATTTCTTAAAAAGATGAGCCAAAATTCGCGCGCCAAATGATCTCCTCAAGACTCTTCCCCTGGTTTCTCCGATTTCCTCTTTTCAGCTGCAACGGCCAAAACCCAGTGATCGTTGAGCTCGCGGAGACTCTTCACTTATCCCAGAAGGCACTGGGAATATGCAAATGATCTCCTCAAGACTCTTCCCCTGGTTTCTCCGATTTCCTCTTTTCAGCTGCAACGGCCAAAACCCAGTGATTTTCTGATAGAAAATATCAGAAAAACAAGTTCTGTAACCCATGACACCATTTTAATTGTTATCATCTGTCTATGTGGTTGAATACTTCTGCCAGTGGTCAGTTCCAAATTCCCCTCTTCTATATTTGAAAGATGTCTAAATATGTCGAGGCCAAATATGTTCTTGGCCAAATGCACTAACAGGATATGGTTCCACGAATTGTTAAATGACCTAAAGGAAATGCCCAAAAACCCCCAAGTTCCCGCCACATCCAATTAAATATCTCATAACTCATGATATAGTTGACATATCATTATATAATTTATCTTTCTTGCCAATTATTGTATAACCTCTTCTGTATTTTGCCAATTGTTACACAATGTTACGGAATTGTCCATATTTGTCCATTTCCTCTTCTGATTTGCTATGAAGGGTCTAACCTGACCCCTCCCTAATAAAGGAGATTCACTTGATAGACAAGAACCTGTGTCTCTCATTTTATTTCTCCCAATCCTAGGTACCTAGGCAAAAGCTCCTCATGAGCTATACCCGAGGAGACATAGAAATCCCTTCTCCGACAGCATACAGGTAGTATCTTCTGTCTTGTTTTTCAGAAATACTCTTTTAATCCTTTATGTTAATCAGGTCTTCCAGGCTTCGGGGCGTGCGGTGCATGGAAGGTCTTCATTTGCATGCCTGTCTCCTTCCATCAGCATCACAGGGCCCTGTGACGTCTAGTGGTGGTTCCCCCCATGCCCTGTAATTGAGATATTCCACCCTTCTATGGGAATTGGTTTCTTGTTTATTCTGCGCAGACGAGATCTCCATGAACCCAAACCCTTCCTTTCTGCACCAATTGCTAAGCCACTAATTTAACTCTCTAAGCTCCCATTGCCTTCCTAGTGACACTCATAGTACTGTTAGTATTTCTGAAAACACCACCTTGGAGGTCCTGGAGTTCAGCTTCTCTCCTAATTCCCACTAAACATTTTTAAAGATCTTCTATCTTCCCTGACCTTGTCATTGGGTTTTCTCCAGGTCAACACATCAATCTGTCTATACAATCCACAATATGTAGAACCAAAGTTCCCAGTAGCCCACATATTCATGGTCTCGGCGACAGAAGACCCTGTCTATCCTTCTAATTATGGAGTCCCCTACCACCAACACCTGTCTGGCCCTTGCTATAATCCTATTTCTCTCCTTCATGCAGCAGTTGTTTTACTGGTTGCTTGTAGCAATGTCCTGCTGCAGTGATCCCAGTTCTGGACCTGCGTCCCTAATAGCCAAACAGGCATATTTGCTAGATTGTGTCAGCTCAGGACTGAGCTCCCTGACAATTTTCTGCCTACGCCTTCTTCTTACTGTTACCCAGCTGCCTACCTGTAGGTAATAAGCGCATGCTTAGTGAGTACTACCTTCATTAACACAGCTGGAAAAATAGTTTCTGATTATTGGGTCACATTTATGTTGCCCTACAACATCACAGTTGACCATTTGTCTACCTCTTCCTTGGCACAAACAAGCATAAAATAGTTATTTTTGCCCAGATAGCCATGGACCTAACCTTTGGTGGCACGTGTATCTGTCCAGGTTTGGCTCCCGCCCCGAATTCATTTCGCGATTACCATACCAGTGATGATAGCTTCTTTATGGGCCAGGAATCCGTTGCAAACCATTGGGTTGTACTATTCTTAACAATACATCATATAAATAAATCGGGAAGTCATATTGCCTTAAAAAATATACAATTTTTATTAGATAATTGTTAAAATGGTACAAAAGACTTCTTATTAAAATAGATAAGAAATGGGGACAAACAAAGCAAAAAGTCTCCTCCTCTGCTCTGACGCATCGGACAGGGGAGAGAGGCTGGATGTCACATGATGCAGACTCGCACTGACATCAGGCGAGTCACGTGAGCGGAAGCGCCGCTAGCATACCGCTGTCACCAATGAGAACATGCCCTATAAATACATGCACTTAGGAGGCAAATCTATGCACGCTCCCTTGGAAGAAGCATCACGCGAAACGCGCGTCGGGGGTGCTACGGCCTGTTTGGAGGTATGAGACATCATGAGTAGCTGCCATTTTACATTCTCTTCATTATTCATCCCTTATGCACTATTATGGTATAACCAGGGATATTCGGACATCATGGCAAATTGTATATAGGCAAAATTACTGGCTACTTTTTATATGATTTACAATATTCAATATATACAATACAATATAATATATACAAAATTGCAATATTCCCTTTGCTATCATATGATCCTCATTCCCTCTAGCAGTCCCTTTTTTGCTTTGTTTGTCCCCATTTCTTATCTATTTTAATAAGAGGTCTTTTGTACCATTTTAACAATTATCTAATAAAAATTGTATATTTTTAACGGCAATATGACTTCCCGATTTATTTATATGATGTTCTGATATTAGGAGTCTGTCATGGATCTAGGCATGTTTTTTCGTATTTTGATTATTCTTAACAATAGTGGTTATTTTCCTTTTTTATGACCTTTCACACACATTTTTATAGATAATGCCAAATAAAAATCAAAGAGTCAGAACAAATTAGTCTAACAACAAGCGTTGTTTTCTTTATGTATATATTTTCAATGCAGCAATTTATTGCTTGACATAGGCTGGACAATTTCTTCTCTGACTTTTGGTCCTGCTGTTTTACGTTTATAGAAAGAACATTCCAATTCATTGCTGTCCTTTCAATACAATTCAATGCACAAAGCTCTCTGATCCTGGTCTATCAAACTGCGCTTGATAAAAAAAAAACAAGTTTATTCTCTGCAACAAAAGATTGTTCATTTTGAGACTACTAAAAGAAGACATCTTATTCTTAAAAGGATTTTTAGTTTGTCAGTAAATAAAGAAATGAAGTGAGAGGTGGTAGCACATTCTTGACCACCTCAGGGACCCCTGTTATCAGGTCCGATCTTTGGATAGGTCATAATAATCTTTATAATAGTAATCTTTATTTATATAGTGCCAACATATTCCGCAGAACTTTACAGTTTAACAGTTTCAAAACACAAGTCATAAGTAACAACGTTAACAATATAATAATTAAAGCAAAATAAGACGACCCTGCTCATGAGAGCTTACAATCTACAATGAGGTGGGGGAGATACAAAGTACAGGTGTGTATTTACAGTGGTGTATTTACAATGATGGTCCAGCCATCTTGAGGGAGTGAGGGATGGATGGAGATAGTGAATGGGCTACACACGCACACTTACACATAGAATGACTTTGATTAGTGAACGTGATAAGCCGCTCTGAACAAATACGTTTTGAGGGAGTGCCTGAAACTATGCAAGTTGTGGTTAGTCCTAATTTCTTTGGGTAGAGCATTCCAGAGGATTGGAGCAGCACGGGAGAAATCTTGGAGTCGGGAGTGGGAGGTGCGGATTAGTGCAGAGGTTAGTCGAAAGTCGTTTGCAGAGCGCAGCGGTCTGTTAGGCCGATAGACAGAAATGAGGGAGGCTATGTAGGGGGGTGCCGCACTGTGGAGAGCTTTGTGGTGAGAACAAGTAATTTGAATTGGATCCTATAATGAATGGGCAGCCAGTGTAACGATTGGAGAAGAGCAGATGCGTCCGAGTACCGATTAGCCAGATGGATGACCCTGGTCGCTGGATTAAGTATGGACTGGAGAGGGGAAAGTCTAGTAACGGGGAGGCCAATTAATAGAGCGTTGCAGGAGTCCAAGCGGGAGTGGATCACTGCGACAGTGGGGTTTTTTGTTGTTTCCATGGTGAGAAAAGGGCGGATTCTGGAGATGTTCTTTAGGTGTAAGTGGCAAAAGCGGGCAAGAGATTGTATATGGGATGTGAAGGAGAGATTGGTGTGAAACATAACACCCAGACAGCGCGCTTGCTGCCGGGGTGTTATTACGGTGCCACCCAAGGAGAGGAAAATGTCAGATTTAGGGAGGTTAGTAGACGGCAGGAGCAGAAGAAGTTCAGTTTTTGAGAGGTTAAGTTTCAGATAGAGAGTGGACATGATGTTGGAGACTGCGGACAGTCACTGGCGTTCTGTAGTACCGCAGGGGAAAGGTTGAGGGATGACGTGTATAGTTGTGTCATCAGCATAAAGATGGTACTGAAAGTCAAATCTGCTGATTGTCTGCCCACTTGGGGCTGTGTAGAGATAGAAGAGAAGGGGGCCAAGGACTGAACCCTGAGGTACCCTGATAGAGAGAGGAAGAGGAGATGATGTGCAGCCAATGAACAAAACACTGAAGGAGCAGTCAGAAAGATAGTAAGAGGAGAGTGGTATCCTTAATGCCTAGTGACTGGAGCCTAGAGAGTAGGAGACAGTGGTCAACAGTGTCGAAAGCTGCAGAAAGGTCAAGAAGAATGAGCAGAGAGTGGTTACCTTTACACTTTGCTGTCAGAAGGTCATTGGTCACTTTGATGAGTGCAATTTCAGTCAAATGTAGCGGGCAGAAGCCGGACTATGAAGGGTCTAGGAGGAAGTAAGTGGAGAGGTAACGTGTAAGGCGGGCGTAGACTAGGTGCCCAAAAGTTTAGAGATGAAGGGGAGATTGGAGACTGGTCTGTAGTTGTTTGTGCAGGATGGGTCGAGAGCGAATTTATTTAGTAAAGAAGTAACGAGTGTTTGAAGGAGGATCGGAAAATGCCCGAGCAGAGGGACAGATTAAAGATTGCATTAAGGTGAGTTGTGACGACTGGAGAGAGAGACTGGAGGAGATGTGAGGGAATGGGGTCAGTAGTGCATGTAGTCGGACGAGAAGAAGAAAAGAGTCTGGAGACTTCTTCTTCTGTGATGGGATCAAATGTGGAGAGTGAGCCAGGGGAAATGCAGGGAGGGATGGGAGTCACAGCACTTGGTGGTTGGGAGCGGATTTCCTGACGGATATTATATATTTTCTCTATAAAGTGGGAGGCCAGGTCATCCGCACAAATGTCTGTGATAGGGGCTTGTGCTTTTGGCCTGAGGAGGGAGTGAAAGGTGTCAAAAAGTTTCTTGGAGTTGTTGGCTAGTGAGGAGATCAGGGTGGTAAAGTAGGTCTGTTTGGCGAGGTGAATGGCAGCATTATAGGTTCTTAACATAAATTTGAAGGTGAAGTCTTCTGGTGTGCAGGTTTTTCTCCATCGGCGTTCAGCACTCCTAGAGCATTGATTGAGAAGTCGAGTTTGCAATGTGAGCCAGAGCTGTTTTACTCTGTGTTTGGAGGTTCTAAGGGTGAGGGGCGCTACTTGGTTAAGGGTGCTTCTGAGAGTGGCATTCTAATGGTGTACAGCCAGATAAGGACAGGAAAAAAGAGGAGATTGGGGACAGTGATGAGTGTAGGGAGTCTGAAAGTGTATGAGGGTTAATGGTTTGTAGATTTCTGAATGTGTGGTAGGTAGGAGTGTGCTGCGGTCGGCGAAGAATTGTGAGCGTGAAGAGAATGTTGTGGTCAGAAAGGGGAAGCGGTGAGTTATTTAGGTAGGAGATTGAACAGAGCCGGACAAACACCAGGTCAAGAGTGTTACCGTCTTTATGTGTCTCAGTGGTTGAGAGCTGTGAGAGGCCAAGAGAAGTGGTTAGTGACAGATGCTAGGATGCAGATGTGAAAGTGGGGCTGTTAATGGGGTTGTTGAAGTCTTCCAAGATAAGGGTTGAGAAACTTAGAAAAAACCGCAGTGAGACTGTCCGTATAAATGCTAGAAGATTTTATTGATACAAAAATACAACATGCGACAAAAAGGTACTATCACAATTGTGAAATCTCTTAAAGTGTTGTGGTATTGTTTCAAGGGTCGAAGTGTCCATGTGGCCAGCTGCCACCTGAATCCCCAAAATGTGTTCTCTGGTTCGGACCTTGAGTTGGCGCGTTGTAAGTCCAACGTAAATTAGATCACATGGGCACTTAGCATAATACACCACATATCTAGTTGTACAAGTAATATGCTGTTGGGTCTTATATAGCTTTGTACCATCCAAACTTGAGAATGTATCACATCGATCTATGTTGGGAAAGGCAACACACTTGCCACATGTCACACAATCACCCCTAATAGAGCAACTATCCAAAAAGGTGGATGTTTTCTGTCCAATATAGTCGCTGGAGACGAGATGGTCCCACAAATTTCTAGCACATCGAAATGACATGGAAGGATTTGTTGGAATAAATATACCAATAATAGGGTCAACCCTAAGAATTGGCCATGCCTTTTGTAATATTGCTCGAACCCTATCACAGTGCGAGCAAAATGTACTACAAATCTTTTGTTAACCCACTTGATTCCAAATCACACCGCCTTACATCTTACATCAACTGTAAGACAGTTAATATTATTTATGCTCTCATTTGCCCTTGTCGCAAAGTTTATGTGGGTCAGACCTCTCAGGAGTTTAGGAAGAGAGCACAAAAGAACCTTTCCACCATTTATCTGGCGGCTGCAGATCTCCGGATAGGCAAAACGTTAACCCCGGTGGCTTCGCATTTTCTAACTGAGCATGGTGGCTCCACCTCTAATATTTAATTTCTTGGTTTGCAGAAGATCCTTTTGAACGCCAGAGGAGGGAATTCTAAGAAACTCCTACTCCAGATAGAATCTCGCTGGATCTTCAACTTACAAAGTTTGTCACAAAAGGGATTAAACGAAGAACTTCTATTCACGAGTTTTCTCGGCTGAATACTTTTTTGTTTATATTATACCCATTGATGTTCTATTTCTATACATTGATGCTTTATTTACTATTAACCCCTTAAGCCCCAAGGGTGGTTTGCACGTTCATGACCGGGCCAATTTTTACAATTCTGACCACTGTCCCTTTATGAGGTAATAACTCTGAAACGCTTCCATGGATCCCGGTGATACTGACAATGTTTTCTCGTGACATATTGTACTTCATGCTAGTGGTAAAATTTCATTCAAATAACTTGCATTTATTTGTGAAAAAAAGGGAAATTTGGCGAAAATTTTGCAATTTTCCAACTTTGAATCTTTATGCCCCTAAATCATAGAGATACAGCACACAAAAAACTTGATAAATAACATTTCCCACATGTTTACTTTACATCAGCACAATTTTGGAACCAAAATTTTTTTTGTTAGGAAGTTATAAGGGTTAAAAATTGACCAGCGATTTCTCATTTTTGCAACACCATTTTATTTTTACGGACCACATCACATTTGAAGCCACTTTGAGGGGTCTATATAATAGAAAATACCCAAAAGTGACACCATTCTAAAAACTGCACCCCTTAAGGTGCACAAAAGCACATTCAAGAAGTTTATTAACCCTTTAGGTGCATCACAGGAATTTTTTGAATATTTAAAAAAAAATGAACTTTTTTTCACAAAAAAAATTCTTTAGGTTCAATTTTTTTTATTTTACCAAGGGTAACAGGAGAAATTGGACTGCAAAATTTATTGTGCAATTTGTCCTGAGTACGCTGATACCTGATATGTGGGGGGAAACCACTGTTTCAGCGCATGGCTGAGCTCAGAAGGGAAGGAGCGCCGTTTGACTTTTTCAATGCAAAATTGGCTGGAATTCAGATCAGACGCCATGTCACGTTTGGAGAGCCCCTGATGTACCTAAACAGTGGAAACCCCCCACAAGTGACCCCATTTTGGAAACTAGACCCCCCAAGGAACTTATCTAGATATGTGGTGAGAACTTTGAACCCACAAGGGCTTCACAGAAGTTTATAACGTACAGCGGTACAATTAAAAAATCATATTTTTTCCACAAAATGATTTTTTCACCCACAATTTTTATTTTCCCAAGGGTAACAGGACCCTAAAAGTTATTGTGCAATTTGTCCTGAGTACGCTGATACCCCACATGTGGGGGTAAACCACTATTTGGGCGCATGGCAGAGCTCGGAAGGGAAGCAGCGCCATTTGACGTTTTTGGCTGGAATTGAGATCGGACACCATGTCGCGATTGGAAAACCCCTGATGTACCAAAACAGTGGAAACCCCCCACAAATGACACCAGTTTGGAAAATAGACCCCCCAAGTAGCTTATCTAGATGTGTGGTGAGTACTTTGACCCCTCCAGTGCTTCACAGAAGTTTATAACGCCCTGGCGTGAAAATAAAAAAATCGTATTTTTTCCACAAACATGATCTTTTAGTCACCAATTTTTTTATTTTCCCAAGGGTACCAGGAGAAATTGGACCCCAAAAGTTGTTGTCCAATTTGTTCTAAGCACGCTGATACCCCATATGTGGGAGAAAACTACTGTATGGGCACACGTCGGGTCTCGGAAGGGTAGTAGTGACGTATTTGAATGCAGACTTTGATGGAATGGTCTGCGGGTGTCATGTTGCTTTTGGAGAGCCCCTGATGTACCTAAACAGTGGAAACCCCCCACAAGTGACCCCATTTTGGAAACTAGACCCCCTAAGGAACTTATCTAGTTGTGTGGGGAGCAGTTTGAACCCCCCAGTGCTTCACAGAAGTTTATAACGACCGGGCGTGAAAATAAAAAAAATCGTATTTTTTTCACAAACATATGTCCACATTAGTCCCCATTTTTTTTATTTTCCCTAGGGTAACAGGAGAAATTAGACCCCAAAAGTTGTTGTCCAATTTGTCCTGAGTACGCTGACACCCCATATGTGGGAGAAAACTACTGTATGGGCACACGTCGGGTCTCGGAAGGGAAGTAGTGACGTTTTGGAATGCAGACTTTGATGGAATGGTCTGCGGGTGTCATGTGCGTTTGGAGAGCCCCTGATGTACCTAAACTATTGAAACTCCCCACAATTGACCCCATTTTGGAAACTAGACCACCCACGGAACTTATCTAGATGTGTGGTGAGCACTTTGAACCCCCAAGTGCTTCACAGAAGTTTATAACGCCCGGGCGTGAAAATAAAAAATCATTTTTTTCCACAAAAATGATATTTTTGCCCCCAATTTTTTATTTTCCTAAGGGTAATAGGAGAAATTGGACCCCAAAAGTTGTTTTGCAATTTGTCCTGAGTAGGCTGATACCCCATATGTGGGGGTAAAACACTGTTTGGGTGCATAGCATAGCTTGGAAGGGAAGGAGCACCATTTGACTTTTTCAACTCAGAATTGGCTGGAATTGAGATCAGATGCCATGTTGCATTTGGAGAGCACCTGATGTGCCCAAACAGTGGAAACCCCCAATTCTAACTCCAACCCTAACCCCAACACACCCCAAACCCTAACCCTAACCCTAATCCTAGCCCTAACCCTAGCCCTAACCCTAATGGGAAAATGGAAATAAATAATTTTTTATAATTTTATTATTTTTCCCTAACTAAAGGGGTGATAACGGGGGGGTTTGATTTACTATTTATGTATTTATATTTGGCAGCTGTCACATGCTAAAAGACACTTTTTATTGTAAAAATAGTTTTTGCATCACCACATATTGAGAGCTATAATTTTTCCATATTTTGACGCACCGAGTCATGTGAGGTCTTATTTTTGCGGGACGAGTTGATGTTTTTATTGGTACCATGTTCGGGCATGTGACATTTTTTGATCGCTTTTTATTTCGTTTTTTGGGTCGCAGAATTTACAAAAACCAGTGTTTCATGAATTTCTTTTGGGTGGTGCGTTTACGCCGTTCCGCGTGCGATAAAATTGATAAAGCGGTTTTCTTCTTCAGGTCAGTACGGTTACAGCAATACTTCATTTGTCTTTTTTTATGTTTTGGCGCTTTTATGCAATGAAAACAATTTTATATAAAAAATAATTATTTTTGCATCGCTTTATTCTGCGAGCTATAACTTTTTAATTTTTTCGCTGATGATGCTGTATAATGGCTCTTTTTTTGCAGGACAAGATGACATTTTCAGCGGTACCATGGATATTTATATGTGTCTTTTTGATCGCGCGTTATTGCACTTTTTGTTCGGCGGTATGATAATAAATCATTATTTTTTGCTTCGTTTTTTATTTTTATTTTTTAAGGGGTTTGCTTAAGGGGTTAAATAATGGGACAGTTTTATAGGGCGGGCCGTTACGGACGCGGTGATACCAAATATGTGTACTTTTATTGTTTTGTTTATTTTTATTTCCAAAAAATGAATTTATTGGGGAATATATATATTTTCTATTAATTTATTTAGCGATTTTTTTAAAATTATTTTTACACTTTTTTTTTTTACTTTATTACAATGTCCCAGGGGGGACATAACTCTCATGTGACAGATCGCTGATCTGTCACATCACAGAACACTGCTGCAGGCTTCCTCATGCCTGCGCTCTGCGGGCAGTGAGGAAGCCAGCTCCCTGCAGGCCCCCGGAGGTCCCCGCCGCCATATTGGATCCGGGGACCTGCAGGAAAGGAGCCCCCCGCAGCAGCGCTGCACATTGCGCTGCCGTGGGGGGCTCAGGGAAGCATGGAGGGAGCCCCCTCCTTGCCGATGCTTCCCTTTAACCCCCGGTACACCGCAATCGTGTTTGATCACGGTGTACAAGGGGTTAACGTGTCGGGGGCGGAAGCATTGTAGTGGTGTACAGCCAGATCAGGACAGGAAAAAGAGGAGATTGGGGACAGTGATGAGTGTAGGTAGTTTGAAAGTGTATGAGGGTTAATGGTTTGTAGATTTCTGATTGTGTGGTAGGTAGGAGTGTGCTGGGGTGGGCGAAGATTTGTGAGTGTGAAGGAGAGAATGTTGTGGTCAGAAAGGGGAAGCGGTGAGCTATTTAGGTAGGAGATTGAACAGAGCCGGACAAACACCAGGTCAAGAGTGTTACCGTCTTTGTGTGTCTCAGTGGTTGAGAGCTGTGAGAGGCCAAGAGAAGTGGTTAGTGACAGAAGCTAGGAGGCAGATGTGAAAGTGGGGCTGTTAATGGGGATGTTGAAGTCTCCCAAGATAAGGGTTGAGAAACTTAGAAAAAACCACAGTGAGACTGTCTGTATAAATGCTAGAAGATTTTTATTGATCCAAAAATACAACATGCGACAAAGAAGGGTACTATCACAATTGTGAAATCTCTTAAAGTATCATGGTATTGTTTTAAGGGTGGAAGTGTCCATGTGGCCAGCTGCTACCTGAATCCCCAAACCATGTTCTCTGGTTAGGACCTTGAGTTGTCACGTTGTAAGTCCAATGTAAATTAGATCACATGGGCACTTAGCATAATACACCACATATCTAGTTGTACAAGTAATATGCTGTTTGATCTAATATAGCTTTGTGCTGTCCGAACTTGAGAATATAAAACAAAACCATATGGAACAAAACCAATGATAACCCAAGGATGTCATGCACTAAATAGTACTGACCAAAAAGGGATCTAGAGTGGACACTCCTAGCTAGCATATTAAACAGAAAAAATGGAGTACAAGACCAATTATACAAAAATACAATTATGTATTCATCAGGTTGATGTAGATATTACAACATAACAATAAATATAAATATACAAAAGGATCAGGTATTATGCTGCTTTTGTCCCAAAAAATATATAAAGTGCTTAGTGCATAGAAATAGTGATGGGCCAATAGTTCCAAACTCTATATTTAGAGAGGGTCACAAACAGGTGCGCAATCTGAATGAAACAACCCATTATCCAACGCCATTGTGCTTACCCATAATCACTAAGAACGGGACAGATGCAGCACCGCCACCGACGCGCGTTTCGCCTCTTTGTCAAGGTGCGGGTCTAAAACCACAGGTGCTGGGTCTAAAACCACACCTTGTGTGGTTTTAGACCCAGCGTTATATAATAACTCATTTCCTGGATGTGATCATTAGGAGGGATCCATCTGGTATGATGCAGAGTGATATATTCAGAAAGGAAACTGCTACCAATACCCTCCTACATGCATCCTCTGGACATCCACGCAACATGATTATATCCATTCCGATTGGTCAGTTCCTCCGTCTCCGGCACATTTGTTTGTCTAACAGTGATTTCGAGCACAGAGCGGAGGAGCTTAAGCAACGGTTCTTGTTGCGTGGATATAGCCGGAGGATGATTAAGAGGGCTTATAATAGATCTAGACATGCCTCCCGACATGAGTTATTACATAACGCTGGGTGTAAAACTAAATCTAAGGATGACCAAATAGTAAGATTTGTTACTACATTTTGCTTGCACTCTGATAGGGTTCAAGCAATATTACAAAAGGCATGGCCAATTCTTAGGGTTGACCCTATTATTGGTAAATTTATTTCAACAAATCCTTCCATGTCGTTTCGACGTGCTAGAAATTTGCAGAACCATCTCGTCTCCAGCCACTATATTGGACAGAAAACATCCACCTTTTTGGATAGTTGTTCTATTAGGGGTGATTGTGTGACATGTGGCAAGTGTGTCACCTGTCCCAACATAGATCGATGTGATACATTCTCAAGTTCAGACGGTACAAAGCTATATAAGATCCAACAGCATATTACTTGTACAACTAGATAAGTGGTGTATTATGCTAAGTGCCCATGTGATCTAATTTACGTTGGACTTACAATGCGCCAATTCAAGGTCCGAACCAGAGAACACATTTTGGGGATTCAGGTGGCAGCTGGCCACATGGACACTTCGACCCTTAAAACAATACCACGACACTTTAAGAGATTTCACAATTGTGATAGTACCCTTCTGAGGGAACGTGCTATTGAATCACTTAAGATCAACATCAGAGGGGGTGGTCTGTCCAAACACTTGGCTAAATTGGAGACGAGATGGATCTGGCGACTTAATATGGTTCAACCCTCTGGCCTAAATGAAGGTATCTCCTTTGCTCCTTTCCTCCGATCGGCCATCTGCTGGATATCAGATAGTACATTTCTTCCCACATTTTCATGTCTTTATGTTGATTTTAACCTTTAATTTCTTTGGCTTTAATTCTAGTAATTTATTCAGTCTGCTATACTTACCGTGTTTCAGAATTTGGGATGAATTTTCAAGTCCAGACGAAGATCTTGGATCCGTTCCTGTTGTTATATCACCTGTGTGTGTGTGTATGTATATATATATATATATATATATATATTTTTTTTCTACTGGCTGACATAGTACCAAACCACTTTTTTTGTTGTGTATACATATATATAATAGATAAAGCTCAATGTGGGTGTGTATGTATGTGTGTGTGTGTATGTACGGGATTTGCATCTGCACTGTCGCAGCTACAGCCACAAAATTTACCCCGAGAGCGTCATAGGCTATGTTGTGAGGCAAAATTTTAACCCCACGTGTTCCAATTCACCAAACAATTTTGCCCTTATCTACATTATGGGGAAAAAGTGTATGCATGTATTGGCATCTGCACCGTCGTAGCTACAGCCACAAAATATTGCACAGTCACACGTCTGGACCCCGAGAGCGTCATAGGCTATGCTGTGGGGTGAAATTTTAACCCTGCACGTTCCAATCCACCAAACAATTTTGCCCCTATCTACATAATGGGAAAAAGTGAAAGGAAAAGTGTTGGAGGCAAATTGACAGCTGCCAGATGTGAACAAGGGGGACTTAAAGAATGAGAGCGATGGAGCCAAACAGTATATACCATACAGTTGCTAAGGTGGGGGCCTGACTTGGGATACTCACCACACACGGGGATATGAACACACACACAAAATGCGCCACACACTACCACGTGCTTCAACACATATACCACCCTCAGCACACATTTCCCCACACATACACCAACCTCGCCACATAAAAGTCAAAACACAAAATTCGCCACTCAAAACTCGCCACGCTGTCCCAGAGCTGTTTAAAAGATGAAAAATTAGCTGTGATTGGTTGCTGTGAGCAACAGTTTTCTTTGTAGACAGTTGTGGTAACTGAGGCCTATTATTCTTATCATTTCTATGGTGTTATCGTCCTTCTGTAAAGCTGGAAATAATTTATTACCGTGCCAACACAGACCACCCTCTGACACAGACTGCAGAGGGAGCCCAGTATCACACAGAATAGGATTAGATACACAGCTCAGCAGTCAGTATCACACAGGATAGGTTTATATACACAGCTCAGCAGTCAGTATCACACAAGATAGGAATAGATACACGGCTCTGCAGACAGTATCACACAGGCTAGGATTAGACACGCAGCTCAGCACACAGTATCACACAGAATAGTATTAGATACATGGCTCAGCAGACAGTATCACACAGAATAGGATTAGATACACTGCTCAGCAGTCACTATCACACAGGCTAGCATTAGATGCATGGTTTTTATATGCAATATAATCATTATAATTTGCTATAACTAACCACAGTTGGTTACTATGCCCAGGCAACGCCAGGCTCTTCAGCTAGTCTAATATATAAAGTTCAATGTGGGTGTGTATGTATGTATGTATGTATGTATGTATGTATGTATATGTGTATGTCCGGGATTGGCATCCGCACCGTGGCAGCTACAGCCACAAAATTTGGCACAGTCACACGTCTGGACCCCAAGAGCGTCATAGGCTATGTTGTGAGGCAAAATTTTAACCCCGCGCGTTCCAATCCACCAAACAATTTTGCCCCTATCTACATAATGGGAAAAAGTGAAAGGAAAAGTGTTGGAGGCAAATTGACAGCTGCCAGATGTGAACAAGGGGGACTTAAAGAATGAGAGCGATGGCGCCAAAGAGTATTTATCGTACAGTTGCTAAGGTGGGGTCCTGACATGAGATACTCACCACACACGGGGATATGAACACACACACAAAATGTGCCACACACTACCATGTGCTTCAACACATATACCACCCTCAGCACACATTTCACCACACATATACCAACCTCGCCACATAAAAGTTGAAACACAAAAGTCGCCACTAAAAACTAACCATGCTGTCCCAGAGCTGTTTAAAAGATGAAAAATTAGCTGTGATTGGTTGCTATCAGCAACAGTTTTCTTTGTAGACAGTTGTAATAACTGAGGCCTATTATTCTTATCACTTCTATGGTGTTATCGTCCTTCTGTAAAGCTGGAAATAACACAATTTATTACCGTGCCAACACAGACCACCCTCTGACACAGACTGCAGGGGGAGCCCAGTATGACACAGGATAGGATTAGATACATGGCTTAGCAGTCAGTATCACACAGGAGAGGATTAGACACATGGCTCATCAGGCAGTATCACACAGGATAGGATTAGATACACAGCTCAGCAGTCAGTATCACACAGGATAGGATTAGATATGCAGCTCAGCACACAGTATCACATAGAATAGTATTAGATACACGGCTCAGCAGACAGTATCACACAGAATAGGATTAGATGCACAGCTCAGCAGTCAGTATCACACAGGATAGGATTAGATACACAGCCCAGCAGTCAGTAGCATACAGGATAGGATTAGATGCACGGTTTTTATGTGCAATATAATCATTATAATTTGTTATAACTAACCACAGTTGGTTACTATGCCCAGGCAACGCCGGGCCCTTCAGCTAGTATATATATATATATATATATATGATTATAGGTGTATTTGGATATCTTATATTCTATACAATATTGGAGTATGTTTCCTATTTATACACATGTAGTTAATAGTGCCAAATCACTATTCGCGGCCTTATTTGTTAGAGGGTCACTCTTTCTTTGCCTCATATATGTATACTCTTATGGATTCAAGATTATATATGATACATAGTTGAATTATAATCCCTAGTCCAGGTTCTCCCCTACTTTATATGTATGACTATTTTTGTCGCCATATCTTGATGGTTTATTTCTTGTGCGCATATACTGTATGATGTGGGTCCTTGAATATATATATATGAAATTGTTCCTTTATATTCCTTTTGCTGCGCTGTGCCGTTTATTTGTGTCCTTATGTGGGATGAAGTGTCCTTTGACACCCCCCCTTACTTGTATGATCTAATTATTAAAATTTAGATACTTATAACGGCCTTTTCCGGCTTTACATATATCTACATGCTTTTATTGATGTTCATTTGAATCTATTCCTGTGTTTATTTCCATAAGCAAGATGGCTGCCACAACTCCTAGGCACATGCACCATCGGCAGCGATGTCCAGCCTCCTTCATCTCTGTCCACTGTCTGACGTGTGGTCACATGGGGCCCCTGTGTACTGACGTCAGCGAATATGACTGTTCTGTATGGAGGCATGGGGAATCGCACCTGCTGGCGTTTTATTAGGGCTTATGGCGGCTATAAATAGTAATTCTTTCTGCAACATGGCACGCCCCCTGAAGAAGGAAAGTGCCAAAACGTGCGTCGGGGTTGACAGGAGACAGCGTGATGTCCCTCATACTTATATTTGGTATGTTTATCATCCACTTTTACCCACTGTGGTAGTAATGTTGATATCCTTGATTCTGGATATCCATGTAGTGCACATAAAATGGAAATATTTGTATTATCTTGCTTGTATATGCTGATTATTTATTTATATATGTGCCTTATATGGTGTCCTGCAGCATTGTGCTAGGATCTGTGAGTGTTCACATACTTACCTACTGGGATGCTCCTTTTGTCCTCTCCTGCCCAGTATATGCGGTTTTTGTACCTGTTACTTTTTGAGTCTACCCCCCTGTCTTAGTGTCTTTGCCGCATGTTGTATTTTTGTATCAATAAAAATCTTCTAGTATTTATACGGACAGTCTCACTGTGTTTTTTTCAAAGTTTCTCTATTCAGAAGTGCAGTGTGTCCCACACTGTCCCCTATATAAGCTATTAATATGCCTAATTAAGGTTTATTAATTTTGGAATAATTATGCTACATCTCAATAGCTTGATGTGTTTTCTCTATGTATACCCAAAATAAGGGTTGGTAGTTCTGAGGATCTGAAGTGCGGCAACCAGGCTGAGAAGTGGTCAAGGAGGTGGGTGGGTGAACCTGGGGGCCGGTATATGACTTAATAGCTGTCACCTTTTAGAAGGATCATCTTTATTCTCATTTGCACAAGGAAAGACTAGAAGCAATGGGATGAAACTGAATGGGAGGAGACATAGATTAGATATTAGAAAAAACTTTTTGACAGTTAGGCTACGTTCACACGTAGCGGAACTCTCGCGGAAATTACAGCGAGAATTCTGAATTCCCGCGATTTTCCCGCGGAAAAACTAACATTTTGCAAGCGTAATTAGCTTGCAGAATTGCTAGCGTTTTCCAAGCGATCTGTAGCATCGCTTGTAGACTTGTAGAACTGATTGACAGATTGGTCACACTCATCATAGTGTTGGACGAGTGTGACCAACTTTTTACTATTGAGGCTGCCTATGTGGCATCAATAGTAAAAGATAGGATGTAAAAAATAATAATAAAAAAAAAATATTGTTATTCTCACCTTCCGGCGTCCCGCGAGGCCTTCCCGCCTCTCTCCACGCTCCCGGTCCCAGTAATCCTTTGCGAGAATTACAGCGATGACGTCCGTTCTCGCGGGTTTGCGACGTCTCGCGGTCATTCGCAATGACGTCGCGCGAATGACTGTGAGACGTCGCGATCCCACGAGAACGGACGTCATCGCTCGCAAAGGATTACTGGGACCTGGAGCGTGCAGAGAGGCGGGAAGGCTGTGCGGGACACCGGAAGGTGAGAATAACAATATTTTTTAATCTAAATTCTATTTTTTAAGGGATATGGTACCCAAAGCCCGGAGGACAGTCTCCTCTCCTCCGGACCGTGGGTACCATCCGCAAATGTTCTGCTTACTTTTTTGCATGGTTTGCACAGCCACATGCGGAAAGTAAGCAGAACAATGCATTCCTATGGGTGCGGAATCGCCGCGATTCTGCTAAATTAATGAACATGCTGTGTTTTTTACCACGAAGCGATTCCGCCTCGGTAAAAACCTCAGCATTAGTGTCATGATCTCAGTGCGGGTTTGACTCGCACACGTGGGGTTAATGTCTGGAACCAGTGCTGATGACTGGCATTTCTGGGGTTAAAGGTTGTGATCCTGGTGCAGGCTTACCTGCACGCCTGGGGCTATGATTGTGGCCTCTCCCTGGTTCTGGGAGAGGCTTCTTATAGCCTCAGGACGCTCCAATCCCTGTCAGCTATACTCTTGCCCTTGGCATAGTGTGGTGACCCCTAAATGTGTTTTTGCTGTGTTCTGGTTGCTTGATAATCTGTGTATGACTCGGTCTGTTCTCTGGATATTGCATTGGATTCTGCTTGGTACCTTCTATGTCTGTTTGGTTTTGACTGTTGCTTGGCCTTGACTATCCGCTCTGTCTCATCCTTGGTACGTTACGGCTATCTCTGTGTATGAACCCCGTTTTGCCTGACTCTGAGTAATTCTGTATAGTGTCTTTCCATCTCACTAAGCAGGACGCTAAGCCCCGCCCCCTTGCAATCACATGACCGTAGGTCCCGTGTCTGCTTGCTAAACTTCAGCATCCACAGGTCCTGTGCATCGGTACTTTCTGGCTGTACCTGACCCCAGTACCCCTACAGTGCGGGTGAGTCCCTGCTCAGCGGAGGCTGCATGCCGGCGCTGACAGGATCCTGACACTCAGGACATGCGCACTGGCTCAGTGAGCAAGTACAGTGCGGTGTTCCTGACATTATAACTGACCATTAAGTTTTTTTTTTTGTTTTTTTTTTCTCTGCTGAGAAATATGGATCGCATACAATCTCTCGCTGAGCAAATGAAAAATCTGAGTCAGATGTTTCAGGGTTTATCTCTGGAGCAGCAAGCTCTGGCTCGTTCTCAGCAGCAGGTTTCTGAGACAGTGCGGGGGGCTTTAGCTGCTGGGTCTCTGGGGGTTGGGTCGAGTGATGTTGTTTTGGTGTCCCCAGAATCACCTGTTAAACTGCCTGATTTTTTTTCTGGGAACAAAAAGGAGTTCAGGGTCTTCATGGAGGGGTTCAAACTCTTCTTTAGTTTGAGGCCACGTTGCTCTGGGGACGAAAGTCAGAAGGTAGGGGTCATTATGTCTCTGTTAAGAGGGTCCCCACAAGCTTGGGCTTTCTCCCTTCCTCCCACTGCCCCTGAGAGAGTGTCTGTGAATGCGTTTTTCGAGGCCCTCGGGCACATATATGATGAGCCGGACCGAGTGCGATTGGCAGAGGACATGGTGATGAGTGTCTGTCAGGGGAAACACTCGGCTGAGAGGTTTTGCACAGAATTCCGCCGCTGGGCCGCAGAGGTCTCTTGGGACGACGCCGCACTCCGAGGACTCTTTCGCAGAGGCTTGTCTCAGCGGTTACAGGATGCCTTGGCATTACATCCCCCACCTAACTCTCTCGAGGATGCCATCACCCAGGCCGTCCGGATGGACCGCAGGCTGCGGGCCAGGAGGTGATGCAGGCGGAGACTCCATTGTTCCCTAGTGGAAAAGAGACTGTTTCTGTACCCATGGACGTAGGAGCTCTCTCCCTGAAGGAAAAGGAGAGACAACGCCGGAGAGAAAAGCAGTTATGCTTCTACTGTGGTAAAACGGGACATTGGAAAAGGGAGTGTCCTGATTGTCCATCCTCAACCCGGTCGACGGGAAAAGACTAGGTCTAGGTAGTCAGCAGGGAGACTATTCAGATCCTGAGGTACCCTTTTCCTCATTTTCTAAGGTGTTGCTTCATGTGGAACTGTTAGTGGACGATTGTTGTTTTCCCTCTACAGCTTTCGTGGACTGCGGATCATCCATCAATCTCATTGACTCCCAATTGGTCACATGCTGTAAGATAGGGACAGTTAGACTTAAGGTTCCGATCAAAGGGGTGGCCATTGACTCCTCCCCCCTCACTAAAGAGGGAATTCTCTTTATGTCTGACTTGTTTTCACTCAAAGTGGGCGCTACCCATGTGGAAAAATTAAGTTGTTTGGTTCTGGACAATCTACCAGCAGGATTGGTGTTGGGCATGCCCTGGTTACAAGGCCATAACCCAGTCATTAACTGGAAAATGGGGGAGATTGTTCAGTGGGGGTTTAATGATTCAATGTTATGTGATAAGTCTGCACTATTGGTTGAACCTGTTAAATCTGCATCTGTGTCATCTGTCGAGCTGGAAGGTATTCCGGAGTACCTGAAAGAATTCGAAGATGTGTTCTCTGAAAGCGAGGCCGAGACGTTGCCGCCACATAGACCCTTTGACTGTGCTATCGAGTTAGTCCCGGGGGCTAAATTGCCTAAAGCCCGTCTGTTTAATTTATCTGGCCCTGAGCGCTTGGCAATGAAAGATTACATTGCTGAGAGTCTTCGCAAAGGACACATACGTCCCTCAGTCTCACCTGTGGTGGCAGGGTTTTTTTTTGTTAAGAAAAAAGATGGTGGTTTACGTCCCTGCCTCAATTTTCGTGAGCTGAACAAGATTACTGTATGAAATACGTACCCCCTTCCGTTGATTCCCAATTTGTGTAACCAACTTTCAGGGGCAAAATGGTTCTCCAAACTGGATCTTCGGGGGGCATATAAGTTGATAAGGGTCCGGGAGGGAGATGAATGGAAAACCGCGTTCCTCACGACCGAGGGACTGTTTGAAAATTTAGTCATGCCGTTTGGTCTTACCAATGCCCCAGCCATATTTCAGAATTTCATCAACGTGGTATTCTCGGATCTCATTCGTCGTTTTGTTGTCATTTACTTAGACGATATTCTGATATACTCACACGACAGTCAATCTCATCTGAATCATGTACGAACCGTTCTCCAAAGACTGAGGGAACATCATCTGTATGCCAAATTGGAGAAATGTGTGTTTTTTGTTCAAGAATTGTCTTTTTTGGGATTAATTGTGTCCTGTGAGGGTTTTCGCATGGACCCCAAGAAGGTGCAGGGCATTGCGGATTGGGTGCAACCCTGAGACCTTAAGGGTCTTCAGCGCTTCTTGGAGTTCGCCAATTATTACCGCAAATTTATTCGGGGGTTTTCACAGGTGGTCAAACCACTCACGGATCTTACTTGTAAAGGTGCGGATGTGAGAAACTGGTCCTCGCTTGCAAAAGAGGCCTTTGCGACCCTGAAAAGAAGCTTTATGCCTGCTCCTGTGATAGTACAGCTAGATCCGTCCAAACCATTTGTCGTGGAAGTGGACGCCTCTGAGGTGGGGGCGGTGTTGTCCCAAGGGTCTGCCACTCTAACCAACCTCAGGCCATGTGCTTTCTTTTCCAAGAAGTTCTCTGCTGTGGAAAGAAATTACGACGTAGGCAATAGAGAGCTTCTAGCGGTCAAATTGGCTTTTGAAGAATGGAGGCACTTTTTGGAGGGGGCCAGTCACCCGGTTACGGTGATCACGGATCACAAAAATTTGTCATACATTGAGTCTGCTAAAAGACAGACAGGCCCGTTGGTCACTTTTTTTTTCCTGTTTTCAGTTTACGATTACATTTCGTCCAGGGTCTAAGAATGTCAAGGCTGATGCCTTATCGCGCAGTTTTCAGCCGGTGTCGCCCCCTGAACCACCGTCCTCCATTCTTGACCCTGGGGTTGTGATAGCAGAGGTCTCATCTGAATTGGAATGGGAGATTCAGGGGGCCCAGTCACGGGCCCCGGCGGCCAAGCCGGAGGGGAAGTTTTTTGTGCCAGAGCAACTTCGCCTGAAACTCTTGCAGGAGTTCCATGAATCCAAGCTGAGTGCTCACCCTGGTATTTCAGCCACACGTCTGGCGGTGGCTAGGATCTTTTGGTGGCCTACCCTTGGTTTGGACATAAAAAAATTCATTGCTGGTTGTGGGGTCTGCGCTCGTTCTAAAAGCTCTCATAGCCGGCTGGCAGGGGAGCTGATGCCCTTGGCAGTGCCCGAAAGACCATGGACTCACTTATCCATGGATTTTGTTACCAATCTCCCTCCATCTAAGGGTAATACAGTGGTATGGGTAGTGGTGGACAGGTTTTCTAAGCAGGTTTTCTAAGGTGTCCGCACTACCGTCAGCTGAGACGTTGTCCAGGTTGTTTGTGCAGCATGTGATCCAGTTGCATGGGGTACCCCTGAATGTGGTGTCTGAACGTGGTGTGCAGTTTGTGGCTAAGTTTTGGCGTGCTTTCTGCAAAAAATTAGGGATGTCTCTGTCCTTTTCGTCTGCATACCATCCTGAGAGCAATGGTCAGACGGAGCGCACTAACCAGTCCCTGGAACAGATCCTCAGGTGTCTAACCTCTGCTAGACAGAATGACTAGTGCGATGCACTGCCGTTGGCTGAATTTGCCTTCAATAGTCGGGTGAGTCAATCCACGGGTATGACTCCTTTTTTGATCAATTATGGGTTCAGTCCTCATTTTGGTGAGTTTTCTCATCTGGACTCAGGGTGTCCCGGGGCTGAGGGCTCTGTTCAGCGATTACAGAATACGTGGGCAGAAGTTCAGCAGAGTATATCTAGGTCTCAGGGCAGGTATAAGTTTTTCGCGGACAGGAAACGAACACCAGGGTCCACGTTTCAGGTTGGAGACAAGGTTTGGCTCTCCACTCGAAACATTAAGTTGAAGGTTCCTTCAGCCAAGTTGGGGCCCAAATTCATTGACCCATACAAGATTGTGGAAAAAATCAATGCAGTGGCATATAGGCTGTGCCTTCCACCCTCTTTCAAGATCCCTAACGTCTTCCACAAATCTCTACTGAAACCTTTTGAAGCAGTCCGGGGAGACTCCGAGTCTGCTGCTTCTCCTGTTTTGGTCGAGGGGCAGGTGGAGTACGAGGTTGGTCATATCGTAGATTCCAGGTTGGTACGGCAGTCGGTACAGTACCTGGTTCATTGGAAGGGTTATGGACCGGAAGACAGGTCCTGGGTACCGGCCCGGTTGATGCATGCTGATTGCCTGGTGCGGGCTTTCCATGCTAAGTACCCGGGCAAGCCTGGGGGTCCAGAGGCCCCCCGTTGAGGGGGGGTACTGTCATGATCTCAGTGCGGGTTTGACTGGCACACATGGGCTTAATGTCTGGAACCAGTGCTGATGACTGGCATTTCTGGGGTTAAAGGTTGTGATCCTGGTGCAGGCTTACCTGCACACCTGGGGCTATGATTGTGGCCCCTCCCTGGTTCTGGGAGAGGCTTCTTATAGCCTCAGGATGCTCCCATCCCTGTCAGTTATACTCTTGCCCTTGGCATAGTGTGGTGACCCCTGAGTGTGTTTGTGCTGTGTTCTGGTTGCTTGATAATCTGTGTATGACTCGGTCTGTTCTCTGGATATTGCTTTGGATTCTGCTTGGTACCTTCTATGTCTGTTTGGTTTTGACTGTTACTTGGCCTTGACTATCCGCTCTGTCTCATCCTTGGTACGTTACGGCTATCTCTGTGTATGAACCCCGTTTTGCCTGACTCTGAGTAATTCTGTATAGTGTCTTTCCATCTCACTAAGCAGGATGCTAAGCCCCGCCCCCTTGCAATCACATGACCGTAGGTCCTGTGTCTGCTTGCTAAACTTCAGCATCCACAGGTCCTGTGCATCGGTACTTTCTGGCTGTACCTGACCCCGGTACCCCTACACTGCGGGTGAGTCCCTGCTCAGCGGAGGCTGCACGCCGGCGCTGACACGATCCTACACTCAGGACACGCGCACTGGCTCAGTGAGCAAGTACAGTGCGGTGTTCCTGACAATTAGCACAGCATTGCAGAATCCCATAGGAATGCATGGGATGCTTATTTTTCGCGTTTTCGCGTCAAAATTGCGCGGTTAAAACCGCCCCGAAAACGTGAAAAAACCACCACGTGTGAACATAGCCTTAGAGTGATCAATGAGTGGAACAGGCTGCCACGAGAGGTGGGGCGTTCTCCTTCAATAGAAGTCTTCAAACAGAGGCTGGACAGACATCTGTCTGGGTTGATTTAGCGAATCCTGCTTTGAGCAGGGGGTTGGACCAGATGGCCCAGGAGGTCCCTTCCAACTCTACGATTCTATGATTCTATGACCGATACTCTGAGGGGGAGGGGACGGAAGAGCCTGATGGTGTGTGTTATGGTCGGCGGAACACGCTAAAAAAAAATAAATTAAAGCGTGTTCGCCGCCCGGGGTCCACCGTGCGGCAGGTGTAATAACCACTGCTAAATAGGTAGAGCACAAGGACGGTAATGTGCACCGGGTTAAACTGCACCTGGTGCACAAAAGCAAGCTCTGTTGCACTCACAGAGCTGCAAACATAAACACAAATACATAAACGCTGAGTCTGTATTTACTTCCCAGAAACTCAGCGGCACACGTGCGGTAGCCAGAGACTGGAGTAGTTAATTAACGTCACTACAGCCAAATGGACTTACCGTGACTGGACGTGTGCACGGCGTCGCAACTGCGGACGCCAAAACGGACTGCAAGCCCAATATAGCAGGCGCAAAGCAAGACGCTGGCTGCTGCATTAGATGGAGCTTGAGTGCGCTGGCGCTAGCGCTGCTACTAGATGACCCAATCACCCACACACTTGTAATAACCAAGGAGGGGGATATTTAATGAGTCAGTCACCAGTCCAAGCATCCATCATCAATCACACAGCAGCAAGTATAGAAATACTAGCGCAAGGCTGAACAGCCATGCGCACTTTTTATAGCGTACAGGACCTTCCGGAAATCTCCAGAGCCCCGAGCAGAACAAATGAAATCAGGAGCAGGACCTGAGCACCTGACTCCTGAACTCCAATGAGAGCTCGTCCCGTGAGCATGCTCAGAAGCTGGGAAAAAGGACTTAGCCTCTGGAGCTAAATGTGAAAATCTGGGTTGCTGCATAGGCATAGAAGGACCCAGATTCCTAACAGTGTGGACCTCAAAAGAAGGGAATAAGAGTGATGGAACTGGGAGGATGACCTGGAAAGTGAATTGTGGGGACAGGAGTATGCTGACATCACCACCTGGTCTGTTTGTGGGTCTCGGGGAATGGGTGACTTGTAAGCCACCATGGAAAATGGCAGAAGGGGAGACTGTCAGAATCCTGAATCCAGGTTTCAGTGAGGGCCATCAGATTCAGAGAGTTGTTCAGAAAGTAATTGTGCAGAAAAAGAAGCTTATTACATACAGACCGTGGATTCCAGAGGTCACAATTAAATGAAGGAGATGAGGGATTGCAAGTAATGTTAATAAGATTATTATGGTTTTGATATGGGGTAGGGTAGGGGTTCAGGTTGGGGGATGGTGGACTGGGGTTGGAGGAGATGTCCCCTGAAATCAGTAGGAGTAGGAACATAAAGAGCAAGTAGTTCTTTGAAATGTAAGAGGTTTTTTTGTGCGATGTGTTTGGGCAAGATGGGCTGAGGTTTTTCAGGAAGAAAGAAAACCCATTTAACGAAAATATCAACATATTAAAAGCACAGGTTATGAATGAAGTCTTGAAATCATGAGAAATCCCACTTCATGGACCTGCACTTATGGAAAAAATGAAGTTTGAAGCAAAGTCACTACTGTTAGTTGGCTCTCCAAGCACACTTAGTAGTTTCAGTGACCACCAAAGACCAGAATGCAATGATAAGTCCACAAGCAGCAACCTCACCATTCATTCTTGAAGGCTGCCTTCCTGACAGACTAGGGTCAGGAGACTATAGATCTCTTGATGGGTAAGTGACCTTTGTCTTGGATGCCTATGATGGTCGGTGGCGATTCCATGCAATCAATGTATGTGATTATTATGTTGGGTGGGATGTATGAAACAATGTTTGTTCACCCTACGTACGCCAAAAATTGTACCCTTTGTTAAATGTTTGGCTAAATTAAATACAGTGGGATAGTTCGCACAAGTGGTTTTCCTGCTCTGTCTATGCACCATAAACATAGTGTGAATTAAGCCTGGTAAAGTTTTGGTCTCAAACATTAAAGGGGATCTGTCATCTAATTTCACGACACAAACTGTGTACATTATTGAATAGATCTCTTGATATCTCAGACCTGATAATGCTGGTGTACTTACAGCAGCTTCTCACAAAATTAGAATATCATCAAAAAGTTAATTTATTTCAATTCTTCAATACCAAATTGAAACTCATATATTATATAGAGTTATTATGTAAGGGGGTAAGATGTGATGTCTTTCATGCTCCCCTTCCCTCTGATACTTATACTGCTTTTCAGTACTAAATGTTTACAGATGTGTTTTATGATAATTGCTTGCGGTACTGCTACATGTATAACTGTGTATTACCACTCATTGCATATGGTATTGCCACTGGAATGTGTTACCATTGTATGGAAAAACTGTATATATTGCTTTGTATTCCTCTTTTATAATATTGCCTACATATTATGTGTTCTTTATATATGTACAGTCAGGGAAAGGTAGGGTATCCTCCTTGGAACACTAGAGGAGGTTGCTCTTAGTATATAGTTTCCCCTTTAGACCAGGTAGTTGTAGCTATGCTGCAGGCCACTAGATAGGGGCACACTAGTGGGGCCTGATAGGAGGTTCTTAGAGGGTTAATTGTAGGAGGGGCTGCTGGGAGTTAAGGTTAGTGATGAAGAGTGGTTTAGTTAGACAGGGCAAGGGCGCCCGAGTGTCCACATGGGCTATAGACCCGGACAGCTTGGCAGTCATGTAACGTTAAGTCGTTATAGCCCACGTTACCCACGGCCACAGCGGTTCTTAGCAGTGTAACAGGAAAAGGAACATGTGGTATCTTACCACCTGGGCCAATGTTTTTAGGGCAGAAGTTGGCTGGACTAAAGAGATGAAAGGAGTTGGAGCTTTGACGAGATCGGTACAGACTGGCCGGATACTTCACCAAGGGTCACCAAACGTAGTGATTGATGAATTCATGTCTGGGGTGAAACAGGCTGAAGGAAATGTCATTATAGTGAGGTCAGGCCTGGAAGGAACTGGGAAGCAGTCTAGAATGGTCCGGTCCGGGTGTGTACTGGACAGAAGTGACAACAAGCAAGGGACAGATCAGGAGGCAAGCAAATGTTATGATGTACCAACTGTGGATGTAACGTGCGAAATCCTAAGTAGAGTATTCAAAGTTGTCTTGGACTCTGTCTCCATTGATGGGGGTCGCCTAGAAGAGGGTCCGTTATAGCCTGGGAAGTGCCCTGGTGAAGATAAATCTGGAGATGCAGGTATGCCGAGCAGTACAGTATTGTTTCATGTAGGGGAAGGACTAGACACAGCTGCCACTGGAATCCAGGTGATGACTACAGTCCTGTCCCTCCCTTACAATTACACACAGAGTGATCTATTTCACCTGTTTATTTCTGTTAATGTTGATAATTATGGCTTACAGCCAATGAAAACCCAAAAGTCATTAACTCAGTTAATTAGAATAATTAACAAAAAACACCTGCAAAGGCTTCCTAAGTGTTTATAAAGGTTCCTTAGTCTGTTTCAGTATTTTCCACAATCATGGGGAAGACTGCTGACTTGACAGATGTCCAGAAGGCAGTCACTGACACACTCCACAAGGAGGGTAAGCCGCAAAAGGTCAATGCTAAAGAAGCTGGCTGCTCACAGAGTGCTGTATCCAGGCATATTAATGGAAGTGGAAAGGAAAAAGTGTGGTAGAAAAAGGTGCACAAGCAACTGGGATAACTGCAGCCTTGAAAGGATTGTTAAGAAAAGGCCATTCAAAAATTTGTGAGAGATTCACAAGGAGTGGACTGCTGCTGGAGTCATAGTGTGTTGTGAGTTCATTTTCCCCTTCACTACTGAGGCCCGAGGAACTCCCTCTTCTGGTAAAGAAAGGTAGTGAGCCTGATTATCAAACACCTGAGTCTGATGATGATGACTGGCTGAGTGGAGTTACTGACTGGATATAAGGCTGCCGACGCCCTTCTGCCCTGCGGGTGATTTCTCTGTGGGATCCTTGGAGACCAGTCTGAATTCCTGCTCCTCTAAAGCTAAGTTTTCTGCTCGGCCTTTTGCATTAGTGCTTAGACTTTGTTTTCCTTTGTTTTTCTGGATTTCTGCCACTCCCTGCTGGGGTGTGCTGAATTCCTTTAGCTCTGTCTTCTGAAAATACCTGAGTGCTGATTTAGTTTTTGAAGCCTAGCTGCTTCAGGGTCTTTTTCATATCAGCTTGTTGGCTTATGTCTTTGATAGGGTTTTGGCAGATTGCAGACAGCAACCTTCCTTTCCTGTTCTGTTTAGCTAGCTTGGGCCCCATCGTTTGCTCAGCCTATCTTTCTATCTGTGTTAGTGTTTTTTCATCTTGCTTCACCGTCATTATATGTTGGGGGCTGCCTTTTACTTTGGGGTCTTCTCTGGGGCAGTTTAGATTTCCTTTTCTGTCTTTAGGCTATTTAGCGCTCCGGCTGTGATCGAGGGGTCTAGGGCATCGTAGGAACCCCCCACGGCTACTGCTAGTTGTGTTGATAGGTTCAGGGGTCTGCAATCTGATAGTTGCCAACTTCTCTGGTTTTCTGGACGTAACTTCTATTTTTGTGTCTGCCTCCTACGGTGACTCAATCATAACAATAGTGTAAGGGTATGATGATAATGTGTGCAAACTGTAAAGCGCTGCGGAATATGTTAGTGTCCTAAAGAGGTCTCAATATATACTGCCCTTCCCAATGACATAAATATCCAAAAAGAAAATGGGAGAATAAGGCGCTCACAAAGCAACTTAGTGTAAATAGATTTTATTAATGCCCATATAGCATAAAATACAGGAGAAAAAGAGACATACAGGTGTGAACACCACCCATAGGTTATGCAAAAATCCACATCAAAAGGACTGCATGGTAAAACAGGCATATATACAAAATGCAGCACATAGGTAATGATGTAAAAATAAGCGCATGTGCGCCATTAGGGAAAAGATATATGTCTAACAGTGAACACCTCCCAAATAGGGGTAATGAGAAATAGGCACTGATATAAAGCCAATAGTTTATTGATGTACCGCAACTACTAATAAAGTGCTACGTGCATGCCTAAGTGCAGATGTGCATAATGCATCTGTTTACGTATATATATCACAGCAATAATATGCTAGCCAGAAAACGCTGTGTATCATATAACTAATTGTACACCCAATAGTATGGGTAAATATATAATGTAATATGAGTCACCGCAACCTCCACTGGAAGAACTGCAAAACATGGTATACACATAATGCTGGGGTACACATAGTAAATACCTGGATAAGTAAATGGCTTTATACTGGCACAAAATAATCCATAAACTAACACTGATAAGACTATATATAAATGTAAACCCCAATGTAGTTAACACAGGAGTTCATATGCTGGCATATGATAAATTCTGAGCACATAGTGATTGCACAATGCCCGCTTGCATCACAAACCAAAATCAAGTGGACAAACATTATAGCACAGTGCTGTATGCATACCTGAGGGTGGAGAAAGAAACCCCAACGCGCGTTTCGCGTCAGCTTCCTCGGGGGGTTATGTGAGAATAGAGGAGATGTGTCTATTAAATAGTCCTCATAGAAGCCGGGTCATGATGCAGTATAACGGCGCTAACGGCGCCAGTGCCGAGAATCGGAAGCCATGGAGTCAGCGTCCTATGTCACAGGAGCCGGCCAAACAGCGACGCGTCAGCTGAGAGGCAGGACCCGTGGCGCGGCGATGACGGGTATCCATGACAACTAGCAAATGGCCGTGCTCCTGGAAGCGCGCACTGCAAGGGGTGTAACAGATAGCACACAGCAACTTAAGTTCCACAAAATGACACAAAACGTGTGTCATTATAACTGGACGCATAAAAGGATGTAATAACATATACCCATCTGATGCAGAGATTAAAACACTATATCAACAATTATTTAAAGCACATTCATATATTATATGCATACATTAAATTAGATGTATCTATGTGTATATCCTATAAATTCTTATAATGGTATAGTCCCCACTTTATGCCCCTCTAGTGGACAAATATACAACAGGGCAAACCCCAGAAAAAAGGGGGATAACCACAATATAGCCAATTTGGTAAATATGGAGGTACATGCATGATAAAATCACAACATAATTGGAAGATAATATAACATATCAAAAAAGAGATTAAGATACATTAACACAGTTTATACATAGAGAAAGGTTGGATATCCATGTATCCCAAGATGATATAAAGGGATAGTCCCTATTCTATGTCACTCCACATTAGGAGATATCCTACCAATCCAAAACACCAAAAGAGGGTAAAGACATAAATTAATAGACACAATAGATGGTATCGTAGTAGTTATTCATTGTTTTCATCATGGGAGGAGTATCTTCACTGCTGTGTTATATACATGATGTGGTAAATCATTTCACCCAAAGATCAAGAGGACCTGGAAAGAGACGACAGGAATAAAGGACCTAGAAAAACCAAAATAAGAAGAAGAAAAAACATACAAATTAAAATAAACACATGATGAATTATAAAAACGGAGCAAAGCTCAGAACCTCATTGAGGCCTTTGGGTCGTACACAATCCACCCTCATGATCCACTTAGCCTCCAATTGGGAGAGATTTTTCTTCCAATTTCCTACACGGCCGTCCATAAATACTCTGTCAATCCCCCTGACCCTCAGGAACTTAGCATCACAAGAATGCATGCTCCTGAAGTGTCGAGGTATTGGTTTCAAGGTGGACACGTCCACGACATCTCCAGCCTTGATGATGTCGCGGACATGTTCTCGCACTCTGATACGCAACTGGCGCGAGGTTAGTCCAATGTAGACAAGTCCACAGGGACATGATGCATGGTAAATCACACCCTCGGTGTCATGATACCAGTGCTGGGTGACCAGCACTTCTGGGGTTAATGTTCTGATCTCAGTGCAGACTCTCACCTGCACACCTGGGACCTATTATGGTGGCCTCTCATTGGTTCTGGGGAGGCTTCTTATAGCCTCAGGAAGCTCCCATCCCCCGTCAGTTATACTTTCGCCCATGGCATTGTGTGGTGACCCCTGATTGTGTTAGTGCTGAGTTCTGGTTGCATGATTCTCTGTGTATGACTCAGTCTGTTCTCTGGATATTGCTTTGGATTCTGCTTGGTACCATCTACGTCTGTTTGGGTTTGATCTCTGCTTGGCCCTGACTATCTGTTCTGTCTCATCCCTGGTACTTTACTGATATCTTGTGTATGACCTTTGGCTTTGTCTGACCTCCCGTCTGTTTATCCCTCCTGTACCTCGCTTGCCTATATTGCATGACCTCCGCTTTGCCCGACACTGAGTGTTCTACCTTCTCTGAAAGCAGGACGCTAAGCCCTGCCCCCTTGCAGTCACAAGACCCTAGGTCCTGTGCCGGCTTGCTAAAGTTCTACATTCAGGTCCTGTGCATCTTTATTTTCCGGCTGTTCTTGTCCCCTGGGGTCCCTACGGTGCGGGTGAGTCCCTGCTCAGCGGAGGCTGCACGCCGGTGCTGACAGGATCCTGACACTCTGTACCACAAGTGATATGTTGTGTAATCCGGAACACTTTTGACCCATCCCCAGAACGAAACGATGAACAACGTTCCAGGTTGGCACATGCCGCACAATCCCTACAAGGGAAGAACCCCCATCTTGGACCCCTTGTGCCAAAGCTGTCCGGGATGGGTTTCCTATAACAGCTATGCACAAGAAGATCTTTTAAATTTTTGGCTCTTCTATAAGTTAGAGATGGATAGTCTTTCATATATTTTACCAAGGTGGGAATCATTGGTAAGTATAGGCCAAAATTTTTCAAGAGATTTTCTTATCCGTGAGTGTTGCTCATTAAAGGTGGAGATAAATCTCACCTGCTGTAGAGCTGGATTTTTGCCTCGCAGAGTGTAAGAGATCTTTACGTGTCATGCGTGATGCCTTCCGCCAGCCATGCTTAATCACACGTCCCGAATACCCACGTTCCTCAAATCGCATCGCCAGATCCTGTTACTGTTCCGCAAAAGATGCTTCATCTGAACACACCCACCTCGTGCGTAAAAATTGTCCCACCGGAATGCTGTTCTTCAAAGCTCTCGGATGTGCCGAGGAAGCATGTAGCAGGGGGTTTATGGCTGTGTCTTTCCTATACACCTCGGTATGTAACATTCCCTTTCCATCTTTAGAGATCCGTACATCCAAAAAGTCGACTGTTGTATGACTATAATGATAAGCAAGTCTGAGATTAATATAATTCTTATTTAACTCCTGCACGAAGGATAACAGATCATCTTCACTGCCCTGCCAAATAGCCAAGACATCATCTATGTACCTATCCCAAAAAATAATTTGATTACTCAAGGCAGTAAGGCTGGTACAAAAGATGTCCCTCTCCCACAGCCCCAGGAACAAATTAGGATATGAGGGGGCGAAAGCCACCCCCATGGCAGTGCCCTGGAGCTGTAGGTAGAGGGTGTCTTTAAAGATGAAAAAGTTATGGGTCAGTGAAAATTCCAAGAGGGTCAACAGGAATGAAATGAATCCATGGTCCATAGTTGTCATACATAAAAAAGTATTTACTGCATGGAGCCCATCCTGATGTCTAATGGAGGTATATAGCGCTTCTATATCCAAGGTCACGAGCCACATATCCTCCTCCAAGCTCACATGTTCCAACTTCCTAAGCACATCCCCAGTATCCTTCAAATATGATGGTAAATTCTCAACGCTTGATCTCAAATGATAATCCAAAAATTTACCTGTCATTTCTTTCAGACCACCATTCCCCGACACTATGGGACAACCAGGAGGAGACACCAAATCCTTTTGTACCTTTGGAAGTAGGTAGAAACAAGGGGTTCATGGAGACGATGGAACTAGGCCTTCTTTAATTTCCTTAGATATCAAACCATGTCGAAAGCCATCCTCCAGAATCTCACACAGTTCTGCCTGAAAAGCAGATGTCGGGTTAAAGGAAAGTCTCCGATAACATGTATCATCCTTAAGTTGTCTCATTGCCTCTTTCTCATACAACGTGGTGGGCCACACCACCACGTTGCCCCCCTTGTCAGCTGGTTTTATCACCACTCCCTTGAGTGACTTTAGTTCCTTCAATGCTTGCCTTTGTGCCCCTGTAAGATTATCATGTTCGAGCCTCGTAGGGATTTTCTTGAATTTCTCCGACACTAATTTTACAAATAGTTCAATGTTGGTATACATATTTAATGGAGGAAACTTCTTTATCTTGGGGACAACAAACTTACCTCGAGACGATCCATCTTCTTCTCCCATGTACTCATCAGCCAAATCTTCCAAATCCCTTATAGCTTCCATTTCTCTCGGGGTCCAATCATCATATCTATGTTTCTCATGTAATTTCTTTAATATAAGCTTACGTGCAAAAAGGTGCAAATCCTTTATGGCTGTAAACACATCAAAGGGAGATGAGGGAGAGAAAGTGAGACCCAACCCTAAAACCTCTCTCTGTGTGTCAGTCAAAACAATGTCAGAAAGGTTAATAACTTGAGGTGTAGTACAAGCCAATACCTGTGTTGGAGACCGTTTACTCCCAGAGTTCTTTTTGTTGTTATGTCTCTTGTATCTACCCCTGGTAATGGGATAGATACATTGTATATTACTTGTAGAGGTATCCTCCACCGATGATAAAGATGACATAGAGGATGCACAATGAGTGGCTGTGATCTTATGCCACCTATATACAACATTATTCTTGTAATCCAAAAGATCTCTGGAGAATTTCTTGGCTTTCCCTTCCTGAACCTCCTTTTCCCAAACCAGGAACTGTTTTTCTACTTCAGTTTTAAACAGATCCATATTCGAAGCTGACAGATCTTCCACAAGCTTCTTTTTAACACTGTGAATTTCATTTTCAAGTCCTTCCAAGCTTTTCTTATTGATCCCAATCAGTAATTCAATCAATTATCGGGAACATAGTGATTGCACAATACCCGCTTGCATCACAAACCAAAATCAAGTGGACAAACATTATAGCACAGTGCTGTATGCATACCTGAGGGTGGAGAAAGAAACCCCAACGCGCGTTTCGCAGCAGCTTCCTTGGGGGGTTATGTGAGAATAGAGGAGATGTGGCTATTAAATAGTCCTCATAGAAGTCTGGGGTTTGCCCTGTTGTATATTTGTCCACTAGAGGGGCATAAAGTGGGAACTATACCATTATAGTGCAATCACTATGTGCTCAGAATTTATCATATGCCAGCATATGGGACTCCTGTGTTAACTGCATTGGGGTTTACATTTATATATAGTCTTATCAGTGTTAGTTTATGGATTATTTTGTGCCAGTATGAAGCCATTTACTTATCCAGGTATTTACTATGTGTACCCCAGCAATACGTGTATACCATGTTTTGCATTTCTTCCAGTGGAGGTTGCGGTGACTCATATTACATTATATATTTACCCATACTATTGGGTGTACAATTAGTTATATGATACACAGCGTTTTCTGGCTAGCATATTATTGCTGTGATATATATATATGTAAACAGATGCATTATGCACATCTGCACTTAGGCATGCACGTAGCACTTTTTTAGTAGTTGCGGTACATCAATAAACTATTGGCTTTATATCAGGGCCTATTTCTCACTACCCTATTTGGGAGGTGATCACTAGAGTTGAGCGACTTTTGGTTTTTTAGGGTCGAGTTTCGTTTCGTGAAACCCGACTTTTCCAAAAGTCGGGTCGAGCAAGATCGGCAGATTATAGGGAAAAGTCGGGGTCATCCCGAAACACGAAACCCAATGTAAGTCAATGGGGAATAAAAGTTGGCAGTGAGAGGAGGACAGGAAACACACCTACAGTGCCCATTTGAATGCCAAAAGCATAAATTCTTCTTACTTAAGCTTGTCAACCTTAATTAACTTCATAATACAAGTTACGCACTGAAAAATGGGGGTTATTTGGCTAAAGTTGTGGGGGGGTAGGGCTGGCTCCAGGTTTTCATGTGCCCTGGGCGAAAGAGCGCCCCTTTAACACATGCCACAACTCATCATGCTCCGATACGGCAGAGAAATAGCGGTATAGTACAATGAAAAATACTTCACTTTTTACATCTCATGACGAGGCCCATCTATTTCTCCATACAAAATCATTGGTCCCATATAATGTTTGAAACAGTATATGATGAGCTCCACATAATGCTACAGTATATGTTGGTCCCCATGGATGAAGCTCCACTGTCTTATGGGCCCAAATAATGCTCCAAACATAATGGGCCCCATTTCTAATGCTCTAGTGTATAATGGGCCCTGTAAATGCTGCTCCAGTGTCTGATGTCCACCTTTGGAATGTTCCAGTGTATGGTGGGCCCCATCTATCATTCTCCAGAGTATAGTGCTCCCCAAAAATTGCTGTCCCAACATTGAAAACAATCAAATAAGTCTCCTCGCTAGGGAATCCCTGTACTAGTCTGGACTCCTCGTTGTCCCCATCTTCCATCTCACTGCACAGTATTTCAACCTTGCAAGTGCTGTGATCCTGAGCAAGCAGGGGGGGCCCACTCGTTGGCGACGGCACTGGCACAGGGCCCCTGATAGTACGGTGGTGTGTCTGATGGCGGGTGGGCCGAACCTGCACTTTCATCTGCAGCTTCCTCTTTGTCACTGTGTAAGATGGAACTGTATATGGGAAGGGTAACCTGAGTTTCATCAGGGTCAGATTCAGGCCGTGTAGCGTGCGAGGGGAATGTAGTGGTCTGGGTCAATGTACCAGCAGATTCATCGAGCAGTGGCTGGGCATCAGTGCACATGTGTCGCCCCCAGGAGTACGGTCGCCACAGTGGCATTACCTTCCTCCTAGGGAGTGTGATGTCATGCTTGGGAGCAACGAAGGATCTCTCTAGCAGGTTAACTGATTGGGCGACGTTACTCCCACGAGTCATGACCCTCCAAACAGCATTCATGAAGGCAAAGTGTTTGTTTTACGTGGGCAGTATGGTTGCAAAGCTGAACCTTAAAGGAATGTCCAGAAGGGCACCACCAGGAGTGGAGCCTACGGTTAAATTCGACTCCACCTGGGAAACCTCAACCATGCCAGCTACAGAACAGATGCACACATTGCAAGCTTAATTCCGTTAACGAACGAGACTCCGTCATGCCCCACGGTCCGAGTTCGGCTTACTAGAGGGAAACGTGAGGCTCTGGCACATGAGATTGGCCAATAACTGGTGTGTCATGCCCTTGCATGTCCGTGGCTGCATGTGCGCTACACTGAAAAGGCCAGCGTTTGTCGCTTACAGGTGCAGATAACCCGCTGAACAACGTTAGTGATGGGGATCACTGATTACAATTATTACCCGCGAACAATGATTTCCCAGTAAGTGCAGGTCAACCGCAGTTCCGGAATTAGGCCTAACCATCATTCCTGAAAAAATGAAAAACTTACGTGTGCAAACCACAGGTGCTGTAGCTTGCTTAACAGCTCGCCAGCCGTTCTCACGCCCAGTATGGATTACACGTGATTGCACAAAGGTGAGAAAGGGTACCGTATCCCCAGATAACATGTATGGATAGCATAGTGTACACATTCAAAATATATGTCTATACATCAGGAGGCAGGCTCAGACGGTGTTAGGCCCAGTATGGCTTGCACGTGATTGCACAAAGGTGAGAAAGGGTACCGTATCCCCGGATAACATGTATGGATAGCGTACACATTCAAAATATATGTCTATACATCAGGAGGCGGGCTCAGACGGTGTTAGGCCCAGTATGGATTGCACGTGATTGCACAAAGGTTAGAAAGGGTACCGTATCCCCGGATAACATGTATGGATAGCGTACACATTCAAAATATATGTCTATACATCAGGAGGCAGGCTCAGACGGTGTTAGGCCCAGTATGGATTGCACGTGATTGCACAAAGGTGAGAAAGGGTACCGTATCCCCGGATAACATGTATGGATAGCGTACACATTTAAAATATATGTCTATACATCAGGAGGCAGGCTCAGACGGTGTCAGGCACAGTATGGATTTGATGGCCCAGACTACATAGCGGAGGAGCAGGGAGAGGTAAAGATTGCAAATGCTGGGGCCCTGCCCAAGCAAGGGGGGCCCACTCGTGGGCGTCGGTACTGGCACTGGGCCCCTCATAGTACGGCGGTGTGTCTGATGGCGGGTGTGCACCACCACCGTCAGAGACACTTGATTGCACTATGAGGGACCCTGTGCCAGTGCCCGTGCCCAAGAGTCGGCCTACCCACCTGTCCAGGGCAATGGCACTCACACGGTGTCGTGCGCTAGGTGGTGACCCCGGCCATGGGGGGGGAGGCAGCACAGTTAGGGAGTTTTAGAAAGTGGCATATGTTGATGTTGGACATTCAGCTGATGCAAAAGGCGAAATAGGTCAAGTCCCAGGAAGAGGTGGACCAAAGCAAGCCATTTTTCTGTCACCCTATGTGTCATCAGGGGAAGGTGGGACAAAATCCTTGGAAACCCATGCATGGTTCATTTTAATGAAGGTTAGATCATCCACATTTTGGGTTGACAGACGGGTCCTTTTTTCTGTCAGGATTGATCCAGCTGCACTGAAGACTCTTTCCGATAGCACACTTGCAGCTGGGCAAGCGAGCTCCTGTAAGGCATATTGTGCCAATTCAGGCCAGGTGTCCAGTTTAGCGGCCCAATAGTCAAAGGGGAATGACCTGTGTGGGAGAACATCGATATGGGAGGAAAAGTAGTTTGTAACCATAGTTGACAACTGCTGTCTCCTGTCACTTTCCATCGATGCAGTATTACCAGTTGTGTGAGCGGTACTTGAAAAATCAGTCCACAACATTGTCATGAAACCCCTGTCTCCAACGCCACTTCTGCTGTGTGCACCATGAACACCTCTGCCAAGCTGCCCCCGACCCATACGGCTCGTGTGAGAACCATCACCGCTGCTGTGTGCTGGGAATGCCTCAAGCAACCGATTTACCAGAGTTGCTTGTTTATTAGCCAATATTAGGTCAAGGTTCTCCTGTGGCATGATGTTTTGTAATTTGCCTTTATAGCGTGGATTCAGGATGCTGGCCAACCAGTAGTCGTCATCGTTCATCATTTTGGCAATGTGGGGGTCCCTTTTTAGGATCTGTAAGGCATAATCTGACATGTGGGCCAATGTTCCCGGTGTCAATGATGCACTGCGAGTGCTGGTTGGAGGAGCACTTTCTGGCAAATCCACATCCCTCCAGTCACGCACAAACCCTGTACCAGACCTTGCCATGCCAACATTTTCACTTGCCCCACGAGATGCATCCTCCTCCCCTAAGTAATCATCCCCATCATCATCCTCCTCCTCCACCTCGTCCAGGAGAGGTCCCTGAGCAGACAATGGCTGAATGTCATCAAGGATTCCCTCCTCGTCAACATTGGCTGCAGACGCCTGCTCCTTAAGGTGCGTCAAAGTTTGCATGAGCAGACGCATAAGTGGGATGCTCATGCTTAGGATGGCGTCGTCTGCGCTTACCAGCCGTGTGCATTCCTCAAAACACTGAAGGACTTTACAGAGGTCTTTCAGCTTCGACCACTGCACACCTGTTAACTCCATGTCTGCTCTCAAAGCGCCTGGCCGTGTATCCTCCCACAAATGCATTATGGCCTGCCTCTGCTCGCACAGCCGCTCCACCATGTGCAGGGTGGAGTTCCACCTTGTTGCAATGTCGATAATGAGGCGGTGGTTGGGAAGGTGGAGCAATCGCTGCAGCTTCTGCATACGAACGGAGTGTACAGGCGACCGGCGGATGTGCGCGCACAGTCTTCGCACCTTCTGGAGCAGGGCTGTTAACTCCGGATAATTTTTGAGGAAGCACTGCACCACCAGGTTCAAGGTGTGAGCCAAGCAAGGTATGTGGCTGAGTTTTGAAAGGGCTATGGCTGCCACAAAATTACGGCCGTTATCACTAACTACCTTGCCTGCCTCAAGATGTACACTGCCCAGCCATGACTCAGTTTGTCGCTTCAAGTACTCGGCCAGCACCTCGACGGTGTGTCTGTCGCCCAAACACATCATCTGCAACACACCCTGCTGACGCTTTCCACTAGCTGCTCGATAGGGGGACACCTCGTGTGCAACAGTGGCAGCTGCAGATGGAGTGCTCGTACGACTGCGCTCTGTGGACGAGCTTTCACTTCTGGAGGAGGAGGAGGAGGGTCGAACGCCTACAGCCAACTGTTTCCTATACCGTGGGCTAGGCAGCACTGTCCCACCACCGCTGTCCCCTGTGGACCCTGCATCCACCACATTAACCCAGTGCGCAGTGATGGACACGTAACGGCCCTGGCCATGCCGACTGGACCATGCATCAGTTGTGAGGTGCACCTTTCCACTCACTGACTGCTTGAGTGCATGGACAATGCGGTCTTTTACATGATGGTGGAGGGCTGGGATGGCTTTGCGAGAGAAGAAGTGGCGACTGGGTAGGTCATAGCATGGTACTGCATAGGCCATGAGTTCGCGGAAAGCTGCGCTTTCCACCAACCGATATGGCATCATCTCAAACGAGATTAGTTTTGCAATGTGGGCGTTCAAACCCAGTGTACGTGGATGAGAGACTGAGTACTTTCTTGACCTACTCATAATTTCTGGGAGGGTGAGCTGGACTTGAGAGCTGCATATGGTGGAAGTAGCGGTGGACAGGGCGGACTGAGAGAGGGTTGATGATGGTGATGGAGTTGGTGTTCTTTCTGATGGCCTAGATTCAGTATTTCTTTGATATAACAGTGGGTTTCCCTGACTGCTGTGGCCTTGCAACGACACCTCAACATTTGCTGCTGTGCTAAACGTTGGGCTTACAGTGGGGGAAACAATGTAGCGTTGCTGACTACCTTCTTTGTGAATAAAAAACAAATCTGAACTGAGAAAAGTAAGTTAATGTGTATGCACAATGTAAGTGCATATTAACACATGACCATTAACCAGAGAAGACAAAAAGCAAAAAACACAAATAAAAAGTAAAAAATATACTGCAAATAATGCATAAAGGTAATAATAATAATAAGGGTATTTAGTAAACATAATTTTGATCAAAATAATGTACAAGCCATCCCGCCACGTCACGGCAACCCTTGTGGGACAGTCCCTACTCTAGTATTTAAAACCTTTTCACTTGCCAAGTGACGTGAATGTGAATAAGGATTGAGCGGCTGAACCACTAGTAACAGCTTAGGCCAGACTGGATGGCTTTCCCAGCTCAGAAAAAGGGCGGTCACACCCATATGTGCACTGAATGCACAATGAAATGAATAAAAAACAAATCTGAACTGAGAAAAGTAAGTTAATGTGTATGCACAATGTAAGCGCATATTAACACATGACCATTAACCAGAGAAAACAAAAAGCAAAAAACACAAATAAAAAGTAAAAAATATACTGCAAATAATGCATAAAGGTAATAATAATAATAAGGGTATTTAGTAAACATAATTTTGATCAATGCACAATGAAAGTATATTTTTTACTTTTCTCAGTTCAGATTTGTTTTTTATTCATTTCATTGTGCATTCAGTGCACATATGGGTGTGACCGCCCTTTTTCTGAGCTGGGAAAGCCATCCAGTCTGGCCTAAGCTGTTACTAGTGGTTCAGCCGCTCGATCCTTATTCACATTCACGTCACTTGGCAAGTGAAAAGGTTTTAAATACTAGAGTAGGGACTGTCCCACAAGGGTTGCCGTGACGTGGCGGGATGGCTTGTACATTATTTTGATCAAAATTATGTTTACTAAATACCCTTATTATTATTATTATTACCTTTATGCATTATTTGCAGTATATTTTTTACTTTTTTTTATTTGTGTTTTTTGCTTTTTGTTTTCTCTGGTTAATGGTCATGTGTTAATATGCACTTACATTGTGCATACACATTAACTTACTTTTCTCAGTTCAGATTTGTTTTTTATTCATTTCATTGTGCATTCAGTGCACATATGGGTGTGACCGTACTTTTTCTGAGCTGGGAAAGCCATCCAGTCTGGCCTAAGCTGTTACTAGTGATTCAGCCGCTCGATCCTTATTCACATTCACGTCACTTGGCAAGTGAAAAGGTTTTAAATACTAGAGTAGGGACTGTCCCACAAGGGTTGCCGTGACGTGGCGGGATGGCTTGTACATTATTTTGATCAAAATTATGTTTACTAAATACCCTTATTATTATTATTACCTTTATGCATTATTTGCAGTATATTTTTTACTTTTTATTTGTGTTTTTTGCTTTTTGTTTTCTTCTTTGTGATCAGTTGCACATGTGGCACTTGAGGTTTGGTGTTGTGTCCACGCTTGCAAGTGCATGGTGGTTAAATGTCTAAGCATGCAACTGGTATTCAAATTTTTCAGATTTTTCCCTCGGCTAAAGGTCTTTGCGCACTTCTTACAGATAACCTTGGCCTGATCATGAGGATTTTGTTCAAAAAAGTGCCACACTGCACTCTTCCTACTTTGGCAGACATTTTGCGGCCTAGCACGCTGTGATCTTTTGACCCTCTGGACAAGCTGTCCAGCAACTCTTTTGATTTTTGGAACCTGTCTTTGGAGTGCTCCAGGCCTGCCAGATAACAGTTGTTGCGATGTCGATGTCTGCTGTGGATGCTCCTCATCTGAGCTATTGGAAGCAGCACCCTCTTCCCCCAATGGATGCCAATCTGGGTCAACAACTGGGTCATCCATCACCTCCTCTTCAATGTCATGTGCACCTTCCTCTGTGTCACCGTGTATGGTGGTATAGTGTGCGGGAAGGGGCACCTGAGTCTCATCAGGGTCAGAATCTGGCTCTGTACACTGCGAGGACAATGTAGTGCTCTGAGTGAATGTACCAGCAGAATCATCTATCAGCGGCTGTGCATCAGTGCACTCCATGTCAGATTCATCTTGGCCTGGGTATTTCACCATTTCACTTGATAATCCAGGCATGGTATGTGAAAACAGCTCCATGGAGTAATCAGTAGTATGGCCTGCGTCATCCTTCAATCTTGGTTGGGGTGAAGGACACAAGGAAAGGTGTGGTTCATGAACATGAGCCTCCAATGACGACTCAGTGCTTTTACTTTTTACAACTTCAGAAGAGGAGGCGATAGAGCAGGAGGCTGAGTCAGCAATGTAAGACAAAACTTTTTCCTGATGCTCTGGCTTTAAAAGCGGTTTGCCAACTCCTAGAAAACTAAGCTTTCGAAGCCTTATGGAGCCAGACGATGAAGCAGGCTCAAAACCTCCGGCATTCGGTCCTATTTTGCTCTTGCCACTAACATCAGATCCACCACCAACACCATCATTACCAGCTGCCAACCCCCGCCCAATTCCACGGCCTCTTCCACCAGCCTTCCTCATTTTTTGTAGAAATGTAGACAAAATCCAACAAACTATATAGTAATGTAAAACAAGGTACAAGGTGTCTATAGGACAGGGGAGATTTTGAATTTCTGCACACACTTGTGGACACTGGACACTTATGGATTGTGTGAGGCCCACTGAATATCAGAGCGCTATGTCACAGGCTCGATGGCACAGGTGTGAAAAAAGTGACTACAGGATCACAGAGATTTTGAATTTCTGCACACACTTGTGGACACTGGACACTTATGGATTGTGTGAGGCCCACTGAATATCAGAGTGCTATGTCACAGGCTCGATGGCACAGGTGTGAAAAAAGTGACTACAGGATCACAGAGATTTTGAATTTCTGCACACACTAGTGGACACTGGACACTTTTGGATTGTGTGAGGCCCACTGAATATCAAAGCGCTATGTCACAGGCTCGATGGCACAGGTGTGAAAAAAGTGACTACAGGATCACAGAGATTTTGAATTTCTGCACACGCTAGTCGACACAGGACACTTTTGGATTGTGTGAGGCCCACTGAATATCAGAGCGCTATGTCACAGGCTCGATGGCACAGGTGTGAAAAAAGTGACTACAGGATAAGGGAGATTTTGAATTTCTGCACACACTAGTGGACACTGGACACTTTTGGATTGTGTGAGGCTCACTGAATATCAGAGCGCTATGTCACAGGCTCGATGGCACAGGTGTGAAAAAAGTGACTACAGAATAAGGGAGATTTTGAATTTCTGCACACACTAGTGGACACTGGACACTTTTGGATTGTGTGAGGCCCACTGAATATCAGAGCGCTATGTCACAGGCTCGATGGCACAGATGTGAAAAAAGTGACTACAGGATAACAGAGATTTTGAATTCCTGCACACACTTGTGGACACTGGACACTTATGGATTGTGTGAGGCCCACTGAATATCAGAGCGCTATGTCACAGGCAGAAATTGGCTAGTGTATCACAAACTACAAGGTGTATGTAGAATTGAGCAGAATAGGAATCTCCCTAGAGTGTAGGTCTGTAAGAACGGAACAAGTCCTCCACTTATCCTTCCACAGTGACACACAGCTTCACTGTGGCCGTGATAACAGCCGTTACACGGTACTGAGAGGAGCGTGCACGTACACGGCTGTCCGGTGTACGTAAAATTGTCAAGCTCCGTGTTTTTTAAGTATACGGACTGACACACGCTGTCTCTCTATAGTTTTGAATGTGATCAAACAGCAAATATATTTAACTGTTTGAAAGCTAGACAAAACTAGTAGGTGCAGGTCTGTAAGAACGGAACATGTCCTCGACTTATTCTCACAGAGTGACACACAGATAGCTTCACTGTGGCCGTGATAACAGCCGTTACACGGTACTGAGAGGAGCGTGCACGTACACGGCTGTCCGGTGTACGTAAAATTGTCAAGCTCCGTGTTTTTTAAGTATACGGACTGACACGCTGTCTCTCTATAGTTTTGAATGTGATCAAACAGCAAATATATTTAACCGTTTGAAAGCTAGACAAAACTAGTAGGTGCAGGTCTGTAAGAACGGAACATGTCCTCGACTTATTCTCACAGAGTGACACACAGATAGCTTCACTGTGGCTGTGATAACAGCCGTTACACGGTACTGTGTGAGGAGCGTACACCGCTGTATGGTGTGAACAAATGCACGCTCAGTACCTCAGCAGGACAAAAAAAAAAATTGGGATTGCTTTTAAAAAAGCAGTTTGCAGAGCAGTGGGTAAACAGCAATGCAGCTGTCAGGAAGCCTTAGAAGGCAGCCTAACAACCAACACCGCTGATCAACCACAATATAGCCTCCCCTTGCACTGCACACACAGTGACTGGTGTGTTGTACAGGCAAAATCGCTAGCAGCAGAAGCAGTTTTTTTTTCTTCTTCCCTGCCTAACGCTCTCCCTACAGAATCAGCAGCAGCAACCTCTCCCTATGCTAAGATCGGCAGAAGTAAGATGGCGGTCGGCGTGCACGCCCTTTTATAACCCCTGTGACGCCCACCAAAGGAAGCCAATCACTTGCATGCCCTTCTGAAAGATGGTGGTGACCCCTGCCTATGTCATCACGTTGCCCACAGTGTCCGTGGATCCTGATTGGCTGAAAAAGAGCGCAAAACAAACTTTTGAAACGCGACTTTGGCGCGTAAGTCGCCGACCTCGTGGCCGACCTCATCCTAGGGTCGGGTTTCGTTTCATGAAACCCGACTTTGCCAAAAGTCGGCGACTTTTGAAATTTTTTGACCCGTTTCGCTCAACTCTAGTGTTCACTGTTAGACATATATCTTTTCCCTAGTGGCGGACATGCGCTTATTTTTATATCATTACCTATGTGCTGCATTTTGTATATATGCCTGTTTTACCATGCAGTTCTTTTGATGTGGATTTTTGCATAACCTATGGGTGGTGTTCACACCTGTATGTCTCTTTTTCTCCTGTATTTTATGCTATATAGGCATTAATGAAATCTATTTACACTAAGTTGCTTTGTGAGCGCCTTATTCTCCCATTTTCTTTTTGGAATATGTTAGTGCTATGTAAAAATAAAGATTATTCTTATTATTATTACCACTCATATTAATGGTATTGCTACACCTACTGGTGTATTACCTTAGACGTTAAATCTATACTGTGTATATACTGTATGTTTTGCTATGTCTTTATGTTTACTGTCTTATATCTTGTTGCTGCCATGTACATAGGTTGTGCACTGTGGTTTATAGGGAGTGTAGTACCTTCATTTGGCCACAATATGGTGGGCATTTCAGTACACACAGTTCTTAGATTAATAGACCAGTCCAGGACATATTTAGCTTAGGAGGGGCTTGCTGTAAATTAAGCTGCAGGATTTCTTGTATTGAGTCAGTCGGGCTAGGGAGCTGGAGCAGCTCAGTTGGGGCCAGTTAGCCAATCACCGTCCAGAGGGCTAAGGCCCTTGGGACAACGCAGTGGCCCCGTGACGTTTGAAGCTTAAGCCCAGCCATCCAGGGCCAGTGGGAAGAAGACTGCAGCAGTGAGAGCAGTGTGAGTGCAAGGAGAGGCTGGTGCTCTAATTGTGGACACAGCAGAAAGGACAGGCAGGTCACTCACCATGTGGCAGATCTCATCCTGGGCGCATTCTCTCACAGCCAGAGTGAGACGGCTAAGGGAACCACCAGTGAAAGTGAGTCTGGACAGGGAGGACACTGAGGGGCCGTGTGTCACGGTCCAACCCGGGTACAGGCTGTGCGACAGTGAGAGAAGTACAGTGAAAGCGGAATATATGTACTGCTTGAAACGTAATGTTAATGCTGTAGCAGAACTGGATGTGCTGTGTCCTGAAGTCAGTAAAGTTGTTAAAGTTGATATGGACTGTGTCTCAATTCTTGCAAGTCTGCCTGGAGAGGGTCTCCTGCAGCAGAGGGAAGATCCTGAAGGTGCTGGACATGGAGACACAGGTATGCTGATTAATGGACATTATTTTCATGTAAGAGGAGCTCAGGGCACAGAGATGAATAAGTGTGAGGCCATGACTACAGCCCTGGCCCTCCCTTACACTTACTTAAAGAGCCACCACACACAGACGTATCCAGAACATAGGCTACAAGTGTCGCATTCATTGTGTCAAGCCACTCATGACCAATAGACAATGCCAGAAGTGTCTTACCTGGGTCAAGGAGAAAAAGAACTGGACTGTTGCCAGTGTTCCAAGGTGTTGTTTTCAGATGATTGTACATTTTGCATTCATTTGGAAATCACGATCTCAGAGTCTGGAGGAAGAGTGGAGAGGCCACAATCCAAGCTGCTTGAGGTCTAGTGGGAAGTTTCCACAATCGGTGATGGTTTGGGGAGCCATGTCATCTGATGGTGTAGGTCCACTATATTTTATCATGGAGAATCTATGGGGTATTGTCAAGAGGAAGATGACAGACACCAGACCCAGGGCCGCAGCTATAATGAGCCATGTTGGGCCAGGTGCTGAAGCGGCAGGCAGCAGAGGGCAGCAATATGCGCTCCTTTACCCGCAGCACCTACAATTTAGCCTCTGCACGCTGGTGCTGCGGTCGTGCAAGAGGCTGTAATTGATGAGATCACAGGAGGGAAGGAGTCAGGGACCCCCTGATCATGTGACCCCTGACTCTTCCTCTTCTGTGACCTCATCACAGGTCCTGTGCGCATCAGCCCTTGTTTTATGCAGGACTCTGCTGTCTGTGCTGGCTGTCATCGTCCTGGATGAGGGAAGTTTATTTTTGGGGTCAGGGGGATTTACAGGGTGTATGTGGCAGAGCCGCAAGTGTGTGAGGTGTACGGAGCAGAGCTGCAAGTGTAGGAGGTGTACGGAGCAGTGATGTGTACGGAGTGGAGCTGTGTGTGTGTACGAGGTGTATGAAGCAGAGATGTATACGGAGTGGAGCTGTGTATGTACACGGAGTGGAGCCGTGTGTGTGTATGAGGTGTACGGAGCAGAGCCGCGAGTGTGTGAGGTGTACGGAGTGGAGCTGTGTGTGCGCGAGGTGTACAGAGCGGAGCCCTGTGTACGAGGTGTAAGTAGCAGAGCCGTGTGTGTATGAGGTGTAAGGAGCAGAGCCGTGTGTGTACGAGGTATAAGGAGCGGAGCCGCGTGTGTACGAGGTGTAAGGAGCGGAGCCGCGTGTGTACGAGGTGTAAGGAGCAGAGCCGCGTGTGTACGAGGTGTAAGGAGTGGAGCCGCATGTGTTCGAGGTGTAAGGAGCGGAGCCATGTGTGTACAAGGTGTACGGAGCGGAGCTGCGCGTGTGGGAGGTGCACGGAGCAGAGCTGCACGTGTACGTTGTAGAGATGTGTACGGAGTGGAGCTGTGTATGTCTACGGAGTGGAGCTGTGTGTGTGTACGAGGTGTACAGAGCAGAGATGTGTACGGAGTGGAGCTGTGTATGTACACGGAGCGGAGCCGTGTGTGTGTACGAGGTGTACGGAGGAGAACCACGAGTGTGTGGGGTGTGTGCGAGGTGTACGGAGCAGAGCCACGTGTGTGCGAGGTGTAAGGAGCAGAGCCGCATGTGTACGGAGCGGAGCCGTGTGTGTGTACGGAGCGGAGCCGTGTGTTTACATGGAGTGGAACCGTGTGTACGGAGCGGGGCAGCGCGTGTGCGAGGTGTACAGAGCAGAGCAGCTCATGTGCGAGGTGCACAGAGCGGAGCCGCACGTGTACGGAGCAGAGCCGCACGCTTACGAGGTTTACAGAGCAGAGTCACATGTGTGTGAGATGTATGGAGCGGAACCGCGTGTGTGCGAGGTGTATGGAGCAAAGCCGCATGTGTACAAGGTTTACGGAGTGGAGCCATGTGTGTACTGAGTGGAGCCGTGTGTGTGCGAGGTGTACAGAACGGAGCCGTGTGTGTATGAGGCATAAAAAGCAGAACCGTGTGCGTATGATGTATGCGGAGCCATACGTGTACAAGGTGTATGGTGGGGAGCATTCATACCTCCCAGCGGGACAGTCCCGATTTTGAGAGAGATTCTGCCCCACTGCCCCGGCTGGGAGCTTACTTTTCCCGCGGACACAGGAGTACACGGCGGAGCCCCGAGGAGCACTTTATAATTCGCACGTGACATTCCACCGGAAGTGACGTGCTTGAAGCTGACTGGAAATGAGGTAATTTCGGGAGGAGATTGTGACGGAACCATGGAGGCACTTCAGGGAATGCTTCAGATCCATCACCGTATCCTCCCCCAACAGCGCGGACAGAAGGATCGCCGTGGAAACGGGATGCCAGCCATGTGAGCGGATCATGATATGTCCTGCATCGGGAGGCTCAGGTGGGCACTACAGTGGGAGCTGGGCTGCTGTAGTATCTTTATAGAATCTTTCTTTCTATCTCTGTTTCTTTCCTTCTTCTTTCTTTCTTTCTTTCTTTCTTTCTCTGTTATTTCTTTCTTTCCCCTCTTTCTTTCTCTCTCTCTTCTTTCTTTCCCCTCTTTCTTTCTCTCTCTGTTCTTTCTTTCTTTCTCGCTCTGATTTCTTTTTATCTCTGTTCTTTCTTTCTTTTCCTCAGTGCAAGTCAGTGTGCCCACAGTACCAGTCGAATAAGAGGGGAAGGAAACTAGGTGGCACTGGTCACATTGAGCCTCTCATACTTTTTACTGGTATATAATCATATGCCCTGAGCACCCCCATAAAGTGGGCCAGCGCCAGACAACAGGGTACAAACAAATCACTATTACTATCAGTCCAAGTGGACAATTATATAGGAAAGTTAATGATGTCCCTGTGCCAAGCACTGCGGAGAATCAGAATACACTGAGGAGACAAGAACAGCGGGGTTTGGGTAGAAGAATTATATGGGGCCCATTACACTGTATGAAGTAATATATGGTGCCCATTATGCTGCATGAAGTAATATATGGTGCCCATTATACTGTATGAAGTAATATATAGTGCCCATTATACTGTATGCAGTAATATATGGTGCCCATTATGCTGTATGAAGTAATATATGGTGCCCATTATACTGTATGAAGTAATATATGGGGCCCATTATTCTGTATGAAATAATATTTGGGGGCCATTATACTGTATGAAGTAATATATGGTGCCCATTATACTGTATGAAGTAATATATGGTGCCCATTATACTGTATGAAGTAATATATGGTGCCCATTACACAGTATGAAGTAATATATGGTGCCCATTATGCTGTATGAAGTAATATATGGGGCCCATTACACTGTATGCAGTAATATATGGTGCCAATTATGCTGTACGAAGTAATATATGGTGGCTATTATGCTGTATGAAGTAATATATGGGGCCCATTATACTGTATGAAGTAATATATGGTGCCTAGAGTTGAGCGAAACGGGTCGAAAAATTTCAAAAGTCACCGACTTTTGGCAAAGTCGGGTTTCATGAAACGAAACCCGACCCTAGGATGAGGTCGGCCACGAGGTCGCCGACTTACGCGCCAAAGTCGCGTTTCAAAAGTTTGTTTTGCGCTCTTTTTCAGCCAATCAGGATCCAAGGACACTGTGGGCAATGTGATGACATAGGCAGGGGTCACCACCATCTTTCAGAAGGGCATGCAAGTGATTGGCTTGCTTTGGTGGGCGTCACAGGGGGTATAAAAGGGCGTGCACGCTGACTGCCATCTTACTTCTGCCGATCTCAGTATAGGGAGAGGTTGCTGCTGATTCTGTAGGGAGAGCGTTAGGCAGGGAAGAAGACAAAAAAGCTGCTTCTGCTGCTAGCGATTTTGCCTGCACAACACACCAGTCACTGTGTGTGCAGTGCAAGGGGAGGCTATATAGTGGTGTATCAGTGGTGTTGGTTGTTGGGCTGCCTTCTAAGGCTTCCTGACATTCCTGCATTGCTGTTTACCCACTGCTCCGCAAACTGCTTTTTTAAAAGCAATCCCAATTTTTTTTTTTTTGTCCTGCTGAGAAGAAAAAAAAACTGCTTCTGCTGCTAGCGATTTGGCCTGTACAACACACCAGTCACTGTGTGTGCAGTGCAAGGGGAGGCTATATAGTGGTGTATCAGTGGTGTTGGTTGTTGGGCTGCCTTTTAAGGCTTCCTGACAGGCTGGCATTGCTGTTTACCCACTGCTCTGCAAACTGCTTTTTTAAAAGCAATCCAATCTCCCTTATCCGCTAGTCACTTTTGTCACAGCTGTGCCATCGAGCCTGTGACATAGCACTCAGATATCAGTGGGCCTCACACAATCCAAAAGTGTCCAGTGTCCACAAGTGTCTGCAGAAATTCAAAATCTCCCTTATCCTCTCGTCACTTTTGTCACAGCTGTGCCATCGAGCCTGTGACATAGCGCTCAGATATCAGTGGCCCTCACACAATCCAAAAGTGTCCAGTGTCCACAAGTGTGTGCAGAAATTCAAAATCTCCCTTATCCTCTAGTCACTTTGGTCACAGCTGTGCCATCGAGCCTGTCACATAGCGCTCAGATATTCATTGGGCCTCACACAATCCAAAAGTGTCCAGTGTCCACAAGTGTGTGCAGAAATTCAAAATCTCCCTTATCCTCTAGTCACTTTGGTCACAGCTGTGCCATCGAGCCTGTCACATAGCGCTCAGATATTCATTGGGCCTCACACAATCCAAAAGTGTCCAGTGTCCACAAGTGTGTGCAGAAATTCAAAATCTCCCTTATCCTCTAGTCACTTTGGTCACAGCTGTGCCATCGAGCCTGTCACATAGCGCTCAGATATTCATTGGGCCTCACACAATCCAAAAGTGTCCAGTGTCCACAAGTGTCTGCAGAAATTCAAAATCTCCCTTATCCTCTAGTCACTTTGGTCACAGCTGTGCCATCGAGCCTGTCACATAGCGCTCAGATATTCATTGGGCCTCACACAATCCAAAAGTGTCCAGTGTCCACAAGTGTGTGCAGAAATTCAAAATCTCCCTTATCCTCTAGTCACTTTGGTCACAGCTGTGCCATCGAGCCTGTCACATAGCGCTCAGATATTCATTGGGCCTCACACAATCCAAAAGTGTCCAGTGTCCACAAGTGTGTGCAGAAATTCAAAATCTCCCTTATCCTCTAGTCACTTTGGTCACAGCTGTGCCATCGAGCCTGTCACATAGCGCTCAGATATTCATTGGGCCTCACACAATCCAAAAGTGTCCAGTGTCCACAAGTGTCTGCAGAAATTCAAAATCTCCCTTATCCTCTCGTCACTTTTGTCACAGCTGTGCCATCGAGCCTGTGACATAGCGCTCAGATATCAGTGGGCCTCACACAATCCAAAAGTGTCCAGTGTCCACAAGTGTCTGCAGAAATTCAAAATCTCCCCTGTCCTATAGACACCTTGTACCTTGTTTTACATTACTATATAGTTTGTTGGATTTTGTCTACATTTCTACCAAAAATGAGGAAGGCTGGTGGAAGAGGCCGTGGAATTGGGCGGGGGTTGGCAGCTGGTAATGATGGTGTTGGTGGTGGATCTGATGGTAGTGGCAAGAGCAAAATAGGACCGAATGCAGGAGGTGTTGTGCCTGCGTCATCGTCTGGCTACATAAGGCCTCGAACGCTTAGTTTTCTAGGAGTTGGCAAACCGCTTTTAAAGCCAGAGCATCAGGAAAAAGTTTTGTCTTACATTGCTGACTCAGCCTCCAGCTCTATCGCCTCCTCTTCTTCAGTTGTAAAAAGTAAAAGCACTGAGTCGTCATTGGAGGCTCATGTTCATGAACCACACCTTTCCTTGTGTCCTTCACCCCAACCAAGATTGAAGGATGACGCAGGCCATACTACTGATTACTCCATGGAGCTGTTTTCACATACCATGCCTGGATTATCAAGTCAAATGGTGAATTACCCAGGCCAAGATGAATCTGACATGGAGTGCACTGATGCACAGCCGCTGATGGATGATTCTGCTGGTACATTCACTCAGAGCACTACATTGTCCTCACAGTGTACAGAGCCAGATTCTGACCCTGATGAGACTCAGGTGCCCCTTCCCACACACTATACCACCATACACGGTGACACAGAGGAAGGTGCACATGACATAGAAGAGGAGGTGATGGATGACCCAGTTGTTGACCCAGATTGGCATCCATTGGGGGAAGAGGGTGCTGCTTCCAATAGCTCAGATGAGGAGCATCCACAGCAGACATCGACATCGCAACAGCTGTTACCTGGCAGGCCCGGAGCACTCCAAAGACAGGTTCCAAACATCAAAAGAGTTGCTGGACAGCTTGTCCAGAGGGTCAAAAGATCACAGCGTGCTAGGCCGCAAAATGTCTGCCAAAGTAGGAAGAGTGCAGTGTGGCACTTTTTTGACCAAAATCCTCATGATCAGGCCAAGGTTATCTGTAAGAAGTGCGCAAAGACCTTTAGCCGAGGGAAAAATCTGAAAAATTTGAATACCAGTTGCATGCTTAGTAGTGTTGAGCATTCCGATACCGCAAGTATCGGGTATCGGCCGATACTTGCTGTATCGGAATTCCGATACCGACTTCCGATATTTTTTCAATATCGGAATTCGGCATCGGAATCGGAAGTTCAGTTGATTGACGGCCTGACGTCATCATGATGCGCGGTGTGTGCGCATCATGATGCGCCGTCATTTCGGGCCTTCCGGGGGTCTCTGCCGGCCTGCCGGGGGACTGTGCCGGCCTGCCGGGGGGCTGTGCACCCTGTGGGGGTCTGTACCGGCCTGCCGGGGGGCTGTGCCGGCCTGCCGGGGGGCTGTGTGGACTGCCCGGGGTCTGTACCGGCCTGCCGGGGGGCTGTGCCGGCCTGCCGGGGGGCTGTGCAGGCTCCGGGGGGCTGTGCCGGCCTGCCGGGGGGCTGTGCCGGCCTGCCGGGGGGCTGTGCTGATGTCCGGGGGTCTGTGCAAGCATCGTCCGATGGGACTACAAGTCCCATCGGGCGATGCCTGCTACCATGACAGTGATTGACACATTAGCCAATGATGGGACAGTAGTAGTCCCATCATCCGGCTAATGTGTTGAATGTAAAAAAAAAAAAAAAAATTACATGCTACATACATACAACATGCATACTACATATATACTACATGCATGCTACATACATACTGCATGCTACATACATACTACATGCTACATACATACCACATATATACTACATACATACTACATGCTACATATATACTACATGCATGCTACATACATACTACATGCTACGTACATACTACATATATACTACATGCATGCTACATACATACTACATGCTACATACATACTACATATATACTACTTACATACTACATACATACTGCATGCTACATACATACTACATACATACTACATACATGCTACATGCATGCTACATATATACTACATGCTACATACATACCACATACATACTACATGCATGCTACATATATACTACATGCTACATACATACCACATACATACTACATACATGCTACATATATACTACATGCTACATACATACCACATACATACTACATACATGCTACATACATACTACATACATACTACATGCATGCTACATACATACTACATACATACTACATACATGCTACATACATACTACATGCTACATACATACTACATATATACTACATACATACTACATATATACTACATACATACTACATACATACCACATATATACTACATACATACTACATGCATGCTACATACATACTACATGCTACATACATACCACATACATACTACATACATGCTACATATATACTACATGCATGCTACATACATACTACATATATACTACATGCATGCTACATACATACTACATGCTACATGCATGCTACATACATACTACATACATACTACATGCTACATACATACCACATATATACTACATACATACAATACATTCATACAATACATACATAGACATACAGTACATATAACATAGAGTAACATACTTACCAATACTTGTCACATTGTTCCCCGAAGCCATTGTCGTCTACGGAATAAATATTAACATAACAAACCACAAAAATACTCACCCACGATCCGAAGCAGTCCACGAGTGTGTCCCACGACGATCTTGGGTAGAGAACTGCAGCATCAGATGATGCTGCCGTTCTCTACGGGCTGCAGGAATCCAATGACGGAAGGTAGGTATCCTTCCGCACTGTATTCCTCCGCCACTTAAAAAAAAAAAAGTCCCTAGTCTCACTTTATGCCATTGCTGTGTGGGAAATTCCCACACAGCAATGGCATAAAGTGAGACTAGGGACTTTTTTTTTTTTTAAGTGGCGGAGGAATACAGTGCGGAAGGATACCTACCTTCCGTCATTGGATTCCTGCAGCCCGTAGAGAACGGCAGCAACAGCTGATGCTGCAGTTCTCTACCCAAGATCGTCGTGGGACACACTCGTGGACTGCTTCGGATCGTGGGTGAGTATTTTTGTGGTTTGTTATGTTAATATTTATTCCGTAGACGACAATGGCTTCGGGGAACAATGTGACAAGTATTGGTAAGTATGTTACTCTATGTTATATGTACTGTATGTCTATGTATGTATTGTATGAATGTATTGTATGTATGTAGTATATATGTGGTATGTATGTAGTATGTATGTAGCATGCATGTAGCATGCATGTAGCATGCAGTATGTATGTAGCATGCAGTATGTATGTAGCATGCAGTATGTATGTAGCATGCATGTAGTATATATGTAGTATGTATGTGGTATGTATGTAGCATGTAGTATGTATGTAGCATGCATGTAGTATGTATGTAGCATGTATGTAGTATATATGTAGTATGTATGTAGCATGCATGTAGTATATATGTAGTATGTATGTGGTATGTATGTAGCATGTAGTATGTATGTAGCATGCATGTAGTATATATGTAGTATGTATGTAGCATATATGTAGTATGTATGTAGCATGCATGTAGTATATATGTAGTATGTATGTAGCATGCATGTAGTATATATGTAGCATGTATGTAGCATGCATGTAGTATATATGTAGCATGTATGTTGCATGTAGTATGAATGTAGCATGTAATTTTTTTTTTTTTTTTTTTTTTTTTACATTTAACACATTAGCCGGATGATGGGACTACTACTGTCCCATCATTGGCTAATGTGTCAATCACTGTCATGGTAGCAGGCATCGCCCGATGGGACTTGTAGTCCCATCGGACGATGCCTGCACAGACCCCCGGAGCCTGCACAGCCCCCCGGCAGGCCGGCACAGCCCCCCGGAGCCTGCACAGACCACCGGCAGGCCGGCACAGACCACCGGAGCCTGCACAGACCCCCTGGCAGGCCGGCACAGCCCCCCGAAAGGCCCGTACAGACCCCAGAGAGGCTGTACAAGGGCAGGAAAGGGTTTTTCTTATTCCGATACCGGAAGTCCCATAGACTTGAATGGGACTTCCGGTATCGGAATCGGCGATACCGATACTTTTTTTAAAGATCGGCCGATACCATCCGATACGATACTTTGAAGTATCGGATGGTATCGCTCAACTCTAATGCTTAGACATTTAACCAGCATGCACTTGCAAGCGTGGACACAACACCAAAACTCAAGTGCCACATGTGCAACTGATCACAACGAAGGTAGTCAGCAACGCTACATTGTTTCCCCCACTGTAAGCCCACCGGTTAGCACAGCAGCAAATGTTGAGGTGTCGTTGCAAGGCCACAGCAGTCAGGGAATCCCACTGTTATATCAACGAAAGACTGATTCTAGGCCATCAGAAAGAACACCAACTCCATCACCATCATCAACCCTCTCTCAGTCCGCCCTGTCCACCGCTACTTCCACCATATGCAGCTCTCAAGTCCAGCTCACCCTCCCAGACACTATGAGTAGGTCAAGAAAGTACTCAGTCTCTCATCCGCGTACACTGGGTTTGAACACCCACATTGCCAAACTAATCTCGTTTGAGATGATGCCCTTTCGGTTGGTGGAAAGCACAGCTTTCCGTGAACTCATGGCCTATGCAGTACCACGCTATGACCTACCCAGTCGCCACTTCTCTCGCAAAGCCATCCCAGCCCTCCACCATCATGTGAAAGACCGCATTGTCCATGCACTCAAGCAGTCAGTGAGCGGAAAGGTGCACCTCACAACTGATGCATGGTCCAGTCGGCATGGCCAGGGCCGTTACGTGTCCATCACTGCGCACTGGGTTAATGTGGTGGATGCAGGGTCCACAGGGGACAGCGGTGGTGGGACAGTGCTGCCTAGCCCATGGTATAGGAAACAGTTGGCTGTAGGCGTTCGACCCTCCTCCTCCTCCTCCTCCAGAAGCGAAAGCTCGTCCACAGAGCGCAGTCGTACGAGCACTCCATCTGCAGCTGCCACTGTTGCACACGATGTGTCCCCCTATCGAGCAACTAGTGGAAAGCGTTAGCAGGCTGTGTTGCAGATGATGTGTTTGGGCAACAGACACACCGCCGAGGTGCTGGCCGAGTACTTGAAGCGACAAACTGAGTCATGGCTGGGCAGTGTACATCTTGAGGCAGGCAAGGTAGTTAGTGATAACGGCCGTAATTTTGTGGCAGCCATAGCCCTTTCAAAACTCAGCCATATACCTTGCTTGGCTCACACCTTGAACCTGGTGGTGCAGTGCTTCCTCAAAAATTATCCGGAGTTAACAGCCCTGCTCCAGAAGGTGCGAAGACTGTGCGCGCACATCCGCCGGTCGCCTGTACACTCCGTTCATATGCAGAAGCTGCAGCGATTGCTCCACCTTCCCAACCACCGCCTCATTATCGACATTGCAACAAGGTGGAACTCCACCCTGCACATGGTGGAGCGGCTGTGCGAGCAGAGGCAGGCCATAATGCATTTGTGGGAGGATACACGGCCAGGCACTTTGAGAGCAGACATGGAGTTGACAGGTGTGCAGTGGTCGAAGCTGAAAGACCTCTGTAAAGTCCTTCAGTGTTTTGAGGAATGCACACGGCTGGTAAGTGCAGACGACGCCATCCTAAGCATGAGCATCCCACTTATGCGTCTGCTCATGCAAACTTTGACGCACCTTAAGGAGCAGTCGTCTGCAGCCAATGTTGATAAGGAGGAAGAGGAGGAGGGAATCCTTGATGACATTCAGCCATTGTCTGCTCAGGGACCTCTCCTGGACGAGGTGGAGGAAGAAGAGGAGGAGGAGGAGGATGATGGGGATGATTACTTAGGGGAGGAGGATGCATCTCATGGGGCAAGTGAAAATGTTGGCGTGGCAAGGTCTGGTACAGGGTTTGTGCGTGACTGGAGGGATGTGGATTTGCCAGAAAGTGCTCCTCCAACCAGCACTCGCAGTGTATCATTGACACCGGGAACATTGGCCCACATGTCAGATTATGCCTTGCAGATCCTAAAAAGGGACCCACGCATTGCCAAAATCATGAACGATGACGACTACTGGTTGGCCAGCATCCTGGATCCACGCTATAAAGGCAAATTACAAAACATCATGCCACAGGAGAACCTTGACCTAATATTGGCTAATAAACAAGCAACTCTGGTAAATCGGTTGCTTGAGGCATTCCCAGCACACAGCAGCGGTGATGGTTCTCACACGAGCCGTACGGGCCGGGGGCAGCTTGGCAGAGTTGTTCGTGGTGCACACAGCAGAAGTGGCGTTAGCGACAGGGGTTTCATGACAATGTTGTGGACTGATTTTTCAAGTACAGCTCACACAACTGGTAATACTGCATCGATGGAAAGTGACAGGAGACAGCAGTTGTCAACTATGGTTACAAACTACTTTTCCTCCCATATCGATGTTCTCCCACACAGGTCATTCCCCTTTGACTATTGGGCCGCTAAACTGGACACCTGGCCTGAATTGGCACAATATGCCTTACAGGAGCTCGCTTGCCCAGCTGCAAGTGTGCTATCGGAAAGAGTCTTCAGTGCAGCTGGATCAATCCTGACAGAAAAAAGGACCCGTCTGTCAACCCAAAATGTGGATGATCTAACCTTCATTAAAATGAACCACGCATGGGTTTCCAAGGATTTTGTCCCACCTTCCCCTGATGACACATAGGGTGACAGAAAAATGGCTTGCTTTGGTCCACCTCTTCCTGGGACTTGACCTATTTCACCTTTTGCATCAGCTGAATGTCCAACATCAACATATGCCACTTTCTAAAACTCCCTAACTGTGCTGCCTCCCCCCCCCCATGGCCGGGGTCACCACCTAGCGCACGACACCGTGCGAATGCCGTTGCCCTGGACAGGTGGGTAGGCCGACTCTTGGGCGCGGGCACTGGCACAGGGTCCTTCATAGTGCAATCAAGTGTCTCTGACGGTGGTGGTGCACACCCGCCGTCAGACACACCGCCGTACTATGAGGGGCCCAGTGCCAGTACCGACGCCCACGAGTGGGCCCCCTTGCTTGGGCAGGGCCCCAGCATTTGCAATCTTTACCTGTCCCTGCTCCTCCGCTGTGTAGTCTGGGCCGTCAAATCCATACTGTGCCTGACACCGTCTGAGCCTGCCTCCTGATGTATAGACATATATTTTGAATGTGTACGCTATCCATAAATGTTATCTGGGGATACGGTACCCTTTCTAACCTTTGTGCAATCATGTGCAATCCATACTGGGCCTAACACCATCTGAGCCTGCCTCCTGATGTATAGACATATATTTTGAATGTGTACGCTATCCATACATGTTATCCGGGGATACGGTACTCTTTCTAACCTTTGTACAATCACGTGCAATCCATACTGGGCCTAACACCGTCTGAGCCTGCCTCCTGATGTATAGACATATATTTTGAATGTGTACGCTATCCATACATGTTATCTGGGGATACGGTACCCTTTCTAACCTTTGTGCAATCACGTGCAATCCATACTGGGCCTAACACCGTCTGAGCCTGCCTCCTGATGTATAGACATATATTTTGAATGTGTACGCTATCCATACATGTTATCTGGGGATACGGTACCCTTTCTAACCTTTGTGCAATCACGTGCAATCCATACTGGGCCTAACACCGTCTGAGCCTGCCTCCTGATGTATAGACATATATTTTGAATGTGTACGCTATCCATACATGTTATCCGGGGATACGGTACCCTTTCTAACCTTTGTGCAATCACGTGCAATCCATACTGGGCCTAACACCGTCTGAGCCTGCCTCCTGATGTATAGACATATATTTTGAATGTGTACGCTATCCATACATGTTATCTGGGGATACGGTACCCTTTCTAACCTTTGTGCAATCACGTGCAATCCATACTGGGCCTAACACCGTATGAGCCTGCCTCTTGATGTATAGACATATATTTTGAATGTGTACGCTATCCATACATGTTATCTGGGGATACGGTACCCTTTCTAACCTTTGTGCAATCACGTGCAATCCATACTGGGCCTAACACCATCTGAGCCTGCCTCCTGATGTATAGACATATATTTTGAATGTGTACGCTATCCATACATGTTATCTGGGGATACGGTACCCTTTCTAACCTTTGTGCAATCACGTGCAATCCATACTGGGCCTAACACCGTCTGAGCCTGCCTCCTGATGTATAGACATATATTTTGAATGTGTACGCTATCCATACATGTTATCCGGGGAAACGGTACCCTTTCTAACCTTTGTGCAATCACGTGCAATCCATACTGGGCCTAACATCGTCTGAGCCTGCCTCCTGATGTATAGACATATATTTTGAATGTGTACGCTATCCATACATGTTATCTGGGGATACGGTACCCTTTCTAACCTTTGTGCAATCACGTGCAATCCATACTGGGCCTAACACCGTCTGAGCCTGCCTCCTGATGTATAGACATATATTTTGAATGTGTACGCTATCCATACATGTTATCTGGGGATACGGTACCCTTTCTCACCTTTGTGCAATCACGTGTAATCCATACTGGGCGTGAGAACGGCTGGCGAGCTGTTAAGCAAGCTACAGCACCTGTGGTTTGCACACGTAAGTTTTTTATTTTTTCAGGAATGACGGTTAGGCCTAATTCCGGAACTGCGGTTGACCTGCACTTACTGGGAAATCATTGTTCGCGGGTAATAATTGTAATCAGTGATCCCCATCACTAACGTTGTTCAGCGGGTTATCTGCACCTGTAAGCGACAAACGCTGGCCTTTTCAGTGTAGCGCACATGCAGCCACGGACATGTAAGGGCATGACACACCAGTTATTGGCCAATCTCATGTGCCAGAGCCTCACGTGTCCCTCTAGTAAGCCGGACTCGGACCGCGGGGCATGACGGAGTCTCATTCGTTAACAGAATTAAGCTTGCAATGTGTGCATCTGTTCTGTAGCTGGCATGGTTGAGGTTTCCCAGGTGGAGTCAAATTTAACCGTAGGCTCCACTCCTGGTGGTGCCCTTCTGGATATTCCTTTAAGGTTCAGCTTTGTAACCATACTGCCCACGTAAAACAAACACTTTGCCTTCATGAACGCTGTTTGGAGGGTCATGACTCGTGGGAATAACGCCGCCCAATCAGTTAACCTGCTAGAGAGATCGTTCGTTGCTCCCAAGCATGACATCACACTCCCTAGGAAGAAGGTAATGCCACTGTGGCGACCGTACTCCTGGGGGCGACACAAGTGCACTGATGCCCAGCCACTACTCGATGAATCTGCTGGTACATTGATCCAGACCACTACATTCCCCTCGCACGCTACACGACCTGAATCTGACCCTGATGAAACTCAGGTTACCCTTCCCATATACAGTTCCATCTTACACGGTGACAAAGAGGAAGCTGCAGATGAAAGTGCAGGTTCGGCCCACCCGCCATCAGACACACCACCGTACTATCAGGGGCCCTGTGCCAGTGCCGTCGCCAATGAGTGGGCCCCCCCTGCTTGCTCAGGATCACAGCACTTGCAAAGTTGAAATACTGTGCAGTGAGATGGAAGATGGGGACGACGAGGAGTCCAGACAAGTACAGGGACTCCCTAGCGAGGAGACTTATTTGATTGTTTTCAATGTTGGGACAGCAATTTTTGGGGAGCACTATACTCTGGAGAATGATAGATGGGGCCCACCATACACTGGAACATTCCAAAGGTGGACATCAGACACTGGAGCAGCATTTACAGGGCCCATTATACACTAGAGCATTAGAAATGGGGCCCATTATGTTTGGAGCATTATTTGGGCCCATAAGACAGTGGAGCTTCATCCATGGGGACCAACATATACTGTAGCATTATGTGGAGCTCATCATATACTGTTTCAAACATTATATGGGACCAATGATTCTGTATGGAGAAATAGATGGGCCTCGTCATGAGATGTAAAAAGTGAGGTATTTTTCATTGTACTATACCGCTATTTCTCTGCCGTATCGGAGCATGATGAGTTGTGGTATGTGTTAAAGGGGCGCTCTTTCGCCCAGGGCACATGAAAACCTGCAGCCAGCCCTCCCCCCCCACAACATTAGCCAAATAACCCCCATTTTTCAGTGCGTAACTTGTATTATGAAGTTAATTAAGGTTGACAAGCTTAAGTAAGAAGAATTGATGCTTTTGGCATTCAAATGGGCACTGTAGGTGTGTTTCCTGTCCTCCTCTCACTGCCGACTTTTATTCCCCATTGACTTACATTGGGTTTAGTGTTTCGGGACGACCCCGACTTTTCCCTATAATCGGACGATCTTGCTCGACCCGACTTTTGGAAAAGTCGGGTTTCACGAAACGAAACTCGACCCTAAAAAAACAAAAGTCGCTCAACTCTAATGGTGCCCATTATACTGTATGAAGTAATATATGGTGCCCATTATACTGTATGAAGTAATATATGGGGCCCATTATGCTGTACGAAGTAATATATGGTGCCTATTATTCTGTATAAAGTAATATATGGTGCCCATTATACTGTATGAAGTCATATATGGGGCCCATTATACTGTATGAAGTAATATATGGGACCCATTATGCTGTATGAAGTCATATATGGGGCCCATTATGCTGTATGCAGTAATATATGGGGCCCATTATACTGTATGTAGTAATATATGGGGCCCATTATACTGGATGAAGTTATATATGGGGTCCATTGTACTCTATTAAGTAATATATTGAGCCTATTATGCTGTATGAAGTAATATATGGGGCCCATTACACTGTATGAAGACATATATGGGGCCCATTATACTGTATGAATTAATATATTGGGCCCATTATACTGTATGAAGTAATATATGGTGCCTATTATGCTGTATGAAGTAATATATGGGGCCCATTATACTGTATGAAATAATATTTGGGGCCCAATATACTGTATGCAGTAATATATGGGGCCCATAATACTGTATGGAGCATTATGTGGGGATAGGTGATGACTTTCTATTTGTTGTGGATCAGACCGCTGGGACCCCCATGATCCTGGGAAACGTAGCTTTGAAGAGCACCATGTAAATGGAGTTGTGGTCGATCATGCGCACTGTGGTGCTATTCACATGCGGCTCTTCAAATAACTCCTTAAAGAGAGTGATGATGGGGATGACAAAGTATAGCAAAAATTCACTGATCGGGGTGATGAGTGCTATAGTTTGTGGGCTGGTGGGGTTTGTGTGGCAGGGCTGCATTTTTGTCCCAGTCTGGCCCTGTGCCAGGCCTACCATTGCCATTATTGACCCTTGTTCTGGATACTTCTGTGTTGTTCTTGTATGTGCGTGTGATGGCGCTGACATCCTTGTGTTTGGAAACCTTTTTTTCTATTTATCTAAATCAAAACGTCCACTATTGTACTCAGTTTTACAGGATAGATATAAAAATCTACTTGGGGGGCGGGGGCGTCATTTTTCTGCTCGCCTCAGGCAGCAGATAGGGTAGGTTCACCACTGACCAGACTCCACAATGCCGATGAGCTGAAGGCTGCTATTAAAGCAACCTGGGCTTCCATAACACCTCAGCAGTGCCACAGGCTGATCACCTTCATGCCACGCCGCATTGATGCAGTAATTGATGCAAAAGGAGCCCTGAACAAGTACTGAGTGCATTTACTGAACATACATTTCAGTAGGCCAACATTTCGGATTTTAAAATCATTTTTCAAGCTGGTGTTATAAAGTATTCTAATTTACTGAGATAATGACTTTTGGGTTTTCATTGGCTGTAAACCATAATCATCACCATTAACAGAAATAAACACTTGAACTAGATCACTTTGTTTGTAATGACTCTATATAATATGAGTTTCACTTTTTGCATTGAAGAACTGAAATAAATGAACTTTTTGATGATATTCTAATTTTGTGAGAAGCACCTGTATATTGGAAAATCAATGTCCTGATCCTGGTATATACCTGATATTAAAAAAAAGCATTTTACAAGTCCAAATATAGGACAAGAACTCTTGAGTCCAAGTATATTCAGTCTCCGCCGACCCAGCCTGACTGATAGCTGCAGCCTGTCCTGAGCAGTGTGAGATCTCAACAGCTGCAGGGAACGCAGGCATCAAGGAGCTACGTAGGGAGAGATTGGAATCAAATTTTCATAAAGGCATAAAAGCAGTTTTGATATGGACTTTCAAAGTAAGTACAACAGCCTGATCAGGTCTACAAGATCTATTTTAATAATGTATTGCGTTTGCATTCTGAAATCTGGTGACAGATCTGTTTTAAAATTCCTAACAAATATCCAGGAGTATAACTGCTTCTCCTCCCGCTGGTCTTGATGTGAACTAATCTGATAGAAACTGTGGAAAGTTTTATAGACTTTTCCAATCTGCTTTTGGGGCAAAGAAGGCATAAGTTAAAAAACAGTTTTACTTCGTTAACTTCATTTTATGACAAGGATGAATGATCACCTAGCAATACATTTCATACATAACGTTCATAAAATGTTGAACACTGTCTTTGCTACCACCTTTATTTGCAGATTAAATTAATTTTTGCAGCCCATTATTTATACGGAAATCTGCACATTGTATTTTGCTTTGTTGTCAGTGAGGGGTGATATATCGGGTGTGATGCTGAAGTGAGATCATTCATTTATTGTACAAGATGATTTCAGTATTCAATTAGACTTTGAGTGAGCAGATGTGTATAACAGGTGGCAGTGCCGGCCCCACGCCAAAGGTTAACACAGGATTGAGTGTGATGGCCCCGGAATAGACATTTTCCAGCTATTTTTCTCAAGTCTACTGACTATACTGTTGTCAGACTTACCAAGATTACATTATATTTTCACAAGCAAAAGTGTTTTCTATAAAAAACCAAACCAGTAAAATGTAATATTAAGACCTTGTTCACACGGTCAGTATTTGGTCAGTATTTTACATCACTATTTGTAAGCCAAAACCAGGAGTGTAACAATAATAGAAACACATCACCACTACTGTATTTATCACCCACTCCTGGTTTTGGCTTACAAATACTAATATGAAATACTGACCAAATACTGAATGTGTGAATGTGGCCTAATATTATATCATGAAGATATGAACACACCGAAAGGGTTGAAAAAGATTCTAAAGGGAACCTGTCACCAGAAAAAACACTATTAACCTATAGATATGGGGTTAATCTGCAGGTTAATGGCGTTATTAACTTAATTGAACTCTGCAGGGAGAAAATTAACTTTATTTTCCCCCCGCAGCAGTCACTGGGCGGAGCCGGAGCGGGTTCAGTGATTGGCTGAAACTATTAATTTTCTATTGGAAACTATTTCAGGAAACTCTCACTCTTTTTTTTTGGGGGGGGGAGGGGGTTGGGAAAAGTGTTTGTTTCCTAAAGCAGTATTGAAGAGTTTTTAAAGCACTTTGGAAAATAACTTTTTAGCCTTTTGATTGGACATTGCTTAGTTTGGAGTGGATTCCATCAAGAGTTGTTTCAAAAAAGTGCCATGCACTTTCATTTTTTTACCAGTTGATTATCAAAACTTGTTGCAGAGGAATGAGAAGCTTGAAAGACTGAACAGCAGAATGGTTTTACAATAAAAATGAATAGGAAGGGTTGATTTTCAGGAGTTCTTGAAGTTGACCTACTCCAAAAAAAGTCCTCAAAAAACTGTGTGCACATACTCTAAAATGCAGAATGGGAGGAGACTTGCATTATTTCATCCCTTTATTTCCTATGTGCTGAGAGATAGACAGACATAGATACAGCAAAAATAATCTGACTTTGTGTTTCAATAGGGAACTTACCAAATAATAATGTCCTGTGATTACAGCAGCATCAGCACTGATTTGATAAGAATGGCGAAGAGGGAAGTGTAATGACAGCTATGTAGCTTTCCTGTAGAAAAAGTGACAGGTGATTGCTCTTAAGCTTAGCTGCACCTGTATAATTCTTGATAATAATCGCAGCATCTCATGAGTAAATTATGAAGAAAGAAAGGGCTGGAGGATTAAGGGCTTACAGAGCATGGTTCCCACTAAGCTCTGTCCTCTGGAAATAAAGATGTTAAAACCCCACATTAATGAGGGCAATAAGCCTAGCTACAGCTCTACTTGTATTCAAAGAGGGGAACTTTTAACTCCATGGCTCCCAAAGTTCAAACCTTGGGCAGCGTGGTGGTAAATGGCTACTACATGATCTTGTTCAGTTTATTGCTGCAAATCACATGACAAATGGCAACCACGTATGGATGGGGCATTGGCCTTGTGTGGTTGTTGGAAAATGGAAACACAATGTTAGAGGGAAGAAGGAGCATTGCTTTGAGGACAAACAATTTTGACCCTATCATGCATGACAGTATCCATTGTGATAATTAATAATAATAATAATAATAATAATAATAATCTTTATTTATATAGCGCCGACATATTCCACAGTGATTTACAGTTTAACAGTTTCAAAACACAAGTCATAAGTAACAATACAATAGCTAAAGCAAAATAAGACGACCCTGCTCGTGAGAGCTTACAATCTACAATGAGGTGGGGGAGATACAAAGTACAGGTGTGTAGTTACAATGAAGGTCCAGCCATCTTGAGGGAGTGAGGGATAGATGGAGACAGTAAATGGGCTACACACGCACACTTACACATAAAATGACTGTGATTAGTGAACGTGATAGGCTGCTCTGAACAAATGTGTTTTGAGGGAGCGCCTGAAGCTATGCAAATTGTGGATAGTCCTATTTTCTTGGGGTAGAGCATTCCAGAAGATTGTAGCAGCACAGGAGAAGTTTTGGAGTCGGGAGTGGGAGGTGCGGATTAGTGCAGAGGTTAATGAAAAGTTGTTTGCCGAGCACAGCGGTCGGTTAGGCCGATAGACAGAAATGAGGGAGGAGATGTAGGGGGGGTGCTGCACTGTGGAGAGCGTTATTGGTGAGAACAAGTACTTTGAATTGGATCCTATAATAAATGGGCAGCCAATGTAAGGACTGGCGAAGAGTGGATGCATCCGAGTACCGATTAGCCAGATGGATGACCCTGGCTGCTGCATTAAGTATGGACTGGAGATAATTAGATATATTAAATTTATTAAAACCTATACATTGATGATTGATGGAATGTCAATGATTTCCACGCAGTATAAAAGAAAAACAGGTGGCCGAATGCATAAAAGATAAACTTTCAAAGTATTTTCCAAGTTAAGAACGGAAAGTCTAATATGAGATCATCTCAAGACTCTTAATCAAGACCAACCCATGGCCCAAAGCAATAAATATTGTGTAAATACAGATCTTTCCTATTTATTACTCAGCATTCCTGTAGTGCGCACAATTATATTATAATGCCCTTGTCAGCTATTGCAACTGTCAAGGACTCTTTGCATTTCTCCAACAAATGTTTTTAATTATAGCAGAGCTGCACATCACACATTCTGTTTATTTGGGTCTTAGGACTAGGCTGCAGCTGCGGCTCGCGAGAGTTCCACGATAATTTGCCCTCAGGGATATTATGAGAAAAAATTTATCTGAAATCTCTCTAGCAAATTATGCTAAATTAAACAAAGTGATCATTATTGTTTTATACAAGTGTAAGATTACATTAAATGTTTTTCCCCACAAGCTGCAGGATGTGCCATATTTTTCTGCTAGGTACTGTAGGTGTCCAAATTGTGGGTGAATGTGTCCCCTGAACAATATTTCACTATATGATGCAGCTGAGTCATGGTGGAGATTGGATGGTAAGGTTACACATGAGCACATTTGTCTGCATTCACGTCAGGAGGAGTTGTAGAAACCAGCCATGTTTGGACTTGATTGAAAAGCTACTAACCAAGACAGCAGTTAGAGTAATCTTGAGTAAAGAGAGAGAGAAAAAGAGCCACGTTACTGAAGGACAGAGTGATATACCAGAAACAGATCCTGACACAGGATGCCTATAACTCAGAGAGGTAATGGGTCAGAACAAGACAGTGAACTGAGATGAAGAGAGTGTTCTGGGCTGGAGTTGCAAAGCATCAGTACCAAGCTAAGTACTGGCCATATTGGCAAAACAGTTCACTTGAGGGGAAAGAAGAAAAGGACTCCCATTAACTGGACTGTAGTACCAAGCTGGATATGTGGTATTATTCGGTCACTATGTGGTGGTAATATGTGGTCTGGTCATAGTGTGGTGGTATTTGTCCCTTGTATGTGGTATTATTTGGTCACTGTATGATGTAATATTGTGATCTGGTCATAGTGTAGTGGTCTTTGTCCCTTGTATGTGGTATTATTTGGTCACTGTATGATGGTAATATGTGATCTGGTCATGGTATGATGGTATTTGTACCTTGGATGTGATATTATTGGTCATTTTAATAAAATGTATGACACATTCCCTTAAATAAAAATATATCTAAAAAGAGTATTGGATATTTTAACAACTTTAAATAGAGTAGAGTAGGACCCTGCAAAGAGAGTCTACCTTGTCATGGTGGCAGGCTTAAAAAAATCTTTTCCCCAAAATAAAAGTTCATGGCTATGTGTGTGATATGGTGTTTGATGGGAACTGCTAATGTATGATTGGTGAAGATGCGGTGCAGAAGTGGAGTTTTTCCAAGAGTGAGTGGTGGGAATGTGGAAGGTTCAAGGGGTGGAGGCAGAGCTGGGGTGGAGTCTCAAAGGGGTCCAAACATTTTGCCAGCATGTGGCCATAAAATTCCTGGTGGCAGCTCTGTACAAGGGGATGGTGAGTACTGCACAATAAAAAACAAAACTATGCCTGGGGACAAAAATTATCTTAAAGTGGACAATCTCTTTAATTAATAGACAAATGGCAAATATTAGCACAGTCTCTAGGAAGTTATAGAATACTTGAAACACTTTCCAATGCTCCAGCATCCCTTTTAGTTTATAGTTTTATTTTCCTTTCTTATTTAGACATCTAAAGTTGTCTAATGTACACTAAAGCTGTTAAATAGGAGCAAGCTGGCTCTGCTCATTCTGTTACAATCTACACAACAAACTTAGTAAGTGAACTACAGAACAGGATGAGCCAGCCTATTTTGAGTGGTCTTGTAGGCAATGACAGAACTGTAATATTTTCATTTTCTTTCTTAATTTTTGGGATATTGACATATACCAATCAGTGGTAGAGGCGTGGTTGGACTACATGGCAGCAGCCCAAGTAGTCCTGTAGTGATAATCTCCTGCTAATAAAACGGTGATTTTAGAAAAACTACACTAAAAAGCCCAGTAAGTGACATCTCTGAAATCAAAGTCTCTGACTCTTCATTATGTGCAGGGCAAAGCAAAGTACATGAGATTGGGGGTGCTGTGTGGATGATGTAGGAGACATCATCCACATGAAGAAGGACAGGAAGATGGCTATTCCGGGGAGAAAGGAGATGTCAAGAAAGACCAGTGATGTCCATTTGACTGGACCTTGCCATATGAGAGGATTCTAAAAGGTATTTTTGGGCTATGCAGAAGGGGTTGTGGACTTATATAAAGATTAAAGAGGATGTAAAGGTGGGGGCCATACATTGGGAAAACCTGGTGACAGGTTCCATTTAAAGGGCTTGTGCTTCCTCCTTTTCTTTTCTTCAAAAAAATGACTTGAATGTCTAAAATTGTTGCAACCATCAAATGTATTACCAGTTTAACGCAAGCTCATACTGCCAAAGGAGGATGTAGAAGAACTGGCAACGCTGCAGAAGAGTGATGAGGGAATGATATTTGCTATTTTGTAATATGAGATATAAGCCAGAACCATGGGTATAAAAAAACATAGTCTGTGAAGGAAGCTCCCAAATAGCATGGGGAAAATGTCAAAAGACCAAAAAATGGAACCTTTGAACCCCAACAAGGTATAGATTTCATATAAAAAGTGTAAATTTTATTAAACATGTTAAAATAAGTAACAAAAAAATCACACAAAAACATACATGGAAAAGATAAATATATAAGGTATTACAAGTACCGAAGGATGATGAAAATTTGCAAAAATTGACACAAGTTGTAAATTGTGACAAATGGGGTTGACCAACCACTGTAGAAACCTCAGATATGAGAGCAAAAGTGAGTGTTGTTAAGCCCAGAGTAAAATGTAGAGGGACTCACATGGAATAAGTGATGGATGCATATACACAGTGAGCAACACCCAACCTAAAGAGAGATTTCAAAGTCCTTTTTTTGCAATTTTTACTTAATCTGTGTGGTTATATAAGCACCTCTATATTACTGTGAAGTACTGATTGTCTATGTGTACTGTAACAGCACCATGTAAATGTACATGATCTTCTTCATGTACATTTTTGTGGGATTATTTTAACATGTTTAACAAAATTTATACTTTTTATATGAAATGTATACCTGAACTCGAACGCGGACCCCATTCAGATAAATGGGAGGCCCAAACATTCGTAGTTTGCATTGCTGCCATTTGCATGACAGCGCGGCAGACACAGGCTTTGATCGGCAGATGACAACATGAGCCAGAAGCTGAGACTGGTGGTAAAAAGGTTACCTCCAGTTATAGGCATTGGCTGATGAGAGAGTGCTACTCCCATCAGCCTATACCTGGTGTCGCTCATAAAAGTGAGATCAAGAGCCGCTGATGGGAGTATTTATGAGCCAGCTCCTCTACCGGAAATTAGAAAAAAAAAGATGTGGGGTCTCTTCTATGTTTGATAACCAGAGCAGGAAAAACTAACAGCTGCAGGCTGCAACCCTCAGCTGTCAGCTTTATCATGGCTGGTTATCAAGAATAAAGGGATCTCATGCCGTTTTTTAAAATTATTACAAAAATTAAAAAAAAAATGACCCATAGTCATAGACCCATTTTTGACAACCAGCCAAGCTATAACAAACAGCTTGGTATTCTTAGACAGGTAAGGGGTCATGGATATAGGTCCCCTCAGTCTTAAAAAAAAAAGCAGCCTACAGTCACCCCAGAAAAGGCGAATCTATTTGCCCGGCTTTCCCCACTTGCCCTGGTGCGGTGAAAGTGGTGTAATGTTTGTGGGGTTGTTTTATGGCCGCTGACATCAATCCCAGAGGTTAGTAAATAACCATTACTAATCCCATAGTTAGATTGTAAAAAAGACACAGCCAGAATAAAATTCTTTACTTGAAATAATGACACAGACTCCATTATTTAAAGTAAAAATAAAAAAGCAAAGTTATACTCTACTTTATGCCTAATCCATTGAAACCCATGTCATCTGTAAAAAAGCAGAAAATAATAAGCAACCATACAACCATGATACTCACCTTTACGTCTAACCCACCGATGTCCATGTCCCCTGTAAAAAATAAAATTAATAAACATTCATATCCCTCATCTGTCCAACGTAAAGATAATCCATGCTGTCCCACGACAATCCCAACGATTTGAAGACCAGTCACATCAGTGATGCAACCGCTATCCCCACTGGCCGGAACATGTGTAGGTTTTGTACTGTGGGCTTTAAATTAATACAGGCTGTATAGTATATGACAAAAGATTAATGTTAGGAATTCTAAATATGCATATTGTACAAAGAGGTCGGAAACAGAAACTGAGCACCCTTGAGCAAAAACTGTGTATGGGTCCCCAACTTTAAGTAACACGTCATACAATGAAAATAAGTTGTATCATGTAAGAACACAGCATAATTTGGGAATCTCCTTATTCAGGTGGGTTGTGAGGCCTCCTTTCTAGCGCTATTTACTGAGGTACTTGCTGCTGTGAACTCTATTCAAGTCCCTCTCTCTGTCTGCTACTTAGGTAGAACTTCATTCGCATGAAAGGCAGCTTTAGCCTGCTTCAGGGATTGCTCCTCTCTGGTGTCTCCGGCTCACACGTGCTGCTGTGTCATCGAGTATCAGTTGGGGACAGAGGATCTGTGGTCTTCTGTCCTCCGGATTCTGCTGCTGGGGTTTTAGTACCCACACAGCCTCGGACTCTGGAGTCCGGTCTCTGGCGCTCAAGCCTGGGGGTGAGCTCAGCTATAGCTCCTGTCCCCAGCTTCTCTCCATACGTCTTTTCTCAACCCTGTTCAGGCACTAACTACTAACTTCCTACTTCTGACCAGAGAGCAGCTCCCCAGATGTCGAGTTTAGAGCTCCCTCAGCTGGCCTTGAGCAGTAACTGTGCTGTATGCTGGAACTAGCTGGTAAGGGGATTCTTTCTTTGCTTCCAGGCATGACATCACTCTCCCCTGGAGGGAGGCAAGGCCATTGTGGCAACAGAACTCCTGGGGTGCCACACACACAAGACACAAACATCACCACGCACCATGCTCACATGACACACACTTCACACAAGCATCATGGACACCCGTCACACAAGCACCATACACACATCACAGACATAAAACAATTGCAGTGTACACAAGTACAGGATATACACAACACAAGCTGTTATATGAAGCTTGGTTTTGTTAGGCTTTGTTCAAAGATCACAGTTCCTTCAGTTGAATATGGAAAGCAGTACTTTGTACCTGATTTAATGTACCACAAATTAAATGCCACCTGGCAGTCATCAAGGATTTATATAAGGGTCAATCATGGTTCTGTTGAAGTTTTCGTTGGTACAAATAGATCTCCATGCTGTGCTGTTCTTGCTGTGTGCTGTCAAATATGATGGAGCCTCTGATGGAGGTGCTGAACAAAGCCTCAGGCTTTACAGCAGTTCATGATACAATGTTAGGCACAGAAACAAAAAGAAATGATTTGAGCTGTCAGGGTGATATGTTAAGGACTCAGGTTGAGGTCAAGGTTCCGGGTGCCCGTTTCAGAATAGCATTCCTAATTCCTTACCAGTTAGCCAGCTGGGCAATTTCATAAATACACCAAACTGATTGATTTCTCCAGTCACCATTTGTACTTTTGGCTTTTCTGTTTACATTTAGCTGTAATATTATATGATTTTAGCCTTTTTTAAATGTGCAAATTGCCTCTTCAGAGAGGAAGAGGACTTGAACTCTAGCATTACCTATTGGAAGCAGCGATCCTAAAAGTCATTATCAACCCTTTAACGAGCCTGCCATAAAACAGACTAAAAGACAAACCAGAAACTCAATTTGCAGACACTGTGTTTCAGGGTGTTACCCATCATCAGTGCGAAGAGGAGATCTGATTTTGCTGTATGAGAGGCGTAAGACTGGCATCTAAGGCGTAATGTTTCTCCTTGTGGACAGCAACAAGCCAGGCTTGGCATGTCAGAGTGAGGAGACTTATACACCATGAGGAGACTTATACATCATGCATGCTCATTTGGGAAATTTAATATGCAAATTGTATTTTCAAAGAGGAAGAGAACTTTAGTATCTGCAAATTGAGATTTTTGTTTGGCTTTTACCCTAAGTCTTATGGCAAAGCTCGTTAGAGGGTCGATATTGATTTTTAGGATTGCTATTTCCAATGGATGTAGTTAAAGTTTAAGTCATCTTGCATATTTAATTTCCCAGAGGAGCATGCATGACCTATTAGTCTCCTCACTCTGACATGTCAGGCCTTTCTTGTCACTCTCGACAAGGAGAAAAATGCTTTTGTACTTTGTTTTTTGCGTTCATCAGACAAATTAGATTTTTTACATCTTACAAATTCTTGACAAAACAATAATAAAAATACTCAATAAGTTATTGATTATAGGGAACATGTGACAATGAAATTGTAATCTAATCTGCAGGTACCATAGAGAAGGGGGAGCTGAGTAAATTGATATATAGTTTTGTAGGAAAAGATTTAGCATAAATTGTAATTTATTCATTTTATCCTCTGCTCTTTCTGGGATATTGAGCTCAGTGGGCGGTTCTAATGACACGCCCACCAGGGTCGTGGGGTATGCGGTACCGGGTCGGACAGTTCTTTGGAGAAGTCACGGGGCCGTGACCCGACTCTGTGGCCCTGGCTGTGCCTTAAAATGGGGAATATGTATAAGGGATTTAGCGTGACGCCACCTGTGGTGTTCGGCAATGGATGGCCGACGCTGCACTGCTGGGGCTGGTGGTGACACAGATGGGATGGTTTTGCTCCCCACAGGTGGAGCAAGGCCCCAGGGCTACTGGTTCTGTTTATGTCTGGCTTCGTGTACCTTGTGGTGCAGGACTCAGGGTGCAAGAGATCACTGGAGGACACAAGGGCTGTAGTTTTCTTTTCCTTTACTTAATGGTTGATAGTACAGACCAGGGCACTGGTAACAGACTGTAATGGAGAGCCGGGCAGCCTGGAAGCAATTTTGGATATACCTGGACAAGTAGGTATGGATGCCTTCCTTCTGCGCTGTCCTCCCTTTTTCCTTGCTGCCTAACAGCTCATCCTCCTGCCTCTAACTGTCTCTTTCTGTTTTTAAAAGCAAACCGTTCCCCGCATGACAGGCATCTTGAGCCTATCACAGGTGCTGGTCCTTTGTGTCGGCTCCAGGCTCTGGTATACTGCTGTGCCGCCGGGTATTAGATCGAGCCAGGAGACCTGCAGTCCCCTGCCCTTTGGATTTAACTGCCGGGACTTCAGTACCCACGCAACCATAGACTCCGGTTCTGGTTCCTAGAGCTCAGCTCTGGAGTGCGTTTAATCACATCTCCACTCCCATGGTTCTGCACGACTTCTCTCCTACTGACACCTGGTAAGGGGACCCCTCCTTGCTTCCAGGCATGACATTACTCCCTGTGAGGGAAGCAATGTCACTGTGGCAACCAGACTCCTGGGATACCACACTAAAAGTAACTGATAGTGATCTCTGTATACACACTTATACAAAGTAAGATGTAAGTTACAGTTGGGACCGCCCACTGGACCAAATATTTCAGAAAGAGCAGAGGATAAAATAAATAAATTACAAGTTATACTAAACCTTTTCTTACAAAAGAATGTATCAATCCTCTCAGCTCCTCCTGCTTTTTAACATGATGTCTGCAGATAGGACTGCAATTTCACGATGACAGGTTCCCTTTAGGGATGGAGTCACGCTAGCTTATGGCATCTGATGCGAGAGTCGGATGCTATATGCTAATGACCCTCAGCTCCTGCTCTGCTGCAAGCTGAGTGTCATGCTACTGTGCTCCGATCCTCTCACACATATAGGATCGGAGCACAGCTGCAGAGGAGGCGGAAAAAGTAATTTCTCCATCTTCTCTGCAGCTGGCGTCGGCGTATAGCGCACGGCACTTGGATGATATCCGAGTGCTGTGCATTGTGTCTTTCGCACCCTTAGACTTATATGGGTGCGAGTGAGACGAGTCTTGGATGCACTTGCAGCATGCTACGATTGCTTTTGCATGCCAATTCGGATAGCAAAAGCCAATAAAAGTCTATGGGTCTATGAAAAACATGGATGGCACCAGTGTGCCAAATGTGTGCTATACATATTCAACTTTGCAAAGTATAGAAGAAGCTTTGTAATTTCTTTTTCTTTTGCCTACCATAAAAACACTGATGGCACACTGATCCAAAACAGTATGTTTATATGGACCAGGGAAGCAGAGACCAGTGGGAACCAGGCAAGGAGATCAACTGAAGCTGTAGTGGGCATCAAGGATGGCAATTATCATTGCTTTTATATTTTTAGAAATCAGTCCCTTTGAACTCTTTGAAAAAAAATTATAGCCACCTGGCACCCCCTTTAAGACAGAACATTATATTAGATCACTCCAGCAGACAAGTTATATTACTACAAATCAAATTTAGGAAACACAACATTTATCATCCCCTTCCCCCATTAGTTAGTAAAACTTTGTGAAATATCCAAGCTCTCGGTTAGACATTAGGGGTCATGGATCATTTTAGATTCTACAACTGTTCTATAAATTATTTCAAAGAACTGAAAATCCTGACATTTTTATAGTCGTTGAAAACTATAGCAGTCTTTACAAAAGTAGAATGACAATAGAATTACCGGAAATCTAGCGGTAGGAAAAGCTCCTCATGTAAAGGGATCTGCAGAATACATCAAACTACTGTGGGTCTGACAAAGAGTAACTGGAACACGACCATATTCACATTCTCTAGAGAGGTTATTGAACGAAAAGTGCGCCGTTTGGCTGATACAAGCTGCGATGTCAATATGTTCTGTACTAGAAGGAGACACATCAACCACTTATTCTTCTGGCTTTCTTACAACATCTGGGGACATTGTCAAGGAATAGAATTCAGTGCCAATGTCCTGACTAGGTCCAAAATAGCAATATCAGATCTTGTCTAACATGGTGAGAAGAGCTATTGCCTGGAGACCAAAGTAACTCTTCAATTCAGACCTGGGCTAAAACATTTGTGTGAAGCCGAGATATTTTCATAGTTAACGTCAGTTTTGAGCACTGTAATATTGATGTGCTATTCTTATGGTAGGTTATTAATAACAGATTGTTGGGACTCTGACCTCCTGGCATTCAGCTAATTGAAGTGGCACCAATCTTTCAATTATCAGTAGCTAGGAAGTATCTGGGCCTTAAATTTCAGCGTTTGTTTTATTTCAGCACTGAAATAGCGCCTCTAATATAAGGTGCCTGAACTTAATATTATATTCACCAGCCTCTGTCTTCAGCTCTACCCAGTGGCCATCAGGTCCTGATCGACCATTTTGTGACCACATCTTCCAACTGACCAGAAGTCAGAGATAAGGTTAGTTTCACACTAGCGTATGGCAGAGCTGCGGAGGGATGTGGGCTTCCTCCGTGAAGCTCCGCTCACGGCCGCACCTCCTCCGGTCAGCTCCGCCTACATCGGCATGCGGCCTGTGTACCCTATCTTTAACATTAGGTATGCAGGCCATGCCAATGTATGCGGATACCTCTGCGTGCGTCATTTTGACGGTGCGGTGAACCGCTTGAACGCAACGAGTTGCATTTTGGTGCAGTCGCTGCACCGTCAAAACGACGTATGCGGAGGCATCCGCATACATCGGCATGGCCTGCGCACCTAATGTAAAAGATAGGGTACGCAGGCCACATGTCGACGTAGACGGAGCTGACCAGAGGAGGTGCGGCCGTGGGCGGATCTTCACGGAGGAAGCCTGCATCCCTCCACAGCTCGGCCACAAGCTGGTGAGAAACTAGCCTAACAGTCACAGGCTCCCAATGTAAATCCTTGAGGGACTCATTGTGGCTTACATTGAGAAGTGACCTCCGGCTCGCCCAGCAAACACTGGAGTGATTCACCAGGTCACAACCTGCAGAAGATGACAGGAGCGGCACTGATAACAGAAAAAGACAGCATCTGGTAAGTATGAGACTAAAGGCAGGGAACATAAATTAATGGCACCACAACATTGGTAAAATAAAGTTAGGGTAAAGGATTCTGTCAGCAGGATTTCACACCGAAAACTATTTATAATTGTAGGTATTTCAAAAATAAGTCCAGCAATACCATTACATGGCCAGTCAATTTCTCCGTTACTGAAAAATCAGTGTTGGATTGTTATGCAAATGGCTATGGTAGATTTGAAGCCTCTATCACTCCAGCTCTATGCTCCGAGTCATACAGCACAGAACCTTTAATAATGCTTTGGCTATGATCAGTATGGCAGCATTATCACTACTGTATATGTTGGTTGTGGGTGTGGACTGGTGCAATCTGTCTCTTATAATGCAATAGTATTATATTGAAGTTATTATCACAATATTAATAATCTTATATACAGTAGAGGTATCATTCGTGATATTGGTATTGTAGTAAATCTTTCCTTCAGGCAGGGTAATATTTGGAGCAGAGACCTCAATCTGCAGAAGGTAACAGGGATATCATGCACATATGTGCTTTCAAATGCTAGGGCTGAATTTCAATCCTTGTTCATTCCTGATAGCAGAACAAGTGATATATCATCTTCCATAAGATGCAGTAATGAACCTTTAAAACTTTATTATATTCATTCCTAATCTCTTATACATTATGATATCAATGATCATCTTCATTGTTTGCTCATAATGGTGACTGTGTATTATTATCACAAGCCTGACCCCGAGAGTTCATTACCACATGGAAGGTGGTAATACCATAAAGGATGATATTGAGCTTGACTAAGAAGGCCCATGAAAGGGGCTCACATTTTGGGTAGAAAGGACCTGCCGATGGTTATAGCAGCTTGTGTAATACGCTGGGTGGTGGAGGAAGTTTGTCAACGGTGAAGACAATGTGAACTGACAAAGCCCCTACCCCTCATAACAAACGGCTCCCACCCAAGTGATCCGGACATTCGCACCACTGCATGTGCTAATGATGGACTACCTGATGTTCAGTTTGTCCCACAATGGTTACGAGTACTGACTGGTAATGACCAACCACTTCACTAAATTTGCAAACATGATTCCAGAGGGTTGAAGCAGTGGCCAGGGTAATATTCCGAGACTTTATTTGTGTGTGTGGGTGCCCGAAGGTGACTATGAGCAGGTGGCCTGCTTTTAAGGAAGAGTCATGAAGGACTTGCACCGACTCTATGGCATTGATAAGTCCCAAATTACGTCTTACTATCCTCAAGGGACTGGGCCTGTGAGAGCTTCAACTCGACATTAATGCAGATGTTAAGGACACTATTACATAGTAACATAGTAACATAGTAATTAAGGTTGAAGGAAGACTTTAAGTCCATCTAGTTCAACCCATATCCTATCCTAACTTGCCCTAACTTGTTGATCCAGAGGAAGGCAAAAAAACCCATGTGGCAAACAGTAAGCTTCACATTGGGGAAAAAAATTCCTTCCCGACTCCACATACGGCAATCAGACTAGCTCCCTGGTTCAACGCAATAGTAAGTAAACTAGTGCATATACCCTGTAATATTATACTTTTCAAGAAAGGCATCCAGTCCCTTCTTAAATTTTAGTAGGGAATCACTCATTACAACATCATATGGCAGAGAGTTCCATAGTCTCACTGCTCTTACAGTAAAGAATCCGCGTCTGTGAGTATGCTTAAACCTTCTTTCCTCCAGACGTAGAGGATGCCCCCTTGTCCCCGTCACAGGTCTAAGAGTAAAAAGATCATTAGAAAGGTCTTTGTACTGTCCCCGCATATATTTATACATTGTAATAAGATCACCCCTAAGCCTTCGATTTTCCAAACTAAATAACCCCAAGTGTAGTAGCCTGTCTTGGTATTGCAGATCCCCCAGTTCCCTAATAACCTTGGTCGCTCTTCTCTGCACCCGCTCCAGTTCAGCTATGTCTTTCTTATACACCGGAGACCAGAACTGTACACAGTATTCTAAGTGTGGTCGCACTAGTGACTTATATAGAGGTAAAATTATGTTCTCCTCATGAGCATCTATGCCTCTTTTAATGCATCCCATTATTTTATTTACCTTTGCAGCAGCTGCCTGACACTGGCCGCTAAATGTGAGTTTGTCGTCCACCCATACACCCAGGTCTTTTTCAGTGACAGTTTTGCCCAGTGTTTTACAATTAAGCACATAATTATACATCTTGTTCATTCTACCCAAGTGCATGACCTTACATTTATCCCCATTAAAGCTCATTTGCCATTTATCAGCCCAAGCTTCTAGTTTACATAAATCCTCCTGTAATATAAAATTGTCCTCCTCTGTATTGATTACCCTGCAGAGTTTAGTGTCATCTGCAAATATTGAAATTCTACTCTCTATGCCCCCTACAAGGTCATTAATAAATATGTTAAAAAGAAGCGGGCCCAATACTGACCCCTGTGGTACCCCACTGCTAACCGTGACCCAGTCTGAGTGTGCTCCATTAATAACCACCCTTTGTTTCCTATCCCCGAGCCAGCTCTTAACCCACTTACACATATTTTCCCCTATCCCATTTGTTCTCATTTTATGTATCAACCTTTTGTGTGGCACTGTATCAAAAGCTTTTGAAAAGTCCATGTACACCACGTCCACTGCATTCTCTTGGTCCAGTCTGGAACTTACCTCTTCATAAAAGCTTATCAGATTAGTCTGACAGGAATGGAAGATGAAGTGGTCTGAATTTGTCTCAGTGCTAGTGTAGGTTAACAACAACCTGGTTCATGCCACCATCCGTTACACACATTACATGCTGCTGTTTGGTGGAAAGGGTCGAGATATTACCGAACTGGAACTCAACCCAGAGGAAGATTGTACTAGAAGCAGTCCAAGTCCTGGGTGCAAAAACATAGACATCGGCTGAAGACACGGAGATGTCTGGTGGAACAGAAATTTCAGGAGCTGGATCACCCAGATGTGATCCCAGTACAAGAAGAAGTACCAGTCCAACCAGGAGATCTGATGCTAGTTCAGGCTAAGTACTCTAGATACAAGTTGGATTATCGATGGGAGGGACATGACACCGGGTGATGCAAACTATTTTTCCCAAAAACCCACTGTATGTATATAGTTCAACCTGAAGAATAGGAAAAGGCCCATGCTCTGATCCTGTCTTTCAGAAGGAGAGAAGATGGCTGAATCCCTGAGAGAACAGCAAAATGCTGCGTCAGAAAGGGCTGCTGATATCGAGGACAAATCAGTTGCGGTACCCCCAGAACCCAGGGAGAGTGCACCACCACCCACCACCAAATTGGAAAAGGGGCCCAAAATCAAATATCAACCTGAAGCATCTGAAGTCCCAAGTGCCTTGGTGGAACTGCGCTAGAGGAGCAACATAGGACTGAGGATGCCAACACCAGTATACCAACTACCAGCTATGCAAAAGATGAGTTTATATGGCAGAGCATCATACAAAAAACTCACGAGTATGCTCAATTATTGGCAACAATAGGACCACTCCTGAAGAATGGCAAGAGGTGTGATGATTCTTCTCAGCTTAGTACTGGCAAGATAAAAGGAACGAGGAATGTAAAAAAGTGGAAAGTGGAAGATGAAGTTAGCCAACGTTCTACTGCACTCTCGAACAAATGCTCCCACCTGCTTGTTGAGCAAAACAGACTGGATCTGAAAGATGGGGAGAGTATTCCCAGAGGGAAAAGCTTGAAGGGGACACCTGGTCAGGTGACAGCTGTGATGCAGTTACTAAATATTAAAAGGCGGGATGGCGAAGTGAGAATGGAGTTTTGCGCCAAGAAATAAGCTGCATAAGCTGTGAAAAGAGATTGTTGTAATCTGTAGAGGGCAGTCAACTGAGAGCAACTGGACAACAGAGCAAGTGAGATATTGTTGCTTAAGCACCAAAATCCACACTTCACAGATCTAGACACAGCACCCAGACTTTGCTAGTCAAGACCCAACATCCAGACTTCACCGGTCAAGACCCAATGTCCATATTCCACCGGTCAAGCATCGAAAGTCGGACACTAACCCCTAAATGGGACCGAATGTCTGTCTTGCTGAGGAGAAGTCTTGGATGAATCAGGCAGTTACTACTCTCATAGACCTACGGTACAGGTTTTAGGCCGTGCTTCAAGAAACAAAGACGGTTAGTGTGAGGAACCCATGGAGTACCAGGTGATTAACATATTATGGACTTGCGGCCAAACTAGAAACACCAGTAACCCCCGTTAGGGCCAGTGTAACAAACAGAGATGCCTACAAGAATGTATGACAGTGTCGGGCCTTGTACAGGCAGTGGCATCTGTTAAGATGAGATATACAGGCTTTATTAGTCATCCAACTGCTAGATATTAAGGATTGTGTATCTAAATGGAGTGTTGAATAAGGTATCGCATTTAATGTACCAAGTGTCATAAACAACTGTGTTACTCTTGTTGTATTAACACATCATATCTTGTGTACTTGCATATCCATATACTGTATAACTACAGCTAGATTTCATTTCTGTGTTATACAAATAAATAGTGTCTCATTGTCTGCATTGTTGCATCCAAGTACCTGCTTACAGAGGAGTCAGCAGAAACAGATGAAGGAAGACAAGCTTTCAACTCATACAAGTATAAAACGTACAGTACTCAATCTTAAATGCTCAACCTCAACTCCAGTCATCGTCCTTGGGACTGCTGGAAATAGATGCACACACTCTGCAGTCCCTGAGACAATGAATGGAGTGGAAGCAGAGCTTGTGCAACTTTATTCCATGTATGGAAAGGGCTTCGAGGTCTCATTTTGGGGGTTTCAGAGCCCTGATTTTGGAATTGCTGGCAGTCTCAGCCATCATGCCCATAGCAGTCAGCAAGTTATTCCCTATTCCACAAATAGGGGTTAACTTGCTTTTTTTTAAGGGGGAATATCCCCTTTACTCCTTGTTCTAGTTTTTCAGAATTAAGACCACCACACCATGTATTTCAATGTGTTGTAAAGACATCACACACCTATTACTCAGATTCTCTGTGTATAGAATGCAGTCAGCTTTCATTAATCGCTGCTGTGCATCTTGTCCTTTGATGTATTTTTATAGTTTGCTATGACTAATTCCTAATTGCAGCATTTCCTCCTTTCATTTCTGTTAAGGCTTCAAATGCATCACCAAGACCTACAACAATATAGTTTCCTTAACTGCTCAAATAACCTTTATGTTAATTAAACATCTCACTGCTTTTAAACAAAAACTAGTTGAAGAAATGAGATAAATGGATGAGTTATATGAGCAGGAATTAATGGGAATAAAAATGACATGTTAAATGTAGCCTTCATTGATATGGTTTCCATAAAGTCACCAGACGGAATGGCTTATTTCAAATGACTGTTATCTAATATATAAAGCTGAATGTGTGTATGTCCGGGATTGGCATCTGCACCATCGCAACTACAGCCACAAAATCTTGCACAGTCACACATGTGGAGCCCGAGAGCGTCATAGGCTATGTTGTGAGGCGAAATTTTTACCCCGCTCGTTCCAATTCACCAAACAATTTGGCCTATTATTCTTATCATTTCTATAGTGTTATCGTCCATCTGTAAAGCTGGAAATAACACAATTTATTGCCGTGCCAACACAGACCACACTCTGACACAGACTGCAGGGGCAGCCCAGTATCACACAGGATAGGATTAGATACACGGCTCAGCAGTCAGTATCACACAGGACAGGATAAGATACACAGCTCAGCAGTCATCATAAACCAGAAAAGAGGCATGTAAATAGGAGGGATCACCAATAAAAAATAATGAAATACAAGATAATAAACTTTTTATTAGTCATGCAAAACAAACAACATGCAGTGCAAATATAAAAACAATTAAAACCGCACAGTTGCGTTCATTTTACATACCCAAAAAGAGGGGGTAATAACCTCTGCACAAACCCTTCATAATTCTATGTATTACAAATGTGCTTACAATACACCTGGTATAGAAATATACAGTCTGTCAACAATTAATGAAAAAACCATACACTCCACCTTCCACCTAGTACGATAATGGATGCAAAATACCTGGTAAGTCTAACAAAATATTAGAACAAGCAAACTATTCAAAGAAGCACAAATCCTGGTTGTCAAATTGCCCCAGGCATATAAAAAATGCTCAATCCCAAATGAAGGCAAAGGGGTTGATAAAGATATAAAGCTACTGTTGCAATATGAACAGGCCAATGATCAAGGGTCCCAATTGCAAATGGCCCCCTCTATACAACCTGTTAGGAGCAAAATAATGCCGGCAGGTAAAACCCTGGTCCGGTAACCAGTGAAGGTAGGAGTGAGGAGTGGTGAGGCAGAGGCAGAGGAAACGCCCGACGCGTTACGCCAGAACAACTGGCTTCATCAGGACCTGGTTACCGGACCAGGGTTTTACCTGCCGGCATTATTTTGCTCCTAACAGGTTGTATAGAGGGGGCCATTTGCAATTGGGACCCTTGATCATTGGCCTGTTCATATTGCAACAGTAGCTTTATATCTTTATCAACCCCTTTGCCTTCATTTGGGATTGAGCATTTTTTATATGCCAGGGGCAATTTGACAACCAGGATTTGTGCTTCTTTGAATAGTTTGCTTGTTCTAATATTTTGTTAGACTTACCAGGTATTTTGCATCCATTATCGTACTAGGTGGAAGGTGGAGTGTATGGTTTTTTCATTAATTGTTGACAGACTGTATATTTCTATACCAGGTGTATTGTAAGCACATTTGTAATACATAGAATTATGAAGAGTTTGTGCAGAGGTTATTACCCCCTCTTTTTGGGTATGTAAAATGAACGCAACTGTGCGGTTTTAATTGTTTTTATATTTGCACTGCATGTTGTTTGTTTTGGATGACTAATAAAAAGTTTATTATCTTGTATTTCATTATTTTTTATTGGTGATCCCTCCTATTTACATGCCTCTTTTCTGGTTTATGATGTTGGTCTATAGCATGTAATTGGTGATCCCATACAGTGGTGCCCTCCACAATTTTTTGACAGCTCAGCAGTCAGTATCACACAGGAGAGGATTAGACACATGGCTCAGCAGTCAGTATCACACAGGATAGGATTAGATACACAGCTCAGCAGTCAGTATCACACAGGATAGGATTAGATACACGGCTGAGCAGTAAGTAACACACATGATAGGATTAGGTACACGGCTCAGCAGTCAGTATCACACAGGATAGGATTAGATGCACAGCTCAGCAGTCAGTATCACACAGGAGAGGATTAGACACATGGCTCAGCAGTCAGTAACACACGATAGGATTAGATACACAGCTCAGCAGTCAGTATCACACAGGAGAGGATTAGGTACACAGCTCAGCAGACATTATCACACAGGATAGGGTTAGATATAGAGTTGAGCGAAAATTGAAAAGTCGCCAACGTTCGCCAAAGTCGGGTTTCACGAAACGAAACCTGACCTTAGCGTGAGGTCGGCCACGAGGTTGGCGACTTTAGCGCCAAAGTCGTGTTTCAAAAGATGCTTGAGCACCCTTTTTGCAGCCAATCAGGAAGAACGGACACTGTGGGCAACGTGATGACATAGACAGCGGTCATCACCATCTTGGGGAAGGGCATGCAAGTGATTGGCTTGCTTTGTGGGGCGTCACAGGGGGTATAAAAGGGCGGGGACGCCGACCGCCATGTTACTCATTCTGATCTCAGAATAGGGAGAGCTGCTGCTGATTTTGTAGGGAGAGTGCTACTCAGGGAAGAAGATACCAAAAACTGATTCTGCTGCTAGCGATTTTGCCTGTACAACACACCAGTCCCTGTGCAGTGCAAGGGGAGGCTATATTTTGGTGCATCAGCTCTGTTGGTTATTAGGCTGCCTTTTAAGGCTACCTGGTGGCTGCATTGCTGGGTGCCCACTGCTGAGCAAACTGCTTTTTTCAAAGCAATCCAGATTTTATTGTTTTGTCCTTGTGAGTTACTGAGCGTTCATATTTCACACACCGTACAGCGGTGTACGCTCCTCTCTCAGTACCGTGTAACGGCTGTTATCACGGCCACAGTGAAGCTATCTGTGTGTGACTCTGTAAGGATAAATCGAGGAGTTGTTCCGTTCTTACAGACCTCCACCTTATAGTTTTGTCTGGTTTTCAAACAGTTTAGTATATTTGCTGTTTGATTACATTCAAAACTATAGAGAGACAGCGTGTCAGTCCGTATACTAAAACACGGAGCTTGACAATTTTACATACACTGGACAGTGGTGTACATGCACGCTCCTCACTCAGTGCCATGTAACGGCTGTTATCATGGCCACAGTGAAGCTATCTGTGTGTGACTCTGTAAGGATAAATCGAGGAGTTGTTCCGTTCTTACAGACCTCCACCTTATAGTTTTGTCTGGTTTTCAAACAGTTTAGTATATTTGCTGTTTGATTACATTCAAAACTATAGAGAGACAGCGTGTCAGTCCGTATACTAAAACACGGAGCTTGACAATTTTACATACACTGGACAGCGGTGTACATGCACGCTCCTCTCTCAGTGCCATGTAACGGCTGTTATCACGGCCACAGTGAAGCTATCTGTGTGTGACTCTGTAAGGATAAGTCGAGGAGTTATTCCATTTTTACAGACCTACACTGTAGGGAGATTCCAGTTCTGACCAATTCTATATACACCTTGTAGTTTGTCATACACTAGGCAATTTCTGCCGGTCACATTGCGGTGTTAAATAAACAGAGCCTGACTGAATCCCACAGTGTCCTGAAGTGTAGAGACATTCCAATTCTCAACAGTCCTCTATACACCTTTCTAACAGCATAGAGAATCTGCCTGTCATATTGCAGTGTTAAATAAACAGGGCCTGACTGAGTCCCACAGTGGCCTGAAGTGTAGAGACATTCCAATTCTCCACAGTCCTCTATACACCCTTCTAACAGCAAAGAGAATCTGCCTGTCATATTGCTGTGTTAAATAAACAGGGCCTGACTGAATCCCACAGTGTCCTGAAGTGTAGAGACATTCCAATTCTACACAGTCCTCTATACACCCTTCTAACAGCATAGAGAATCTGTCTGTCATATTACGGTGTTAAATAAACAGGGCCTGACTGAATCCCACAGTGTCCTGAAGTGTAGAGACATTCCAATTCTACACAGTCCTCTAAACACCCTTATAACAGCATAGAGAATCTGCCTGTCATATTGCGGTGTTAAATAAACAGGGCCTGACTGAATCCCACAGTGTCCTGAAGTGTAGAGACATTCCAATTCTCCACAGTCCTCTATAAACCTTTCTAACAGCATAGAGAATCTCCCTGTCATATTGCGGTGTTAAATAAACAGGGCCTGACTGAATCCTACAGTGTCCTGAAGTGTAGAGACATTCCAGTTCTACACAGTCCTCTATACACCTTTCTAACAGCATGGAGAATCTGCCTGTCATATTGCGGTGTTAAATAAACAGGGCCTGACTGAATCCCACAGTGTCCTGAAGTGTAGAGACATTCCAATTCTCCCCAGTACTACGTACACCTTGTTTTGCAGTACCAGAGAGTTGGTGTAAATTTGGGTAAATTTTTCCAAAAATGAGGAAGTGTGGTGGAAGAGTCCGTGGAAGTGGGCGGGGGTTGGCAGCTGGTAATGATGGTGTTGGTGGTGGATCTGCTGGTAGTGGCAAAAGCAAAATAGCCCCTAATACTGGAGGTGTTGAGGCTGCATCATCGTATGGCTCCACAAGGCCTCGAAGGCTCCCTTTTCTGGGAGTAGGTAAACCGCTTCTAAACCTGGAGCTTCAAGAACAAGCTTTGGCTTACATTGCTGACTCAGCCTCCAGCTCTATCGCCTCCTCTTCTGAAGTTTAAAAAAATAAAAGCACTGAGTCATCATTGGAGGCTCATGGTCATGAACCACACCTTTCCTTGTGTCCTTCACCCCTACCAAAATTGAAGGATGCGGTAGGCCACACTACAGATTACTCCATGGAGCTGTTTTCACATACCATGCCTGGGTTATCAAGACAAATCGTGAATTACCCAGGCCAAGATGAATCTGACATGGAGTGCACTGATGCACAGCCACTATCAGATTTATCTGCTGGTACATTCACTCAGAGCACTACATTGTCCTCGCAGTGTACTGAGCCAGAATCTGACCCTGATGAAACTCAGTTGCCCCCTCCCGCATACTATACCACCATACACGGTGACACAGAGGAAGGTGCAGATGACATTGAAGAGGAGGTGATGGATGACCCAGTTGTTGACCCAGATTGGCTTCCATTGGGGGTAGAGTGTGCCGCTGCCAATAGCTCAGAAGAGGAGGAGGAGCATCTGCAGCGGGCATCCACATCACAACAGTTGTTATCTGGCAAGCCCGGAGCACTCCAAAAATGCTTTACAAAAACCCAAAAAATTGCAGGACAGCTTGGCCAGACGGTCAAAAAAGCACAGCGTGCAAGGCCTCAAACTGTCTTCCCTAGTAGGAAGAGTGCAGTGTGGCACTTTTTTGAACAAAATCCTAATGATCAGGCAAAGGTAATCTTTAAGAAGTGTGCAAAGACCTTTAGCCGGGGGAAAAATCTGAGAAATTTGAATACCAGTTGCATGCTAAGACATTTAACCACCATGCACTTGCAAGCGTGGATGGACTACCAAAACTCACGTACCACATGTGCTACTGCTCAAAAAGAAGGTAGTCAGCAGCGCAACATTGTTTCCCCCACTGTAAGTCCACCGTTTAGCACACCACCAGCAGCAAATGTTGAGTTGTCGTCACAAGGGCAAATCATTCAGGGAATCACACTGTTATTGCAACGAAAGACTGAATCTAGGCCATCAGAAAGAACACCAACTCCATCACCATCATCAACCCTCTCTCAGTCCGCCATGTCCACGGCTACTTCCACCATATCCAGCTCTCAAGTCCAGCTCACCCTACCAGAGACTATGAGTAGGACAAAAAAGTACTCATCCTCTCATCTGCGTACACTGGCTTTGAACACCCACATTGCCAAACTAATCTCGTTAGAGATGATGCCCTATCGATTGGTTGAAAGCGCAGCTTTCCGCGAACTAATGGCCTATGCAGTTCCACGCTATGAACTACCCAGTCGCCACTTCTTTTCTCGCAAAGCCATCCCAGCCCTCCACCTTTATGTGAAAGACCGCATTGTCCATGCACTCAAGCTGCCAGTGAGTGGAAAGGTGCACCTCACAACTAATGCATGGTCCAGTAGGCATGGCCAGGGCCGTTACGTGTCCATCACTGCGCACTGGGTTAATGTGGTGGATGCAGGGTCCACAGGGGACATCGGTGGTGGCACAGTGCTGCCTAGCCCACGGTCTAGGAAACAGTTGGCTGTAGGCGTTCGACCCTCCTCCTCCTCCTCCAGAAGCGAAAGCTGGTCCACAGAGCGCACACGCTCGAGCACTGCATCCGCAGTTGACAGTGTTGCAAACGAGGTGTCCCCCTATCGATCAGCTAGTGGAAAGCGTCAGCAGGCTGTGTTGCAGATGATGTGTTTGTGCGACAGACACACCACAGAGGTACTGGCCGACTACTTTCAGCGACAAACTGAGTCATGGCTGGGCAGTCTAAATCTTGAGGCAGGCAATGTAGTGATAACGGCTGGAATTTTGTGGCAGCCATAGCCCTTTCAAAACTTAGACACATACCTTGCTTGGCTCACACCTTGAACCTGGTGGTGCAGTGCTTCCTCACTAATTATCCAGATTTAACAGGCCTGCTCCTTAAGGTTCAATGACTGTGCTCTCACATCCGCCGGTCGCCGGTACACTCCAGTCGTATGCAGAAGCTGCAGCGATTGCTCCACCTTCCCAAGCACCGCCTAATTATCGACGTTGCAACAAGGTGGAACTCCACCCTGCACATGGTTGAGCGGCTGTGCGAACAAAGGCAGGCCGTAATGCATTTGTGGGAGGATACACGGGCAGGCACTTTGAGGGCAGACATGGAGTTGACAGGTGTGCAGTGGTCGAAGCTGAAAAACCTCTGTAAAGTCCTTCAGTGTTTTGAGGAATGCACACGGCTGGTAAGCGCTGACGACGCCATCATAAGCATGAGCATCCCACTTATGCGTCTGCTCATGCAAACTTTGACGCACATTAAGGAGCTGGTGTCTGCAGCCGAGGTTGATGAGGAGGAAAAGGAGGAGGGAAGCCTTGATGATAGTCAGCCATTGTCTGGTCAGGGAACTGTCGTGGACGAGGTGGAGGAAGAAGAGGAAGAGGAGGAGGATGATGATGGGGATGATTATTTAGGGGAGGAGGATGCTTCTCGTGGGGCAAGAGAAAATGTTGGCTTTGCAAGGTCTGGCACAGGGTTTGTGTGTGACTGGAGGGATGTGGATTTGCCAGAAAGTGCTCCTCCACCCAGCACTCGCAGTGCATCATTGACACCGGGAACATTGGCCCACATGTCAGATTATGCCTTGCAGATCCTAAAAAGGGACCCCCACATTGCCAAAATGATGAACGATGATGACTACTGGTTGGCCAGCATCCTGGATCCAAGCTATATAGGCAAATTCCAAAACATCATGCCACCTGAGAACCTTGACCTAATATTGGCTAACAAACAAGCTACTCTGGTAAACCGGTTGGTTGAGGCATTCCCAGCACACAGCAGCGGTGATGGTTCTCACACGAGCCGTAGGGGCCGGGGGCAACTTGGAAGCGGTGTTGGTGGTGGACACATCAGAAGTGGCGTTGGAGACAGGGGTTTCATGACCAAGTTGTGGAATGATTTTTCAAGTCCCGCTCACACGACTGGTAATACTGCATCGATTGAAAGTGACAGGAGACAGCACTTGTCAAGTATGGTTACAAACTACTTTTCCTCCCATATCGATGTTCTCCCTCACAGGTCATTCCCATTTGACTATTGGGCAGCTAAACTGGACACCTGGCCTGAATTGGCACAATATGCCTTACAGGAGCTCGCATGCCCAGCTGCAAGTGTGCTATCGGAAAGAGTCTTCAGTAGAGTTGAGCGAAACGGGTCGAAAAAATTCAAAAGTCGCCGACTTTTGGCAAAGTCGGGTTTCATGAAACGAAACCCGACCCTAGGATGAGGTCGGCCACGAGGTCGGCGACTTACGCGCCAAAGTCGCATTTCAAAAGTTTGTTTTGCGCTCTTTTTCAGCCAATCAGGATCCACGGACACTGTGGGCAACGTGATGACCTAGGCACGGGTCACCACCATCTTTCAGAAGGGCATGCAAGTGATTGGCTTGCTTTGGTGGGCGTCACAGGGGGTATAAAAGGGCGTGCACGCCGACCGCCATCTTACTTCTGCCGATCTTAGTATAGGGAGAGGTTGCTGCTGATTCTGTAGGGAGAGCGTTAGGCAGGGAAGAAGACAAAAGAACTGCTTCTGCTGCTAGCGATTTGGCCTGCACAACACACAAGTCACTGTGTGTGCAGTGCAAGGGGAGGCTATATTGTGGTGTATCAGTGGTGTTGGTTGTTGGGCTGCCTTCTAAGGCTTCCTGACACGCTGGCATTGCTGTTTACCCACTGCTCCGCAAACTGCTTTTTTAAAAGCAATCCAATCTCCCTTATCCTCTAGTCACTTTGGTCACAGCTGTGCCATCGAGCGTGTCACATAGCGCTCAGATATCAGTGGGCCTCACACAATCCACAAGTGTCCAGTGTCCAAAAGTGTACGCAGAGATTCAAAATCTCCATTATCCTTTCGTCACTTTGGTCACAGGCAGCTGTGCCATCGAGCGTGTCACATAGCGCTCAGATATCAGTGGGCCTCACACAATCCACAAGTGTCCAGTGTCCAAAAGTGTACGCAGAGATTCAAAATCTCCATTATCCTCTCGTCACTTTGGTCACAGGCAGCTGTGCCATCGAGCGTGTCACATAGCGCTCAGATACCAGTGGGCCTCACAAAATCTACAAGTGTCCAGTGTCCAAAAGTGTACGCAGAGATTCAAAATCTCCATTATCCTCTCGTCACTTTGGTCACAGGCAGCTGTGCCATCGAGCGAGTCACATAGCGCTCAGATATCAGTGGGCCTCACACAATCTACAAGTGTCCAGTGTCCAAAAGTGTACGCAGAGATTCAAAATCTCCATTATCCTCTCGTCACTTTGGTCACAGGCAGCTGTGCCATCGAGCGTGTCACATAGCGCTCAGATATCAGTGGGCCTCACACAATCCTCAAGTGTCCAGTGTCCAAAAGTGTACGCAGAGATTCAAAATCTCCATTATCCTCTCGTCACTTTGGTCACAGGCAGCTGTGCCATCGAGCGTGTCACATAGCGCTCAGATATCAGTGGGCCTCACACAATCCACAAGTGTCCAGTGTCCAAAAGTGTACGCAGAGATTCAAAATCTCCATTATCCTCTCGTCACTTTGGTCACAGGCAGCTGTGCCATCGAGCGTGTCACATAGCGCTCAGATATCAGTGGGCCTCACACAATCCACAAGTGTCCAGTGTCCAAAAGTGTACGCAGAGATTCAAAATCTCCATTATCCTCTCGTCACTTTGGTCACAGGCAGCTGTGCCATCGAGCGTGTCACATAGCGCTCAGATATCAGTGGGCCTCACACAATCTACAAGTGTCCAGTGTCCAAAAGTGTACGCAGAGATTCAAAATCTCCATTATCCTCTCGTCACTTTGGTCACAGGCAGCTGTGCCATCGAGCGTGTCACATAGCGCTCAGATATCAGTGGGCCTCACACAATCCACAAGTGTCCAGTGTCCAAAAGTGTACGCAGAGATTCAAAATCTCCATTATCCTCTCGTCACTTTGGTCACAGGCAGCTGTGCCATCGAGCGTGTCACATAGCGCTCAGATATCAGTGGGCCTCACACAATCCACAAGTGTCCAGTGTCCAAAAGTGTACGCAGAGATTCAAAATCTCCATTATCCTCTCGTCACTTTGGTCACAGGCAGCTGTGCCATCGAGCGTGTCACATAGCGCTCAGATATCAGTGGGCCTCACACAATCTACAAGTGTCCAGTGTCCAAAAGTGTACGCAGAGATTCAAAATCTCCATAATCCTCTCGTCACTTTGGTCACAGGCAGCTGTGCCATCGAGCGTGTCACATAGCGCTCAGATATCAGTGGGCCTCACACAATCCACAAGTGTCCAGTGTCCAAAAGTGTACGCAGAGATTCAAAATCTCCATTATCCTCTCGTCACTTTGGTCACAGGCAGCTGTGCCATCGAGCGTGTCACATAGCGCTCAGATATCAGTGGGCCTCACACAATCCACGTGTCCAGTGTCCAAAAGTGTACGCAGAGATTCAAAATCTCCATTATCCTCTCGTCACTTTGGTCACAGGCAGCTGTGCCATCGAGCGTGTCACATAGCGCTCAGATATCAGTGGGCCTCAAACAATCTACAAGTGTCCAGTGTCCAAAAGTGTACGCAGAGATTCAAAATCTCCATTATCCTCTCGTCACTTTGGTCACAGGCAGCTGTGCCATCGAGCGTGTCACATAGCGCTCAGATATCAGTGGGCCTCACACAATCCACAAGTGTCCAGTGTCCAAAAGTGTACGCAGAGATTCAAAATCTCCATTATCCTCTCGTCACTTTGGTCACAGGCAGCTGTGCCATCGAGCGTGTCACATAGCGCTCAGATATCAGTGGGCCTCACACAATCCACAAGTGTCCAGTGTCCAAAAGTGTACGCAGAGATTCAAAATCTCCATTATCCTCTCGTCACTTTGGTCACAGGCAGCTGTGCCATCGAGCGTGTCACATAGCACTCAGATATCAGTGGGCCTCACACAATCTACAAGTGTCCAGTGTCCAAAAGTGTACGCAGAGATTCAAAATCTCCATTATCCTCTCGTCACTTTGGTCACAGGGAGCTGTGCCATCGAGCGTGTCACATAGCGCTCAGATATCAGTGGGCCTCACACAATCCACAAGTGTCCAGTGTCCAAAAGTGTACGCAGAGATTCAAAATCTCCATTATCCTCTCGTCACTTTGGTCACAGGCAGCTGTGCCATCGAGCGTGTCACATAGCGCTCAGATATCAGTGGGCCTCACACAATCCACAAGTGTCCAGTGTCCAAAAGTGTACGCAGAGATTCAAAATCTCCATTATCCTCTCGTCACTTTGTCACAGGCAGCTGTGCCATCGAGCGTGTCACATAGCGCTCAGATATCAGTGGGCCTCACACAATCCACAAGTGTCCAGTGTCCAAAAGTGTACGCAGAGATTCAAAATCTCCATTATCCTCTCGTCACTTTGGTCACAGGCAGCTGTGCCATCGATCGTGTCACATAGCGCTCAGATATCAGTGGGCCTCACACAATCTACAAGTGTCCAGTGTCCAAAAGTGTACGCAGAGATTCAAAATCTCCATTATCCTCTCGTCACTTTGGTCACAGGCAGCTGTGCCATCGAGCGTGTCACATAGCGCTCAGATATCAGTGGGCCTCACACAATCCACAAGTGTCCAGTGTCCAAAAGTGTACGCAGAGATTCAAAATCTCCATTATCCTCTCGTCACTTTGGTCACAGGCAGCTGTGCCATCGAGCGTGTCACATAGCGCTCAGATATCAGTGGGCCTCACACAATCCACAAGTGTCCAGTGTCCAAAAGTGTACGCAGAGATTCAAAATCTCCATTATCCTCTCGTCACTTTGGTCACAGGCAGCTGTGCCATCGAGCGTGTCACATAGCGCTCAGATATCAGTGGGCCTCACACAATCCACAAGTGTCCAGTGTCCAAAAGTGTACGCAGAGATTCAAAATCTCCATTATCCTCTCGTCACTTTGGTCACAGGCAGCTGTGCCATCGAGCGTGTCACATAGCGCTCAGATATCAGTGGGCCTCACACAATCTACAAGTGTCCAGTGTCCAAAAGTGTACGCAGAGATTCAAAATCTCCATTATCCTCTCGTCACTTTGGTCACAGGCAGCTGTGCCATCGAGCGTGTCACATAGCGCTCAGATATCAGTGGGCCTCACACAATCCTCAAGTGTCCAGTGTCCAAAAGTGTACGCAGAGATTCAAAATCTCCATTATCCTCTCGTCACTTTGGTCACAGGCAGCTGTGCCATCGAGCGTGTCACATAGCGCTCAGATATCAGTGGGCCTCACACAATCCACAAGTGTCAAGTGTCCAAAAGTGTACGCAGAGATTCAAAATCTCCATTATCCTCTCGTCACTTTGGTCACAGGCAGCTGTGCCATCGAGCGTGTCACATAGCGCTCAGATATCAGTGGGCCTCACACAATCTACAAGTGTCCAGTGTCCAAAAGTGTACGCAGAGATTCAAAATCTCCATTATCCTCTCGTCACTTTGGTCACAGGCAGCTGTGCCATCGAGCGTGTCACATAGCGCTCAGATATCAGTGGGCCTCACACAATCCACAAGTGTCCAGTGTCCAAAAGTGTACGCAGAGATTCAAAATCTCCATTATCCTCTCGTCACTTTGGTCACAGGCAGCTGTGCCATCGAGCGTGTCACATAGCGCTCAGATATCAGTGGGCCTCACACAATCCAAAAGTGTCCACTGTCCACAAGTGTGTGCAGAAATTCTAAATCTTCCTGTCCTATAGACACCTTTTACCTTGTTTTACATTACTATATAGTTTGTTGGATTTTGTCTACATTTCTACCAAAAATGAGGAAGGCTGGTGGAAGAGGCCGTGGAATTGGGCGGGGGTTGGCAGCTGGTAATGATGGTGTTGGTGGTGGATCTGATGGTAGTGGCAAGAGCAAAATAGGACCGAATGCAGGAGGTGCTGACCCTGCGTCATCGTCTGGCTACATAAGGCCTCGAACGCTTAGTTTTCTAGGAGTTGGCAAACCGCTTTTAAAGGCAGAGCATCAGGAAAAAGTTTTGTCTTACATTGCTGACTCAGCCTCCAGCTCTATCGCCTCCTCTTCTTCAGTTGTAAAAAGTAAAAGCACTGAGTCGTCATTGGAGGCTCATGTTCATGAACTACACCTTTCCTTGTGTCCTTCACCCCAACCAAGATTGAAGGATGACGCAGGCCATACTACTGATTACTCCATGGAGCTGTTTTCACATACCATGCCTGGATTATCAAGTCAAATGGTGAATTACCCAGGCCAAGATGAATCTGACATGGAGTGCACTGATGCACAGCCGCTGATGGATGATTCTGCTGGTACATTCACTCAGAGCACTACATTGTCCTAGCAGTGTACAGAGCCAGATTTTGACCCTGATGAGACTCAGGTGCCCCTTCCCGCACACTATACCACCATACACGGTGACACAGAGAAAGGTGCACATGACATAGAAGAGGAGGTGATGGATGACCCAGTTGTTGACCCAGATTGGCATCCATTGGGGGAAGAGGGTGCTGCTTCCAATAGCTCAGATGAGGAGCATCCACAGCAGACATCGACATCGCAACAGCTGTTATCTGGCAGGCCCGGAGCACTCCAAAGACAGGTTCCAAACATCAAAAGAGTTGCTGGACAGCTTGTCCAGAGGGTCAAAAGATCACAGCGTGCTAGGCCGCAAAATGTCTGCCAAAGTAGGAAGAGTGCAGTGTGGCAGTTTTTTGAACAAAATCCTCATGATCAGGCCAAGGTTATCTGTAAGAAGTGCGCAAAGACCTTTAGCCGAGGGAAAAATCTGAAAAATTTGAATACCAGTTGCATGCTTAGACATTTAACCAGCATGCACTTGCAAGCGTTTACACAACACCAAACCTCAAGTGCCACATGTGCAACTGATCATAACGAAGGTAGTCAGCAACGCTACATTGTTTCCACCACTGTAAGCACACCGGTTAGCACAGCAGCAAATGTTGAGGTGTCGTTGCAAGGCCACAGCAGTCAGGGAATCCCACTGTTATATCAACGAAAGACTGATTCTAGGCCATCAGAAAGAACACCAACTCCATCACCATCATCAACCCTCTCTCAGTCCGCCCTGTCCACCGCTACTTCCACCATATGCAGCTCTCAAGTCCAGCTCACCCTCCCAGACACTATGAGTAGGTCAAGAAAGTACTCAGTCTCTCATCCGCGTACACTGGGTTTGAACGCCCACATTGCCAAACTAATCTCGTTTGAGATGATGCCCTTTCGGTTGGTGGAAAGCACAGCTTTCCGCGAACTCATGGCCTATGCAGTACCACGCTATGACCTACCCAGTCGCCACTTCTTCTCTCGCAAAGCCATCCCAGCCCTCCACCATCATGTGAAAGACCGCATTGTCCATGCACTCAAGCAGTCAGTGAGCGGAAATGTGCACCTCACAACTGATGCATGGTCCAGTCGGCATGGCCAGGGCCGTTACGTGTCCATCACTGCGCACTGGGTTAATGTGGTGGATGCAGGGTCCACAGGGGACAGCGGTGGTGGGACAGTGCTGCCTAGCCCACGGTCTAGGAAACAGTTGGCTGTAGGCGTTCGACCCTCCTCCTCCTCCTCCAGAAGCGACAGCTCGTCCACAGAGCGCAGTCGTACGAGCACTCCATCTGCAGCTGCCACTGTTGCACACGATGTGTCCCCCTATCGAGCAGCTAGTGGAAAGCGTCAGCAGGCTGTGTTGCAGATGATGTGTTTGGGCGACAGACACACCTCCGAGGTGCTGGCCGAGTACTTGAAGCGACAAACTGAGTCATGGCTGGGCAGTGTACATCTTGAGGCAGGCAAGGTAGTTAGTGATAACGGCTGTAATTTTGTGGCAGCCATAGCCCTTTCAAAACTCAGCCACATACCTTGCTTGGCTCACACCTTGAACCTGGTGGTACAGTGCTTCCTCAAAAATTATCCGGAGTTAACAGCCCTGCTCCAGAAGGTGCGAAGACTGTGCGCGCACATCCGCCGGTCGCCTGTACACTCCGTTCGTATGCAGAAGCTGCAGCGATTGCTCCACCTTCCCAACCACCGCCTCATTATCGACATTGCAACAAGGTGGAACTCCACCCTGCACATGGTGGAGCGGCTGTGCGAGCAGAGGCAGGCCATAATGCATTTGTGGGAGGATACACGGCCAGGCACTTTGAGAGCAGACATGGAGTTGACAGGCGTGCAGTGGTCGAAGCTGAAAGACCTTTGTAAAGTCCTTCAGTGTTTTGAGGAATGCACACGGCTGGTAAGCGCAGACGACGCCATCCTAAGCATGAGCATCCCACTTATGCGTCTGCTCATGCAAACTTTGACGCACCTTAAGGAGCAGGCGTCTACAGCCAATGTTGATGAGGAGGAAGAGGAGGAGGGAATCCTTGATGACATTCAGCCATTGTCTGCTCAGGGACCTCTCCTGGACGAGGTGGAGGAAGAAGAGGAGGAGGAGGAGGAGGATGATGGGGATGATTACTTAGGGGAGGAGGATGCATCTCGTGGGGCAAGTGAAAATGTTGGCGTGGCAAGGTCTGGTACAGAGTTTGTGCGTGACTGGAGGGATGTGGATTTGCCAGAAAGTGCTCCTCCACCCAGCACTCGCAGTGCATCATTGACACCGGGAACATTGGCCCACATGTCAGATTATGCCTTGCGGATCCTAAAAAGGGACCCCCGCATTGCCAAAATGATGAACGATGACGACTACTGGTTGGCCAGCATCCTGGATCCACGCTATAAAGGCAAATTACAAAACATCATGCCACAGGAGAACCTTGACCTAATATTGGCTAATAAACAAGCAACTCTGGTAAATCGGTTGCTTGAGGCATTCCCAGCACACAGCAGCGGTGATGGTTCTCACACGAGCCGTACGGGCCGGGGGCAGCTTGGCAGAGGTGTTTGTGGTGCACACAGCAGAAGTGGCGATGGAGACAGGGGTTTCATGACAATGTTGTGGACTGATTTTTCAAATACCGCTCACACAACTGGTAATACTGCATCGATGGAAAGTGACAGGAGACAGCAGTTGTCAACTATGGTTACAAACTACTTTTCCTCCCATATCGATGTTCTCCCACACAGGTCATTCCCCTTTGACTATTGGGCCGCTAAACTGGACACCTGGCCTGAATTGGCCCAATATGCCTTACAGGAGCTCGCTTGCCCAGCTGCAAGTGTGCTATCGGAAAGAGTCTTCAGTGCAGCTGGATCAATCCTGACAGAAAAAAGGACCCGTCTGTCAACCCAAAATGTGGATGATCTAACCTTCATTAAAATGAACCACGCATGGGTTTCCAAGGATTTTGTCCCACCTTCCCCTGATGACACATAGGGTGACAGAAAAATGGCTTGCTTTGGTCCACCTCTTCCTGGTACTTCACCTATTTCGCCTTTTGCATCAGTTGAATGTCCAACATCAACATATGCCACTTTCTAAAACTCCCTAACTGTGCTGCCTCCCCCCCCATGGCCGGGGTCACCACCTAGCGCACGACACCGTGCGAGTGCCGTTGCCCTGGACAGGTGGGTAGGCCGACTCTTGGGCGCGGGCACTGGCACAGGGTCCCTCATAGTGCAATCAAGTGTCTCTGACGGTGGTGGTGCACACCCGCCGTCAGACACACCGCTGTACTATGAGGGGCCCAGTGCCAGTACCGACGCCCACAAGTGGGCCCCCCTTGCTTGGCCAGGGCCCCAGCATTTGCAATCTTTACCTCTCCCTGCTCCTCCGCTGTGTAATCTGGGCCGTCAAATCCATACTGTGCCTGACACCGTCTGAGCCTGCCTCCTGATGTATAGACATATATTTTGAATGTGTACGCTATCCATACATGTTATCCGGGGATACGTTACCCCTTCTAAACTTTGTGCAATGACGTGCAATCCATACTGGGCCTAACACCGTCTGAGCCTGCCTCATGCTGTATAGACATATATTTTGAATGTGTACGCTATCCATACATGTTATCCGGGGATATGGTACCCCTTCTAACCTTTGTGCAATGACGTGCAATCCATACTGGGCCTAACACCGTCTGAGCCTGCCTCATGCTGTATAGACATATATTTTGAATGTGTACGCTATCCATACATGTTATCCAGGATACGGTACCCTTTCTAACCTTTGTGCAATGACGTGCAATCCATACTGGGCCTAGCACCGTCTGAGCCTGCCTCATGCTGTATAGACATATATTTTGAATGTGTACGCTATCCATACATGTTATCCAGGGATACGGTACCCTTTCTAACCTTTGTGCAATGACGTGCAATCCATACTGGGCCTAACACCGTCTGAGCCTGCCTCATGCTGTATAGACATATATTTTGAATGTGTACGCTATCCATACATGTTATCCGGGGATACGGTACCCCTTCTAACCTTTGTGCAATGACGTGCAATCCATACTGGGCCTAACACCGTCTGAGCCTGCCTCATGCTGTATAGACATATATTTTGAATGTGTACGCTATCCATACATGTTATCTGGGGATACAGTACCCCTTCTAACCTTTGTGCAATGACGTGCAATCCATACTGGGCCTAACACCATCTGAGCCTGCCTCATGCTGTATAGACATATATTTTGAATGTGTACGCTATCCATACATGTTATCCCGGGATACGGTACCCCTTCTAACCTTTGTGCAATTACGTGCAATCCATACTGGGCCTAACACCGTCTGAGCCTGCCTCATGCTGTATAGACATATATTTTGAATGTGTACGCTATCCATACATGTTATCCAGGGATACGGTACCCTTTCTAACCTTTGTGCAATGACGTGCAATCCATACTGGGCCTAACACCGTCTGAGCCTGCCTCATGCTGTATAGACATATATTTTGAATGTGTACGCTATCCATACATGTTATCCAAGGATACGGTACCCTTTCTAACCTTTGTGCAATGACGTGCAATCCATACTGGACCTAACACCGTCTGAGCCTGCCTCATGCTGTATAGACATATATTTTGAATGTGTACGCTATCCATACATGTTATCCGGGGATACGGTACCCCTTCTAACCTTTGTGCAATGACGTGCAATCCATACTGGGCCTAACACCGTCTGAGCCTGCCTCATGCTGTAAAGACATATATTTTGAATGTGTACGCTATCCATACATGTTATCCGGGGATACGGTACCCTTTCTAACCTTTGTGCAATGACGTGCAATCCATACTGGGCCTAACACCGTCTGAGCCTGCCTCATGCTGTATAGACATATATTTTGAATGTGTACGCTATCCATACATGTTATCCGGGGATACGGTACCCCTTCTAACCTTTGTGCAATGACGTGCAATCCATACTGGGCCTAACACCATCTGAGCCTGCCTCATGCTGTATAGACATATATTATGAATGTGTATGCTATCCATACATGTTATCCGGGGATACGTTACCCCTTCTAAACTTTGTGCAATGACGTGCAATCCATACTGGGCCTAACACCGTCTGAGCCTGCCTCATGCTGTATAGACATATATTTTGAATGTGTACGCTATCCATACATGTTATCCGGGGATACGGTACCCCTTCTAACCTTTGTGCAATGACGTGCAATCCATACTGGGCCTAACACCGTCTGAGCCTGCCTCATGCTGTATAGACATATATTTTGAATGTGTACGCTATCCATACATGTTATCCGGGGATACGGTACCCCTTCTAACCTTTGTGCAATGACGTGCAATCCATACTGGGCCTAACACCGTCTGAGCCTGCCTCATGCTGTATAGACATATATTTTGAATGTGTACGCTATCCATACATGTTATCCGGGGATACGGTACCCCTTCTAACCTTTGTGCAATGACGTGCAATCCATACTGGGCCTAACACTGTCTGAGCCTGCCTCATGCTGTATAGACATATATTTTGAATGTGTACGCTATCCATACATGTTATCCGGGGATACGGTACCCCTTCTAACCTTTGTGCAATGACGTGCAATCCATACTGGGCCTAACACCGTCTGAGTCAGCCTCATGCTGTATAGACATATATTTTGAATGTGTACGCTATCCATACATGTTATCCAGGGATACGGTACCCTTTCTAACCTTTGTGCAATCACGTGCAATCCATACTGGGCGTGAGAACGGCTGGCGAGCTGTTAAGTAGGGATTCCCTAGCGAGGAGACTTATTTGATTGTTTTCTATGTTGGGACAGCAATTTTTGGGGAGCACTATACTCTGGAGAATGATAGATGGGGCCCACCATACACTGGAACATTCCAAAGGTGGACATCAGACACTGGAGCAGCATTTACAGGGCCCATTATACACTAGAGCATTAGAAATGGGGCCCATTATGTTTGGAGCATTATTTGGGCCCATAAGACAGTGGAGCTTCATCCATGGGGACCAACATATACTGTAGCATTATGTGGAGCTCATCATATACTGTTTCAAACATTATATGGGACCAATGATTTTGTATGGAGAAATAGATGGGCCTCGCCATGAGATGTAAAAGGTGAGGTATTTTTCATTGTACTATACCGCTATTTCTCTGCCGTATCGGAGCATGATGAGTTGTGGTATGTGTTAAAGGGGCGCTCTTTCGCCCAGGGCACATGAAAACCTGCAGCCAGCCCTCCCCCCCCACAAATTTAGCCAAATAACCCCCATTTTTCAGTGCGTAACTTGTATTATGAAGTTAATTAAGGTTGACAAGCTTAAGTAAGAAGAATTGATGCTTTTGGCATTCAAATGGGCACTGTAGGTGTGTTTCCTGTCCTCCTCTCACTGCCGACTTTTATTCCCCATTGACTTACATTGGGTTTCGTGTTTCGGGACGACCCCGACTTTTCCCTATAATCGGATGATCTTGCTCGACCCGACTTTTGGAAAAGTCGGGTTTCACGAAACGAAACGCGACCCTAAAAAAGCAAAAGTCGCTCAACTCTAGTCTTCAGTGCTGCTGGATCAATACTGACAGAAAAAAGGACCCGTCTGTCGACCCAAAATGTGGATGATCTAACCTTCATTAAAATGATCCATGCCTGGGTTTCCAAGGATTTTGTCCCACCTTACCCTGATGACACATAGGTTGCCAGAAAAATTGTTTTCTTTGGTTCGCCTGTTCCTGGGTCTTGACCAATTTCGCCTTTAGCAGCAGGTGAATGTCCCACATCAACATATGCCATTTTGTAAACCTCCATAACTGGGCAGCCTCCTCCCCCCAATGGCCGGGCTCACCACCGAGCGCACGCAACCGTGCGAGTGCCATTGCCCTGGACAGGTGGGTGGGCCGACTCGTGGGCGCGGGCACTGGCACAGGGTCCCTCATAGTGCAATCAAGTGTCTCTGACGGTGGTGGTGCACATCTGCCGTCAGACACACCGCCGTACTATGAGGGGCCCATTGCCAGTGCCGACGCCCACGAGTGGGCCCCCCTTGCTTGGGCAGGGCCCCAGCATTTGCAATGTTTACCTCTCCCTGCTCCTCCGCTGTGTAGTCTGGGATGTCAAATCCATCACTGGGACTGGCACTTCAAATTTGGTGAACTGATAGAAGATGATGGTTAAGACGTAGCTATGCCCTGTCCCGCTGGCCGGGATCCAGCTTCAGATGATCAATGGCTTCCATTTCTAATGGACGTCGACTCACAATGAGATGCAGTGGTGGTTTCTCATCAGCTTTAACAGTTTTCCTACCCTCAGATGTGTGACATTCCAAAACACATTTTTAAATGTGCCCTCCCTCTCATGCCAATCCAATTGAATCACCTACGGCCTGTGGCTTCTGTGTTTTGCACTCCAAAGTTACGTGACAGATCATGATAGGCAGTGAGCACCATGTTTACATCTCTCCCTGTGATCAAAATTGGATGGATATGAGTAACAGTGATGGGATCAACGGTACTACGATACAGCAACATTTTCTTCACAAAGAAAGGTTTTTGCAGAGTCCACACACTAATTAATTGAGGGTCAGCATCGCCTCTGAGAATTGTGACGGAAGTTGTTCCCGTGAATAGTAATTCGTAGATTTCTGCAATCACTAGACTTTAGGTAAATAATTGTATGCATCTAATTTTCTATTGCAGAGAGTCTGGGCTGTCTTACTGAGACAGAAATATAAATGAAGATTTAAAAACACCACCAAAAGTGTTTCATGGTGTACGCTTGAAATACATTTCTTTTTTCTAGTTTTTAGATTGTTGTGTAATCCATGTAGAGAACACGGAGATTTTAAATGTTTAAACTATGCTCTATAAACCTGCTATCCAGTGATAATGTACCCTATCTCAACTTTGTACAATCTGGTCTAATCCATACTGGGCCTGAGACCGTCTGAGCCTGCCTCCTCATCGACACACATAGGTTTTTAATGTGTAAACTATGCAACATATATAAGTGTTATCCGGTGAAACTGTACCCTTTATCAACTTTCTCGAATCTTGTAGAATCCATACTGGGCCTTTACGCGTACCGCAGGGGCATGCCGGAGTCTCGTTCGTTAACGGAATAAAGCTGACAAATCGCTAGCACAACTACAAACGGACATACCACACCACACACACACAATCGACAAAGCTTTCAATGTGTGCATCTTTTTTTGAGGTGGCTTGGTTGTGGTTTCCCGGGTGGAGTCCAATTAAGCCACAGGCTCCACTCCTGGTGGTGCCCTTTTGGACATTCTTTTAAGGTTCAGCTTTGCAATCATACTGCCCCCGGAAAGCAAACACTTTGGCTTCATGGACGCTGTTTGGAGGTTCATGGGAATAATGCCGCCCGATCGCCAGTTGCCATAATTTATTGGTGGGAAGTATGACGGTATATGATCGTGTTCATTTTCAGATTTTGTTTTTTTGGGTTTGGTTTTTACATTTTTAGTCCAGACTTTCTTGACTTCATAAGGGCATGACAAGCCTAGATCTGTGTCTCCTCCACCTCCTCCTTTTACTCCTCCACCTCTTTTGTAAATGTAGTTGCCCTTTTCCATATGTTATTTTTGGCTTCTGAGCATTTTGTCGGCTTTGGGACACCTTTTAAGGTGTTTGTAATTGTTTTGTATGTGTTAGTATGTGTTTGTGTTTGCCTGCCATTGTTTTCAGTGTGGTTCGACGAACAATCGACGAACTTGCCTCCTGTGCGACGAACCAAAACACTAGCGGGGTGGCTCAACACTACTCATGATATATAGACGTACATTGTTAATGTTTAAACTATGCTATATATACCTGCTATCTGATGATACTGTACACTTTATTCTTGTCTAATCCATACTGAGCCTGGGAGTGTCTCTGTGTGACTGATGGAATATATATGGAGATTGACAATTATCCTTTGACTGAATAGAGCTGTACGCTTCTGATACAGTACTGTTGTGAGTTCATTTTCCCCTTCACCATTGAGGTCTGATGAACTCCCTCTTCTGGTGAAGGAAGGTAGTGAGGCTGATTACCAAGCACCTGGGCAGGATGATGATGACTGGGTGATGGGAATTACTGACGGGATATAAGGCAGCCGACGCCCTTCTGCCTTGCTGGTGATCTCTCTGAGGGATTCTAGGAAACCAGTCTGATTCCTGCTCCTCAAAAGCTAAGTTTTCTGCTCTACTTTTTGCATTTGTGTTTTGGTTTTGTTTTGCATTGCTTTCCTTGATTTCTGCCATTCCCTGCTGAGGTGAGCTGAATTCCTTTTTGCTCTGTCTTCAGAAAATACTTGAGTACTGATATAGTCTTTTTGAAGCCTAGCGTCTTCAGGGCTTTTTTCCCTATCAGCTGTTGGCTCTTGTTTGGATAGGGTTTTGGCGGATTACAGACAGCAGCTTTTCTATCCTGTCCCATCTAGTTAGCTTGGGCCCCATCATTTGCTCAGCCTATCTTTCTATCTGTGTGAGTGTTTTTTCATCTTGCTTCACCGTCATTATATGTTGGGGGCTGCCTATTGCTTTGGGGTCTGCTCTGGGTCAGTTTAGATTTCCCTTTCTGTCTTTAGGCTATGTAGTTCTCCGGCTGTGATCGAGGGGTCTAGGGCACCGTAGGAACCCCCCACGGCTACTGCTAGTTGTTGTTGATAGGTTCAGGGGTCTGCAATCCGATAGCTGCCAACTTCTCTGGTTTTCTGGACTTAGCTAGTATTTCTGTTTTTGCCTCCTACGGTGACTCATTCATAACACAGTACCATATATGTGATGTTATTTTGTGTCTATTTTGTGCTAAATTTGGAAGTTTGGTGGAAGAGGCCGCGGACGTGGGCGTGGGGGACCAGCTGGTGCTGATGGTGGTGGTTCATCTGCTGGTAGTGGCAAAAGCACAATAGCAGCTAAGGCAGGAGGTGTTGAGCCTGCGTCATGGTCTGTCTACGGAACGCCTGGAAGGCTACCTTTTCTGGGAGTAGGTTAACCATTTTTAAAGCCGGAGCATGAGGAACTGGTTTGGGCTTACATTGCCGAAACAGACTCCAGCAAATATGCCCTCCTCTTCTGAAGTTTAAAAAAATGCAAGCACTGAGTCGTCAAGTGCTGGCTCCTGGTCAGGAAGAACCCCTTTCCTTGTCTCCTGCACCCCCACCCAAAGTGAATGATGCAGCAGGCCACACTTCACATTAGTCCATGTAGCTCTTTCTATCATACCATGCATGGGTTATCAAGTCAAATCGTGAATTCCCCAGTCCAAGATGAATCTGACATGGAGTGTGGGTGGCCAGGCAGGGCAGTGGGGTTAATTGGTACCGGGACGGTGTCTCCCTGGGATGTGTCACAGTGGTGGTAACCCGTTCCGTGGCCCTGGGCGTCCATGCAAAGGGGTGAATTATGTTTATAGGTGAATGATACGTGACGCCACCTGTGATTTCTGAGTAGATTGACCAGCGCTGCAGTGGCGCTTCTCTGGGACAGAAGTTGTGGTGCAGCTAAGATGTAGAAGCCCTGCACAGGTATGGCCATTGTCGCAGGGCACATGAAAGAGTTGGTAGATGGTGTGCAGTGCAGGATGTAGCAGAGCCGTGCGCCAGGCACAGGAGAAAGAGGACAGACACAGTCGTGCAGTTCCTTTACCTGTACTTGGTAAGTGCCGTCCAGGACCCAGAGTACAGATGGAGAAAGAGTTGGTTAGCCTGGAAGCCAATTTGGAATTCTCTCTCTGCAGATAGGTAGTGTGGCATCCGTTCAAGCGCTTATCTGAGGTACTCGCAGTGCTGAGATCAATGAAGTTCCCCCTGTTGACGCTCTCTTGGAATTTTCTCGTATGGCAGGCAGCCATTGCCTTTTCCTTCTGGCTCCCACACATCGCTGCTGGGGCCTCCGAGCCTTAGTTGGGTACAGAGCATTTACAGCTGCTACTTCCTCCGGTTTCTGCTGCAGGAACGTCAGTGTCCCTACTAACTCGGAGACCGGAATCCGGACCATGCGCTCAAGCTAAGAGTGAGCCTTAACTCTGCTCATCCTCCAGCTCCCCTTCTCACGTCCACACACTTCCCCTTCCCTTCAAAGACTGCCCTAACTTATCTCCTCCCGACTACAGACAGCAGCTCCTCAGCAGTCAGGTTCAGAGGTCTCCCAGCTGGCCTGGAGTGGGAAATGTGTTGTGTGTTGGTTTAACTGCTAGAGAGATCCTTCGTTGCTCCCAAGCATGACATCACACTCCCTAGGAGGAAGGTAATGCCACTGTGGCAACCGTACTCCTGGGGGCGCCACAAGTGCACTGAGGCCCAGCCACTGCTAGATGATTCTGCTGGTACATTGACCCAGACCACTACATTCCCCTCGCACTCTACACAGCCTGAATGTGACCCAGATGAAACTCAGGTTACCCTTCCCATATACTGTACCACCTTACACGGTGACAAAAAGGAAGGTGCAGCTGAAAGTGCAGGATCGGCCCACCCGCCGTCAGACACACCGCCGTACTATGAGGGGCCCTGTGCCAGTGCTGTTGCCAACGAGTGGGCCCCCCCTGCTTGCTCTGGATCACAGCACTTGCAAAGTTGAAATACTTACCTCTCTCTGCTCCACCGCCATGACGTCTTCCGTGCTTCCTGACAGTGATATTCTGATCAGAGAGCGCAATGACATCACGTCTGTACGCACAGACTAGTACAGGGATTCCCTAGCGAGGAGACTTATTTGAGGAGACTTATTTAATTGTTTTCAATGTTGGGACAGCAATTTTTGGGGAGCACTATACTCTGGAGAATGATATATGGGGCCCACCATACACTGGAGCATTCCAAAGGTGGACATCAGACACTGGAGCAGCATTTACAGGGCCCATTATACACTAGAGCATTAGAAATGGGGCCCATTATATATAGAGCATTATTTGGGCCCATAAGACAGTGCAGCTTCATCCATGGGGACCAACATATACTGTAGCATTATGTGGAGCTCATCATATACTGTTTCAAACATTATATGGGACCAATGATTCTGTATGGTGAAATATATGGGCCTCATTACTCTGTATAGTGCACTATGCGGTGGCCATAATACTGTATGGAGTAAGATACTGTCCGTTTTTGGAGCTATTGGAGAATTTAAAATGGATATCAGTCATGAGATGTAAAAAGTGAAGTATTTTTCATTGTACTATACAGCTATTTCTCTGCCTTATCGGAGCATCATGAGTTGTTGTATGTGTTAAAGGGGCGCTCTTTGGCCCAGGGCACATGAAAACCTGGAGCCAGCCCTACCCCCCCACAAATTTAGCCAAGTAACCCCCATTTTTCAGTGCGTAAGGCTGGTTTCACATTTGCGTTTTTTAGCGCTGGAAAAAAACGCATATGTGCGCATGCGTTTTTTCCCCTATATTTAACATGGGTGCGCATACCTGCGCGCTTGTAAGCGCATGTATGCGATTTTCATGCGCTGCGTTTTTTTGGGGTGTGCGTTTGTATTTTCCAGACGCAGCATGTTGCATTTTTTGGCCCTGCAAAAAAGCGCATGCGCACATATGCGCGCGTTTTGCGCTAAAAAAGGCCATTATAGCCTATGGATGCGCATATGTGCGCACTGGCATGCTCATGTATGCGTTTTTTTGCATATGCGTTTTTTTTTTTAACCATGGAATTTAGGGGTTTGGGTTAGAGTTAGGGTTAGTTAAGGGGGGTTAGGGTTAGGGTCAGGGTCAGGGTTAGGGTTGGGGTTTGGGTCAGGGTTAAGTATGGTTTGGTTAAGGGTTAGGGTCAGGGTTAGGGTCAGGATTAGGGTTAAGTATGGTTTTGTTAAGGGTTAGGGTCAGGGTTAGGGTTAGGGTTAGGGTCAGGGTTAGCGTTAGGGTCAGGGTTAGGGTTAAGTATGGTTTTGTTAAGGATTAGGGTCAGGGTTAGGGTCAGGATTAGGGTTAAGTATGGTTTGGTTAAGGGTTAGGGTCAGGGTTAGGGTTAGGGTCAGGGTTAGGGTTAGGGTCAGGGTTAGGGTTAAGTATGGTTTTGTTAAGGATTAGGGTCAGGGTTAGGGTCAGGATTAGGGTTAAGTATGGTTTTGTTAAGGGTTAGGGTCAGGGTTAGGGTTAGGGTTAGGGTCAGGGTTAGGGTCAGGATTAGGGTTAAGTATGGTTTGGTTAAGGGTTAGGGTCAGGGTTAGGGTTAGGGTCAGGGTTAGGGTTAAGTATGGTTTGGTTAAGGGTTAGGGTCAGGGTTAGGGTTAGGGTCAGGGTTAGGGTTAGGGTTAGGGTTAGGGTTAGGGTCAGGGTTAGGGTTAGGGTTAGGGTCAGGGTTAGGGTTAGGGTTAGGGTTAGTTAGGGTTTAGGGTTTGGGTTAGGGTTAAGTATGATTTGGTTAAGGGTTAGGGTCAGGGTTAGGGTCAGGGTTAGGGTTAGGGTTAGGGTCAGGGTTAGGGTTAGTAAAGTCATGGTTTGGGTAGTGTGAGGGGCCACCTAAAAATGTTGGAAAAAAACGCAAACGCGGTAAAAACGCACTAAAAACGCATACAAACGCATAAAAACGCTGCGTTTTTTTCATGCATGCTCATAAAAATGCTTGAAAAAAACGCAGCAGTTGTATGCTTTTGTATGCGTTTTTTCAATGCATTTTTTTGCGGGAAAAACGCGCTGCAAAAAAAAGCAAGTGTGAAACTAGCCTAACTAGTATTATGAAGTAAATTAAGGTTAAAAAGCTTCAGTAATAAGATTTGATGTTTTTGGCATTCAAAAGGACACTGTTGGAGTGTTTCCTGGCCTCCACTCCCTGCCGACTTTGCTTCCCCATTGACTTGCATTGGGTTTTGTGTTTCAGTCGGCCTTCGACTTTTCACAAAAATCGGCCAATTTCGTTCGACCCAACTTTTGTGAAAGTCGGGTTTCATGAAACCCGACTCGACCCAAAAAAAGGCAAAGTCGCTCAACTCTAGTTAGATACACAGCTCAGAAACAGGATGTGCCAAGGGAGAGGACATTTTCATTACAAGAATTCCACTCATTCCATCTGATTTGTTTTTTGATTTTAAACGCCTCCAGTTTCCAGTTCAACTGCTCTTTGCAATGTCCATTAACAAGGCTCAGGGACAGTCCTTGAAAGTAGTAGGGACCGATTTGCAATCTCCATGCTTTTCTTATGGTCAACTTTACGTGGTCTGTTCAAGAGTTGGAACAGCCAAAAATCTGTTCATCTTTGCACTGAAAGGAAACACCAAAAATCTTGAATGAGTTGAAAATAAAATACTATCAATACTTGGGTAATCGTTTAGTTAATTTGTGTTGCAAATCTGTAGTGTTGAATATATGATGTGAAATGTTTTTATGTGCAATATAATCATTATAATTTGTTATAACTAACCACAGTTGGTTACTATGACCAGGCAACGCCGGGCTCTTCAGCTAGTATAAAATATCCACCTATATGAAAAGCCATAAAGCTGGTGCTTTTCATATAGGTGGATATTTTGTATAACCATTATTATATAATTCAGATGAGATCCATAAACAGGCAGGACATCTGTTATTCAAGGTGATTACTGTCTTCAAAACTACAATAGTAAATCAATAAAATATTCATTAGTAACCTAAAAAAAAGTCTTAGGAATTTAGTCTACAATGAAATTTACTTTTCAGACACACACTCAAAATACTGAGTTCTTAAGAAGCCAATTAACCTATTAGTATGTTTTTCAAGTGTGGGAGAAACATAGAGAACACTTAAAGGGAATCTGTCACCCTTTTTTTTGACTATTATCTGCCAGCACTGACATCAGGGTCTTATCTACAGCATTCTGTAATGCTGTAGATAAGCCCCCGATTTAACCTGAAAGATAAGAAAAACAAGTTATATTATACTCACCCGGGGGGGCGGTCCGGTCCGATGGGTGTCACGGTCCGGTCCATCGCCTCCCATCTTCATACGATGATGTCCTCTTCTTCCCTTCTTGTCATGGCTCCGGCACAGGCGTACTGCTCTGCCCTGTTGAGGGCAGAGCAGAGTCCTGCAGTGCACAGGCTTTGGGAGAGGTCTGGCACCTGCGCACTGCAGTATTCTGCTCTGCCCTCAACAGCGCAGAGCAGTGCGCCAGCACCAGAGCCACGACAGGAAGGAAAGAAGAAGTCATCGCTGCAAGATGGGAGGGGCCGGAGAGGACCGCGACACCCATCGGACCGGACTGTCCCCCCGGGTAAGTATAATATAACATGTTTTTCTTATCTTTCAGGTTACATTGGGGGCTTATCTACAGCATTACAGAATGCTGTAGATAAGCCCCTGATGTCAGTGTCGGTAGCTAATAGTAAAAAAAAGGGTGACAGATTCCCTTTAAGAACTCAAGAATATGGAAGAAACCCACCCAAAACATGTGGAGAGAATACTATCGTCATGCAGATGTAGCTCTCATATAGATTGGATTTTTTGCTATTTGCATGAGAAATTTGATTGACATTGCCAAAGTTTTGCAACAAACCCTTATGTGACCCCATTGTCCATCCCATTTAAAAGACATGAGTGGTAATATGGCGTTAGACCTCTCCTCGTGGCCATAGCAGCCTATATTATTCCACAAAATTCCAAAATATTTGGGAGAATTTGTTTTCATCCAATAGAGAATTTGTGAGGTTGGATAAGAAGGTCTGGCATAAAACAGTTGTGTTTGATAAGGTTGAGGTCTGGACTACGTGGAGTCGTAATAATTCCTTCATACTTAACGTTTCATACCAAGTCTTTACAGACCTCGCCTTTTGCACTGGAGCACAATCTATTTGGAAGAGTAAGGTGTTCCCCAAACTATTAGGTGATTCTAGCCCAAACCCATTACATTTGTAATCCTCCACCTCATTTGATTGTAAGCACCCTGAATTTCTGCACTCGACAAAGAATTTGATGTGCAGTGAATCAATTTACTGCGAATTGAAAATACTGCAAAGCCTCCAGTTGCCCAGAAAAGACATCTACATCTTGTATAACACTCTGAGGGCTCCTACGAATCTACTGAGCCCCCTTTCAAGCTCTCTATTGCAAATTATTAATATCCAAGTGATCAGGTTTTATGCCTTTTAGTATGTAAAAATGGTTCAAATAGAGTAGAACACTAGGGACAGGCAAGTAGATTCTACGGCCAATGTAATCATAGGCATCAACCGTAGGTGAATTTATGTGGGACCTGATCCATGCCTGATTCATTTTGACAAGTTAAAGGTTTTCCACTCTTGCCCATGACATTATGGTCTGCTGGGTCATAACAAAGCCACTGAACACACTAAATCTCCTCTCTGACAGTAAAGCGGAAGATGACGAAGACAGTACGCTCATGGCCTTCTATCCATCTACTAGCCTCTGGTCCAATCTGCTGACCCATAAGTCCATGGGGTCATGGCTGCTGGAGAATGTACACAGGGCAGGTATGACAGAGCGTGGCTATTCAGACAGTGAATGTACTGTATGTTTGCTAGTGTGTAGATTGCGGCCTCAGCTGCTTGTTGTAGCACCAGCACTGGTACAGACAGGAAAATGTTGGTTTTACAGGGAATGGTGAGCTGTCTCCTGGTCAGAAGTCTGGTCAGCAGTCATCTGCTTTTCAAAGCTTCACCAAGAAGGGAATGCAGCTAACCTTGCTAATGCACCAATTTTGACTTTGCTTCAAATTGTCTCTTCAGAGAGGAAGAGGACTAGAACTCTAGTGTCACCTATTGGAAGCAGCAATCCTACGAGTCTCTCGCATCAACACCCGGCGCTATTGCCGGCACTCAGGACCGGAGCTGCAGCTGCATAGAAATACATGCAGCCGCAGCTGTGGTCCGAGTGCCGGTGACAGTGCCGGGTGTTGATGTGAGAGAGTTGTGCGAGTTTCTCGCATCACACGCGGTAGTGTGATCCTGGCTATAGAGAGAGAGTCAGGGTCAGGGTCTACAAAATATCTGTTCTACTCCGCCACCTCCCACATGAAACCATTTGTATCCATTTGTGCGCTCACTTTTATTTGCTATAAATCACTATCTTGTTTGTTCGTCCCTTTTCTTTTAACTGTTCTATGTAATTGTCTCTCTTAGACACGGGCTCCTTTCCCGATCAACTGCCAACACGCAGACCTCAGTTTTGTAATTAAATGTACTGACAACGTGAATTGGCCTGTCAGAGAAAATTTGTCAGTGACATTTAAGAAGAGGTCGTAGTTTTGCTTTACTAATTGTTTCCCTTCTGTTATGCTGTCTCCAAAAATTAACCTTCTGCTATTTATGTTACGTTTGGGTTAAATTTAGACTTGGGGAAACAGGTGCACCTTCAGATTGTAATTACAAGAAGCATTTTGTCTCCTGTACTTTGCAGTCACGTTTATTACAATCCATGTGATGGATGGGATTTATATGAATGCCGATGATTGTCAGCAAGCATATACTGAAAAATGAATCTCTGCACCACCCCAATTTCTTACACATGACATTATTTTCTATAAAAGAAGTTAAGTTTTTCAGAGAGGCGATGATTAAGTAAATAGAGTAGCGAAATGGCTTACTTGAAGACGTTAATGATTTAATGCAACATATAAATGCAGATACTAATGTTCCTGTGTTTCTATATGATATTTATAGCTAAAACAGCAAAAAAAAGAAGAATTAAATGCAACAAAATGTTAAATAACTTTTTTACTAGTCTTTTTAGAATCCATCATCCATATGCTCTGGGTTTGGTTTTTTTCATTTCAGTCTCTTTCTTGGGATCATGGAGGTCCCAGAGGACAGACATAAGTAGAGATGAGTCATGATGAGCGGACATGCTCAGATGAAGTGTTAATCGAGTGTCTTTGGCGTGCTTAAAAAATTTGTTTTGCATATCTCACGACTTTTCGACAGCCACAACACATGCAGAGATTGCCTAACAAACAGAATGTAATAGGAGGTCAGGGGGGGCAGTTATTATTTCTATGTTAGACATAAAGGAGGGCCTCATACACATTCTGTTCAAACTTTTATGTAGTGGTATTCCTAGACTCATAAAGCCTCTGCACCATATGCAAAGCTTGCAAAAAACTATAAGCAAGATCATCCATACACCCTTCAAGGCACCAACTGTAGAACTTCTGCTCTAATAATATACCATATGATTCAACACTCAGGCAGTAGAATTGTAGCTATTGAGCATGGTACATTTATTACTTGGACATCCAGTAACAATTTTGATGGCGTACTTGATATTTTTGTGGTCACTTATCTTAATTGGTAATCAATTCCACTGATTTGGTTGTTTGATTACCTGGGCAGATTTTTTATGCCAAGTTTGTACTTTTGTATCAGAAATATATTAATCATTAGCTCATTTCAATTTTGGTTTACTTAAACTATTATTTAAAAAAAATCCTATTAAAATTTTGCTTTATATACAAGTCATTGTACTGGAAATTAATGTTTCTGAACATTTTTTTCCTGTAAACTCTCAATTTCTCTTCAATTTTAAATGTTTTATTGTCAGTCCTTAAAGTGGAGTAAAAGTGTGCCACCATTGTTCTCATTAACAATCTGGGAGTCAGAGATGCTTCCAGGGGTCTTCCCAATTTTCTTCTTCAATTTAGCGCTTTTCCATCCATTTCAACATTTCCACTGCCCCCACACCTCCTTGTAGAGTCTCCTGGAAAAATGCTGGAAAAATGGATTTGCCATTAAGTCCCATTATACTTGTTACTTGAAACGAGCATCCAAGCATTAGGAATTGCTTTGCTCTAGTAACGAGCATCCAAGCATTTAATTGCTCGCTCATCACTACTGATTGTGGGGAGGAGGACTCCCAGGCAGTGACCGGGCAGGTACCCAGGGGACCGCCATCAGGGTTCCTGAGGGAACGATTCTAGGAGGACAGTAAAGGGAGAGACTTGACTGAAGTTGTCAGGGAAACAGGGGGCGGGGCAAGGATAAAAGGAGCAGGGGGCACGCTGAAGTGGCAGTTGGGAGAGAGTGTGACAACAGGCAGGAAGCCGTGTGAAACAGAGAGGACCGAGGGAGCGGACAGTGTGTTCTGGAGGGAACGACAGGGGTTTGTGAAAGGAAAGCTGCGCACTCACCGACAAGTGACACGAGGGACTCTCACCGGCGGCTGCTCCCCGCATACGGACGCATACAGCTGCCCCTGCTGTTTACCGCCCTGCTGTGACAAGTCCGCGACCTCCAGTGACCGCTGCGACTACAGACCATTCCGTGACAGCGGTCAGGACACTGCCCCCCTGCCTTCTCCCACAGTTGCGGCCCTGTCATCAGTGGCCCCTGGGGGCGCCACATCGCTACAAGCGGCCGTAGAGGCCCCCGTCCGGTTTGCTAAGGGACCCTGAGCAGAGGTTAGTGAACGGTTATATTTAGAGACTGTGTCATAACTCCGCGGTGAGACGAGAGCTGCAAGGAGACGCCTGTTGCACCCATCGGCATCGTTTCTTCAGGGCCTGTTGCGCCCCACTGTCATTGTTTCTCTAGGGCCTGTTGCGCCCCACCGGCATTGTTTCTTCAGGGCCTGTTGCGCCCCACCGTCATCGTTTCTTCAAGGCCTGTTGCACCCCACTGTCATCGTTTCTTCAGGGCCTGTTGCGCCCCACCGTCATCTTTTCTTCAGGGCCTGTTGCGCCCCACCGGCATCGTTTCTTCAAGGGCCTGTTGAGCCCAGTTTCATCCCAGAATATCGAGGCGTCAAGGCAGCTGCATCAGCGACCTCTATGTGGCCACGCCTGTGATCCTGACAGATCCCTGGAAGGAAAAGATACTATAGGAGATAAGGTCCCCCAGTTTGGTCATACGTGGCCTATAGCACCCGGGCCAACCGGGTTAGTCGCATTTACCATGTTTACCGTGTTGTTAGGTTTGTTGAGTCCCTGCATGGACTGGTTGTTTTTAACACTTTGTTTGCTCAATATAGCCCCAGCGGCAATAGTTTATAAAAGTTATTTCCACAAACCACACTCAGTCTCGTGTCTCGTCACTGCATCCTGCAAACCTGCTGAACCCTACACTTGGCAGGATGCAATCTCCAAGCACAGACAGTGGTGCCCCAGATCAGGGTAGAGCTGTAAACTTTACAAATGGTGAGAGTCCCCCTACCAGCATATCATTGGGGGCCATGCTGAACAACCTGCCTAGATTTTCCGGCTCCTATACTATGTTATGGAGCTGGACAGAGCGGATGCGGGGGCTCTTTCGGATGCACCCAATGACCCCTGATCTGGAGGCCGAGGTGGCACTCATGGCACTGGACGGGGAGGAGCGGAGGTCAGTGATGTTGAAACCTCCGGGGCACCGTAACACTTTTGAAAAAGTGTTACAGATAGTAGAACAGACCCACGGGGACCCTACTAATGTGGGAGAGTTAAGAACCCGTTTGTTTAGTCGGATGCAAGTAGAGGGGGAGACGATCACAGAGTATATGAATGTCCTCCAAGAATTGCATACGGCTATAGAAAGAAAGGACGGGGTAGGGGCAGGACCTGTTGACATTACCCTACGTGACCTACTGGTGACTGGTTTGCGAGATCCATTAGTCAAACAAGCACTGTGGGAACAGATCAGAATGAATCAGAGGTGGGAAGTCAGGCACGTGCTCGAGAGCAGGAGCAGGGGATGGCGGTCCCCGTGGGGAAAGTCCGAGGTGTGGAGGCCTCTGTGAATGTAGTCAAGGAGCCTCAGTGGGTGGAAGAGGTGAAGCAAGAGCTGAAAAGTATTAAGGGCGAGTTGGCCGAAGTAAAGATAAGGACTGAGACCAGGACTGGACGACCTAGCTTTAATCCCGGCTCTTGGGGATCACGCTCCCCGCGGGGTGGTCAGCCTACACAGGCCCGGTGTTTTGAGTGTGGAGAACCAGGCCACTTCACCCGAGAGTGTCCGCGGCGTGGAAGATACCCACCCCCAGCGGCCATTAAACTAAAGGGCTCCGGGCTGGGGGGATGCCGCTCGGAGCCGAAAACCACAACTAGTGGTGGTGGAATTCCCGAAGATTTGGTAGCAAAGTGTCTGGTGGTTTGGGCAGAAGTGGAGGGCCAGGCCTTCCGGTGTCTGGTAGACATGGGGTCACAAGTAACCACCATGCCTGTAACGTATTTTCAACAAAACTTCCCGGAGGCAGCAAGACCCCAGTGGGGGCCCATGATTAGACTAATAGCCGCCAATCAATTGCCGGTCCCGGTTGCCGGGGTAGTGTGGGTGCAGGTGATGTTGTGCGGTAAATCCCTTGGTCGCAGAGGGGTGATGCTTACTCAAGGAGAAGCTGATCAACGGCACCCCATCACTCTAGGCATGAATATTTTACGCGAGTTCGGCAACTTGCTACTAAATGATCCCACACAGAAGATTCTGAAGCAGTGGGGTTCTCGCACAGCTCAGGGACAGGTATTCCAGCAGCTGGTGCGAGGTGTGTGGGTGCATCAGGACTGCCAGGAGGGCGAGGCTCTGGGCAAAGTCATTGCATCAGCAGCTCCCCTGCTTGTGCTACCTCCTGGATAGACAGTGGTGGCCCTGCCAATTCGAGCCCCGATACCTTTGGAGGGCGTGGAGGTGCAGGTGGAGCCGTGTCACTCAGAGCGCTTACCTCCTGGCATACTGATGGCCCATTCCCTGGCTACGGTGCAAAAAGGAACCGTCCTGGTACGCTGCATTAACCTTGAAGACCAAGACACCGTTCTGAAAGCACGGACTGTACTGGCCAAACTAGTAAGGCCTTTAGAAGAAGTGCTGCCAACTCCTGCGGTTCAATTACTAGTACACCCCGAGGATCCTTGGGAAGTAACAATACGAACCTTACAGGTCCACGAAGTCTCGGCACAAAGGGCCGAAATATTTGGGAGCAAATGCGGGCCGAGCTTTCTGGATTAACTGCAGCCCAACTCTCACAGATAAAAACATTGCTTGGACAGTACCATGAAGTATTTGCTAGTCATGAGGACAATTTTGGGTGTACCATCGCCATCACTCATGAAATCACCACAGCAGGAGCGGCTCCTATCCGGGAACGATATCGACAGATTCCGCCACAACTCTATCAGGAGGTGAAAACTTTGCTGGCCAAAAAGTGAAAAGGGGTGATACGGGAAAGTCAAAGCCCCTGGGCAACCCCAATTGTGTTGGTCCAGAAGAAAGATGGTACACTACGATTCTGTGTGGATTATCGTAAACTGAATGTTTGCACTATTAAAGACTCATATCCACTGCCCCGCATAGAAGAATCCTTGTCCGCCTTGGGAAAAGCAACATATTTTCCAACCTTGGACTTGGCCAGTGGGTACTGGCAGGTGCCCATGTCAGAAGAAGATAGAGCCAAGACGGCGTTCATATTGCCCATGGGACTGTTTGAGTTTAATCGGATGCCGTTTGGGCTGGCCTACGCCCCCGGGACCTTTCAGCGATTGATGGAGCGGTGTCTGGGAGATCACAATTTTGAGGCTATGTTGATCTATCTGGACGACATCATCATCTATGCTGCCACCTTTGAGGACTACCTGAAGCGGTTGGGACAGGTACTCAGCCGGTTGCAAAAGTACGGATTGAAGGTGAAGCCTCAGAAATGCCACCTATTTTGCTCTCAGATTGAGTATCTGGGTCATGTTGTTTCGGCAGAGGGTGTGAGGCCATCCCGGGAGAAGGTTGCTGCTATCCAGGAATGGCCTACCCCAGAGACGGTGAAAGATGTGCGGGCTTTTCTGGGGTTAGCAGGATATTTCCGTCGCTTCGTAAAGAATGTTGCATGTCGAGCTCGAGCCCTGCACGACCTGCTGAAGGGGGCTCCCGCTGGGGCCAATGGGTGAAAATTCCAGTGGCAACACCCTCAGGAAGAGGCCTTCCGAGACTTCAAGGCTGCCCTCTCGGATGCCCCAGTGTTGGCTTATGCGGATTTCTCTCAACTGTTCATCTTGCACACTGACGGGAGTCTTCACGGGCTAGGGGCTGTGTTGTCACAGGTTCAGGATGGCCGGGAGAGGGTGATCGCATATGGAAGTCGCTCACTCCATGACTCCGAGCGTAACCCTGACAATTACAGCTCCTTTAAGCTCGAGCTCCTCGCAGTGGTGTGGGCTATGACGCAGAGATTCGCAGAGTACCTAGCGGGCTCCGAGCTGGTAGTGCGAACTGACAACAACCCGCTGGCTCATCTGGAAAACGCCAAATTGGGGGCTCTGGAACAGCGATGGGTGGCCCGGATGGCGAAGTATAATTATAAGATTATCTACAAAAGTGGAGCCGAGAATGTCCATGCAGACGCCCTCTCCAGGATTCGACATACAACTCCAGGACAGCATCAAGACGAAGAATTAGAAGGAGAGGAAATACCGTTCGCTCTCACTGCTGCCGTGCTCACAACTGACAATAAAAAAATATTTTCCTCTGAGACCCCAAGGGGCATATTGGAACAATCCTAGGATAAGTGGATACAACAGCAACAAGAAGACGAAGAGGTTGGCCTTCTCAGGACAGTGGTGAGTTCTCCTTCAACGGAAGTCTTCAAACAGAGGCTGGACAGACATCTGACTGGGATGATTTAGCTGATCCTGTTTTGAGCAGGGGGTTGGACCAGATGGCCCAGGAGGTCCCTTCCAACTCTACAATTCTATGATTCTAAGATTCTATGACATGGGTCGCCGCTGGGCAATTACCCACTGACTCTCAACGGCAAAATTTGACTCAAGACCTGTTGCTTATGCTGCGACAATGGGAGAGGTTGGTTAACTGAAAGGGATTATTGTATCGTAAAATAACATCACAAACAACCTCGATGACAGTTTGGCAGGTGGTTACGCCAGGAGCCCAACTTCACGAACTGGCTCGGAAGGCTCACGAAAAAAGGGGCCCATTTCGGAACAAAAAATCTTTGCAATGGCTACAACAGAAAGCTTACCACCCGCGCTTGCCGGCTGTTGTGGACGAAATTTGCTGGACCTGCCGCTTGTGTGAATTAGCCAAACCACCTGCTCAGTGAGCCGCAACACAGACTATTGTGACCTCAGCACCCCTTGAGCTCCTGACGGTGGATTATCTGACCATTGGGCCCGCATTTCAGGGATACGAACACTGTCTTGTTATGGTAGATCATTTCACCAAGTTCGCTGTGGTCACCCCCACTCGGGATCAGACCGCAGAGTCAGCTGCCTCCGCAATCTGTAGAAACTTTATACAAGTATATGGCTGTCCTCAACGAATACATTCTGATCAGGGAGCATATTTTTTGGGAAAAGTCATGGAAGAACTACATCACCTCTATGGAATTGACAAATCCCGGACCACACCGTATCACCCGCAAGGGAATGGGACTTGTGAACGATTTAATCGGACATGGATTCAGATGCTACGCACTCTGGAGAGTGAAAAGAAGACCCGTGGCCCGAATATGTTTCTGAATTAGTTTGGGTCTATAACAATAGGGTACATCGAGTGACTAGCTATACCCCCTATTCCCTGTTGTTCGGACGAGAAGGTAAAGGGATCATGGAGGTGGAGTTAGACCCCGAAGAGCCTCAGCCTTGGACTGGAGTGTCGTCTTGGGTCCGAAATCATCGTCACCGGCTGCAAACTCTTCACCGAATTGTACACACCAAGCTCCTAGACTGGGAGCACCCAGGGAAGAATGCAACCCCACCTCCTCACCTCCAAAGAGGGGACTGGGTGCTTGTACTAGATCAAAGCCCCCAGAACAAACTGGAGCCGCGTTGGGAAGAAAGTCCTTATCGGGTCTTACGCCGTATCCATCCAGACGGACCGGTGTACGAAATATGACCTGAGGAGGATGAAATACTGCCCACTCGTATTGTGCATCGTAATATGTTATGCCCATGTACTTCCTCCGACCCGAAGCAACCGGAGCCTACCCCGTCGACATCTGTACCATCTTCCGTATGTTGGGACCCAGACGACGAAGATTGTCTCCCAGGACACAGAGGCCCTCCACTCAGTAATGAATCATCTGACACAACTAGCCTGCCTGCACCAATAAGCCCACCACCACCCCAGACTACTCTACCCCAGTTGAACTTACACGCTCCGAGCAGTCAACAGCCAGCAAACCCCCTGAACGATATGAGCAAGATCAATTCAACGAACATTGAAACCCCTACAGACTGATCTCAAAAGACTATGGCCCTCGCCCAAGGATTGGCAAGCTTACAGGGTGGAGGAGTGTGAGGAGAAAGACTCCCAGGCAGTGACCGGGCAGGTACCCAGGGGACCCCCATCAGGGTTACTGAGGGAGCGATACTGGGAGGACAGTAAAGGGAGAGACTTGACTGAAGTTGTCAGGGAAACAGGGGGCGGGGCAAGGATAAAAGGAGCAGGGGGCGCACTGAAGTGGCAGTTGGGAGAGAGTGTGACAACAGGCAGGAAGCCGTGTGAGACAGAGAGGACCGAGGGAGTGGACGGTGTGTTCTGGAGGGACCGACAGGGGTCTGTGGAAGTAAAGCTGCGCACTCACCGACAAGTGACACGTGAGGGACTCTCACCGGCGGCCGCTCCCCGCATACGGACGCATACAGCCGCCCCTGCTGTTTACCGCGCTGATGTGACAAGTTCGCGACCTCCAGTGACTGCTGCGACTACAGACCATTCCGTGACAACGGTCAGCACACTGCCCCCCTACCTTTTCCCACAGTTGCAGCCCTGTCATCACCGGCCCCTGGGGGCACCACCTCGCTACAGGCGGCCATAGAGGCCCCCTTCCGGTTTGCTAAGGGACCCTGAGCAGAGGTTGGTTAATGGTTATATTTAGAGACTGCATCATAACTCCGTGGTGAGACGAGAGCCGCAAGGAGACACCTGTTGCGCCCATCGGCATCGTTTCTTCAGGGCTTGTTGCGCCGCACCGGCATCGTTTCTTCAGGGCCTGTTGCGCCCCACCGTCATTGTTTCTTTAGGGCCTGTTGCGCCCCACCGGCATCATTTCTTCAAGGCCTGTTGCTCCCCACCGTCATCGTTTCTTCAGGGCCTGTTGCGCCCCACCGTCATCGTTTCTTCAGGGCCTGTTGCGCCCCACCGTCATCTTTTCTTCAGGGCCTTTTGCACCCCACCGGCATTGTTTCTTCAAGGGCCTGTCGAGCCCAGTTTCATCCCGGAATATCGAGGCGTCAAGGCAGCCGCATCAGCAACCTCTACGCGGCCACACCTGTGATCCTGACAGATCCCTGGAAGGATAAGTTACTATAGGAGATAAGGTCCCCCAGTTTGGTCATACGTGGCCTATAGCACCCGGGCCAACCGGGTTAGTCGCATTTACCATAAGAAAGTGTTGTTAGGTTTGTTGAGTCCCTGCGTGGACTGGTTGTTGTTAACACTTTTTGTTTGCTCAATATAGCCCCAGCGGCTACAGTTTATAAAAGTTATTTCCACAAACCACACTCAGTCTCATGTCTCGTCACTGCACCCTGCAAACCTGCTGAACCCTACACGCTCAGCCAATATAAAGAGGTTGGTTCTTTGGGGAAATTGAGGGCCATATTGCTGTTGTCACAGTTCCTTAAGAAATAATGTTGATTATAATGCATTGTGTAATAAAGAATATAGAATGATGACCATAAAATTGCTTATGGTACTATTATGCTCTGCAAAAGTAACATTAATTTTCCTGTATTGGATGAGCGAAGGACTAGTGTAACTGCAGAATACTATAGAGTTAACGGTTTTCCAGCTCTGTAGGATGGGATGTGTTTTTTGGAAGTAAAATGAGGTGATTTCCTGTACAGTCCATTAATAAGTAATTTTTAGAGAAGAAGGACGTGTGTCATGTTACTTGGGAATGTGTGGAATAAGAAGATTGTTAAAGTAGCCAGCCAAGAAAGTAGCTATACTGGAGAAAAAGAAGTAGAAATATTCATACATGGCAGGAAGATCCTTGAGATTTAGAAGTGAGCCTATCAGGATGGAGCCAGCTGTCCTGAGAATGCCCTCAAGCCTGAAATACAGCTGTTGGTTGGTGTCCAAAGCAGCTAGAAGGAGTAGGGGTGAAAAGGCAACGTGTTAGCTGGTCCTGAAAGCAGAGAAACAAGGCAAGGCTGCCCAGGTTGGGGCACGGGTACTACTAAAGATGTGGGCTATAGAGAGACATAAAGGGGATAACATGGAGAATTCAAGTTGTTTTGGACAAGTAATTTGCAAACAATATGTCATCACTTACAACCGATAAGTCTGTGCCTGTGCATAAGCTTTGTACCCTCTACCTACCATATATACATTATGTAAGTTTCAGCTGTAAAGAATGTCCTCTTTTTGCAAAGTGAACTGAGATATTCCTTGTGTACTGCATAAACAGGAGGTTCTTACGTCATCATACAGTAGGTGACCTGAGAGTGCTTTCGTTACACACACGCATCCATAGGAACCTGTTTCACTGATTCCAATTTTGACCGGTGCAATCCGTACAATTATTATTATTATTATTGTTATGTCAGAACAGAAATGCACTCTAAATTGATTCAAATTCAGCTGTACAATGCTACATCTTTATGTTGGAGCTGCAACCCCTTTCAGTATGTACTGTACTAACGTTGGTACATTACCCCTATGTTGTCAATATTATTTACATCATATCAATGTAGATTTATATTTTTTAACCAACTTTTGCTCTAATAATATAACATATGATTCAATATTGAGGCAGTAGAATTGTATTTATTACTTGGACATCCAGTAACAATTTTGATGGCGTACTTGATATTTTTGTGGTCACTTATCTTAATTGGTAATCAATTCCACTGATTGTTGTTTGGTTACTTGGGCAGATTTTTGATGCCAAGTTTGTACTTTTGTATCAGAAATAAATTAATCATATAGCTAAATTCCATCCTCTTTAATTTTTACCTTAAATTATGAAATCAATACCGTCTGCGTACCTCTTTCAATTCCTCTAATAGATGTAATTTTTATATTGTGGAATCTCATTTGATTTTTAGATTTTTAGTTTTTTCATCCCAATGCATGGAAAAGTACCGTTTTCAGAATCTGCACCACCAGTACTTGTTCCTAAAAGTTCATCATGATAACTGTTATGTATAATCTCATTTATCTAATTTGTCCCTTTCCCCCCCACCTACAAAGAGTGGAGAGGTCTATAATTTTTACCATATTTTACACTTCAACTGTGAGAGACAGAATCTTAGAAAAAAAATCCAGAAGATCGCTTTGTATGATTTTACATAATTAATTAGAATTTTATTGCGTGAAATAAGTATTTGATACAATAGAAAAACAGAAGTTAATGTTTTGTACAGAAACCTTTGCTTGCGATTTCAGAGATCATATTTTTCATGTAGTTCTTGTTCAAGTTTCCACACACAGCAGTAGGGATTTTGGCCCTCTCCTCAATACAGATCTTCTTCAGATCTTTCAGGTTTCGGGTTGTCGTTGGGCAACATTGACTTCCAGCTCCATCCAAAGATTATCTATTGGGTTCAGGTCTGGAGACTGGCTAGGCCACTCCATGATCTTGAAATGGTTTTTACAGAGCCACTGCTTAGTTGCCTTGGCTGCGTGTTTAGGGTCATTGTCATGCTGGAAGACAGAGCCATGACCCATCTTCAATGCTCTTACTGAGGGAAGGAGGATGTTGGCGGAAATATCACAATAATAACCATTCATCCTCCCTTCAATACGGTGCAGTCATCCTGTCCCATTTGTAGAAAAGCACCCCCAAAATATGATGTTTCACCCACCATGCTTCATGGTTTGGGTGGTGTTCTTGGGGTTGTTCTCATCTTTATTCTTTCTCCAAATACAGCAAGTAAAATTGGTACCAAAAAGTTCTATTTTTTACTCTCATCTGACCACATGACCTTTTCCATTGCCTCCTTTGGATCATCCAGATGGTCATTGGCAAAGTTCAAATGGCCTTGAGATCTGCTGGTGTCAGCAGGGGAACCTTGAGTGGCTTGCAGGATTTTAATCCATGATGGTGTAGTGTGTTACTATCAAAAAATTTTGAGACTGTGGTTCCAGCTCTCTTCAGGTGATTGACCAGGTCCTCCTGTGTAGTTGTGGGCTGATTGCTTTCTCAGAATCTTCCTTACCTCACAGGCCGAGATCTAGCATGGAGCCCCAGTCCAAGGAAGATTGACAGTCATTTTGTGTTTCTTCCATTTTCTGCCCAAAAATGCTTGCATTCTCACCAAGTTGCTTGCTTATTGTCCTGTAGCCCATCCCAGTCTTGTGCAGATCTACAATTTTGCCCCTGGTGTCCATAGACACCTCTTTGGTCTTGGCCATGGTGGAGAGGTTGTAGTGTAATTAATTGAGTGTGTGGACAGGTGTCTTTTATACAGGTCAAGAGTTCAAACAGGTGCAATTAATACAGTTACTGAATGCAGAGTAGGAGGGCTTCTTAAAGAAAAACTAACAGGTCTGTGAGAGACAGAAGTCTTACTGGTAGGTAATCAAATACTCATTTCATGCAATAAAATGCAATTTAATTATTTAAAAATCATACAATATGATTTTCTGGTTTTTATTTTTAGATTCTGCCTCTCACAGTTGAAGTGTACCTACGAAAATAATTACAGATCTCTCCATTCTTTGTAGGTGGGAAAACTTGCAAAATCGGCAGTGTATCAAATATTTATTTTCCCCACTGTATATCATGCAAGTAAATGTGCATCACTGCGCATGGTGTAGTGTCTGATCTGTTTCAGAACTGTGATAGTGCATTATTTTATATGAAGTACAAATCATACATAATACTGTTTGTCAGCCAGAGACATATTGTTAGTATATGGACTCCCACTCCTGAATATCGTCCATCTGGACGAGCATTTAGAGGGAGGAAAACAATTCCAACATTTCGGGTATCAGTCTATTTATAAGGACAATGTGGTAGCATAACAGGATGCCTGTCCGTCAGACCTGTCAGACTATGTAGCGTCCATCAGAGTGCAGATTCCATATTGCACTCTGATGGACGCTACATGCGCCGGTGACCCCCAGAGACCTGTCAATCCAGTGCAGCGAATGAGGATAAGCCACCAGTAAGAGATCAACTTTATGTAATAATAGATTGTTAACACCCTAGACCCTACAGAGAAGAGATCAGCCCAAAATTTTGATTTTATTGTTCCGGCTGATTTTTCCAGGAAACTTGATGCACAGAGAAGATATTGTGAATTGAATGTCTCTCTCCAGACCCCAGAGCATAATGAATTTAAGATGTAAAAAATAAAAAAAATACTTATATGCAGCTCAACGGTCACCTAACTTGCCTCTCCACGCCTTATCGTCACCCGTCTGCTCCTCGCTGCAACTTTTGATCATAGCTACTCACAGTGAAATCCCCGGCTTTTCACTTCTGGCTCTGATGATGTTTCGGAGAATTGTGCACAGACGTTCACTGCATGATGTTACGATATGCTCTGTGATTTTATACATGCATGTGCAGAACCCTCCCTGGCTTCATCAGAGCCGGCCTAGTGTGAGAAGCAGAAAAATTGAATAAACCAGCTCACCTGCCTTGGCTTGGTTGTGCGTGGAAACACGAATTCCGTGTAGTTTCACGTCCAAAAGTCCAATAAAAAAATTTTCAATTCAGCTTCCAAATTTTTAGAAAAATATATTGGACATAAAAACAGAAAGTAGCGAACAAGACGCACCAATGCTGAGGCAACGAGTTTCGAACTGAAGTAGTTCTTTTTAAAAGGCTTTAAAAGTGGATTACTAAGCATTTCACATCATTGCTTTTTGAGATAACTCCAGATTTAAGTTGGATGAGAATTTAGTAAAAGCAGCATGATTTGATGAAGTCTTCTTGTGAGGTGCTAACAGCTTGGTCTGGTTAAGGAGGAGTAATGGTTGGAGGAATGATTTCTTGTCACAACAAAAGGGTCAGTTGATCCTTCTTGATGAAGGTTTAGAAAATACCTACTTGTAGGCATTGTGCTTGCCCTAGCTTATCCCTTTATAGCACAGGTTTCCTCTGTGGCAGAAAGACACTTTCAGCAGAGCAATGCTTCATGGCACCAATGTTGAATAGACAGGGATTGTTCCTTCAAAATGAAAGCGATTTTTTCTTTCTTATCTGGCTTTCAGAATCCCCACATCTTAATTCTATGGAGCATCTGTCGGTCTAGGTAGAATGGGCTGTTCAGAGCGATGACAAATTATCCTATCTGCATTGTACATTCGGTACATTTTTAAACATAACACTTTTGACTAGTGCTGATTTTCTGTTTTTTACCCTAACCTTCACTCTGGAGTTTTGAGCAACTTCTGAAAAAGTTGCAATTCATAAATTTAACTAACCACTATCAGATTTTTCTGGGGTTTTATCCACAAGAGCTGAAGGAGTGAGATAAGTTTCCAGTGTTATCCACTGCCTCTTAACGGCCCCATAAAAACAGTCCACCAGACAAGTACTGAGGCCTAATGATGAGTCTGAAATCCAGTTTCGCTCATAAGCCTGCATTCCAAGTGGGCCTACTTCTTCCCCAGAACAACCCACTAGCAACTGAGCTAAGGTTTTGAAAGCATTTGTTGGTTCCACACCAAGTCCTCACTCTCTTACAGCTGTTTCTGTTTTAGTTAATGACTGTGTTTCAGCATACTTATTGGTAGCACAAACACCTGACTACAATCTTGCAAAATCCTTGACTTGGTGCAAATGTACCTAGAAAAAAAATTGGTGCTGTTTTGAAGATAAAAGGTATTGATTAGGGATGAGCAAACACGAACTGTAAAGTTCGGAGTTCATACCGGACACTTAGTGTCTGGTATTGAATCCCGAATGTGGACTTTTTATCAACAAGCCTTTAGGCTGTGAGCACTTCTGGAGTCATTACAGCCATGCCAGGTATTGGCATGGCTGTGATCATCCGGCGCACCACGTAACCCAGCCTATATAAATGCTGGATCATTTGTGCTGCCGCTATTTTGCTCTGATTACCCAAGTCTGCAAAAAATGAAATTTCAAGAGCTGTTTTGTTTATTCCACATAATCTTTATGTTTTTTGGTGAATCTGAAAATGACCTCTGTTTTGTCATATGACATCATATTCCCCGACAATTTAGGTAACTATGTTAAATAAGGCAATACTGCAAAATAAATGAAAATAGTCTCATAAAATTATTTTTTTATTACAAACTTTTCATGAAAAACATTTTTGAACTGAAATGAGCTCACTAACACTCACTAAAATCAATTTGTTTTCCTTGTGAGGGAATGTACCTCTTGGTACATTTACGTTTGTGAGTGGCATCTGGAATGTATCTCTGAAGCATCCAACAGTAGTCTGCCATCATTGTCATGCTCCATTTTCCCTGGTATCTTCTTTCCATCTCTTTAACGTCCTGGTGGAATCGTTCACCTTGATCTTCACTCACAGCTCCCAAATCTTAAGGAAAGTTGTCAAGGTGGGAATGGAGGAAATACACTTCCAAAATCATCACACAACCTAAGGCTTGAAATGCTTTCACTATTCATCCGACAATCTTTTTGTAGTCAGAACCTTTTTTATTGCCTAAAAATTTATCTGTGACCTGTTTAAATGCAATCCACCCTTTTTTTTTATGTCATGGTATTCACAAACTCTTTATCAGCTATCGGCTATAAGCTTTCTAGTGTCTGGTCTGGCGAACACACATTCCTTCCTTCAATTTTGCCTCCGAGATGCTTGGAAACTTGGTGACCAATATTTGAAGCATTCCCCATCTCTTGGAAGTGATTTCATGAATGGCTTCATCAAGCCCAATTTTATGTGGAGAGGTAGTAGAAGAACTTTATAAGGAGGATACCAAAGTTTCTCGGAGGACATTTTTTTCACCGACTGTGAGCACCTTTGGCTGCCAACTTTTCTTGGTCCAGTGATTTTGTCAGTCTCGACTGTCCCACCGACACAGAAAACAAGGGTATTTGGTATACTCAGCTTGTTGCCCGATCAGCATACACAAGACCTACAAATCTCCACACACTTGCCAACCGTGGTCTTCGTATTTAAGTTTATGAAGAACCAATTCCATGTTTTCGTAGGTTTCCTTCAAGTGTACGGAATGACCTACGGGGATGGAAGCGTAAAAACCGCCTGTCACGCTCGCGCCTTGGCTGAATGGCACGAGCCGGGGGTTTGTGGCCCCACTGTGCCACAAACCTGACTACCCTGGAAGGGGCGTGACTACGACAGCTACCTCGGTCTTCACTGGAGCCTCTGATGGTGAGGTCAAGCTTGTGCGGCAGGTAGCTGTCGGGTGCTTCTCCAGGGTGGTGTCTGGCTGTGGCTGCTGATCCCATTCGGGGATAAGTCACTTGGACAGGTGCTATAGACTGGCAGGCAGGTAGACACGACAGGCACGGCTGAGACACTGGGCAAGCAGGCGTGGCTTGGAGACACTGGGCAATCGGGCACGGCTTGGAGACACTGGGCAAGCGGTCATGGATTGGAGACACTGGACACGGCTTGGAGACACTGGGCAAGCGGGCACGGCTTGGAGACACTGGGCAAGTGGGCACGGCTTGGAGACACTGGGCACGGCTTGGAGATACTGGGCAAGCGGGCACGGCTTGGAGACACTGGGCAAGCAGGAGTGGAATATGAGAGACAGGTTTGGACCTGTTCACACAGGAGGTGCAGGTATGGATATAGGCAGGAAGGAGTGGAATATGAAGGAACGGGTTTGGACCTGTTCAAACAGGAGGTGCGGAGTAGGCTGGACGGCTAGGGAGCCATGCAGGCAGAGCGGCTAGGGAGCCGTGCAGGCAGAGCGGCTAGGGAGCCGTGCAGGCAGAGCGGCTAGGGAGCCGTGCAGACAGAGCGGCTAGGGAGCCGTGCAGACAGAGCGGCTAGGGAGCCGTGCAGACAGAGCGGCTAGGGAGCCGTGCAGGCAGAGCGGCTAGGGTGCCGTGCAGGCAGAGCGGCTAGGGAGCCGTGCAGACAGAGCGGCTAGGGAACCGTGCAGGCAGAGCGTCCAGGGAGCCGTGCAGACAGAGCGGCTAGGGAGCTGTGCAGGCAGAGCTGCAAGGGAGCAGATCCTCTGATAGGGAGGACACAAGGAAAGACACAGCAGAGAAGGAACCACAGACAAGGAGACTGACAGACAGAGGTAAGACTGAGTTCAGACAGAGACACAGGGACAAAAACACAAGGACCAGGATATTCTGCCTCCTGGCAGGCGGACAGAGAAGTACTAAGCAAGGTACCAAGACACAGGAATACGCAATAAGAGCCTTCAGAGAAGGTAAGACATAGGACAGGGCCTGGCTAGCTCAGCAGCAAGGAGCTAACTGAGTTTAGACATTGCTCAGGCAATGGTCAGTGGGTGTGGCAAAACTAAATAGTCAAGGGCTCTAGGTGATTGGTAAGGGACATATTACACAGGTGCCCCCTGACTGCATAAGAACCAGAGAGTTCAGGCGCCGCCCCCCTATACACACAGTCAGGAAACATGGAGAGCAAGCAGGAAAACAAGAGGCATAGCACCTGGAGCTCAGGGCTGGCAACAGACAGAGTTCACAGCATGGTTTGAAGCAGAAAGTAAGTTGGTGTGCGGGGAATGGGAGGCCATGCAGTGAAGCCAGCAGGGTTGTTACAGTACCACCCCATTACATCCCCTCTTCCTCAAGCCTGCCAGAATGACCTGCAGAAGGAGTGTGGGACCACACACAGGCCAGGCTAACATGATATTCATCAGGTCGAATAGATTATGTGTGCCATCAGGAATCCCAGATTGCCCGGTTTCTTGGTGCCCAAGGGAGTCAGTTTCCAACACAGAGGGTACAAGGACTTCTTCCTCCAGATTGGCGAAAAGTGGGGCCCTGGCAGCTTCAGACTTTGCCCCTACGTCAGCCGGCCAGCTAGAAACTGAAGACACCTGCACAGAGTCAATTTTTAGGCCGTTATTCCAAGAAAATTGGACCTCCTCCTCCAGATGGGTAAAAAACGGAGATACATAGGCCACTGTTCTCACCTCTTCATCCACCTGCCACATGGAAGTTGGAGGCATACATACGGGGAGCCACTTCCGCCTGTTACCCGGAAAAGACTGGGCCACTTCTTTCAAGTTGGCGAAGGAGTACTGCTTAATCCTGGGACCTTCACCCACAGGCCATAGAGGAGCTGAGGGCATCCACTCAAGATCCATCTTCAGCCCACTATCTTGGGGAAGACAATCAAGCGACAGGGATGTCCTGGGGACAGGTCATCAGAGGTGTGCAGAGAGGGCGCCACTGCTTTCTTTTCTTCAGTGACGTCAGCACACCATGACTTAATAACCGGCAGATCAGGTGGAGAAGGTGACAATACAGAAAACTGGCCTTGCAGTAGTGGAACTAGGAACCTCTGTTGGCTAGGTAGTTCCAAATGCAGCACCACGCTGGGTCTTTGGACCAGAAGGGGCAGTAGAGTACCCGGCTCCAAACGACCAGTGGGCAAACAGGACAGCAGGTGGAAAATAAATGTCTTCGTGTATAACGCTCCGATTAGGAGTTGTAGTTGACCCCTCAGTACTGGACTGTTCACAAGTAGGGCTCGGCCATCACCAAACACCCTCAAAGGATTCTGGAACTGTGGAACAGGAACCCAACACAGACTCCGTCTGTCTTGCAGTTTACATACAACTGCAGGGCCGAAACTCCCACAAGGCACCGGAACAGTCACAGACTTTAGTGGAGTGGAGGTACTCTCACCAAGGGAAGTCTCTCCTACTGACCCAAGGTTTTGGAGCTTTGGCTTCACAGGGCAGAGACCGTCAGGATGTTCCTTCTCAGGACTGGACTCTGGCGACAACCTAGCCAGCCCCTTTTTCTTAGACCTCTTGGATCTTGCACGGGGGCTGTCTTGGCAGGTGGTGGAACAGGTGGGTCATGGACGGTCATAGACGGATGAGACGAATTAGCCTCGGGTTCTCTTCGTCTGGTCCGCTTCTGGAAGCTTGGGGGGAAGACTCTTCAGGAGACACTGTATTTGGCTTGTCAGAGGCTTTGCAGAAGGCCACCAGGAAGGCCGGTAAGCTCAAGGTGATAGGATCCCCCATTTCCCAAAGGGGGTTAAGCCACTGTAATGCATCTCCTGTTAGGTAGGACATTAGTAATCCTACCTTTACCCGATCGCTGGCGAAGTAGGGAGCATGGCATAGAAAATAGCGTAGACACTGCTCCATAAAGGCACGACACTGCTTAGGGTCCCCATCATATCTTGGCGGGTCCGAGGGAGGTTCAACTTTAGGTATGCCAGCCTCTAGTTGAGCAAACAGTCTATTGGAAACCACAATGGTGGGTGCAGCAGTGATGGATTGGGCTTCAGACCGGGTAAATTTATTTGGTTGCCCATACTGGCAAAAAAGCTCATCTTGTTCCGAGAGCGAAAGGACATGGGACTCAGTGGGGACCATGGCCTGAGCAAACTGTAACGCTCGCGCCTTGGCTGAATGGCATGAGCCGGGGGTTTGTGGCCCCACTGTGCCACAAAGCAGGCTACCCTGGAAGGGGCGTGACTACGACAGCTACCTCGGTCTTCACTGGAGCCTCTGATGGTGAGGTCAGGCTTGTGCGGCAGGTAGTTGTCGGGTGCCACTCCAGGGTGGTGTCTGGCTGTGGCTGCTGATCCCACTCGGGGATAAGTCACTTGGACAGGTGCTATAGACTGGCAGGCAGGTAGACACGACAGGCACGGCTGAGACACTGGGCAAGCAGGCATGGCTTGGAGACACTGGGCAAGCGGGCACGGCTTGGAGACACTGGGCAAGCGGGCACGGCTTGGAGACACTGGGCAAGCGGGCACGGCTTGGAGACACTGGACACGGCTTGGAGACACTGGGCATGCAGGCACGGCTTGGAGACACTGGGCAAGCGGGCACGGCTTGGAGACACTGGGCACGGCTTGGAGACACTGGGCAAGTGGGCATGGCTTGGAGACACTGGGCAAGTGGGCATGGCTTGGAGACACTGGGCAAGCAGGAGTGGAATATGAGAGACAGGTTTGGACCTGTTCACACAGGAGGTGCAGGTATGGATATAGGCAGGTAGGAGTGGAATATGAAGGAACGGGTTTGGACCTGTTCACACAGGAGGTGCGGAGTAGGCTGGACGGCAAGGGAGCTGTGCAGACAGAGCGGCTAGGGAGCCGTGCAGACAGAGCGGCTAGGGAGCCGTGCAGACAGAGCAGCTAGGGAGCCGTGCGGGCAGAGCTGCAAGGGAGCAGAGCCTCTGATAGGGAGGACACAAGGAAAGACACAGCAGAGAAGGAGCCACAGACAAGGAGACTGACAGACAGAGGTAAGACTGAGTTCAGACAGAGACACAGGAACAAAGACACAAGGACCAGGATATTCTGCCTCCTGGCAGGCGGACAGAGAAGTACTAAGCAAGGTACCAAGACACAGGAATACGCAATAAGAGCCTTCAGAGAAGGCAAGACATAGGACAGGGCCTGGCTAGCTCAGCAGCAAGGAGCTAACTGAGTTTAGACATTGCTCAGGCAAAGGTCAGTGGGTGTGGCAAAACTAAATAGTCAAGGGCTCTAGGTGATTGGTAAGGGACATATTACACAGGTGCCCCCTGACTGCATAAGAACCAGAGAGTTCAGGCGCCGCCCCCCTATACACACAGTCAGGAAACATGGAGAGCAAGCAGGAAAACAAGAGGCATAGCACCTGGAGCTCAGGGCTGGCAACAGACAGAGTTCACAGCATGGTTTGAAGCAGAAAGTAAGTTGGTGTGCGGGGAATGGGAGGCCATGCAGTGATGCCAGCAGGGTTGTTACACCGCCGTTGTCAAGTAAAACTGCTTTGAGACTTTTTTTTAAAGAAACATAAAAAGAAGCCATTGCGCTGAATAATATTGGTTTTTGAATTGACCCATAAAGCCTTCAACATTGATGCAGTAAACCAACATGTCTTCCTGGGTAAAGTAAGGAACAAACTCCTTTTCACGATGTCTGAACCATGAAAAAGATGCTCATGGTACCTTTAAATGCCTGCTTTTGAGCCTTGATCCGAGCAACTCAGCGGCATCTTTGGGAAGATTCAAGGGTAAATCCTTCCTGTCCTCCTGGAAAAAAAGTTTTGGTCTTGTATCATCTTGAAAGTCAGAACTTGTTTCGTCACCTGGTTCAGGTATGATTCCAGCTTCATCGGAGCTAGGTATCTCTTCCAAGGTAGCAGGGGGCTTTGGGTACTGGTATTTCTGTGCCAAGTGGGATAGGACGAATTGCTGAGTGAACATTTGGATATGAAATGGAATGTTTCCATTTTGAATTATACCCTTTCACATTACATGAACAAAAGTAAGTCTTCACTATGGTTCTTTTGCTCTCACTATACCATAGGAATCCCAAAACGCAAAGCTTTTTTCTTACCCTTGAACCAATTTTGGAGGTCCTCAACACACTGTTTGCATACTTTATGAGGTGCCCAAACTTTATCTTGTTCTCCAAGTTTTAATCCGAAGCATGCGAAGTATACTTTTTTCACAAACTCTGCAATATTCAGTTGTTGATTCAACACTGTATATTCACCACAAATGAAACAGAAACGGTCAGGCAAATTAATACGTTTCCTCAAAGCAATAATGCTAATTTGGGGAAACACGGTTGATGAATGAAATTCCAGTGCAAGTTTCTTGAAAGCATAAAGACTAGTGATGAGCGAGTATTCTTGTTGCTCGGGTGGTCTCCGAGTATTTGGAAGTGCTCGGAGATTTAGTTTCTGTCGCCGCAGCTGCATGATTTGCGGCTACTTGACAGCCTGAATACATGTGGGATGTGGGGATTGCCTGTTTATTAGGGAATTCCCACATGTATTCAGGCTGTCAAGTAGCCGCAAATCATGCAGCTGCGGCGACAGAAACTAAATCTCTGAGCATTTCCAAATACTCGGAGATCACCCGAGCATGCTAGGGAAAACCCGAGCAACGAGCATACTTGCTCATCACTAATTATGTCACTAACCACCTGACTACCACCAGCCAATCACGCAGTTCCTATTGATGTTAATAGGGAAAGAAAATAAGCTGCCTGCCGACGATTCACACTACAGTTTGCAGAAGAATCTATAGGTTTGTGGCAAGTCCTGATGTTTAAGACTTTTTTTCAATTCTTTTAGTTATCAAAACACAAAAATACATGGAAATTTATATGAAAATAATCAAACACCTTTTTAGTCCTAGACCTGTGGTAGCGTAGGGACAGGACACAGCTGGAGTGAGGGACAGTGTTAGGTTCTGTGCCTGCACACTCCGCAAAAAAACCTCTTTGGGTGTTCTCTGCTCCCCCCGTCTATGGGAATACAGTGACAAAAAGCCTGTGTGCGTGCTCTGCACCCTCACCTGTGGGAGTACTATGCCTTTAAGCCTCTGTGTGTACTCGGGACCTGTGCCTGTAGCAGTACTGTGCAAAAAGCCTGTGTGGGTACTCTGCACATCCGAATGTGGGAGTACTGTGCCAAAAAGCATGCGTGTGTACTCTGCACCAACACCTGTGAGAGTACTGTACCTTTAAGCTTCTGTGTGCAAACCACAGCAGCAGCGACAATGCATCAGCAGGGCGGACAGCCTTGTGCCTCACAGCGCCCATACTGCAAGACTGAGTCCCCATGATTCCAGACCGCACTGCCCCACTAGCACAAAACCACAGCAACAATATCCACCACACAGCACCAACACCAAATGAATGGAGCGTTGAAACTCACCTTCCTCAAGCTCTCAAGTTAGAGCGAAAATAAACCGTGCCAATTTTAAAGTCTTCTTCTAGTTTAAAATCACGTGTGCCAAATGGGAAGAGTGCTGGTCCAAGAAAGGGGAGAGAACATACAGGTAATTATTAGTAGACTGCAAATGGACTCCAGCCTATTTTTGCTCTAACTTGAGAGCTTGAGGATGGTGAGTTTGAATGCTCCTTTTATTTGGACTTGGTGCAGTGTGGTGGCCATTGTTGCTGTGGTTTTGTGCTAGTGGGATAGTGCAATCTGGAATTATGGTACTCAGTAAATTTAAAATCACCTGTGCCAAAAGGGTGGAGTGCTGGTCCAAGAAAGGGGAGAGAACATGCAGTGTGATTATCCTCTACATTTGGAACTTTCAAGCGGAACTTGAAAACCCATTTGTTTAACACAATTTACAACCTTCAAAGACCCAGCTGCTACCTCACCACTACTAGAGCTGCTGCGACCCCCGAACCTACGGTCTCCTTCCCCATTATCCTGTAGAATGTAAGGCTGCAAAGGTAGGGTCCTCTCCCCTCTGTACTTGTCTATCACTATTAGTTGGTTCATTGCAATTTCTGCTTGTGTTTTGTAAGTAATGCCTCCTCATGTACAGCACCAGTGAACCAATGATGCTGTAAAATATATAATAATCCCCCCACATGATGTTCCACTCAGTTCTCAACCCTGCTCTCCTTGTTGGTCTACAAACATCAGAAAGTCGCAGTAGTTGGCACCTGTGATTCGTCATCATCATCATCAGAGATGTGCTGCTGTGGTCCACTGACCGTTTGCATTACTCCTCTCATGTACTAATTCTCAAACAGAACAAGTAGTTGGACATTAGTGCCCTCAATCTTTTCCACCTGCGGAGCAAGGCCAGGTGGATGGTCCATGGAACCACAGGCAGCAGAGTCATCGAAAAGCAGTAGTGACTTTAGCATGACTTGTGGCTGATTTGCAAGGGAATAGGGTGGAAGACAGGTGCCCATGGGCAGCATGTGCAAAATCTGCAGTTTCAGCAGGTTGACCGGATGGAAGACAGAGCGGTGGAACTGATGACATTCTCAACCATCCATTCTAAAACCACCTCTACTTGTTCTGGCCTCACCATTCATCCAGTGGTACTACTAAGGTCTACTAAGTTATACAGAACGTCCTGTCACATGCGTGCACCAGAGGAAGGTGTTTCATTTGGGCACGTAGCAGGCGCCGATTAACCACATCCTCTCTCCCTGCTGCAGCTACAGCACCACCAGCAGCAACACAGCCACATCCTGTATTTGATGCTTCCCTCATTGTTTTCACCCCCAAAAAAACTGCAGTCACACATGGCCAACAGATTATTACACTGTTTTCAGAGTACCCCACCATATAAACAAACCCCCCCCCCAAAAAAAACAGAAAAACAATGTTGGCTACCTCCTCCTGCTATGCCTTTTGTACCTACACCACCATGTCTACCTCCTCCACCTCCTCCTCCACTTGGACCTCCATCTCCTGATTCAAGATTATTATTTTTTCTTTTTTTTATTCTGTATTGTTTAAAGTCATTTTTCCATCCACATTTATTTGCGGGGAAATTGTCCTACTCTTGCTCCCATTTTGCCTTCTTTTGCAGCTCCATAGCCCTTACTATGACCATTCTATAGCCATTTTAAAGCACCGAAATTCGGGTCTCCATTGAATCTTACTGGGTTAATAGTAGAAGTCAAGTCCGGGGTCATGTTCTGATACCGAACCGAACCTTAAACTAGTTTGGCCGAACCCAACGAAACCTCCCTGGTGTTGATCACACCAAATATAGATGAGATGTTGATTGCTCTTTTGCTCAGTTACTTTGCATTTTGTTAAATCTTAAATAAACTATTAACACTTTTAAAGATACAAATAATAAACATTTAAACCTAATGGTAATTATAAATATAAATTTATGTGTATGTGTGATTAACAACTTTGCTTGGAATTGATAATATGTGTGTTGTTATGCATTGTTTACATCTCTCGTCGTGTCTTAAAAAATGTAAATTAATATTTGGATTCCATTTTTTTTTGCAATTATGTTGAGAACAGTAGGTGTTAGAGAGCTGGAAACTGGTGGAAAACGTTCCTAAGCACGTGATTTGTCTACATGCTGTAATTGGAGTAGAATAGTTCAGTTGTTGGGAGTAAATTATTTGTTGTTGTGCCCTTTTTTTGATTAACCTATTAAGAACGTTAGATGCAAGAGCTGAAACCCCTTGTAAAACTTTCCATGGTCCCTGATGTACCTATTTTACAAATTTGGGTCGGACTGGTCTTGCAGTTTAGCGGTAAGTTAATATTTGCTTTTCTATTTCATTTTTTATTGAGTATGTCAATAACTGCAGGTCCTATAGAGCTGAAACCTGGTGTAAAATCTTCTAAGTTACCTATATTCCACATATGGTGCAGTATCTTATCTATTTATGTATCTATTGTTACTGTATATATGTGTGTCTGTGAATATTAAACGATGTACTATTGTACTGACAACAATTTGAATGAGAAAATTGGGGGAGATGACCCCTACTGCATTATACTGCTTTCATTTTATGTTTTAATCTCCTTAAACTAAAAGCGAGGTGCTAATGCCAGAATTCCAAGCCAGGAAAGATTCAGAAGGAATATATTATTCTTCATATTTTGCATCTCTAGTAAAATATATGATTTTGCAGTGACCCAAATGCAAAACATTACAAGAGTGCATTAAGCTCTGCAGTTGTAAAATATTACTCTCTGCAGTGAAAGCACAAAGTAGTGAAATTCAAAATGTCTAAATCATCAACTGTCACAAAGCATTGACTTTCGTCTACAGTATCTATCTATCTATCTATCTATCTATCTATCTATCTATCTATCTATCTATCTATCTATCTATCTATCTGTCTGTCTGTCTGTCTGTCTGTCTATCTATGTATCTATCATCTATCTCATATCTATCTATCTACCAAGGTACATCGGCTTACTAGCCTTCTTTGCGAGGTAGTCACAGGAATGCTTCTTGTTTAAATTTTCAAACAGGATTCATAAACCAGTCCAAACAAAAGAAATAGACATATTCAGTCTTCTTGACATAAACAAAACAGCCCTCACTATAGTCCTTATAACTGCTGGGTTCGCCAACACAGGAAACAGAATTCAGCTCTGTTTACCAGGAATCCAGCTCTGGAGATCAACCCCTCCAGAGTACACAGAACAATCATTAAGTCCAAAGGCTTCACTTTTAGCTCTTAGACTCCTCCCTAGGGTGGGGATATGGTGAACAGCGGCTCTGCCCATGTCTTCAGCTGTTCATTATAGACCTAGTCCCAAATGCTGGAGCAAAACTTCCAAGATTACATCATTGAAACTTATAACCTCAGTGAAGCATATTTCCTCTTTAGCATATTACCAGTGACTATATATATATATATATATATTTTGTAAGGTAGCGCCTATTGTTCGTGTTGAGGGACACTCACTTGGCAGCAGATTAACCAGGTCCGGCACAGGTTGGTTTATTATTAGACGGCATAAACCATAAACAGCAACAGTCTTATATCAGAGAGGTCAATGTCCATCAAAGGGCTTCATTCTCTCAGCCTGTGGTCACACAGGCTGTGCTATGTTCAGCAACCAGGCTCCATAGCCTAAACACAGTTATTTCCCCCCTGTCCGGGGTTGCCTCTTAGTTGCTTCTCACTCCAGACGTCCATTCCCTCCTGGGGACTGTCCGATACACACAAGCTGTTAAACACAGGCCTCACCCGGTCAGCGTCCTCCGCATGTGCGTTTCAGGAAAGCAGCACACCTTCCAGCATGTCGGCCTTCCGGTACCTTCCACACGGACCAATCAGGTCCAGGCACTCTCCCATGTGACCTACCCTGGTCACCTTATATGGTCCGTAGCCACACCCACTGGTGAGATACGGGGATCACATGGCTATGACCTCATCGCAGGTCCTATTTCAGACATTCAGCCATACACACACATATACAGGCTTACTATGGGCGTTTAGACACACGCCCCTGCGTGGGTTTGTAGGTGACTGGTCACACCCATCTCACCAAGTCACCTGGAAGCTTTCCCTGATACACTGCAGCAAACCCTCAGCAGTACCTCTGCTGATAAACACATGTTCCAGCTTCCATCCCAGGGCCACCCACCCTGGGATACATAAAGGTCATTTACCCTCATGCCGTTCATCCTACCTCCATTACCACAATGGATATGCCTGTGTGCTTGACCTATACAGCGCCCCCTAGCTGTCACAACAGTCACTGCATCACAATATATGCAGTATATTGAAAAAAATTGAAAATTCACTATATTGAGAATTAATATATGCTTGGAAGACTTGGCACCCGCATTCTATTTACTGTTTTCTAGTGCTGTTTTTTTTCTCTTTTTTTAGATATACGCATATATACAGGGTGTGCCATTTATATGGATACACTTGGGTGGGCCATTTATAAAGTTGGATCCAAAATTACTGACTTCAAAATGGCCACCATGGTCACACCCATCTTGAAAAGTTTTCCCCCTCCCATATACTATTGTACCACAAACAGGAAGTTGATATCACCAACCATTCCCATTTTATTAAGGTGTGTCCACATAAATGGCCCACCCAGGTGTATCCATATAACTGGCCCACCCTGTATATATATAGATTTGTATATACAATGTTTGTATTATATTACTGCATGTTTGTACATGTATCCTATTATGGAGTTATAATTATTAATGTTTCTAGATTTATTTTTTGTTTTTGGTATTGTTTGTATTTGATCATAAATCCGGTGTGGGCCATTTAAATATGGGATTTAACATGAAATATCAATCAAGAGCATATATCGCTAATGTAAGATGAGTATATTTTCCCATTGAAGATTTTTCCAGATATGTGCTTTTTACACATAGAAAATTGTGTCTATTTTGACAAGATCCTGGCTGTATCGTGTTCCACTGGGTTGGAGCGTAAAGGGCCTTTTACACATAGTGATATCGCTAGCAATATCGCTAAAGCGTTACGGATTTTGTGACGCAACAGCAATATCGGTAGCGATATCGCTACATGTGACACTTGCCTCTGATCGGCCCCCCGCTGGCTATCATTGATCTCGCGAGATCATCCTGGTCCATTTCTCGTCGTCGGCTTCCTGCAGGCGCCGACGAGCGACTCCATGGACGCGGGAGGAAGTCGTCATCAGAACTGCCGTCTGACAGGTAAGTAACGACTGCCGACCGCTGCTGCATCGCTGGTGAGTTCTGCCTGTTTGGCAGCTCACAAGCGACCATTTAGCGATGCACCAGCGATCCTGACCGGATCGTATCGTTGTCGGGATCACTGGTGCATTGCTAAATGTAACGGAACCTTAAGGAGAGTATTAACTTCCAGGCATGCACAGGTAGTATCTTTGATGAGGTTGCGTTCCACTAGGTGGAATGCATAAACAAATAGGAAATTAGGTAATGGCCAGTTCCTGACTTGCCCAGTGGGCTGGAATGCACACCTGAATGCTTTGATTATCTACTTAGTTTCTGGGCATGCACAATCGGCATCCTCTGATGCGGTTGCGTATCACTAGTTAGAATGCACAGGCAAATGTGACGTGAGGTAACGGCCAGTTCCTGACTCGCACAATGGGGTTGGAATGCACGCCGGAACAATATGTTGATCTTTTACACGTAAGTTATCTATGGAACCCAGTTATCCCGCTAATTACTTTATGGGCAGAATTAATTAAGGAGATTAGTAGTTAAATCCACCTGTTTTGACTGCCGTTCATGCTTCCTACCATCATTGGCATCTGGCATATGCATCTGCTGCCATCATTACGGCCTCCTGATGAACCGTCACTGTGGGGAAACGCGTTGGGGCTCATCCTGCATATGATAAGTCACCTCTATGTTTATCTTCGGCTACATGTGGACTATTGTTGGTCTGCGCATACCAGAGAATATTGAGCTCTAATGGCCTTTTTGGAATATCCGGCGATTTTTATGTCCAGTTTTTGCTTCCTTCATCTCTGTCCTATCTGATTATTGTTTTCTCACCTGGGTTACTAGGGTGAGCTACGGAAGTGAGGCAGAGTCTTCACTGAGTGGGTGCACCAAAAAAATCATTTATTTTAGGGTGCCAACCTCCACAGCAAGGTAGGCTGACAGTTAGGCCTAGTGTAGGGTATGCCAAGATATCCTTCTGGTCAAGTCTTGTATTTTTGGGGGTATTTGTTATGATCCATTTTTGGATCTGTGTCAGTTTGGGCTGCTCACAATTAAACTTTTTTCCTTTCTGGCCATCGGGGGTTAATGTCAGTTTTTCCCCCAGTGGCCGCTGGTGTTACAACATGTTTAGTTAGTCAGCTGGTGGTGACCACTCCCACCTTCCTATATAAGGTCACCTGAGGCATCAGCTGGTGTTGGTGATACACTTCCTTTTGGATACCAACCGTGGGTGGTCAAGAAAGGAGCTGGCTGAGAGCAGTGGTGCTTCTGCTGAATACTGATCTGGTGCCTTACTCCGCTGCTCGGTGCATTGCAGCAGAGAAAGCTAAGTGTTGTTTGTCTTACCTTGTCTGTTATCTTTCCTTAGTGTTATATTAGTGCAGCGGTGGTACCAGTGTCCACACTTACCAATTCCCTATTGAGGGATAGGTGCAGGGCAAGTGAGGGCTAAGGTATCCTGCTCGGCGACAGGTTGAAAGAACCTGTATAGGGACGTCAGGAAGATTAGGGCACATACTTAGGAAAGTGCAGCAGGTGTCCCTTTCCCAGTTCCCAATAGCAGGGCCCACCATTGTAATTGTGTTCCCTTGTTTGTCCAGTTGTTTTGGTGACTGACCGATCATGAAGTCGCGTCATGCAGGGCCGGTCACATATTCACATATCGTGACAGTATTAGCCCTTTTCACTGGGAAGATGTTTTTTAATATGAATAATATTTAAAATTTGTTTTTAAGGGAATATATATGTTCACTACTTGGATTTAATTCCTGAGAATATTGGTCTTGTTTGTTTTTAGATAGATGTTTAGGCAGATTTTCCAAACAGGCATCTACTAAATCTTCTTAACCTATACTCCACCACCCCATAAAGTGAACCTGTTAGGATTTTTTTGCTTTTTGAAACTAGTGGTATGGTTGTATAATGCCACAATTAAAATGATACCTGTATTGTTAAAAACTGATGTTCCACTGCTGAGAATCAAGCTTTGAGATTGAAACCACATGCAAATAAGACTGTAAGTGCATTGGGGTCTTGTCAATACACTCAGATAATGTTGACAGGCTCAAACGCACTTCCATGCTAACTTGCTTTTAGCTTTATACCTCAATTTCTCAGTACAGGGAGTATATATTATTACAAAACAAGTATTATTTGTATTGTTATTATACTAAGATATATACAGCCATACTATTAGTTTGATTACTGAAATTATTCTAGCCGGTTACTCTTAATTGAGATCCTTAGAGATGAAAGGATCAATCATTGGAGAATTGAGTTTGGGGTGAATTAGAACATTTTGAGATTAGATTGTGGTTTGCAAAAAAAAATTTGATTTGCTTTTCCCAGTAGAGCATAGCTTGTACAACAGAGTCGTTTTCCATCAGTAGAATTACTGGGTAAGTCTCTGTCTCATGTAGAGTGTAAGCTCTTATGGTCAGTGGGGTCCTCTCTCTCTCCTGTAGAGTGTATATTCTTATGGTCAGTGGGGTCCTCTCTCTCTTTCATGTGGAGTGTAAGGTCTTATGGTCAGAGGAGTCCTCTCTCTCTCCTGTAAAGTGCAAGCTCTTATGGTCAGTGGGGTCCTCTCTCTATCCTGTAGAGTGTAAGCTCTTATGGTCAGTGGGGTCTTCTCTCTCCTGTAGAGTGTAAGCTCTTATGGTCAGTGGGGTCCTCTCTCTCTCCTGTAGAGTGTATATTCTTATGGTCAGTGGGGTCCTCTCTCTCTTTCATGTGGAGTGTAAGGTCTTATGGTCAGAGGAGTCCTCTCTCTCTCCTGTAAAGTGCAAGCTCTTATGGTCAGTGGGGTCCTCTCTCTATCCTGTAGAGTGTAAGCTCTTATGGTAAGTGGGGTTTTCTCTCTCCTGTAGAGTGTAAGCTCTTATGGTCAGTGGGGTCCTCTCTCTCTCCTATAGAGTGTAAGCTCTTATGGTCGGCAGGGTCCTCTCTCCTGTAGAGTGTAATCTCGTATGGTCAGTGGGGTCCTCTCTCTCCTGTAGAGTGTAAACTCTTAAGGTCAGTGGGGTCCTCTCTCTCTCTCATGTGGAGTGTAAGGTCTTATGGTCAGAGGGGTCCTCTCTCTCTCCTGTAAAGTGTAAGCTCTTATGGTCTTCTCTCTCCTGTAGAGTGTAAGCTCTTATGGTTGGCAGGGTCCTCTCTCTCTCCTGTAGAGTGTAAGCTCTTATGGTCAGTGGGGCTCTCTCTCTCTCCTGTAGAGTGTAAGCTCTTATGGTCAGTGGGGTCCTCACCCTCTTCTGTAGAGTGTAAGCTCTTATGGTCAGTGACCTTGTCTGTTTCTCTTTCTCCTCTCCCCCACATGTATTTTATTAGCAATTACAAACTTTCCAGTATTGGAAAATGTTTATTTGCTGCACATCAAATTTTGGTAGAAAAATGTAGTGGTCTGCGAATTTGAATTTCAATAGATCTTCTCATCTGTAGCGACAATATATTTTTTCTCCCCCAGAAACAAGGGAAAACATATTCAAGAGGGGATGACTCTGACAAAAATGCTTTCAAATTTTTTTATTTATTTACAATATATGATTTTATTATTATTTTATCTTGCAATTATGCTTGGAAAAGCAGTAGCAAGCCTACCAACAACCTCCTTCATCTAATACCGAGATAGCTTAGACTTTCCAGACAACCGTAAGGAAGTCACCTGACAAAGAGCGGCTACGAAATCCATTTTCTAATTAAATAAACCCTAAAGCTCCAGCAATTACAACATATTAAAGTGTGTATACAAGCTAGAAGATTATTCCTCTATAAGTGATATATCCTCAGACAGAACCTATACGTAAATAGAATTATCCTGAAAATCCTTCCTTCCTATTATTTTTGCAAACCCTAATGAAAACATGTCATGGCAACAGAAGCGCTCGTGTTCTCCATGAATGGCCGTTTGATAATGTTTACAATGTTACATTATAATTATGTGATACTTCCTGTAACTAGATGCAAAATTTATGGAAATTAGTATGGGACCTTTTTACCTTCCAAATCATTAAAATTCGCTAACTAATGATGAAAGCTTGTTCCACACTTGTCCCGTTTTTTTCTTAGACATAGACATAGACTCCCTATGTGCTGTGACTCAATTATACAATGTGAAGACCAAAGCTGGGAAGAGGTTCAGCGACCCTTAATTTCCATGTTCCATGGTTTAACTCCATCACCTCAGGTAAAGGGGTCCCGAGATTAATTGAACATATAAGAAAAAAACATGCAGGTAATCCTGAAGTTTTACGGTTTGCAGGGATTGAAACCGTTAAAATGCCTGCACAAGGAGGGGACCTAAATAAATTATTATTAAGAAAGGAGGCTAGATGGATTATTCAGACTCGTGCTTAATGTCCATCAGGTTTCAATGATAAAATCGACACGGCTGTGCTTTTGTGATTTTTTTATTTGTCTTTTTAAAAGTCTGTCTTTTGCAATTTTTTGGCTTTTTTGCTTTCCACTTGTTTATAATTAATGAGATGCTGTCACCTGATGTTTGGTGGGTGGGACAAGGGCAATGGTTGCTTTTAAATATTCTGGGAGCTCTGTCCTACATATGACCTGTTGAAGCGCAATGTAAGCGCGAAACGATTCTCGTCTGTACTTGCTCCATGGTTTTATCTGCCTGCTGTTGGTAACTTGATGCCACAATAAAGGATTATTTTGCACGGGACGGAATGTGCCTATCCACTTTCTTCTCTATGGAATGATATTGTTATATTAATACAGTTTGTGTCTTTGGACCATGAACAGCTCTGCACACAAACGCCTGGATGAGGCTCCCCTGATGAGACTTAAATTGAAAAAATGCGTTGGAGGAAGACTATGGTTAGGACCCTCATCGGATGATGAAAAGGGAGTAGTGTGTTAATGAGGAGAAAAACCCACTTCCCTTATGCCTGGTGAGAGAGTTCCATTTTATGTCATATACTAGAGGTGTGCCCGATGCTATCTCATAGGGAGGGAAGTGTGTGTGTGTGTGTACATGTGTCTGAGTACATATGTGTGTGTACATGTGTGTGTGTGTGAGTACGTGTGTGTGTGTGTGTGTGTGTGTGTACATCTGTGTGTCCTGCAGCTGCCTGCCCACCCACCTCGGTGCAGTCACAGCCAATAGGAAAGAGGGTGTTTTGCGGCCTGTGCTGGAGATGTGAGTACGTGTGTGTGTGTGTATGTATGTGTGTGTGTATATATGAGTATGGATCGCCCGCCAGGGCAGTGGGGTTCTCGGTACCGGGCCGGTATCTCAGAGGGAAGTGTCAGAGTAGCGGTGACCCGGTCCATGGCCCTGGGCGTCCATGTAAAAGGGGTTAAGCGTGGCTGATTAAAGTTTATAAGTGGATGATACGTGACGCCACCTGTGGTGCTCGGCAATGAAGGGGTTAAGCCGACGCTGCAGGCAGATCCTCTGGGACAGATGGTATAAGGCAGCAAGATGTAAGAGCTCCCCACAGGTAGAGCTGTAGTCCCAGGGCAGTGAGAATAGGTGTTGAGGAAGAGGGTGCAGTGTTAGGCACCGAGATGTAGCAGTGCTGAAGGGGTTGCAGGAAGAAGGCAATGAGACAACAGGGTGCAGTTTCCTTTACCTTTACTTTGCTTTGCAAGTGCAGTCCAGGATCCAGATTACAGATGGAACAGGAGTTGGCCAGCGTGGAAGCAACTCAGGAATCTCTCTATGCAGATGGGTTGTGTAGTCTCCTTTCCAGCGCTTATCTGAGGTACATGCAGTACTGAGTTACACTGAAGTTCCTCTTGCTTGCTCTCTTTTAGAACCCCCTCGTATGGCAGACAGCTGTAGCGTCCTTCTTCTGGCTCACACGTTGCTGTTGTGCCTCCGAGTCTTATGTGGGAACAGAGCATTTACAGCTTCCTATTCCTCCGGTTTCTGCTGCAGGAACATCAGTATCCATACCACCTCGGATACTGGAATCTGGAACCATGCACCACGCTAGAAGTGAGCCTGAACTCTGCTCAATCTTCCAGCTCTTCTCCTCTCATCCACACACTTCGCCCTCCTTACACGAACTGACTAAACTTCCCCTTCCTGGCCCCCAGAGAGCAGCTCTTCCCCCAGTTTTGGTTCAGAGCTCCCTCTGCTGGCCTGGAGTGGGAACTGTGCTGTGTGTTGTATTTACCTGACAGAGAGACCCTTTATTGCTTCCAAGTATGACATCACACTCCCTAGGAGGAAGGTAATGCCACTGTGGCGACCATACTCCTGAGGGCGCCACATTCCCCCCTAGTGCAATTCAGTACTCCCGGACTGAAGAAAGCATGCAAACATATTAACAAATGAACAATTGTAAATGTAACAAGATTTAAAAAAAATGAAAAATTACAAAAACCAAAGCTCAAAAATAGTCCTGATGACGATTAGTCCATGGTCCATTTCCTGAGCAGTTGGTAACTATATACAAGGATTGTTTTGGCCACACATAGTCCTGTGGTCCAATTGTCCATCAAAACAATCTGAGAAAGTTCTTACAGAGTCTCTGTAGACACATAAACTTGAAAAGTTGCATATTTACCTGTACAGTTTACATTTTCTATTTGCACTTTACTCTCTCTATCTAACTGGGATCTCACCTTTTGTATGACGGGTAGATCTGCGTAGCATGGGTACTTCTAATGGCCTATTTAGGTTTAGTGGGCCTGTTACTGCTGTTGGTAAACTGGGTAGTAGCCGTCTACGAACTCTTAGACTCACTGTGGGCATGACAGTGTCAGGATCCTGTCAGCGCCGGCGTGCAGCCTCCGCTGAGCAGGGACTCACCTGCACTGTAGGGGGGCCCGGGGTCAGGTACAGCCGGAAAGTACAGATACACAGGACCTGTGGACCCTGAAGTTTAGCAAGCAGTCACAGGACCTACGGTCTTGTGACTGCAAGGGGGTGGGGCTTAGCGTCCCGCTTTCAGAGATGGCAGGATACTATACAGAAATACTCAGAGTCAGGCAAAACGGAGGTCATAAACAGATATCAGTAAAGTACCAGGGATGAGACAGAACGGATAGTCAGGGCCAAGCAGAAGTCAAAACCAAACAGACATAGAAGGTACCAAGCAGAATCCAAAGCAATATCCAGAGAACAGACCGAGTCGTACACAGAGAATCAAGCAACCAGAATACAGCACAAACACACTCAGGGGTCACCACACAATTCCAAGGGCGAAAGTATAACTGACGGGGATGGAAGCGTCCTGAGTCTATAAGAAGCCTCTCCCAGAACCAGGGAGAGGCCACAATCATAGCCCTAGGTGTGCAGGTAAGCCTGCACTGGGATCACAACATTTAACCCCAGAAATGCCAGTCATCAGCACCGGTTCCAGACATTAACCCCACATGTGCGAGTCAAACCCGCACTGAGATCATGACAGACAGATTCACCACTGGCAGGGCGAGGATTCTCTGGCTCCACTGCTGGTGTGGCATCCGCTGCCTGAACTTCCTGATTTTCAGAGTTGTCTTGAGTCTCTGCTACTTCAGTTGCAGTAGGCTGGGGAAAGATTAGGACAGGAACTACGATGGCTTGATCCACTCTTGTGCAGGTTACAGGAAATTCTCAGAGTACAGTGTTGACCTTTTCTTCTTCTTCTATGGGTTGAAGGTTTTTTTGTTCTCCCATCCTTTCCTTTAGCTGGTCAGGGCACAGTTTCAGATGATCCCTCGATACTGCTGATGAGGTTTCTCCTCCATCCTTACTGATAAGGCACACTTTGGTGTTGTCGAAGTTTGATGGTAAGACGGTGTAGGGTTCAGCTTCCCATTGGTCATCCAATTTATGCATCCTCCTTTTCCTCCTTAGGACCTGTTCTCCTGGTGACAAGGGGACTGCAGGTGCATGTTGATTGTAATTCTTCTCCTGTTTTTGTCTCGCCTGAGCTTGACTCTTTGCTACACACTCTTGTACTCTACGGTACTGCTGCTGCCGCTCTGTATCCCAGTCAACATCTGGTGATGTCACCTCAGGTGTAAGGACTCCCATATCCAAATCAATAGGTAGCTTGCCAGGCCTCGCTCTCATTAGGTAGGATGGAGTGCAGTTGGTGGAATTCACAGGAATGTGATTGTAGAGGTCTACAAGATCTGGCAACTTCTCTGGCCACAGATTCCTCTATTCCAAAGGCAAGGTCTTCAGTAGATCGATCACCACCTGATTCATCTTTTCACACATGCCATTGGTCTGTGGATGGTACGGTGTTGTCCTGATCTTCTTGCAACCGTACAAGTTACAGAATTCCTGGAACACTTCCGCCTCAAAGGCTGGACCTTGATCTGAAAGCACTCGCTCGGGATATCCGTGTGGTCGACAAAAGTGCTGTTGGAACGCTCTGGCTGCTGTCTTGGCTGTTTGATCCTTGACAGGCACGACTACCAGGAATCTCGAGTAGTGGTCAATGATGCTAAGAGCATAGATGTAGCCTGAACGACTTGGGACCAGCTTCACATGGTCCAGGGCGACCAACTCAAGTGGTTGTTTGGTTATTATTGGCTGCAAAGGAGCTCGCTGGCTGTTACGGTCCTTCCTGCGCAGGTTACAATGTCCACACCCCTGGCACCAATTTTCAATGGCCTTCCACATACCAGCCCAGTAGAATCTCTCCTGGAGCAAGGCCTCCAACTTCTTCCATCCGAAGTGTCCAGCTCCATTGTGGTATACTTCGAAGACCATTGATGCCTCCCTCTTTGGGACTACCACTTGCCAGACCAACTCATGAGTGCGGGCATTGATACTCCTCCGGCACAGCTTTCCCTCATAGAGGAACAGCCTGCCTCTTTCCTTCCACAACTGCTGAGTTTCTTCAGGAGCATCTGGAACTTGGCGTGAGTCAGCTTGTGACAGTAGCTCCTTGACCAGGTGGACTGCGGGGTCGCTATCCTGCTTTTCTGCCCAGTCATAATGAGACAATGGATTTAGGGTGACCTCTTTCACGATAGAGCATCTGTTTCTCACTCCTTGGGCTCGTTGGGCCGCAATTGGCAGGGGGAAGGCTGGTAGCTCTATTTCTTTGAGTGCCTCCGGGTCTTCTCCTGCATCTGACATATTAGGCATTCTGGACAGCGCATCAGCATTGGCATTCTTGTGCCCCGCTCGGTACTTGACGGTGAATTCATAGTTAGACAGCCGGGCCTTCCATCGCTGCTCCAGTGCACCGAGTTTGGCAGTTTCCAAGTGAGTCAACGGGTTGTTGTCCGTGAAGATGGTAAACTTGGCTGAAGCTAGGTAATGCTTGAATCGTTTCTGTCACAGCCAAGACTATGGCGAGGAACTCCAGTTTGAAGGAACTGTAGTTGTCAGGGTTCCTTTCAGTGGGACGTAGCTTCCTGCTGGCATAGGAGATCACTTTTTCTTTGCCATTCTGTACCTGTGACAGTACTGCTCCCAGTCCCACGTTGCTGGCATCAGTATGCAAAACAAATGGTTGGTCATAATCTGGGAAGGCCAGAACTTCATCTCCTGTGAGAGCCATCTTCAGTCGAGTGAAGGACCTCTCCAGTTCCTCATTCCATTTAAATGTAGGACTCTTCTTCCTGGCTTTCTTGGGCTGGCCCACCAGAAGATTTTGCATAGGTGTGGCCATCTCAGTGAAGCCTTTGATGAACCTTAGGTAGTAGCCTACTAACCCGAGGAATTGACATACCTCATGGAGGTTGCTGGGCTTCTGCCAATCCCGGATGACAGTGACTTTGTCACGATCCGGTGCCACACCTTCTGTACTCACTACATGACTACCTTGGGCTTCAGGAGGTGGCATTTGGAAGGCTTCACTTTCAGGCCAAAGTTGGACAAGGCTTCAAACACATCAGCCAGGTGCTTCAGATGGTCTTCATAGGTCTTGGAGAAAACAATGACGTCATTAAGGTACAACAGGACTGTCTCGAAGTTCTTGTGTCCAAGACAGCATTCCATTGGCCGTTGAAATGTCCCAGGGGCGATGCAGAGCCCGAACGGCATGTAGTTGAACTCGCAGAGACCCATTGGGGTAGTAAACGCTGTTTGCTCCTTGTCTGCCTCTGCCACGGGAACCTGCCAATACCCACTAGTGAGATCTAAGGTGGAAAAATAGTTAGCAGTTTTAAGTGCAGCTAATGACTCCTCAATTCTGGGTAATGGGTAGGCATCCTTATGTGTAATACTGTTAATTTTTCTGTAATCAAAACACATTCTCATGGTACTATCTTTCTTTTTCACAAAGACTATTGGGGCTGCCCAGGGGCTACAACTGTCTCTGATCACCCCAGCCTCCTTCATTTCCCGTAACATACTTTTGGCACATTGGTATTGTGTTGGGGGTATAGACCTGTACCTTTCTTTAATGGGTGGATGATCTCCAGTGGGGATATGGTGTTGAACCCCTTTTGCCTTCCCAAAGTCTAGAGAGTGTTTACTGAATACCTGCTCATACTCCCGAGTCACTCGGTAAACCCCATTCTTTTGGTATGAAGGGGTGGAGTCAGTTCCCACATGCAGCTGCTGACACCACTCCTCCAGCTGCTTTACAGAGCCATTGTCCTCCACCTGGTCGGATGAGACCACGGGCTCTGCTGCCTGTATTGCGTTGTTACTGACAGTAAGCAGCTTAGCAACTGTGGCATACCAAGGTATTGTGGCCTCTTCTTCCCCACAATTCAAGAGGCGTACTCCCTTTGCGGACATCAACTACCCCTCTGGCTGTCAGGACAGTGGGCCTGCTATCAAAGTACACTGGCTCCACCAATGCTTGGTAATCTTTTCCTCTGTGGCCTATGGCTGCCCGACACCAGATTAACATTTCACATCTGGGGGGTATCGCAATGGGGAAAGAATCACTCACTCTGACGCTGCCAATTTCTCCAGACAGTTCTACCTGCTGTCTTTGCATCAGGGCCTTGATCTCCTCCTGCAGGACCCATTGCTCACTGGAACCAGCAGTCTCAGCTACTTGTTGCAACAAAACAATGACCTCGGCAAGACAATTTTCAATCACATTAGTACCTATGGTCATCATTGGATTACATTCTCGTCGATCAATGTCTACAACTATCAGACCTTGAGATTTTAACTCTACTCGCCCCACTTTAATGGTAATCTCTTTACATCCTACTTGCGGCAAAGACTGACCATTGCTGGCAACTACTGTCAGTTCATTACTTGGGCCGCGAGTAAGTTCAGTCAGCCCATTACCGCTTGTAAAGGATATATGGCATAGTTGTCACCTGAGAGCCAGTGTCCAGCAAAGCGTTCATGGGGATGCCGTCAATCACCACTGGGAGGACTGGTCGCCCTCCAACATACTTGGCTCACCAGTTCTTTGGGCCTTGTGGTCCTACTCCTGGGGGTTGGCCCTCTGCCCAAGGGTGGCAGAATCTTGCTATGTGACCTGCCTTGCAGCAGTGATGACAGATGGGAAGTCCATTCTTGTCATAGTGATCATTGTCTCTCCTCGGAGTGGTGGGATCCTCTTCTTCCATAGCCACGGGACATCCTCTGGACTGGAGGCCAGCTGGATCTTCTCCTTTGAGGACACCTGTATGGACTGCACAGTTTTGGCAAGTGCAGCCATACTTTTGGCAAGCTCTTGGACCTGAAGGCGCAGTTCTGTAGATGGATCATTATCCAGAGTCTGTGCATCAGCCCCCACAGGGCTGGGACAGGGCTGCTGCTTTGGTGGTATGTGATCGCTGGGCGCCTAGGGGGCGCTGGACGGCTGACATTTGGTTCATGCAGCACCCGGAAAGCCCTGTCTTTGAAGTCTGCAAAGTATAGGTCAGGGTTTTGTAGGGCTATGATGCGCAGCTGTGCTCTGTGGGCACTGGATAGGAGGCCCTCAATAAATTGCTCCTTTAACAGTCTGTCTCCATCTTTCACACTGTCTGGGTCAATCTGCTTTATGGCTCGCTGCGCCTCCTGCAAGTTAAGAGCATAGTCCTGTATACTGTCCTGCGCTCTCTGTTTACACCCAAAGAATCTCATTTTTATTTCAGCTGCAGGGCGGGTATCAAAGGTGCTTCTTAGCTTAGCCAGGATCTTTTTAACAGTCTCTTTATCAGTGTCCTGCCAGGCTTTTACTTCCCATTGCGCTGCACCAGTTAGCTGCCCAATAATGATGTTCACTTTTTGGCTTTTAGACAGAGGATACACCTCAAACAAACTGCACAGTCTCTCTTTAAATTCACTCAGGGTATGTGACTCCCCTGAGTACTGCGGTAACCAGGCAGCTACCGGTTTATAGGGCATGGACAGCGGCATTATAGGGACTGCTGTGATGGGCGCTTGTTCCTGCTATGCTCTTGAAGCGGCGCTGCCCGCTGGATTCTGCGGTGCCATTGGGGCCACTGCTGCGCTGGCCCCTGCATCTTGCGGCGCTGTGGGGGGGTGCGGTGGCGTTCACCGCTGCTTCTTCTCTTGCCTCTGACATTCTCCTCCCCCCTAGTTAACGCTGGCCAGGCCCTGGGTTGCGCTGGCTTACCGGTTGCTGCTCTGCAGGCTGGATGATAGGGGGACGCCAACACTGCAGGCCTCTCCTCCTCACTTCCTGTGTGCTGGTCTCCTCCCGCACAGCACTTCACTTTTCGCGCTCTCTAGCTGGCTCCGCCCACGACGGCCCACCCCTTTTGCTTCCCGCGCACACCAAGTGGCGGGGTAATGGCGGCAATGGTGCAATAGGCCTATGGCACCCACACAGTCTCTGGCACACAGGACCCAGGGACACCGGGCTTCTTAAATCCTGTTTGTGACGACAAAATGGATCGCCCACCAGGGCAGTGGGGTACTCGGTACCGGGCCTGTATCTCAGAGGGAAGTATCACAGTAGCGGTGACCCGGTCCGTGGCCCTGGGTGTCCATGTAAAAGGGGTTAAGCGTGGCTGGTTAAAGTTTATAAGTGAATGATACGTGACGCCACCTGTGGTGCTCGGCAATGAAGGGGTTAAGCCGACGCTCCAGGCAGATCCTCTGGGACAGATGGTATAAAGCAGCAAGATGTAATACGTGTGTGTGTGTGTGTGTACATGTGAATACGTGCCTGTGTATACTGTATGTGAGTACGTGCATGTGTGTAAGTGAGTACATGCGTGTGTGTATGTGAATACGTGCGTGTATATGTGATTATGTGTGTGTATATGTGAGTATGTGTGTGCGTGTATATGTGAGTACGTGTGCGTGTATGTGAGTACGTGTGTGTGTGTATGTGAGTACGTGTGTGTGTATGTGAGTACGTGTGTGTGTATGTGAGTACGTGTGAGTGTACGCATGTGTGTGTGCGTACGTGTGTATGTACATGTGTGTATGTACGTGTGTGTAAATGTGTGTGTGTGTGTGTACATGAGTGTGTGTGTACATGTGTGTGCATGTGTGTACATGTGTGTGTATGTACATGGTGGCCAGCAGCAGCAGGTCCAGCGGCGGCGGTGGGGGGGGTTCAGCTGTGGCAGGTCCAGCGGCGGGGGGTCCTGGCGGCGGCCAGCTGGCAGGAAAGACTGCGGCTTGCAGCCTGTGCACAGGCTGCAAGGCGCGGTCTTTCCTGCCGGCTGTGACGGAGGTCGGTGGGCAGGCAGCAGCGGGTCCGGCGGGGGGTCCTGGCGGCGGCCAGCCGGCAGGAAAAACCGCCGCTTGTGGCCTGTGCACAGGCCGCAATCCGTGGTCTTTCCTGCTGGCTGTGACGGAGGTGGGTGGGCAGGCAGCGGCGGGTCCAGCAGCGGGGGAGTCCGGTGGTGGTGGGGGGTCCCACCACTTGGGTATTTCAATATGGCGTTCGGCGTACTTCCGGTCGGCGCGGTGGTTTGTGGGATTCGGGGACATCTAGACGGTAGTGGATGACGGACAATTGAAGGCATTTACATATAGAGATGGGTCAATGTATGTAATTTATGTAACATACAGTATATGCACACTGCAAATTGCTGCAATATTGTTTGAAAGGATATCAGGAAGTTTTATGCCGTGATTCCTGTATTGAGTAAAAGAGTGCTTTCTCTGGTGATATGAGGAGTATAGCATATGAATGTGCATTTGTATCCATATCAATTTTTTCAGGTTGGAGATGCATAGCTCCGATTAAGTATTGTATATATCAGCATCAAATATAGGCCTGTAAAAAATTTTGTTTATAGGGAAACCACTAAACTAGACAACAATCCAAAGATGTATGTAGAGTGATACAGGAAAGATGTACCATATATACTCGTGTATAAGCCGATATTTTTCAGCACATTTTTTTGTGCTGAAAATGCCCCCTCGTCTTATACATGAGTCATGGGTGCAGAAACCAGTGGGGAGGGGGAGCGATGGCAGGAGAAGGTGCCTGGGATATCATACTCACCCTCCTGTGCAATCGCTGAACATCCCCTGCATCCTGTATTGTCCCATGGCTGGCAGCTTCTTCTTGCATTGAGCGGTCACATGGTACATCTCAATAAGGTCATGAATATGGACGTAACTCCACTCCCACAGGAGAGCTGCCGGAAGCCGGGACAACGGAGGATGCAGGGGACGTTCAGCGATTGCACAGAAGGGCGAGTATGACGGAGGAGGACGGGGGAAGCATGGAGGAGGAAAGGGGAAGCATGGAGGAGGACGGGGGAAACAGAGGAGGACGGGGAAAGCACGGAGGAGGACGGGGGAGCACAGAGGAGTATGGGAGGAGCATGGAGCATGATGTAATACGTGTGTGTTTGTGTATATGTGAATACGTGCCTGTGTATACTGTATGTGAGTACGTGCATGTGTGTAAGTGAGTACATGCGTGTGTGTATGTGAATACGTGCGTGTATATGTGATTATGTGTGTGTATATGTGAGTATGTGTGTGCGTGTATATGTGAGTACGTGTGCGTGTATGTGAGTACGTGTGTGTGTGTATGTGAGTACGTGTGTGTGTATGTGAGTACGTGTGTGTGTATGTGAGTACGTGTGAGTGTACGCATGTGTGTGTGCGTACGTGTGTATGTACATGTGTGTATGTACGTGTGTGTAAATGTGTGTGTGTACATGAGTGTGTGTGTACATGTGTGTGCATGTGTGTACATGTGTGTGTATGTACATGGTGGCCAGCAGCAGCAGGTCCAGCGGCGGCGGTGGGGGGGGGTTCAGCTGTGGCAGGTCCAGCGGCGGGGGGTCCTGGCGGCGGCCAGCTGGCAGGAAAGACTGCGGCTTGCAGCCTGTGCACAGGCTGCAAGGCGCGGTCTTTCCTGCCGGCTGTGACGGAGGTCGGTGGGCAGGCAGCAGCGGGTCCGGCGGGGGGTCCTGGCGGCGGCCAGCCGGCAGGAAAAACCGCCGCTTGTGGCCTGTGCACAGGCCGCAATCCGTGGTCTTTCCTGCTGGCTGTGACGGAGGTGGGTGGGCAGGCAGCGGCGGGTCCAGCAGCGGGGGAGTCCGGTGGTGGTGGGGGGTCCCACCACTTGGGTATTTCAATATGGCGTTCGGCGTACTTCCGGTTGGCGCGGTGGTTTGTGGGATTCGGGGACATCTAGACGGTAGTGGATGACGGACAATTGAAGGCATTTACATATAGAGATGGGTCAATGTATGTAATTTATGTAACATACAGTATATGCACACTGCAAATTGCTGCAATATTGTTTGAAAGGATATCAGGAAGTTTTATGCCGTGATTCCTGTATTGAGTAAAAGAGTGCTTTCTCTGGTGATATGAGGAGTATAGCATATGAATGTGCATTTGTATCCATATCAATTTTTTCAGGTTGGAGATGCATAGCTCCGATTAAGTATTGTATATATCAGCATCAAATATAGGCCTGTAAAAAATTTTGTTTATAGGGAAACCACTAAACTAGACAACAATCCAAAGATGTATGTAGAGTGATACAGGAAAGATGTACCATATATACTCGTGTATAAGCCGATATTTTTCAGCACATTTTTTTGTGCTGAAAATGCCCCCTCGTCTTATACATGAGTCATGGGTGCAGAAACCAGTGGGGAGGGGGAGCGATGGCAGGAGAAGGTGCCTGGGATATCACACTCACCCTCCTGTGCAATCGCTGAACATCCCCTGCATCCTGTATTGTCCCATGGCTGGCAGCTTCTTCTTGCATTGAGCGGTCACATGGTACATCTCAATAAGGTCATGAATATGGACGTAACTCCACTCCCACAGGAGAGCTGCCGGAAGCCGGGACAACGGAGGATGCAGGGGACGTTCAGCGATTGCACAGAAGGGCGAGTATGACGGAGGAGGACGGGGGAAGCATGGAGGAGGAAGGGGGAAGCATGGAGGAGGACGGGGGAAACAGAGGAGGACGGGGAAAGCACGGAGGAGGACGGGGGAGCACAGAGGAGTATGGGAGGAGCATGGAGCATGATGGGGGAGTACAAAGGAGGGCGGCGGAAGCATGAAGCAGGATGAGGAGCACGAAGCAGGACGGGGGGAGCACAGAGGAGCATGGAGCAGGATGGGGATGCACTGAGGAGCATGGAGGAGGACGGGGGAGCACTGAGGAGCATGGAGGAGGACAGGGAGCACTGAGGAGGATGGGGGAGCATGAGGGCATGGACAGGGAGCTGAGCCAGACATAGAAGGATGGGACGGGGGAGCTGAGCTATGCATACTGGGAGGGGGGATAGCCACACAGAGCAGGACAGGGATGAGGGGACAATGCGTATCCGGCTTATACTCGAGTCAATAAGCTCACCCAGTTTCTGTGTCAAAATTACGGTCCTCGGCTTATACTCAAGTATATACAGTATTTCTTTGTACCGTATTAGCTTGTAGATCGAAAAATATATTCAGAATTGAGAGTCCTCAGTGGTTGATACCTTTTAATGACTAACTGAAAAATGGTAACAATTCAAAATACAAAATCTGAAGAATCACATATTTATGTACAACACAGCACAGAAATAATTCAATAGATAAGACAAGTGACATGAAGCAGAAATATCACAATATCACCATCACAAGACCTTGTGGGGGCATCACAACACAGAACCAGACCCCAATCCGAGGACAATAAAACATTCACACTCCTTATCTATGAACTGTTCCAATATTTATGCCAAAACTGTCTATCACTCTGTCATAACAATAGTTCTGCTTCACGTCACTTAGCTCAGCCTCTGGCGTACAGAGCCAGGAGTCTAGGAGGTAGCTGTGGGCTGTGGGTTGCCCTGAGACAGCACAGGCGAAGTGGGAGCATTAGTGAAGAAACACTGAGATTGCTACGCTGGGGCACATATACTACAAGAAAGTGATCTGAAGAAGAGGAGAGGAGAAAACGTAGGCCCTCATTGAAGTAAGCTGTATAACTTATTCTTTGTCTGTATTGTACAAAAGAAGTAAATGTCAAGTCTGATACCTGCAACCTACTGTACTGTTTATATGTTCTATCAATTCATTCAGTAACAACTGTTTAGTTCTACATCCTTGAGTGTCTCTTTCATATGAGATTATGGGGTCCTGGTTTGCTCTGTCATCCAGCAGAATCTGGCTGAAAGTGTGAATCCAAGTAAAATAAAACCACACGCACACAATAACCCATGTGTTTGGTTTATAAGGACACAGAACTACTCCTTAACCAAAGTTCTTTCTTATATTTGAACGTGAAATGACATAGCAGAAGCCTACTAGTGTACTTAGAAACCATGAGGCCCCATAGCAGAAGTTCTAATTGCTCCCCCACCACCACAAAAAAGCCAAAAAATAATATTTGAAAAATGGCAACAACCCCCCTCCTTTTTTTTTTTTTTTTTTTTTACAAATTTCTGATTTTTGTTCTCTCCACTTAAAGTGGTTTTCCCACCAACAAGGTACATTTTAAATACTATGTTTTGGAATAATAATGTTGGATGTGTTTAAAACAATGTTCCTGTGCTGAGATAAAGATCAGACACGGCCATTACACAGTACAAAGCAGGGGCACATTTATAAGACTATCTCAGCACAGGAACATTATTTTTAAACACATCCAATTGTGGAAGTTGTTATTATTCCAAGATCTATTAATTAAAAACTATACAAGTTTGCTATTGTTGTAATTATACTAACCTGGAGAATCATGATTTACTTTTCCCATAGAATGTGCATCATAAAAAGAAGACACAAAAAGCCATGGCAGAATTGCATTTTTTTTTTTACAAATTTCACCCATTTTTTGTTCCAGTTTTCAAAACATCAAATAGAAAAATGAATGGTGTCATTGAAAACTACAATTTGTCCTAAAAAAATCAAGCTGTTATACAACTATATGGATGAAAAAAGTGACAGCTTATAATAAGATGAGAGATAAAAAGTACAAAAATTAAAATTGGCTGCGGAGAGAAGGGGTTAAAGAGGGTGACCAGCTTCAAACATCAATGATTCAAAGGCTAAAGCAATATTAATAAAAGAAAATAATGTAAATCATTTTGCTCAACTCTAAAAACCATGTTTTATTTTCAAAGCAGGATATTCTGTATAGGCAGAAGAACAGTTAAAGAAGCCCAGCTGCATGTAGCAGAAGCGATCAGATGGTCGCAGGTTTTAGGCTCCCACTAAGACTATTGAAGCAAGTGTAAAGTTAAAAGAGTTTTTAAAAATATTAAAAAATTAAAAAATATAAAAGTTTAAATCACCTCCCATTCGAAATAAAGCAACTAAAAAAATGATACATATTTGGTATCACTGCATTCAGAATTGCCCGATCTATCAATATACAAAAAGAATTAATCCGTTTGGTAAACAGCATAGCGCGTAAAAAAATCAAAACGTCAGAATTAAATTTTTGGTCATATTGTATTAAAATGCAATTACAAGTGATCAGAAGATCGTATCTGCACTAAAATTATATCAATAAAAATAACAGCTCAGAGCGCAAAAAATAAGCCCTCACACAGCCAGAGATCATGAAAAATGGAGACGCTACGGGTCTCAGAAAAATAGCAACTTTCCTTTTTTAAACTTTTCATCATTTAAATAAAAAAGAACCTATACATGTTTGGTATCTACAAACTTGTTGTTAGGGTTGGCGGGACGCACCAAATAAAATATAATAATAAGGTGCGTTCGCAACCTGGAGTCCACCGTGCAGAGATGGTATACTGCTGCTTTTTAATGGCGATCACTGACTGAACACCGGCGTGGTAACCGCTGACCCGATGTGTACAGGGGCGATCTCTGTTACTGCACAGAGCCACGGAACGCAAGTGCTGGAGCCTGTTAACCTCACAGGGCTCGGCAAGGTGAACACTAGTTAGGAGACACAGGACCCTGCCCCAAGGACACAGGGTTAGAGTCCCTCTAGTCCCACTAGCGTTCAACACCGCAACTGCGATGCCTGAACTAAATAATATAATCGCACCATGTGCTCACTGCACCAGTTCAGTGGATGCCACTAACCACCCAGAGCGGTGAGGTAATCACTTGACTTGCGCACGGCACCGCTGCGAGGAACGCTGCTGTACATGCGGTCCAGTGGTGCCTTGTGCTGACTGGCGATATCTGGTGCTGATGCTCGTGTGGAGAGCGGGATGCTCTGTGGCACATAGATTATGCCACTACTGGTGCTGACTCTATCTCCCTAAACCCTAACTCATACACAACCGAGGGTACGGGTTTCATAATGAGCCAGTCACCAATCTCATACATCCGTCATCACACACACAAGTAACCATCAGAGTCTATATTAGCGCATGGCCGAGCGGCCGTGCGAACCTTTTATAGCAGCGTCCTTCTGGGACCTTCCTGATGGTCCAATCCGAGCTGCTTGAGGACCTGAGCATGTGATCTCCGACCTGCAATGAGAGAAAGAAGGGATTAGTCCCAGGAGCTGCTTCCTGCTGACCAGTGCAGGCTGCTATCACTGACCCTGAGATGGCAAAAGCAACTGAACTGACAGCACTGGCCTGAACAAGATGCTGGGAATGACATCTTTGCTGAGCAGCCTCTTCTGTGGCTGGGACTGAATGGGAGACCGCTGAAGGCAAGGCTCGAGTTTCCTCCTGTGCAGAAGCAGGAACCTGGTGCCTAACACTCATAATGACCTGGAGAACCATAATGTCAGGTTAATTTTAGCATTTAGTGAACATGGTAAAACAAAAAAAAACAATTGTGGCACTGCACTTTTTTTTGCAATTTCACCGCACTAATTTTTTTTCTGTTTTCCAGAACACTATATGGGAAATCCGATGGTGTTATTCAAAAGTGCAACTTGTCCCGCAAAAAGCAAGCCATCAAATGGCCATGTTGATGGAAAAATAAAAAAGTTATGGCTCTGGGAAGAAGGGGAGCAAAAACGGAAACTCAAAAATGGAAAAATCCACGGTGGTAAATGGGTTAATACAACAGTAAAGGACCACCCCGATTGTGTAAACTTTGTCATGGTGGGATGGTATTCAAGCTTTTTTTGATCAATATCAGTGTTTTCTAAGTACCCAATGTTATATATAGTATGTACTACTACTTTTTACTTACGACAGGGTATATGCACATTTCCTTTCTTTCTTAGGTGTTGTATGTTAAATGGCCAATGTGTGAACATGCTCTTATATGTCACATATATGCCAACTTATGCTCCTACTCATTTCTTTGGTATATCTCTATACATATATGGTGGAAGTCATTAGACCAGGGTTCTCTCGAAACTGTGCCCTATGGAAACAGGTAAAAATTCACACTTACAGACAGGTTGTTATTTTGCTCTTTTTTGGTGCTTTAATTTTTTCATTTCCAGATATCACAGACTGGAAGGAACACTGCATGATGCTGGCTTGCACAGAGGCTTCAGCTTTGGGGACATACTGTAGTGGATCGCCCCGTGCTGTGGCAGAGCCGAGGGGTACTCTGAGCCGGGCCCGTTGATTTCAATGGGAGATGTCACGGCAGCGATGACCCGGTCCGTGGCCCTGGGCGTCCATTGTAAAAGGGGAATGTGGAGTGTGCGGATGATGATTAAAGTTTATTAGTAGAATTGAGCGAAATGGGTCGAAAAAATTCAAAAGTCGCTGACTTTTGGCAAAGTCGGGTTTCATGAAACGAAACCCGACCCTAGGATGAGATCGGCCACGAGGTCGGCGACTTACGCGCCAAAGGCGCGTTTCAAAAGTTTGTTTTGCGCTCTTTTTCAGCCAATCAGGATCCACGGACACTGTGGGCAACGTGATGACATAGGCACAGGTCACCACCATCTTTCAGAAGGGCATGCAAGTGATTGGCTTGCTTTGGTGGGCGTCACAGGGGGTATAAAAGGGCGTGCACGCCGACCGCCATCTTACTTCTGCCGATCTTAGTATAGGGAGAGGTTGCTGCTGATTCTGTAGGGAGAGCGTTAGGCAGGGAAGAAGACAAAAAAACTGCTTCTGCTGCTAGCGATTTGGCCTGCACAACACACCAGTCACTGTGTGTGCAGTGCAAGGGGAGGCTATATAGTGGTGTATCAGTGGTGTTGGTTGTTGGGCTGCCTTCTAAGGCTTCCTGACATTCCTGCATTGCTGTTTACCCACTGCTCCGCAAACTGCTTTTTTAAAAGCAATCCCAATTTTTTTTTTGTCCTGCTGAGAAGACAAAAAAACTGCTTCTGCTGCTAGCAATTTGGCCTGCACAACACACCAGTCACTGTGTGTGCAGTGCAAGGGGAGGCTATATAGTGGTGTATCAGTGGTGTTGGTTGTTGGGCTGCCTTCTAAGGCTTCCTGACATTCCTGCATTGCTGTTTACCCACTGCTCCGCAAACTGCTTTTTTAAAAGCAATCCAATCTCCCTTATCCTCTAGTCACTTTTGTCACAGCTGTGCCATCGAGCCTGTCACATAGCGCTCAGATATTCATTGGGCCTCACACAATCCAAAAGTGTCCAGTGTCCAAAAGTGTGTGCAGAGATTCAAAATCTCCCTTATCCTCTAGTCACTTTGGTCACAGCTGTGCCATCGAGCCTGTCACATAGCGCTCAGATATCACTGGGCCTCACACAATCCAAAAGTGTCCATCCAGTGTACAAAAGTGTGTGCAGAGATTCAAAATCTCCCTTATCCTCTAGTCACTTTGGTCACAGCTGTGCCATCGAGCCTGTCACATAGCGCTCAGATATCAGTGGGCCTCACACAATCCAAAAGTGTCCAGTGTCCAAAAGTGTGTGCAGAGATTCAAAATCTCCCTTATCCTCTAGTCACTTTGGTCACAGCTGTGCCATCGAGCCTGTCACATAGCGCTCAGATATCACTGGGCCTCACACAATCCAAAAGTGTCCATCCAGTGTACAAAAGTGTGTGCAGAGATTCAAAATCTCCCTTATCCTCTAGTCACTTTGGTCACAGCTGTGCCATCGAGCCTGTCACATAGCGCTCAGATATCAGTGGGCCTCACACAATCCAAAAGTGTCCATCCAGTGTCCAAAAGTGTGTGCAGAGATTCAAAATCTCCCTTATCCTCTAGTCACTTTGGTCACAGCTGTGCCATCGAGCCTGTCACATAGCGCTCAGATATCAGTGGGCCTCACACAATCCAAAAGTGTCCATCCAGTGTCCAAAAGTGTGTGCAGAGATTCAAAATCTCCCTTATCCTCTAATCACTTTGGTCACAGCTGTGCCATCGAGCCTGTCACATAGCGCTCAGATTTCAGTGGGCCTCACACAATCCAAAAGTGTCCAGTGTCCAAAAGTGTGTGCAGAGATTCAAAATCTCCCTTATCCTCTAGTCACTTTGGTCACAGCTGTGCCATCGAGCCTGTCACATAGCGCTCAGATATCAGTGGGCCTCACACAATCCAAAAGTGTCCAGTGTCCAAAAGTGTGTGCAGAGATTCAAAATCTCCCTTATCCTCTAGTCACTTTGGTCACAGCTGTGCCATCGAGCCTGTCACATAGCGCTCAGATATCAGTGGGCCTCACACAATCCAAAAGTGTCCAGTGTCCAAAAGTGTGTGCAGAGATTCAAAATCTCCCTTATCCTCTAGTCACTTTGGTCACAGCTGTGCCATCGAGCCTGTCACATAGCGCTCAGATATCAGTTTGGCCTCACACAATCCAAAAGTGTCCATAAGTGTGTGCAGAGATTCAAAATCTCCCTTATCCTCTAGTCACTTTGGTCACAGCTGTGCCATCGAGCCTGTCACATAGCGCTCAGATATCAGTGGGCCTCACACAATCCAAAAGTGTCCAGTGTCCAAAAGTGTGTGCAGAGATTCAAAATCTCCCTTATCCTCTAGTCACTTTGGTCACAGCTGTGCCATCGAGCCTGTCACATAGCGCTCAGATATCAGTGGGCCTCACACAATCCAAAAGTGTCCAGTGTCCAAAAGTGTGTGCAGAGATTCAAAATCTCCCTTATCCTCTAGTCACTTTAGTCACAGCTGTGCCATCGAGCCTGTCACATAGCGCTCAGATATCAGTGGGCCTCACACAATCCAAAAGTGTCCAGTGTCCAAAAGTGTGTGCAGAGATTCAAAATCTCCCTTATCCTCTAGTCACTTTGGTCACAGCTGTGCCATCGAGCCTGTCACATAGCGCTCAGATATCAGTGGGCCTCACACAATCCAAAAGTGTCCAGTGTCCACAAGTGTCTGCAGAAATTCAAAATCTCCCCTGTCCTATAGACACCTTGTACCTTGTTTTACATTACTATATAGTTTGTTGGATTTTGTCTACATTTCTACCAAAAATGAGGAAGGCTGGTGGAAGAGGCCGTGGAATTGGGCGGGGGTTGGCAGCTGGTAATGATGGTGTTGGTGGTGGATCTGATGGTAGTGGCAAGAGCAAAATAGGACCGAATGTAGGAGGTGCTGACCCTGCGTCATCGTCTGGCTACATAAGGCCTCGAACGCTTAGTTTTCTAGGAGTTGGCAAACCGCTTTTAAAGCCAGAGCATCAGGAAAAAGTTTTGTCTTACATTGCTGACTCAGCCTCCAGCTCTATCGCCTCCTCTTCTTCAGTTGTAAAAAGTAAAAGCACTGAGTCGTCATTGGAGGCTCATGTTCATGAACCACACCTTTCCTTGTGTCCTTCACCCCAACCAAGATTGAAGGATGACGCAGGCCATACTACTGATTACTCCATGGAGCTGTTTTCACATACCATGCCTGAATTATCAAGTGAAATGGTGAATTACCCAGGCCAAGATGAATCTAACATGGAGTGCACTGATGCACAGCCGCTGATGGATGATTCTGCTGGTACATTCACTCAGAGCACTACATTGTCCTCGCAGTGTACAGAGCCAGATTCTGACCCTGATGAGACTCAGGTGCCCCTTCCCGCACACTATACCACCATACACGGTGACACAGAGGAAGGTGCACATGACATAGAAGAGGAGGTGATGGATGACCCAGTTGTTGACCCAGATTGGCATCCATTGGGGGAAGAGGGTGCTGCTTCCAATAGCTCAGATGAGGAGCATCCACAGCAGACATCGACATCGCAACAGCTGTTATCTGGCATGCCCGGAGCACTCCAAAGACAGGTTCCAAACATCAAAAGAGTTGCTGGACAGCTTGTCCAGAGGGTCAAAAGATCACAGCGTGCTAGGCCGCAAAATGTCTGCCAAAGTAGGAAGAGTGCAGTGTGGCACTTTTTTGACCAAAATCCTCATGATCAGGCCAAGGTTATCTGTAAGAAGTGCGCAAAGACCTTTAGCCGAGGGAAAAATCTGAAAAATTTGAATACCAGTTGCATGCTTAGACATTTAACCAGCATGCACTTGCAAGCGTGGACACAACACCAAACCTCAAGTGCCACATGTGCAACTGATCACAACGAAGGTAGTCAGCAACGCTACATTGTTTCCCCCACTGTAAGCCCACCGGTTAGCACAGCAGCAAATGTTGAGGTGTCGTTGCAAGACCACAGCAGTCAGGGAATCCCACTGTTATATCAACGAAAGACTGATTCTAGGCCATCAGATAGAACACCAACTCCATCACCATCATCAACCCTCTCTCAGTCCGCCCTGTCCACCGCTACTTCCACCATATGCAGCTCTCAAGTCCAGCTCACCCTCCCAGACACTATGAGTAGGTCAAGAAAGTACTCAGTCTCTCATCCGCGTACACTGGGTTTGAACGCCCACATTGCCAAACTAATCTCGTTTGAGATGATGCCCTTTCGGTTGGTGGAAAGCACAGCTTTCCGCGAACTCATGGCCTATGCAGTACCACACTATGACCTACCCAGTCGCCACTTCTTCTCTCGCAAAGCCATCCCAGCCCTCCACCATCATGTGAAAGACCGCATTGTCCATGCACTCAAGCAGTCAGTGAGCGGAAAGGTGCACCTCACAACTGATGCATGATCCAGTCAGCATGGCCAGGGCCGTTACGTGTCCATCACTGTGCACTGGGTTAATGTGGTGGATGCAGGGTCCACAGGGGACAGCGGTGGTGGGACAGTGCTGCCTAGCCCACGGTATAGGAAACAGTTGGCTGTAGGCGTTCGACTCTCCTCCTCCTCCTCCTCCTCCAGAAGCGAAAGCTCGTCCACAGAGCGCAGTCATACGAGCACTCCATCTGCAGCTGCCACTGTTGCACACGATGTGTCCCCCTATCGAGCAGCTAGTGGAAAGCGTCAGCAGGCTGTGTTGCAGATGATGTGTTTGGGCGACAGACACACCGCCGAGGTGCTGGCCGAGTACTTGAAGCGACAAACTGAGTCATGGCTGGGCAGTGTACATCTTGAGGCAGGCAAGGTAGTTAGTGATAACGGCCGTAATTTTGTGGCAGCCATAGCCCTTTCAAAACTCAGCCACATACCTTGCTTGACTCACACCTTGAACCTGGTGGTGCAGTGCTTCCTCAAAAATTATCCGGAGTTAACAGCCCTGCTCCAGAAGGTGCGAAGACTGTGCGCGCACATCCGCCGGTCGCCTGTACACTCCGTTCGTATGCAGAAGCTGCAGCGATTGCTCCACCTTCCCAACCACCGCCTCATTATCGACATTGCAACAAGGTGGAACTCCACCCTGCACATGGTGGAGTGGCTGTGCGAGCAGAGGCAGGCCATAATGCATTTGTGGGAGGATACACGGCCAGGCACTTTGAGAGCAGACATGGAGTTGACAGGTGTGCAGTGGTCGAAGCTGAAAGACCTCTGTAAAGTCCTTCAGTGTTTTGAGGAATGCACACGGCTGGTAATCGCAGACGACGCCATCCTAAGCATGAGCATCCCACTTATGCGTCTGCTCATGCAAACTTTGACGCACCTTAAGGAGCAGGCGTCTGCAGCCAATGTTGATGAGGAGGAAGAGGAGGAGGGAATCCTTGATGACATTCAGCCATTGTCTGCTCAGGGACCTCTCCTGGATGAGGTGGAGGAAGAAGAGGAGGAGGAGGATGATGATGGGGATGATTACTTAGGGGAGGAGGATGCATCTCGTGGGGCAAGTGAAAATGTTGGCGTGGCAAGGTCTGGTACAGGGTTTGTGCGTGACTGGAGGGATGTGGATTTGCCAGAAAGTGCTCCTCCACCCAGCACTCGCAGTGCATCATTGACACCGGGAACATTGGCCCACATGTCAGATTATGCCTTGCGGATCCTAAAAAGGGACCCCCGCATTGCCAAAATGATGAACGATGACGACTACTGGTTGGCCAGCATCCTGGATCCACGCTATAAAGGCAAATTACAAAACATCATGCCACAGGAGAACCTTGACCTAATATTGGCTAATAAACAAGCAACTCTGGTAAATCGGTTGCTTGAGGCATTCCCAGCACACAGCAGCGGTGATGGTTCTCACACGAGCCGTACGGGCCGGGGGCAGCTTGGCAGAGGTGTTCGTGGTGCACACAGCAGAAGTGGCGTTGGAGACAGGGGTTTCATGACAATGTTGTGGACTGATTTTTCAAATACCGCTCACACAACTGGTAATACTGCATCGATGGAAAGTGACAGGAGACAGCAGTTGTCAACTATGGTTGCAAACTACTTTTCCTCCCATATCGATGTTCTCCCACACAGGTCATTCCCCTTTGACTATTGGGCCGCTAAACTGGACACCTGGCCTGAATTGGCACAATATGCCTTACAGGAGCTCGCTTGCCCAGCTGCAAGTGTGCTATCGGAAAGAGTCTTCAGTGCAGCTGGATCAATCCTGACAGAAAAAAGGACACGTCTGTCAACCCAAATTGTGGATGATCTAACCTTCATTAAAATGAACCACGCATGGGTTTCCAAGGATTTTGTCCCACCTTCCCCTGATGACACATAGGGTGACAGAAAAATGGCTTGCTTTGGTCCACCTCTTCCTGGTACTTCACCTATTTCGCCTTTTGCATCAGCTGATTGTCCAACATCAACATATGCCACTTTCTAAAACTCCCTAACTGTGCTGCCTCCCCCCCCATGGCCGGGGTCACCACCTAGCGCACGACACCGTGCGAGTGCCGTTGCCCTGGACAGGTTGGTAGGCCGACTCTTGGGCGCGGGCACTGGCACAGGGTCCCTCATAGTGCAATCAAGTGTCTCTGACGGTGGTGGTGCACACCCGCCGTCAGACACACCGCTGTACTATGAGGGGCCCAGTGCCAGTACCGACGCCCACGAGTGGGCCCCCCTTGCTTGGGCAGGGCCCCAGCATTTGCAATCTTTACCTCTCCCTGCTCCTCCGCTGTGTAATCTGGGCCGTCAAATCCATACTGTGCCTGACACCGTCTGAGCCTGCCTCCTGAGACATATATTTTTAATATGTACGCTATCCATACATGTTATCTGGGGATACGGTACCCTTTCTAACCTTTGTGCAATCACGTGCAATCCATACTGGGCCTAACACCGTCTGAGCCTGCCTCCTGAGACATACACTCACTGGCCACTTTATTAGGTACACCATGCTAGTAAGGGGTTGGACCCCCTTTTGCCTTCAGAACTGCCTCAATTCTTCGTGGCAGAGATTCAACAAGGTGCTGGAAGCATTCCTCAGAGATTTTGGACCATATTGACATGATGGCATCACACAGTTGGCGCAGATTTGTCGGCTGCACATCCCTGATGCGAATCTCCCGTTCCACCACATCCCAAAGATGCTCTATTGGATTGAGATCTGGTGACTGAGGAGGCCATTTGAGTACAGTGAACTCATTGTCATGTTCAAGAAACCAATCTGAGATGATTCGAGCTTTATGACATGGCGCATTATCCTGCTGAAAGTAGCCATCAGATGTTGGGTACATTGTGGTCATAAAGGGATGGACATGGTCAGCAACAATACTCAGGTAGGCTGTGGCGTTGCAACGATGCTCAATTGGTACCAAGGGGCCCAAAGAGTGCCAAGAAAAAATTCCCCACACCATGACACCACCACCACCAGCCTGAACCGTTGATACAAGGCAGGATGGATCCATGCTTTCATGTTGTTTACGCCAAATTCTGACCCTACCATCCGAATGTCGCAGCAGAAATCGAGACTCATCAGACCAGGCAACGTTTTTCCAATCTTCTACTGTCCAATTTCGATGAGCTTGTGCAAATTGTAGCCTCAGTTTCCTGTTCTTAGCTGAGAGGAGTGGTACCCAGTGTGGTCTTCTGCTGCTGTAGCCCATCTGCCTCAAAGTTCGACGCACTGTGCGTTCAGAGATGCTCTTCTGCCTACCTTGGTTGTAACGGGTGGCAATTTGAGTCACTGTTGCCTTTCTATCAGCTCGAACCAGTCTGCCCATTCTCCTCTGACCTCTGGCATCAACAAGGCATTTCCGGCCACAGAACTGCCGCTCACTGGATTTTTTTTCTTTTTCGGACCATTCTCTGTAAACCCTAGAGATGGTTGTGCGTGAAAATCCCAGTAGATCAGCAGTTTCTGAAATACTCAGACCAGCCCTTCTGGCACCAACAATCATGCCATGTTCAAAGGCACTCAAATCACCTTTCTTCCCCATACTGATGCTCGGTTTGAACTGCAGGAGATTGTCTTGACCATGTCTACATGCCTAAATGCACTGAGTTGCCGCCATGTGATTGGCTGATTAGAAATTAAGTCTTAACACACAGTTGGACAGGTGTACCTAATAAAGTGGCCAGTGAGTGTATATTTTGAATGTGTACGCTATCCATACATGTTATCTGGGGATACGGTACCCTTTCTAACCTTTGTGCAATCACGTGCAATCCATACTGGGCCTAACACCGTCTGAGCCTGCCTCCTGAGACATATATTTTGAATGTGTACGCTATCCATACATGTTATCTAGGGATATGGTACCCTTTCTAACCTTTGTGCATTCACGTGCAATCCATACTGGGCCTAACACCGTCTGAGCCTGCCTCCTGAGACATATATTTTGAATGTGTACGCTATCCATACATGTTATCTGGGGATACGGTACCCTTTCTAACCTTTGTGCAAACACGTGCAATCCATACTGGGCCTAACACCGTCTGAGCCTGCCTCCTGAGACATATATTTTGAATGTGTACGCTATCCATACATGTTATCTGGGGATACGGTACCCTTTCTAACCTTTGTGCAATCACGTGCAATCCATACTGGGCCTAACACCGTCTGAGCCTGCCTCCTGATGTATAGACATATATTTTGAATGTGTACACTATCCATACATGTTATCTGGGGATACGGTACCCTTTCTCACCTTTGTGCAATCACGTGCAATCCATACTGGGCCTAACACCGTCTGAGAATGATAGATGGGGCCCACCATACACTGGAACATTCCAAAGGTGGACATCAGACACTGGAGCAGCATTTACAGGGCCCATTATACACTAGAGCATTAGAAATGGGGCCCATTATGTTTGGAGCATTATTTGGGCCCATAAAACAGTGGAGCTTTATCCATGGGGACCAACATATACTGTAGCATTATGTGGAGCTCATCATATACTGTTTCAAACATTATATGGGACCAATGATTCTGTATGGAGAAATAGATGGGCCTCGTCATGAGATGTAAAAAGTGAGGTATTTTTCATTGTACTATACCGCTATTTCTCTGCCGTATCGGAGCATGATGAGTTGTGGTATGTGTTAAAGGGGCGCTCTTTCGCCCAGGGCACATGAAAACCTGGAGCCAGCCCTCCCCCCCCACAGTCTGTAGCCAAATAACCCCCATTTTTCAGTGCGTAACTTGTATTATGAAGTTAATTAAGGTTGACAAGCTTAAGTAAGAAGAATTGATGCTTTTGGCATTCAAATGGGCACTGTTGGTGTGTTTCCTGTCCTCCTCTCACTGCCGACTTTTATTCCCCATTGACTTACATTGGGTTTCGTGTTTCGGGACGACCCCGACTTTTCCCTATAATCGGACGAACTTGCTCGACCCGACTTTTGGAAAAGTCGGGTTTCACGAAACGAAACGCGACCCTAAAAAACCAAAAGTCGCTCAACTCTATTTATTAGTGAATGATTCGTGTCGCCACCTGTGGTGTTCGGCAATGAAGATGCTAAGCCCACGCTGCAGACAGATCCTCTGGGACAGATGGTGTGGTGCAGCAAGTATGGTGAAGCCCTCCACAGGCAGGGCTGTAGTCCCAGGGCAGAGTAGATGAAGTGACGGTGAGGGGAGACGTGGATGGTGCAGTATTAGGCACAAAGGTGTAGCAGTGCTAAGTGGGTTGGCGCAGAACTAAGCGGAGGACACCAGGGCATGTAGTTCCAAAGCTTCACTCACAGTCTGTTGTGCATACAGGTGCCCACATCCGTACCATGTCCTCCAGGCCAGGAGCTCAGCCAACCTTCAGGCAAGATAAAGAACTCCTTTCCAACACTCCGCCAACATATGAGCCTTTTCTGAACGTCTCCCTTCTTGCGCCTATAGTGAAGTACTCACAGTACTGAGTTACACTGGAGTTCCTCCTTTCAGATGTTCTTAGAACTCTACTTGTATGGCAGACAGCTGTAGCCTGCTTCGGGGACTCCTTACTACCTAGTCCCGGCTCACTCACATTGCTGTTGTGCCCCCGAGTCTTGTGTGGGAATAAAGTGGTGACAACGTCTATTCCTCTGGTGTCTGTCGCAGGACCATTAGTATCCATACAACCTCGGGGACCGGACCCCGGCCATGCGCTGTGGACTTGGGAAGGGTTCTGCTCTAACCCTAATCCTTAGTCCTCCTCTCCTTACGTTCCGTACTAATCCTTCCTTCTTATGGAGAGAGTCAGGCTTACCATCAATGTTCCTCTCCTGTGCCAGCGGACCCAGGTCACTGAGGTTGGCTGCAGCACTTCCTTCATCCCTCCCACTCAGGGGATCTTCACTCCTCCACTGACTCTGTCAGACTGACTAAATCCTAAACTCCGCTCTTTTGGTGCCAACTAAACTCCACCTGCCTCCCAGCACGCTTCGTGTTCCAAGCAGGGAGCCACCAAAGGGTGCTTTGCTACACTACTGTGTTGTGTGGGATGCAGGTGTTGGAGCGTGGTCAGGGGTCTCCACCTTACCTGAATGGTGGGGCACCACAGCTCAGGAGGAGGTGCAGTATCTCTGTGGCGACTGAACCCTCAGGGGCGCCACAGTAGCTTGTTTTAGTCTAGCTGGAAATCTGTCCCCAAGGCTGAAATGCAGAAACTGTAATAGTGATTAAATTGGTATGATAACTAGTTCAGTAAATTTGGAAAGGGGCCACTTACTAATTTCACGTAGGTCATTGATCAGCTGTCAGATGCTAATGATATTCGGCCTGCTCTATACACAGACGGACTCGAACCAACCACTTACAGCTAAAAGCTCCGTGTTAGTGTGCCAATTACTTCACTCTACTCATCAGCTTGGACAGAATTTTTTTTTCCAGATAATCTAATACCTCGTGCCTTTATTAATTTTCCTTAATGCATTTTCTATCTGAATCTACTGTATTCTTAAATTTATAGAAGATTGAGAGATTGCGGCATCGGAAAATACAAATCACTCACTGCTGCAGTGTTCGTATCTGAGGGGGTTTAATATCAGAAAATTAGTGACAGACTATAATTATATTTTTAGATTGTAGAGCTCATAAATTACAAAGCTCTGAATGCCCCTCTGGCAGAACAATAAGTTCCATTTAATCACATTAAGACAATTTTGTCTGACGCTTATCATGTTTTTTCCAAATTGAAGATGGATGGAGAATTGAATGAAATGCGCAACTTCCTCCGGTGAGATTACCACAAAGACAGGAGTCTTATTCAGAAGTAGTAATAAAGCTAATATTTGCCTAAGTTCCATTATTGTGTTTTTTTTATTTATTTATACTAGCTTGGCCTGTGCAAAATTTTCGCACATTGGTCGTCGGAGGCGCCGGCAATTTCAGAAAAAGCGAGCTGGTCAAATGTAAATGTGTTTCATGAGCTGATGAACTCAGACAGGTAATTATATATGTAGGTTGGTAATACAATAAATTGTTTTGATAAGTAGAGGCCATAAAATGTCTTCCAGTTGAGGTGCCACCTGAAGGTCATTGTGTCTTTCTGCAGATTTATGAAAATTAATGTTTACACTGTATTTAGTGATAAAATTGTGAATGTGTGATTTGTTTGGCTGTTTTCTTGCTGAAGGGAGCAAGTTTACCTTTCAAATGGTGTATCATGTGTGTGTGGGGCGAAGTAATCAGCGAAAAAGCAGTGCATGTATACAAATGTGTTGGTAGTGTGCTTTGGGGTACTGTGGTGCCACCTGCAGGACATTTTTCCTTACTGCAGGTTTATGAAAATTAATGTTTAAACTGTATTTTGTGATCAAATCGTGGATGTGTGGTTTGTTTGAATATTTTCTTGCTGAAGGGGGCAAGTTTACCTTTCAAATGGTGTATCATTTGTGTCTGTGGGTGCAGTATGAATGGGGATACAAAGGAATCACTGAAAAACAGTGTTTAGAAATAACAGAATAGATGGATTTCTTGTGAATAAACACTTTTTTGTTGAGTTTTAAGGCTTTTAGTTGAAGGGGTTGTCTCACCATGGAAACTGGTGATATATCACAAAGATAAATCTTATGCAAAAGCATGTCGAATGGATCTGACCAAAGGAGTTAAACAATTGGTGACATATTGGGGATGACTAATTAAAATTGGCTTTTCATATGCCCTTCTTAATAAAGGTAGAACAATGCGCCAAATTCTTTGAGCGGCATATGCAACTTAATGAATTTGACGTTTCTTACCAGTGCCGTGTTCTTTGCCAGACGTATGTTTGACAGTCGCAACACGTGCAGGGATTGCCTAACAAACAGGGAATCCCTGCATGTATTGAGGCTGTCAAAGGGCCGTGAGACATGCAGCCGCAGGGACTTGAACATATTTTTTGAGCATGGTGAAGACACGCGGCTAGCTCCTGAGCATGCTCGGATAACACCCTACCTGAGCGCGTTCGCTCATCATTTACAGTTAGTTTTAGTGCATAAGTTGTTACAGACATGTGTATAATAATCTGCACTGTCTCTGCAATTTACTTGAGTTGTTTATTTCATAAATGTTGTGGTTCATTTTTTTTATGTAATATATTGTAATTTTATTTATGGAACTGTTAACATTTTTTTACAACTTTTTAAACATTTCACTAGAGTTTATAGTCTTGGAAACAAATGTAATATATACCAAAAAGTTTTCATAGGAAAGATCTGAGTTTGATGGACTTGGGCGTAAGTTAGCTGTTTAAAACTATCTGTCAGATATCCCCAGACACATAAAGGCTCGACCCCACCGAGAAGATAGGTGTTTCTTACTTTCTTGATAGGTAGAGCATAGTAAAGGTGCCTATACACCTTAGAAAGTGATCATCTGAAAACTCAGTCGGTCAACAGTTATCTCTTCTGATGACCCAGCTGGGCCCATTGGACATGTGTTTTGATCACCATACACATTAGATGACTGATGGCCAGCTCTCCTATACACAGGACTACTCTCTCTGCCGAGTGCTCCAAGGTTCTCTATGAGAAAGCTGCTGACTGATATGTCTGGTGGTGGCTGATCTTTGGGAGAGCAAAGTGCTTAGTAGTCTGAAATTGGACATGCCCAACCAACATCTCCCCCAGCAATCAGTTGCCCAGGACCCCCATACACATTAGACTATCGGCCAGACCTGTCGATATCAGCGTGTGCAGACAACAGTATTCTAATGTGAATTTGGACTTTATTAGAAAAAAAGAGTAGAGTAGGCTTCTGCTATACACCGCTGGAGTAGACATATCCCCCACCAGACCAAAAGGATGAAAGAAAAATACACTACTCTACTTAAGATTGTTGATTATTGTTGACTCAATGTCACATTTCTTCACATCAGAATTAATGTTTCAATTTTTATCCCATTATTAAGTGAATCAGGAATGTAGAATTTGAGTACGGAATATTTCTTGTAAAACTATTGTCTCTCCTACCTTGTTTTTATAACCCCCTTTTCAGAGCATTCCTTAACCAATGACCTTGTTGATGTAGACACTTTTGTACACTACAGTATTGTCTCTATTACACTGCTGACATATGTTTGCCATTATTCAGGAAATGAATAGAAGAGGCAACGGAAACACTTTAGTTGTCGTTGTGACACATAGGTGTAAGTATTGGGCAGCTCCCTGGGAAATGGTAAGAGTAGCTATGGAAAATAAGTAACCACATATTACTAGATGAGTGGGGATAACAGGAGATGATTTATGAGCGAGTCCTGAAAGCCCCAGCATGTAGTATCCCCTTTTTTTATTGCTTTTTTTGCTAATGTAACACTTAAGGCATTATGTAACACTGTCCTTATATCACAAGCAGACGTTAAGAAGATACCAATCCTATGTGTGTGTGTGTGTATATATATATGTATATATACAGTGGGGAAAAAAGTATTTAGTCAGTCAGCAATAGTGCAAGTTCCACCACTTAAAAAGATGAGAGGCGTCTGTAATTTACATCATAGGTAGACCTCAACTATGGGAGACAAACTGAGAAAAAAAAATCCTGAAAATCACATTGTCTGTTTTTTTTTTCATTTTATTTGCATATTATGGTGGAAAATAAGTATTTGGTCAGAAACAAAATTTCATCTCAATACTTTGTGATATATCCTTTGTTGGCAATGACAGAGGTCAAACGTTTTCTGTAAGTCTTCACAAGGTTGCCACACACTGTTGTTGGTATGTTGGCCCATTCCTCCATGCAGATCTCCTCTAGAGCAGTGATGTTTTTGGCTTTTCGCTTGGCAACACGGACTTTCAACTCCCTCCAAAGGTTTTCTATAGGGTTGAGATCTGGAGACTGGCTAGGCCACTCCAGGACCTTGAAATGCTTCTTACGAAGCCACTCCTTCGTTGCCCTGGCGGTGTGCTTTGGATCATTGTCATGTTGAAAGACCCAGCCACGTTTCATCTTCAATGCCCTTGCTGATGGAAGGAGGTTTGCACTCAAAATCTCACGATACATGGCCCCATTCATTCTTTCATGAACCCGGATCAGTCGTCCTGGCCCCTTTGCAGAGAAACAGCCCCAAAGCATGATGTTTCCACCACCATGCTTTACAGTAGGTATGGTGTTTGATGGATGCAACTCAGTATTCTTTTTCCTCCAAACTCGACAAGTTGTGTTTCTACCAAACAGTTCCAGTTTGGTTTCATCAGACCATAGGACATTCTCCCAAAACTCCTCTGGATCATCCAAATGCTCTCTAGTAAACTTCAGACGGGCCCGGACATGTACAGGCTTAAGCAGTGGGACACGTCTGGCACTGCAGGATCTGAGTCCATGGTGGCGTAGTGTGCTACTTATGGTAGGCCTTGTTACATTGGTCCCAGCTCTCTGCAGTTCATTCACTAGGTCCCCCCGCGTGGTTCTGGGATTTTTGCTCACCGTTCTTGTGATCATTCTGACCCCACGGGGTGGGATTTTGCGTGGAGCACCAGATCGAGGGAGATTATCAGTGGTCTTGTATGTCTTCCATTTTCTAATTATTGCTCCCACAGTTGATTTCTTCACTCCAAGCTGGTTGGCTATTGCAGATTCAGTCTTCCCAGCCTGGTGCAGGGCTACAATTTTGTTTCTGGTGTCCTTTGACAGCTCTTTGGTCTTCACCATAGTGGAGTTTGGAGTCAGACTGTTTGAGGGTGTGTACAGGTTTCTTTTTATACTGATAACAAGTTTAAACAGGTGCCATTACCACAGGTAATGAGTGGAGGAAAGAGGAGACTCTTAAAGAAGAAGTTACAGGTCTGTGCGAGCCAGAAATCTTGATTGCTTGTTTCTGACCAAATACTTATTTTCCACCATAATATGCAAATAAAATGAAAAAAAAACAGACAATGTGATTTTCAGGATTTTTTTTCTCAGTTTGTCTCCCATAGTTGAGGTCTACCTATGATGTAAATTACAGACGCCTCTCATCTTTTTAAGTGGTGGAACTTGCACTATTGCTGACTGACTAAATACTTTTTTTCCCCACTGTATGTATATAGATATATATAAATGTATTGTCATAGATAATGACTTCAGCCAGGATTTACACACTGTGCATCTATAGGAATGCGTTAAGGGACACATACTATTGACCTACTCAAAGGTAAATTCCTATCACATTAAGTGATGACATATATCTGGGATATGGCTCGGTGGGGGAACGGCCTTTGGGACCCTAATGATCCTGAGAATTTAAGCAGATCCCAGCATGGCTTTATCACTCTGTCTCCTTCACTGTATTTTTTTGCAGAGTTTGTGGCATAAGGGGAAAACCTTTAATGGGAATCTGTCAATAGGTTTTAATTTTTTTTAATTTTATTTTTGATATTCTATCACTCATTGTTAAAATTGACCTACCCTTAAAATTATAGACTGTTCATGTCTTTGTCAGTGGGCAAACTTACAAAATCAGCAAGGAATCAAATACTTATTTCCCCCACTGTATTATTCTGAGTCAGTGTAATAATTATACTGGAGGACTCAGGAGTTTCTTTGCATGGAGCAAGACAACACAGAGCACAGTTTGTAGGTGAAAAAGTCTATATTGAAAACACACGGTGCTTCACCACAAGTGCAGAGAAAACTCCAGTCCATAACACTTAAGGTACTGTCACACTAAGCGATATCGCTAGCAATATTGCTATAACTTGTGACGTTATAGCGATATTGCTAGCGACATCGCTGTGACTGATACTTACCTACGACCCGCTCCCCCGCTGGTTATACGCTGATCGCGCGAGAACGTCCAGGACTGTTTCTCGTCGGCTGCTTCCTGCAGCGCTTCCTGTTGAGAGACGAGCGACGTGCGTGGAGCCGGGCGGGAGGACGCAGGATCACCTAGTGTGACAGGTAAGTAGCAACCCCCGTCCCCAGCGATGTCGCTGGTGAGATCTGCCTGTGTGGCAGCTCACTAGCGACCACTTAGCGATGTACCAGCGATCCTGACCGCGTCATATCGGTGGTCGGGATTGCTGGTACATCGCTAAGTGTGACAGTACCTTTAGAATAATTACTGAATACAATTTAACAAGTCTGTTGGAAACCTCAGAGATAAATCCAATCAGCGAAACAGTCCGTGAAGCGTAGTCTATACTTGAGAATGCTGGAAGCAAGTAAGTCCATGTCTAGTCCATGCACAGATAAGCAAGTCCAAACAAGGTGGTAGATTATGTAAGGAGGCCTGGGTAGAAGTCTCAGATTAAGCAGAGCAGTCCCAAGCTTTGCAGCTATTTAAACAAAGGCAGAACCTGAGCAGCTACCAACTTACATGTTTAGCAATTGCAGGTGAAGGTTAGCGCCACCAAGGAAGCAGCACAAGCAGTCAAGAGCTGCACTGACACAGATGAATACAGCAGCCCCCAGATAGTGAGGAGCAGGATATTCACACAGGCTTGCAGGAGCAGCCAGGAAGCCAGGAAACCACCAGGACCAGAACACAGGCAGAATACTCTAGCACAGACAAGAGTATGGGGTGCAGTTATAAGGCAAGAAGACAAGGGGTATATTAAACAAAAGACACCATATTGAAAAAAGGCAGGCATGCCCAAAAGGTAACCAAACATTCAGAGTCCTGACAGTCAGATAGGTTGAGGTCACTTTTAACATTAGTAATGCTTTGTTTGCATTGAAGAATTCAAAAGGTTTTCAATATAGTCCTTGTAGACCCCAGACTGTTATACTGGTATTTTCCAGGAAATTAACTAATTAGCATTGCAATTTGCTGCAAAGTTTTTAAACAAGTGTTAGGAGAAGGACCGTGTCAGGCGTACCTTCCCAGCAGAGGTTTCGGAACTGTCGGGGCTGTCACCTATGTTGCAAGAGGGAAAGCTAAGAACCCCAGATCGACCTTTGCACCTGCTGACAGGGGGCACAGTTAATCTAAAAGGGCTGCTGCATGGGAAAGAGGACAGTTTGGGGGGATCGAGCAGCAGGCAGGGCAACAGTGTTAGTGCGCTGACCATAGGGGTTCGTGACAGAGCTGGCCTAAGACTGAGAGGCCTCAGCAATACTAGGAGAGTCAAGCAACAGAGAGCGGTACAGATACCGCTGACATTGCTGCCATCACTGACCATGAGTCGTAAGACCCCTTATGAAAACGTAGACATGCACCTTAGCTGGCAAGGAAGCCGGGCCAACCCCTGTGAACTGAGGCCAGATAAGCTCACGCACAACCGCCGTGATGAGTTAACCCCTGCAATGGGCAGACACTTTCTTCTTCCTACCCCTATGATTCTATGATTCTACCCTTCGTTTCTCCGGACTCAAGATCTCTCAACAGGACCATCAGGATTCATCGCCTTCGACAGGATCCAGAACACTTCTTTCTTCAGGACAATGCCAGACCCTGTATGCGCCTTAGCCTTGATGTCAACGCCTGCACCCAGGACTCCCACTTCTGAAAGTCACTGGTTTGATAAGTATATTTACTTTTTAACTGTTCTCCTAGTTGCCTGAAGCGGCTTATCATTCTCGCTATATCTCCCCTGTTGAATCTGTTTCTTATTTCTCCATCTCTCCCTGCGTAGAGTATCCACTGTAATATTAAACCCCTTTAACCCTTGCTCTACCTTGGTCCATTACTGCATCCCACATTCCTGCTAGAACCCTTCACTAGAATCAAATTTTGTGGAAAATTTGTTGAAGTGTGAAAATTTGAATTTCAAGTGATCTATGAAACTCTAGTAAACAGGTGTTTTCAGTCAGCACCAGTAGCATAGAATTGGTTATTAGTGCCTAGGATAAAGCAAATATTTCAAGCACAATGACCCGTAAATAATTAGTACTCATCGATTCCCTTCCAAAACTCATGTGTTGCACATGTATTGAAATCAGATGTAAAATGTTTAAAATAAAGTTACACATTAATAATTTGTTTGCTTCTTCCTATTTTTTTACCTAACCCTATCTCTAATGCTAACCCTAACCCTAATTTTTGCCGTAAGCCTAAACGCAAATCATTAGAATAAACCTAAGCCAATCCCTAATGTTAGGGTTAGAAAAAGTATACAAACATATCAGCATCTCTTAATAATGAATGAAGACATTATGGAATCAACTGCGGTGCATATTTTGTTAGTCTTCCGTCATCTCATTCACTGCTTTCGCAAAGTGCAGCAAGATGAGTTTGTCGTCGCCTGCTGTATTCTGCATGGATAGCAACCAAGAAGACAAAGTTCACTTTATTATACTGAGCTTTGTCACTTTGGTCGCTACCTATGCAGAGCGCATCAGCTGATGTCAATCTCATCTCGATTGCTGCGCTCTGCACAAGCAGCGCTATGCAGACACTGCGCTACTCCAAGAAGTAATGACAAACATTCGACACTTGATGATCAACATAACCCATTTAATTCTTGCCACTAGTGTCAGTGGTGCTTATTTAAAAAAAAAACACTCGGATTTAAAAAATTAGCAACCCCTTCTTACCAGACCCTTTAGTTTGCACAAGGCTCTTCCAAAAGATTAAACGGAGGCTGTAAGGGTTAACTGGAGTGACAAACAGTAGTCCTGGTTGATTGCCAGTGTCATTGTAAATTGGGAACGGAAATCTCAGGCTGTTATCTTTGTAAATTGGCTGCAAAACCTTTCAATTTTAGATGGCAACAGGAAGATTAAATACTATAATAAATAGCATTTTCATTGCTGCCAAGAGTGAGATTGGGCAAACAACAGTGTATCTAAACTGCTTGGTTAAATTCCAATTTTATGAAAATATATTTTATTCAACATTTTAGAAAGTAATGTAATGTTAAATAGTAACTACATTTGTTTTTTATAAGTCAATAGTGCAAGTGAAGAAGAGAAACTTTGAAATATATTTTATTTTACATCTTTCTCCACTTATTACTGCCTTTTTTTGTCTCCTTAACTGACCATTCAGTCTGCTGAAATCCCTCTATAAATCTGTCTGCAGTGAGGGATCACATTACACTTGCTGCCTTTATATGTCTATGGAGATGGGAAGTTGGAGGACAGAAAAAGCAGAATGTACATGGAGGAAGTGTAGAAGTTTCTAATGCAGGAAAAACTGCTAATAATTCAAGAAAGAAGCCATATAATTGACCGAAATAATGTTATTCCTAATGTACATATACAAGGAAGCTTATTCTGAAAAGTAGCCTGAAAGTGCAGTTATACTTTAACGTTTAATTTGCCTATAAATAATAATGAGAATATTCATTGATATTTTTGCTATGAAAAAATACTACAGTACATCACTGCGAGAATGCATAAATTCAATGTGATTTATCGGGATGTCATATTATGATAGTATCTGTTTGGAAAAAGAAACCAACATTGTTGTCATAGTTCATTCTCCTTCTCATAATAATTAATGAGAGCAAAGCCTGAAGGTATGTTTCCACGTACCGTAATGTGTGCGCTTTGGATGGAGCGGAAACCCTGCTCCGCCCAAAGCCCCGCCCCCTTCTGTACACGCGGTGATTCCGGATGTGCTCATTGAACACATCCGGAATCGCCGCAGGGTCGCCATAGAGTAGGTAGTTTACCTTGCGGAGACTGATCGTCTCCACAAGGTAAACCGACATGCTGCAGTCTAAAAAACGCGCCGCATGTCCGGATAAGCGGGTGTGTCACCTGCGTAATCGGACGCATAGGGGAGACGGGATTTCATAAAATCCCCTCCACTGTGCTGGAACATCTGGCTGCTGCCGATTAAACGCTGCGGCAGGACGCAGCCTTCAATCCACAGCAAATACTGAATGTTTCCGGACCGTGGAAACATGCCCTTAAAGTGAACTTGTATATTGTTTTGTGAATTAATGCCATGTTAAATCCATGGTGGTTGGCTTGAAGGTCTAATCAGGTTTTATTGGGAAACTGCCAGGATTTCTCTGATGTCAGCAGATGCCATTGGAGGTCAGTGGTCTTTCCAATGTTGATTTTATGGACACATTGGCTGTGTCAGGCCAATAGTTTTTGTGTAACACTATGTCAAGGTGTTCCAACATTTTGAGGCCTTTACGTTCTAGTATTTTTAGATACTGGAAAAGGTTTAAATTATTCAATAAAAATGTATAACGCTTTTTAACATTCAAATTCTGGAAACCTGGTCACTAGATCCATTGGGTTAAAGACAGCAAGTCCGATGAAGTCTTCAGCATTGAGTACGTGTAAAGTCAAAGGTTGGTCACAGAGCTGTTCGGTATGTTTTACTTGAAATGTGGCCACATCAATCTCATGACTGTGGAGGCCCAAGTGTCTTTTGATGTCCATAATCATTAGTTTATGGCTCATCTTAGCTCTACACTCTAATCTCTACTATCTCTCTGACCATAACTATCTGATAGTCCAGAAAGTTAAGCTGCTCCGCTCTGGCCATAAGTATCAATTAACACTTCTGTCCAAATGAAAATGGTGCATACCACTTCAAAAATATAGTTTATAAACATTACCTGAGTACCAAGTCACAGGATCAAAAGAACACATGCCAGAATAAGTCATTAACAAAATTCAGATTTTTTTATTTATGAGTTCAAATATTACAAAATTGGGAATGACCAGGGAATACCTCCTATGAGTACACATATACCATACAGGATCTATAAAGAATAAATAGAATAAATAACTAAACCCACAGTCACAATAATCTATTTGCAAAATGCAAGTACAAGTTAATAGAGTATATATTTTCATGCTCTACAGTGGCGCAAGTGGATTTGTAGACCCACTGTGCCACAGGGTCAGGCCAGTCTAGGAAGGGGCGTAGCTAAGCGGCTACTGGGTGTGAACTGGAGCTCCTGATGGTAGAGAGAGACTCGGCTGCAGGTAGCTAACAGGTACCATTCTTAGGCAGATGCCTGTTGTGAGCTCATTTTCAGGTTTGCCTCTGGCTTCTGGTGAGGGTTATGGAGCTGGCTGTGCTGACAGAGGAGTAGTGAGTTCTCTATCTGGACTCCCTCTGTTGGTGAAGGGAGGTGATGAAGCTGATCTAAATGGCAGAGACCCGCCACCTGAGGAAGAGGACTGCGATTGGACATCAGGAGTTTCTGATTGGATTTAAGGCAGCCGACTCCCTAGTTTCTTGCTGGTGATTTTTCCTGACTCTGGCTCCTGGTTTCCAGTTTGGTTCCTGCCTTCCTAAAGCTAAGTTTTCTCTGCTATTGTTCATATGAGTTTTTGTCTGGTTTACTTAGTTTTTGTGTTCAGCCAGCCCTGGCTGGGACTGGGCTGAATCCCCATTTTGTCTCTGATCAGTTGATCTCTTTTGTTCTGTCTTCAGAATATACCTGAGTGCTGATATAGTGTTTTGAAGTCTAGCGACTTCAGGGCCTTTTACTGTCAGACATGTTGGACATTATTATGGCAGGGTTTTTTGCGTGATTGCAGACAGCGGCTTTTCTTTCCTGTCCTTTCTAGTTAGTGAGGGCCCCATCGTTTGCTCAGCCTATCTTTCTATCTGTGTCTGTGTTTTCATCTTGTTTCACCAACAATACATGTTGGGGGCTGTCTATTGCTTTGGGGTCTGCTCTGGGACAGTTTATATTTTCCCTTTCTTTCTTTAGGCTTATTTACTTTTCCGGCCGTGACGAGGCATCTAGGACCACCGTAGGCACGCTCCATGGCTACTGCTAGTTGTTGTGGATAGGATCAGGGGTCTGCAATCCGCTAGTTACCAACCTCTCCGGTTTTCTGGGCTTAGCTTGCTTTTTGTTTTTCCTCCTCGGTGACTCATTCATAACAGATGCCAGTACTGCAGCTGCTAATCCCGGGGGTCAGGTATGCTGACACAGGCTAGGACTATGTTCACATGCACGTCTAGGATACTGAATCAGGGACTGGCTACACACGGAGCGAGGAACAATCTTCAGGCACTGGCCGCACTGGGACCAGGGAACTTTGGGAACAGGTCTGGCCACTCTGCAACCAGGGGACAACATTCAGCCACTGTCCACACTAGGACTAGGGATTCAGGTTAAGGACACTGGCCACATCTGAACCGGTGATTCGGGTTCAGGACACTGGCCACACCAGGACCCGGTGACAATGTTCAGTACACTGCCACACCAAGACCAGGGATTCGAGTTCAGAAATCTGGCCACACCGGGACCAGGGATTTGGGTTCAGAATATTTTCCACACAGGGACCAGGAGACAACATTTGGGACAATAGCCACACCAGGACTAGAGATTCATGTTCAGGACACTGTCCACACTGGGACCAGGGGACTTCACAACTGCAATGGTAGAACACTACGCTATCTAATGACTAATCTCATTGCTTGGCGACTTGGGAGAGGGAGTCTTTTATACGGGATGACTCCCAGCAATAGGATGAGAGGCATCCAGCATGTGAAGTCATTATACTTAATGCCTCTGAGTATCAGGCTGAGTGCATTTTACTATATGTGCGCTGCTCTGTTAAAAGCAGGGGAGCACGTGTCACCGGAACTAGAGGTGCAAATTCATCCAGGGCACTTTGAAGTATTTCATTGTAATGCTTCAGTGCAGAATCAGGACATGAGAGGGAGGAGATAGAGGCCAATGAAGACTGCAAGTTCTTCATAAGTTTCTGGGTGTTAATGGCATGTATGTTTCTATAAGTATGGACAGTGGGGATGACCTGAGCGGCCTGGCAGTTCTTGATAGAGAATGAAAGAAGGTTGTGGTCAGAGAGCGGGAGAGTGGAGTTTGCGAAATCATCCACTAAACAAAGCCAAGAGAGGACCAAGTCGAGGGAGTTTACGTCTTCATGCGTTGGAGAATTAGTAAATGCGAAAGGCTAAACGAGGAGGTTAGAGATAAAAGGTGAGTAGCAGATGGGGAGAAGGGAAGAGCAATGGGGATGTTGAAATTGCCCATGATGAGGGTAGGTATTCACAGGAGAGAATATGTGGAAGCCAAGTGGCAAAATGATCCAGGAACTGATGGGATGGGCCGGGAGGATGATACACCACCGCCACTCGCATGGAGAAGGGGGTGTAGAGTCTGATGGCATGGACCTCAAATGAAGGTTGATATTGCGGTCATGTCTCCATCCAGGTCCTCATATTTAGTTATGTTCCTAGGTTTGAGAGGCGTCAAATAGAAAAAAAAGTGAAACAAAAAATGTAGGCAATTCTCTACTAATACCCCCTATCCTGGTATATATATATGTCCCCAATCCAGGTATACAATGCCCCCTCATCTCTATCCTGGTATGCATGGCCTCCTCATCCCTATCCTAGTTTGCTTGGCCCCCTCATCCCTATCCTGGTATGCAATATGCCCATCCCCATCCCTACCCTGGTAGGCATGGCACCCATCCTCATCCTGGTATGCATGGCCCTCTCATCCCCACCCTGGTATGCATGATCTCCTCATTCCCATCCTGGTATGCATGGCCCCCTCATCCCTATCCTAGTATACATGGTCCCCTCATCCCCATTCTGCAATACATGGCCCCCTCATCCCCATCCTGGTATGCATGGCCCCCTCATCCCTATTTTGGTATGCATGGCCCCATCATCCCTATCCTGGTATGTATGGCCCCTTCATCCCAATCCTGGTATGCATGACTACCTCGTCCCCATCCTGGTATACATGGTTTCCATCCCTATTCTGGTTTGCATAGTCCCCTCATCCCTATCCTGGTATTCATGACCCCCTCAGTTTACAATGCAACTCCTCCTCATAGAATACAATACAACCCCCCTGCGAGTATAAGGCAGCGCCCCCTCAGAGTATAATGCAGCACCCCTTCAGGGAATGATGCAGTTCCCCCTCATAGAGTATAATGCAGCACCCCCTTAAAGAGTATAATGCAACGCCTCCCTCATAGAGTATAATACAGCCCCCTCATAGAGTATAATACAGCTCCCTCACATAGTATAATACAACCCATCACACACAATATAATGCAGCCACCCTAAACACACAGTATAATGCAGCCCACCCACACACTTTATAATGCACCCCCCACACATACTGTAGTATAATGCAACCCTCCCCCCACACACAGTATAATGCAGCCCCCCCACACACAGTATAATGCAGCCCTTCACTCACGAAGTATAATGCAGCCCCTACACACAAACTATAATGCAGCCTCCCCTACACACACATACACACAAATACAATGCAGTCCCACAGTCCAGCAGTATTATACACGCTATAATGCAGACACAAACAATACTTAGCTTTCTCTATTCCACCACTGCTCTGGCTTCTGCAGCACGTCTCATCGGCTCCACTACTGGCACAGCATGACGCATGATGAAGTGAGGTCATCATGCTCCCGCTGAGTCAGAAGCAGAGGAGGAATAATGGGAGAGGGAGCGTCATCTGATGCCCCCTCCTCCATCACTATTTTCAACTGTATCGGCATCTATGATGCTCTCATAGTGGCTTGGTCTGCCTGTCCCAAATGCCGGCCCTGCCTGTCCCTAATGCCAGCTCTTCCTGTGGACCGCATGAAGCAACCTCAGTTTGAGACCACTGGCTCAGACAATTTATGTGGTTTGAGGCCCTGGACCTGGACAAATCTAACGTAGATCAAATTAAACCCTGCCCCACTGTCCCAAAAGGCTGAAATAACCACCTTATTATTGCCCAGATGGATCTTAGCTGGTAAAAAAATTATGACCTACCCACAGAGAAAATATGTACATCTGGGTTGTCAACCTCCCTCCTTAGTTTTCTGGCTGCTGTTGAACAATGCGATAAGGAATGACATGCACCCACAATAAGACCCTTTCCACCATGGAAAAAACACACTCCCCCTTTATGTCCAGCTACAGTTGGACTAAAAGAGTGAGTAGATTCCCTTGACCAAGGACCGGCTGCAAATTGGAGTTTCTCTTTATGTCTCTGGCAAAGCCACCTCAAGGGAAACCAGTCTCTCATACACAGCAAAGGCATCCTTTATCTTTACAGATAGCCTTTGACTGAAGTGGCTATGGAGCACGGGGTCATTCCGTTTTATATCTGTGGACCACCTCTGCAACCTGGAGAAATACTTGTCTGTTGGCCGGTCTCCCTGCTGAATCTGACGTAGTGTAGACTTGGCCAGGGAGACGCGGTCCGGGTCGACGTATATATGACCCAGCACATGAAAAAATTCCTCAGCTGTCTGAAGCAACTGAGAGTCTGCCAGTAGAGAAAATGCCTATACTTGGGGGGTCACCCTGAAGGAGAGAAATTATAATATCCACGCATTGCTTCTTGTTTCCTTAGGACTTGGAGTGAAGACATAATTTAAAGTAAAGGTTACAGGCCTTCCTGAAACAACAAACTTGTCTCGCCCACAGAGAACATGTCAGGCAAAGTGATCTTGGGCTCCACCAGGGGATGCCTATAAGTCACGGTCCTTAAAGACATGTTTAAGTGCTGCAAAACAAAAGTGCGTATGTCTACCACCTCCAGGCTGAATTTCTGCAGTTGCCTTGCCAGAGCTAGATAAAAAAAAATCCTTTGGGCCAGTGTTAATGTCACAGCACTGTTGCAGGATAACCTGGGGTTATTGGCTCCCTCCCTATTCCTAAAACTAAGGGCACCTTAGCTATCCATTCCCTGCATTACGTCTGATTGTGAAGATGCCAACACCACATGCCATGCTGAGCTCTAAAATCAGCCCTTATCTGTCCACTCCCCCACCCAGGAAAGTGGGGAGTTGTAGTGTATAAGAATACACCAGCCAGACTGCCAAGGAAAGACGTATAGGGATAAATGAAAATACCAATGCCACTAGTATGGAGTCAAAAACAACAGAGCGGAACACTAGGAAGTAAAGGAGAAGGAAAAACCAAATAGGAGAGGATGAGGATATGCACACTGACAATTTACCAAGCAACAGTCTTCTGAACAACACTCCAAACACCTCCTCAAATAGCTAACACCTACAACTCCAGAACCATGCAGTATGAAACTATCACTGGCAATGTGTTGCCAGAGGCGAATATAAAAAGCAGGGGAGAGACACCAACAGTGAACAGCTCAGACCATCTAAGCAAGAAATCTCCAGGAGCTCTTAACTGAACAGATTACCCCTATACTGTTAGCAGGAACCAGCATTAAATTTAATACAATGATGAAGTGCTTCTAATTAGTGCAGGAGTATGTGAAGTCAGACACCAAAGTCTTCTGTCCCCTACCTGTTGTGGTATACCGGTGACACCTAGACTGTAAATTTAAAAGTTGCACTTATATATTTTATATGTTGATTAGGCTTTATTGCTTTAACACTGAAAAGCCCTTTAATCTTGGATTGAAATCACCCAAGCAACTACAGATATATCCATTTTATTGTCAGCTGCTGGGTAAAATTTTACAGTAGCAGTGAAATTTGTATATCTTGATTGTTGACTTCAATATCCGTTACGCCCCATCTCCTACCTCCACCACTATCAATTTTATTGCTAGAAAAGATCTATTTTCCAGATTAAACTATCTTGAAATGTTTCAGCAGATCTTATTTCATTACCTGTAATCTAAAATCTATATAATAGGAGTCTGAGCAGAAATGTTTTATGCCTTATATGATCTGTCCAGCTAGTTTCTTAAAAGCTGCAGTATTAACTGATTTATGCATTTATCTTTGTATGATGTGATCCTTGTTTTTCATGGATTTATATTGCATGTTGGGCATGACACTTGATATACGTGTTTTTTTAATGGGTCATTTGAGTAGTAAGGCGCTGCTAATGGTATTTCAATATTTTTACTGGTAGTGGTAGTTGTGATTGAATCACAGTTTTCTCTGATGTAGATCAAGCAGAGTTTGGAATTCTGAGCTGTGTATAACCCCACCCACACCACTGATTGGCTAAGTTATCTGTATAGTGGTGGGGAAGTGGTTGGACTAGGAAGCACGAGGCGACTTGTCCACTAGTGATAATCACCTGTTTATAAAGCACTGGTTGTAAATGAGCAACATGAGGCCCAGTAAGTGACACATCCCTGGAATCAGGGTATCTGTCCCTACATCATGGTGCTTTCAGATAACATAGAAAGAACCTGATGACAGATTCACTTTAAGGAACTCAAAGGTTAAGGTACATCAGTGTCAAATCACACCATTATTCACTGTCTTGACTAAATTGGGCTTCATGACAGATGACTAAGGAGCAAACCACTGTTGAAAGAAAATCAAACATTAGACTTGAATTTACCAAAATGCATATTAACAAGCCATAAAATCTTTTGGGAGAAGGTTCTTTTGACAAATAAGACAAAACTAAAGCTTTTGCAAGTCCCATCAGCTCTATGTTAACAGACGGAAAAATAAGACATACAAAGAAGACGACATTGTGCCTACTGTGAAACATGTAGGAGGCTCCATTATGTTTTAGGATTGCTTTGCTGCATTTGGCACAGGGAGTCTTGAAACTATAAAAGGTGCAATGAAATTACAAGACTATCAAGGCATTTTATGATCAAATATGCTGCTCAATGTCAGAGCATATGGTCTGAGTTGCAGGTCATGGGCCCACCAACAGGATAATGACCCTAAACACTCATCTAAAACATCCAAGAATGGCTGAGAGCAAAGCATTGGACTATTCTGAAGTGGTTTCTACAAGCACTGATCTAAAAATATATACTGTTCAAGCTCTTTTGAGGAAGTACCAAGAAATGGGTAACTTTGATAACCATAGAGGCAGTGGTCAGCCAAATAAACTTAATTCAGCAGATTAAAGACACATTAAGTTTATTTCCCTTCAAAATCATAAACTGCCAAGCAGTTCCATCAACTCAGGACTGGCAGCAAACAGTGCGACCAAGATACAAAGATCTACTGTTTGGAAAAGTGTGGCCAAAAGCCATGCATTCGACATGGAAACAAGGCCATGTGACTCAACTATGATTTATAACATAGAAACTAGGGTACATTAAAATGGCAGCAGGTGCTCTGGACTGTGGAGTCAAATATTTGACTATTACAACGAAGGGCTTGAGCGGGATAATATGGGTCTGCAGGTAACAGTGAAGCATAGAGGAGGGTCCTTGCAAATTTGGGGCTCAATTTCAGCAAATGGAGTTCGGGATTTGATCAGGATTAATGGTGTCCTAAATGATGAGAAATAGAAGCAGAAACTTACCCATCATGCAATAGCATCAGGAAGGTCCTGACTGTCTCTAAATTTATTCTCCAACAGAATCACGACCCCAAACATAAAGCCAATGTAACTAATCTTCAACATAAAGAAAAGCAAAAAGTCCTTTAAGTGATGAAATGGCCTCACAGAAGCCCTGATCACAGTAACGTCAAGTCTGTCTGGGATTACATGAAGAGACATCTTCTGCACAGGATGCTTTCAGAAATAGTGTTAATTGTCTAATTTTATCAATAAACAAAATGCAGATTGAGTGAACAAAAAAAAGAAATCTATACATGAACAAAATAAAAAAATTCAATGCTGACACACTTCTCAACATTGAAATTGCAACACCAAGAAAGAAAAGTCAGGGAATTATGACGTTATGTAGTTCACAGGATCAATAGACATGTTAGTCATAACCAAATTATGAAAATACAACATTTTAAAACATCTCAATTTATTCAGTGTCAACTCTGAGCACCACACGCACAAACACACGTACTGTACAGTAAATAAAGTACAAGATTTGACTGCTATTCATAGAATCATAGAATCAGAATCGTAGAATGTTAAAGTTGGAAGGGACCTCCAGGGTCATCGTGTCAGACCCCCTGCTCAATATAGAATTCACTAAACCATCTCAGACAGATGTCTGTTCAGACTCTGTTTGAAGACTTCCATTGAATGAGAACTCACCACCTCTCGTGGCAGCCTGTTCCACTCATTGATCACCCTCACAGAGTTTTGTCTAATATGTAATCTGCATCTTCTCCCTTTAAGTTTCATTCCATTGCTTCTCATGCTTCTATGTGCAAATGAGAATAAGAATGATCCTTCTACACTGTGACATCTCTTCAGATATTTGTAGACAGCAATTAAGTCTCCCCTTAGCCTTCTTTTCTGCAAGCTAAACATTCTCAGACCTTTTAACCATTCCTCATAGGACATACTTTGCAGTCTGCTCACCATCCTGGTAGCTCTTCTCTGAATTTGCTCCATTTTTTTGTCTTTTTTAAAAAGTGGTGCCCAGAACTGGTCACAGTATTCCAGATGAGACCTAACCAAGGAGGAGTAGAGCGGGATAATTACTTCACATGATCTAGACTCTATGCTTCTCTTAATTCATCCCAGAATTATGTATGCCTTTTTTGCTGCTGCATCACGCAGTTGACTCATGTGCAGTCTGTGATCTATTAGTATACTAAAGTCTTTTTCACACATGCTGTTACCTAATTATATTTCTCCCATTCTGTAAATGTAATTTTTGTCATTCTTACACAAATGTAGAATCTTGCATTTCTCCCTGTTACATACCATCCAATTAGTCGATGCCCATTGTTCAAGCTTATCTAGATCCTTCTTAAACCTTTCTCTGTCTTCTCTAGTGTTAGCTATCCCTCCTAGCTTTGCATCATCTGCAAATTTGACTAGTTTATCTTCAGATACTTTAGCTAAATAATTTATAAAAAATGTTGAACAACACTGGGGCCAGGACAAAGCCTTATGGTACTCCACTTTTCCAATTGTATGTGCAACCATTTATTACTGTGATGTCACGGGTGACTGGATACTCTGCCTCCAGCACGGCGAATATATATGACACCCGTGATCCTGGATACACCGCCTCCAGCTGTGCGAATTTAAACAACGAAATGTGCAGCCGGATACACCGCCTCCAGCAGGTGAATTTCAATAGTTACACGTGTATCTGGATACACCGCCTCCAGCAGGGCGAATTTACAGAGATAAGGGAAACACCAGGCAAACTGATACAATGGAGGGCCCTGCAATAGGGAACAGGGACGTGGAGACCTCCTGCACTCCCCTGAGTCAGTGTCTCTACTCTCCTGACGGTCCCTAGGCAGGTTCCACACCTGGCGACGAGCAGGATACCTAAAAACCCTAGCTCGCCCTGCACCTATCCCTTTCTAATGAATTGGATGGTGCAGAAACTCATCCCACCACTGCACTAAAACACACATAAGGAAAGTTACAAACAGGGAAAAACCACTTAGCTTTGCTTTGTTGCTATTGCTCCCAGCAACAGAGTCCAGCACCTGAGTGCAGCTTTCCTCCTGAATAGATGCTACTTCACCAAACCTTTGTCAGAGCTGCAAGGAACTCCTCACGGTTGCTCCTTCCACACCAGGACTCTGACTGAGCTGCAAGGAATTCTTCTCTAGCTCCTTCCTCCACCAAGGATGGTTGGAAATGACCAATATCACCAACAGTGAGTGAGACACCTGACTCTCCTTTAAAGGCACGAGCCAGAGCAATCACACCTGCTAGTGATTCCCATGTAATACTAGCCACAACCGGGGGAAAAACTAGAACTAAAGACACCACTGTGTAATGACCCTAATGGCCACCGGGGGCAAAACTAACTTTAAGCAAACAGCTTAAAGGAAATAAAAAGGTTACATGTGATTTTATCTGTCACAATCCAGCATGGATCATGACAATAACCACTCATTGAGTATGATCACTGAGCCAGTTATAAATCCACCTAACGGTAGCCTTGTCAATCCCAAAAAGGATTCCATGAGATACATTATCATATGCTTTGCTGAAATTGAGATATACTAAATCTACTGCATTTCCCTTATCCACCCAGTCAGTAATTCCATCACTGAAGAAAATTAGAATAGTCTGGCATGACTTGTTTGCTACAAACCCATGCTGGCTCTGGTTAATTATTGCATTCTCTTCCAAGTATTTAAATACATGCTGTTTATTAATTTGTTCAAAGATCTTTCCTGGTAAAGAAGTAATGCTCACTGGCATGTAATTTCCTGACTCCATCTTCTTTCCTTTTTTTAACATAGGGACAACATTTTCTGGGGCTTCTCTTGTTCACCAGGAATTGAGTGACTAATGGTTCTGCAATTTCCTCTGCTATCTCTTTCAGTACACTAGGATGTCATTCATCTGGACCAGGAGATTTAAATTAATTTAAATTAGCTAAGTGTTCCCTCACCATCTCTCTGTTTATAGATAGCGTGTATTCTGTTTGGCTACCCATCCATGCCTCTTACCTCCGCTTCTGATCCCCAAGGTCTGTGCACATCTGTCAAATCAACTGGCAGTGCACTTATGGCATGCGCGTGCTTGCTTCCCGTCTCTTGAAGAGACAGAGAGCACTCTTGACAATGATCCTGGCACAGCTATGTCTAACCTATAACCTGCTTGCATTCCTATCACATCTGCTTTCCAGAAGCCACAAAGTCTGTACCAATACCAGTGTCCATCCTTTATGCGATCCAGAACCACAGAGTCTGTACCAGTACCAATGGTAGTCCTATCATCTATCCAGAACTGCACAGTCTGAACTCGCAACGGTGGCTGTCTTGTGTGCTATCCCAAGCCGCACAGTCCGTATCTGTACCAGCCGCCATCCTGTCCTGTCTGGGATACTCTATCCGAAAGAACATATCTAACTCTTGGGGTCAGCTACTATTTTTCTGGACACTGCCCTGGAGTGGTACCTGGCAGCTACCTGCTGCACAAGCCTGACCTCAGAGGCTCCAGTGAAAACTAGGAATCTGCTAAGTTACGCCCCTCAAGGGTAAGCCCAGCCTGTGGTGCAGTGGGTCCATGTTCCACGAGCGTTACAGATTTATTTATTCCTTCGATAGCATGGTACAGATCAGTAAATGTTACATTTGCTTTCTTATATAACGCTGATGCAAAAAAGGAATTTAAAATTTTATTAAAGTTTTTTAATTTATTAATAGAGTAATTAATATTATTAATAAGGTTATTAATAGGTGACTGAAAAATATTCTGTCACACTGAATGCACTTGGGCAAATCATCAAGATCCACTGCTGGCAGTTCCTTTGCAATTGCCCATCAGTGGCATTCCATAAGTGCTCAAGTCTGAAGACGTTGCAGAATATGGTAGCATATTTAGGTCACACAGGCTGCTCATAGTAACATAAGCAACATGCTCAACAAAACATGCTGTTATTGAACGAAAAGTTATGAGTCTCAGAAAATGGTGACTCAAACCAATTTATTTTTTTACAAATCTCAGATTTTTTTTTTACTCATGAAAACATAAAAAAAAAGCTATAAAACTTTGGCATTACCGTCTTTGTATTGACCCGAAGAATCATGATGCCAAATGATTTTCAATATAATATGTATGGATATGTAAAAATTAAACCCAAAAACAAAGGTGTCATTGTGTGTTTTTTTCACAATCTTACCACACTTGGAAATTTTTCTATTTTTCAGCACATTAAGTGAAAAAGTGAATGATACCATTCAAAACTACAACTATAACTGCAACTCAGAAAAAGTAGCCTCTATTGTTATATTGACATCAAAATAAAACAGTTATGGCTCTTGGAAAAGGGAGGAAAATGGAAATTGAAGTAATAAAAAAAGGCCCGGTCTTGAAACGGTTAAAAATAGACCACCAGTGAAATAGTTTAATAGAATTTATATTAGTATAGTTTTTATTTGCCTTTGTTGTAGCAATTATTTAGTTACATGTGAAACATCTTACAAAATACAATATACCGTAATTGCAATATATGCTGTATACAGGTACAACACGTTCCAGTCTGTTCCGGCATTACTGTATATGAGATTATTCAGGTAGGAGCATTCAGTGTGGAAAGCTGCTGACCTGTCTTTAGCGCACCCTTCCACCCTTTCTTCAATCTCACTTCTTTAGCAAAGATGTTAAAATGCTCCTTTGACCCTGATTTGATTATCAATCAACCTGACTGGAATTTGGTTCCATTTTCTACTGGCGAAGCATTTCAGTCCGCACAAGCGCTTAGGTCTGAAAGCAGAAAAAAGCCTCTGACCACTTGCAAGATGAACGAGGGCCTATTCATTTAGTAATAATGGACAGAGTAGACATAGAGGCACGCCGAGAAATCACAGCTAATCATACAGGAGGGAAACAAGTATTTTTTTTCTTTCTTTTCTCCTGCTTCTTTCCGTTTTCATCATTTCTCCTTCCCTTTTTGTTTTCCTTCCTTCTTTCTTTCTTCATATAATGCAACCCTATAGTCCTCTATATAGTATTGTGCTCTCCCCATAGTCCTTCATATAGTATAATGCACCCCATTGTCCTTCATGTAATATCATGTACCCCTCATAGTCCTCCATCTAGTATAATGTGCCCCCTTGGTCCACATAGTATAAGGCACCCCATTGTCCTCCATATAGTACAATGTAGTCCTTCATGTAGTATAATGCACCCTCCATATATAATGCACAGCCCATAGCCCTCCATATAGTATAATGCACTAATTATCAAACCAGACAAGACGACACAGTAATCTCACAGAAATTGAGGGATTTTCATCCATTCTGGCTTGGAAAATTCTTCAAACAGGAACTGGAAGACTTTTGGCTCGCTGCAAAAAGGGTTTACAAGCTGTGATACTTTGAAGATGGGGTGCTAGTAGGTACTAACCATGCAGGGTGCTCAAACTTTTGCATTGGCCCATTTTCCTTTCAGTAATTTTTAAAATATAATAGATGTAAATATCTGTCATCTTTAACTTTAGGCCTTTTGGAGATCATTTCATCTTTAACTTGCTTAACTGTTCACAGTAACATTTTGATCAGGTGTGCCCAAATTTTTACATGACAGTGCAATATAATGAACACCCCATAGTCCTACATACACAGGCCATTCATAGTCCTATATATAGTTTACTGCACATGGATATTAGTACAATACGAAGCACATAACCTTCATATAATATATCTCATGATTCATCCCCACAGTGTGTCTGAGATGCAGTTACTGACAGCTCAGTCACCAATCTGGTACCCGGGTGTACTGAAGCTGTCAGTACTTTGAGTGACAGTTCAGTCATCCAGTTTGGTGCAGGGGCATTCTAACCTGTTAATGTGTTGATTGACAGCTCGGCCATCCAATTTGAGACTGGGAGGCGCTGGCTGTCTCCAGATGTTCATTGTCCCAGGTGATTGATAGGCTACTGGGCTGTTACCCCCAGACCTCTGACACACGTACATTCAGCTAACTGTGCTTTGTCTCTTTGTGCCTTGTGTTCTGTTTGTAGATCTTTTGTTGCCTGACCTTGGACCTCGTTCTGTCCATCCATCTGTTTAACCCCTTCTGCTCTGATCGATTATCTTCCTGGTATTCTGACCTCAGAACATTACCTGACTATGCCTCTGTCTTTTCCTTCTGTTTATAACATACCATCCACGTTTTTGACTTCGTACTTTTTGACTATCTGGTCTCATGGCTTGGCTGGCTCTACGTCAAAATAAGACACACAGCCCATATCCTTCATATAGTATAATGCACGGCCCTTAGTCATATATGTAGTAGTATGGCCACCACCATATACTCACCTATTTAAAAAGTAACTCACCTTCCCTGCGCTTCACCGCCACGCGGTGTCGTCTTCAAAAGGCGGGCAAACGATTGGAGCACATGACATCACTGCCATGCACCCCAAGTCATATGCACATCATCGTCAGCTGCTGGCCTCTAATTGGCCAGAACTGTGTTTTGCTGCACACAAGCCCAAACTGTCTGTGCACCACAATACCCTTTAGCTGAGTGCACATCCGAGGACGCACATCCACCTGAAGCATTTGCTGGTGTTGGCGGGTTCCTCACCAGCTGGACCTGGAAATAAGTATTATAAAACATACACTTTTGTGATAATGCAGCCAGACTCTGACTTATGCTGAGAGCTGACTTGTCAGACAATACACATATGGGCCGATTGATTAGAACATGTGTTGTACATGCCAGTCTTAACGAATGGGGCTGATGTAGTAGGATGAGTCTAATTAATTGAGAAGCACACCCAAGTTACAGAATCACTCCCTTCAACGTTTTTACTCTCTTTATTATCATATTATATAGCACTGTATATTTACAATTGCTCATTTTGCCTTTCTATCAAGTTAATTTTTGTCTTTTTCATTAGACATATAACATCCCATGATTAAAAACAGACTAGCTGAATCCTTCCAAGCTCTATGTAGAAGCAGGAGGTCTCTTTTCCCTGCATGAGTCATCACAGCAAAAGTTCCTGGCAGGGAGGAGGAGGGAACAGCAGAGTAAGGAGTTGATGTGGGGGATGAATCATGAAGGAAAAAGAGACTTCATGTTTCTACATATTTCATTTTGGGTAGAAAAGCAAAATGAGCAATTGCAAGTACACAGTGCTATATAGAGTTGTGCTCAAAAGTTTACATACTCTGGCAGAATTTTTGCTTTCTTGTCCTTTTTTTCAGAGAATATGAATGATAACACCAAAACTTTTTCTCCACTCATGGTTAGTGGTTGAGTGAAGTCATTTATTGTCAAACTACTGTATTTTCTCTTTTTAAATCATAATGACCACCCAAAATATCCAAATGACCCTAATAAAAAGTTTACATACCCCATTTCTTAATACCGTGTATTGCCCACTGTAACATCAATGCCAGCTTGAAGTCTTTTGTGGTAGTTGTGGATGAGGTTCTTTATTTTCTCAGATGGTAAAGCTGCCCACTTTTCTGGACAAAAATCCTCCAGTTCCTGTAAATTCCTGGGCTGTCTACAATGAACTGCACGCTTGAGCTCTCTCCAGAGTGGCTCAATGATACTGAGGTCAGGAAAGTCCAAGTACGTCCCATGCACAGCAGTATTTGCTGATAACATGCTGCATTCATTGTTCCTTCAACTGTGACCAAGTTTCCTGTGCCTCTGTAGCTCACACATCTCTAAAATATCATAGATCCACCTCCATGCTTTACAGTAGGAATGGTATTCCTTTCATCATAGGCCTTGTTGACCTCTCTCCAAATGTAACGTTTATAGTTGTGGCCAAAAAGTTCAATTTTGGTCTTATCACTCCAAATTACCTTTGTTCCAGAAGTTTTGAGACTTGTCTCTGTGCTGTTTTGCATATTGTAGGTGAGATCATTTGTGACATTTGTGCTTTAATGGCTTTCTTCTGGTGACTCGACCATGCAGCCCATATTTCTTCAAATGTCTCCTTATTGAAAACAGCCACACCGCTAGTTTTCAGAGAGTCCAGTATTTCAGCTGATGTTATTTGTGCGTTTTTCTTTGCATCCCAAATGATTTTCCTGGCAGTTGTGGATGAAATTTTTGTTGGTCTACCTGATCATGGTTTTGTTTTTACAGAGCCCCTGATTTTCCATTTGTTAATCACAGTTTGAACGCTGCTGACTAGCATTATCAATTCTTTGGATATCTTTTTGTATACCTTTCCTGTTTTATACAGTTCTACTACCTTTTCCCGTAGATCCATTGACAATTCTTTTGCTTTCCCCATGACTCACAATTCAGAATCGGTGGCTGGGTGAAAGATGCAAGAGTCTGTCTGGATTCCAGAAACTCACTCAGCTTTTATGCACACACACTGATTACAAGCAATCAGGTCACATGTGAGGATGTTACCTTTAGTAGCCAGTCAAACCCATTTGTGTCAACTTCTGTGCATGTTATCAGACCAAAATCACCAGGGTATGTAAACTTTTGATCAGGGTCATTTGAATGTTTTGGGTTTTCATTATGATTTAAAAAGTGAAAACACAGTAGTTTGACAATAAATGGCTTCACCCATCCACTAACCATGAGTGGAGAAAAAGTTTTGGTGTTATTATTCATATTCTCTGAAAAAAGACCAAGAAAACAAAAATTTTGCTGGGGTATGTAAACTTTAGAGCACAACTGTAATTTGATGACTGCAATTTAGTAAGATAAAAATTTTGATGGGAGGAGGAGGAGAGCTTCTGAATTAGGTGCATCTTACAAGTTCCATGCATCTCCATCAGAAATGTTCTCCAGTCAGGGACTAGAGTACATTCCTGGAGAAGTTTGCACCAACAAAGTAGAGTTAATGTTCTTCAGAGTCACACCCTGTCCTCCCTGTGCTCCGCTCATTTTGGTAAAGCTGGCCAGAACTTCAGTGAAATCATCAAAAGTAAGAAAATTCTTCTGCAAAACTTTTCTGAATTTTTATTATGTTTCAAGTCTAAATTCTGCCGCAAGCACAATAATAAATCAGACCCATAGTCCCTGTTCAGCTTCATGCTCCCTGTGGTTCAGACAGTATGAGTCATACGGGTTTCACTTAGAGAAGCACTCCTCCTCCTCCCATTGAAGTTTTTATTTTCTTAATATATTGCAGTCCCCATATTATCTAGCACTGTGTTCTCACAATTGCTCATTTTGCCTTTCTACCCAGCTAATTCTTCTCTTTTCCATTTGGTCTATGACATCATATGATTAAGAGCAGACTTGCTGTATCCTTATAAGCTCTTTGTAGAAACAGGAGGTCAGTTTTCCCCTGTATGAGTCATGAGTCACTGCAAAAGTCCCCGAGGAGGAGTGGAGCAGCTGAGTCAGATGTTGAAGAGAGGAATGATAAATGCACGGAGAAGAGACTTTATGTTTGGACACAAAGCGAAGAAAGGAGAAGAATTAGCTGAGTAGAAAGGCAACAAAATGAGCAATTGTAAGTACACAGTGCTATATAATATAATGACTGCAATATAGTGAGATCATAAAAACTGTGATGAAATGGCATTTTTAAGGCTGGGTTCACATTACCTCCTGAGCTTCCATCTAAGGTCTTATAGTTTCCTTTTTCACTTTCTACTGATAAGAAGACGGACACCTTAATGGAAACCCGACGAAAAATAGTCAGTGGGGTCCCACAGAAGCTGCTTGCGTTCATGTGACTGATCTATTTCCATTTTTTTCTGTTCATATAGCAGAACAATGATCAGAATGCCAGTGTGAACTTATGTGCACACGTTGGAGATTTTGATGCGGATCTGCAGCGTTTTTGGACACACGGAATTGCATCAAATCCTGCAGTGTAGCGCACAGGCAATGGTAAATTAAGAATTGCTGGGCACATGCACGCAAAATTGCAGCGTTTTTTTTTTTCCCGCAGCATGTCAATTTTTTTTGCGGATCCGCAGCAGTGGCTTTTAGTCTGGCACATATTCTCTTTCTTTGCAGTTCCCCTGCCAGGACCTACGATGTCCATCTTTGATCCTATAAATGTCTAAAGGATGAAAGCTTAGGGACCAACATCATAATACTTTTCAATGCGACTAGCATAGTTTCTTCCTCTTGCATCCAGGTAATGAAGTAAAATGATTCCAGAACATCATTCTACTTCTTTGCACCTTGTAGAAGAACTGCAGCTCTGACAACTTGCTTCTACCTCTCTGTGCCAAATCTATGGTTCAGCTATGGTCTATTACATAAAGCAAAAAAGCCTTGGGATTGGCTGCAACAGGATGGAGGGGACAGAAATCAATAGCTCTGGGATGGAGCTGGTGACTGCAGAGTTCTCCAGGCATTCACAAGCTTTGCTCATTAGAGAACAGGCTGTGCTTAACATGACTTCAAACAGCCAGTGATCCCAGGCTGCCAGGCACAGGGGATGTGAGGAGCACACTGCCAGCTCTGCCAGGACCACAGCTCAGGAGGCGGATTCCCTGCACTCACATTTTTATATAGATATATATTTTTATTATTTTTATTCCTGGACATCTGTGTGATCATGCAGCCAATGCTTTACTCAAACCCATTCCTGGTGCTGCTCAGTGCCATCCTCTGGGGGCACAGCTCCTCAGATACTCGGGTGGTGAGTGGTAAGTAATGTGCCAATGTGCAAACTTTCATCAGGAGCCTGTATGTGTGCTGGGGATCATATGTAACATATGGCTGGAAATGTAATATGGTTAACCTAACCATACTGTATATATGTATTTTAACCTGCAGTCCTATGTAAAATATGTCATGAATTGTGCTAACTAGCAAATTTCTGCGCTCACGTAACTTTTATTCCCAGGTCCTCATGTTACAATGTTTCTTGATGCTTTGTTGTAGCTAGGAAACTGCTACATTCAGAATCCAAGAGTCTCGGTATTTGTAGATGGAGCCAAAAACGGAATACAAGTTATTTAGAAACTTTATATAGTTTATAAACTTTAGGCTATGTTCACACTGGGCGTTTTTGCTGCATTTTTATGCTAATTTTCAGCTGAATTTGACAGTACCGGCTATGTCTTTGAGATGTCAGAGATTGTTTTTTTTTTTTTTTTTGTCATCAGTATTTTGTATTTTGCAGCGTTTTTAGGGCATAGAGCATGTCGCTTCATTTAGCATTTTTCAACCATTGAATTGAATGGAAAAAATGCAGCAAAATCGCAGCGATACCTGCGTTTTTGCCGCAACTTCTTTCCTGCCTAGCACTCAGGTTTTGCTGCAGAAATAAAAAAATATGCAGCCAAAACGCCCAGTGTGAAGATAGCCTTATTGTATTTTGGAGTGAATTTGCAGATGTCAAACAAACTTCACAAAGTTAAAGCAAAAGTGTCCGGAAAGTAGTGACTAGCCTTTAACCAAGCACCACAGGGATTGTTGAGTTTCAGGATCTGCAGGTGGCCATGACTGTAAAAATGGGTGGCTGTATAAAAAAATTGGAGACCCCAAAATATTATCCTAGTGACTCTAACAATGTAGGAAGTGACAAGTTCATCCCTGCTATGTCTATTGCAACACTTTGTTTGTTACGGGACTTTTTATGGCACCCACATAAGGCTCTGTTCACACATCAATATTTTTTGATCAGTATTTCTATGCCAAAAACCAGGAGCGTTTACAGAACATAGAACAGGTGTCAATTTTTCAGCTATAGTTTTTTCTCTGTAAGGTTCAATCCTCGTTTTGGAATATAAGAACTAGAGAAAAATACGGACATGTGAATGAGGCTTAAGTCATAGCGCTGCGCGTAAAAATGGCTAAATAGACAGACTGATGGCGCGTTCACACGCTCAGTATTTGGTCAGTATTTGACATCAGTATTTGTAAGAAAAAAACAGAAGTGGTGACGTGTTTCTATACTGAGGTACAATACTGACCAAATACTGAACGTGTGAACGTAGCCTGATAGTCTACATGTAGGTGTTGTTTAAGGAGTGTACACTCAAGTTTAGTATCCATCCCCAAAAGTGTAGATGGACAGATGTAGCAGTGCTGAGATTTCCAGTAGTGTTGAGTTTGTAATTTGGCATATTTCATTGTGATATTACTTATTTATGATTACTACTAAGCATATTATTATGATCAGATTAATGTTATTTGGGGTCTTACATAGGACTGCAGATAAACACAATGAAGTATAATATCCAAGGGATTAAATTCCATGTTCAGTTCCAAACTTAAAGGGGAATTCCAGCTACAAGTTATCTCCTATGCACGGGATTGATGATTACTAGTAGATTTGTGGGGATCCGACCACTATAGGACTTGTGGAGGTAGTCGAGTACAGTGCTCGGTTATCGCGCCCAGTCCTATAGAGATGGCACATCGCAGCGTGCGCACATGTGCAATTACTTGTCTGTTTTGACACATCGGTAGGAGGGATGTCACAAGCCCCTCCATTCTGGAGATCATTGGGGGGATTCGGCGGTTGATCTCCCAGCATTAGATATCTATGGATAGGTGATAACTTGTAATTAGTGATGAGCGTGAGTGCTCGTTACGCGAGTTTGGCGAGGGTGCGCAGGTATGCACCAAGTATCGCGGGGGCTCAAGTGAGAAGGTCGAGTCCCAGTGGCCACAAGTTTCGCGGCTGTTAGACAGCCACAAAACATGAAGGGATTGAACCTGTTTGTCAGGCAATCCTCGCATGTTTTGTGGCTGTCTAAGAGTCACGAAACATGACACCAGTCCATGGGGACACGTCACTCGAGCACCCGCGATACTCGATGCATACCCGAGCACACTTGGCAAACTTGAGTAGCGAGCATTTGTGCGCATCACTTGTGATAACTACAATATCCCTTTAAGATAACTCTGGTATCTCAGTTTGGGTCTGTTATCATGCATAAACAATGTAGTATCTATGAGTTGGAAGGAAAATTCAGCTCTGCTGCACCTCTATAGTAATAATTGATGAGTTACAATGGGTTAATACACTGCTGAACACAGTCGAGCTGTCAAGTGATGTCAGGTTCAGTTTTAAAGCAAATTTGGCAAGTCCATGCGGCTGTGTGCATAATGGATAGGTAAGAGCCGGGCACTGTAATGAGCACTTGGCTATTATTTTAAAGTGCATGAGTGTAGAGATAGGGGCAATGAACCAAAATCTCCATTCTGCAGATCCATGGGAAAATGGAGCCAAATGACTAAGGACTGCGATATAGCGACATCTCCAATGCTTTATGCTGTAGATACGATTTATATAGTCACATATTTCATTTATTTACTAATAAGTGACTGCAGATTAAGTTTCCTCACTTGGGAGAAGTGTTGTGCCTCTCACATGTGGAGTAAAGTGTGATTATTATTATTATTATTTATATAGCGCCATTAATTCCATGGTGCTGTACATGAGAAGGGGGGGTTACATACAAAGTTATAGATATCGTTAACAGTAAACAAATTTACAATGACAGACTGGTGCAGAGGGGAGAGGACCCTGGCCTTGCAGACTTACATTCTACTGGATAGCGGGGAAGAGACAGAAGGTCGGGGGTGCAGCAGCTCTGGTGGTGATGAGGCGGCAGCTCAGGCGGTGGTGAGGCGCCAGAATGGTTATTGCAGTCAGTAAGCTTTCCTGAAAAGATGGGTTTTCAGGTTCCGTTTGAAGGATCCGAGGGTGGTGGATAATCGGACGTGTTGAGGCATGGCATTCCAGAGGATGGGGGATATTCGGTAGAAATCTTCGAGGCGGTTGTGTGAGGAACAAATAAGTGTGGAGGAGAGTAGGAGGTCTTGAGAGGATCGAAGAGTACGTGAGGGAAGATATTGGGAGATTAGTTCAGAGATATAGGGAGGGGAAAGGTTGTGGATGGCTTTGTAGGTCAGTGTTAGTAGTTTGAACTGGATTCGCTGGGGAATTGGGAGCCAATGGAAGGATTTGCAGAGGGGAGAGACCGGGGAGTAGCGAGGAGAGAGGTGGATTAGTCAGGTAGCAGAATTGAGGACAGACTGGAGTGGTGCAAGAGAGTTAGCAGGGAGGCCACAGAGGAGAGTGTTGCAGTAGTCAAGGCGGGAGATGATGAGGGCATGTACAAGAGTTTTAGTAGATTGAGGACTGAGGAAGGGACGGATTTTGGAAATATTTTTGAGTTGGAGGCGACAGGAGGTGGCAAGAGATTGGACGTGCGGTTTGAAGGACAGGGCAGAGTCGAGAGTTACTTCAAGGCAGCAGATTTCAGGTGCCGGAGAGAGCATGATGCCATTTACCATAATAGATAGATCGGGTAGGGAAGATACGTGAGATGGAGGAAAGATAATGAGCGTGATGTAAATGCTTATTTGGGAACTTGGAGCCATGTAATATAAAGTTTTCCATTGAATGATACTGAATATGTGATAGCGGCAGGCAGGGGATTCCGCTCTTGTAGACCAATATTGAGAAGATTTACCCATTAACGGGATGGTCCAGACGTGTGTATTTTTCACCACTTGTAACTTTTTTCCCTGCCCCAGCCAAAAGTTTCTTAGTTTGTAATTTACCGTGGGCTGACTCTTTGGCAGTAAGTTTATGTATGTAAACCCTTAGTTTACTATATAATAATAATAATAATAATAATCTTTATTTATATAGCGCCAACATATTCCGCAGCGCTTTACAGTTGAACAGTTTCAAACACAACAGTCATAAGTAACAACGTTAACAATACAATAATTAAAGCGAAATAAGACGACCCTGCTCGTGGAGCTTACAATCTACAATGAGGTGGGGGAGATACAAAGCATAGGTTTGTATTTACAATGATGTATTTACAATGACGGTCCAGCCATCTTCAGGGGGTGGGGGTTAGATGGAGATAGTGAATGGGCTACACACAAACATAACATGACTTTGATTACTGAATGTGATAGGCCGCTCTGAACAAATGTGTTTTGAGCGAGCGCCTAAAACTATGCAAATTGTGGATGGTCCTAATATCTTGGGGTAGAGCATTCCAGAGGATTGGCGCAGCCCGGGAGAAGTCTTGGAGTCGGGAGTGGGAGGTACGGATTAGGGCAGAGGTTAGTCGAAAGTCATTTGCAGAGCGCAGCGGTCGGTTAGGCCGATAGACAGAAATGAGGGAGGAGATGTAAGGGGGTTTACAATATAAAGATCCTTTCACCGTTCCTACGAGGAGCTGGAAATGTTTAGCTTTCAAAAAAGAAGGTTAAGAGGAGACTTAATAGCTGTCTACAAATATCTGAAGTGATGTCACAGTGTAGAGGGATCATCATTATTCTCAGTTGAACATGGAAACACAAGAAGCAATGGGATGAAACTGAAAGGGAGAAGATGCAGATTAGATATTAGAAAAAACTTTTTGACAGTGAGGGTGATCAATGAGTGGAACAGGCTGCCACGAGAGGTGGTGAGTTCTCCTTCAATGGAAGTCTTCAAATAGAGGCTGTACATCTGTCTGAGATGGCTTAGTGAATCCTGCATTAAGCAGGGGTTTGAACACGATGACCCTGGAGGTCTCTTACAACTCTAACATTCTATGATTCTGTGATTCTATCAGGTTGTACAAGAGGTGCAATAATATAAGTTCATGTTATTCTCATTACTATATGGTCACTGAAGACTGTACAGAGTTAGAGAGTTAAACACCAGGGAGTGATAGGGGAAGAAGGGGGATAGCATAAAAAATTATTTTATCCACCTCCCTGGGGTGACTGGAGGAGAGACAGGTGCAGAATAGAGCCCCTGTGCAAGGACAGTATATGGGCCATTTGCTGTCCAGTGATGTGCATGTCCATATCAAATGACAATTTTGGGGAGATCCTCAGATAGATCCGTCTGTGTATCTTCTCACTTACATGTGGTCTGTCTTTTCTTAAAGAAGAAGTTCCTGTAACTTCGAAAGGCGTAGAATGAATAAAAACCACAATTAATTTATTAAACTTTATCTCGGACTGATGTCTCTCCACCATTCAGCAGCACGGAGGATCTCCACAAAAACTTCCTTTCGTATGGATATCTAATGGTCACAGTGTGACCTGTGGATCTGCAGCACCTGATAAGTACAGCATACAAGCAATAAAAAACTTACATCAGGTTAGCACATTTTGACATACTTTCCTTGCTGTACATAAAACCCTATTGAGCGCTATTCTTTATCCCTAGTATATTTATTAATAATGCGTATGTGACAGAAGCAGTTTGCTGCTTTGGAGTTAGGTAGTGGCCCCCTTACCTCTTGGGACCCTTTTCAGCTGAACAGGTTACGCCGATGAAATTTCCGCGCCTAGGAAGAGAGAACAACGCTGGGATGTGACGATTCCTTCTGGTCTTATTTTCAGCCCCTTTTACTTATGAAAAAGCCCACATAGTTGGGCATAGGTCATGCATCTCATAGGGTTTTTCCCACTAAAGAAAGAAGTTGCAATTTTTTGTCTTTCCATAGAAAGGTTTAGTATCTCAACATTACAGCAACAGTTCAGACGGTGGCTTTCTGTAATAACGGCACTCATACATCTCAGGGTGCTTTACTATGGCCGGTGATGGATCTTGTGCCATTTAACTTTTTCTTATTGGTTTCAGTCTATTTTTCTCAATACTCTTTAGTACCTCAGGTCTGCATTCTTCCAGTGATATGATGGCAAACATGCATCTCAGTTGTTCAGACCCACACCTTAATCTGGGCACCTGGTACAGTCTAAGGCCAAGTACAGACAAATGTATTTTTGGTCAGTGTGCGATTCAGCAAAACGTCGAATTGCAGATCGACCAGTGGTAATTTATTGGGCTGCGCACATGTTCAATTTTTTCCTCAGATCGAGCCAATTATTTCCACACACTTGGCCTTGCAAGTCAATGAGTGCATGGAAATAATCGTACTACACTCAGATGTCATGTGAGTGCACTCTGACTTCCACGCACTGACGGAATGGAGAAGATGGAGAAATTTTGTCCTCCATCTTCTTCGCACAATGTGCTTGTCACGGTGATGTGTTTGTGTATATATGTATATAATATAATGACAGGGTCTCTGGCAATGTAATGTACACACGTACATTACAAATTGCCAAAATACCTGTCGAGAGGTGTAGAAGTCTCATTGACAGTTACCGGAATCGTTTGATTGCAGTGATTGCCTCAAAAGGTTGTGTAACAAAATATTAAGTTAAGGGGACCATCACTTCTGTCCAGGACTATTTCACGAGTTTTATTTTTTAAAAAATTCTGTGGAAGCATGGTTGAAAAGCAATGTCTGACTTTCATTTTCATAGATATTTGATTTATTATTACTTTTGTCCGATTCAAGTTATTTATGTTACTATTGTGGGTTTTTCTGTCATTAAACAAGGGGTACCAACAATTTTGACCACGTGCGTATGTGAGAAGAAATATGTATCACGAAGATTAGATTGCGATCTTCTGTGATGTGAAAACCCAGAAGTTTCTCTCCAGCATGTCATGTCCTGAGAGAGGTTAATCTGCCGTGACAGGGTTGGGTTTTTTGTGAATGGCTGTAAGAGATGGGCGGGACAGTCACTCACCATAATCCCTCACTAAGGGTGTGGTTCGGCAAGATAAATATCTGACCACTGAGTTTTCTTCTGTCTGTGGATCTGAAGTCAGGAAGCTCCAGAGAAGAGTTTATGTGCAACTGCGCTGGACTCTGTTGATTTGACCCTGAGCAGGTGGATCCCCACAAGCATATGGACTATACTATACACTATCTTTTGTTTTCCAGGCCAAAAAGGCCATGTTTGTGTTTTTGAACGCTGCTCTGGTTTATGCCGTGTTTGAATAAACCAGCAGAAGATCACTTCTTGTGTCTCCCTCTGTGAGTAGCTATATATACACATATATATAAGTTTAGCATTGCTGTAATCAACATTGACTTGAAGAACTAAGCTTTAACACTCATTGAACGTTGTAAAAAATCAAACCCAAAAAACTACAGCGGAAAAGCATTTTTTATATTCACTTTTTTTACCTCACTTGTAATTTTTATCTACATTTTTCCTATGCACCGGTAATAAAATGAATGGTGTCATTCAAACAACATATCATTTCACATAAAAACAAGGCCTTGTATGGCTATGTTGAAAAAATATAAATAATAACAGGGCTATAAATAATAAGGAAGAAACTATGTGACAGTAGATGACACTATACAAGAAAAAGCGAATCATTTAACAATGAATCACAATACTGCAAAGCAACCATTTAACCTGAAAAGTAGTGTGTAACACCCTCAAGTCTCCTAGGACTGTATCTAAACTCTTTCAAGATCTTTAACACATAAATGGTCAAAAACAATGTCACAGTGACCTCACCATAGAAATGGATGGTAAACGGTAATAACTAACAGTTCTTTTAATCACACAGTGCACTGTCAGACTTTCATGTCTTTTAAATAAAAAAATGGTCAAAATGTATCCCTCTTAGTCATTTGTGGTTAAACACACTGTGAGTCACAAATTGTGACCGCGCAGTCTGCACAAAAATACGCTGTGTGTTCTCTGCACCCATATCTGTGGGAGTACTGTCCTTTAAGCCACTGTGTGTACTCTGAACTCCGTGCCAGTGGGAGTACTGGCCTTTAAGCAACTCTGTGTACTGTGCACCTTCCTACTTGTGGGAGAACTGTCCTTTAGGGCAGTTTCACACGTCCAGATAATTCCGGTACCGGAAAAAACGGTACCGGAGCTATCCGTGTGTCCGTGTGCATACGTATGCTATCCGTGTGACATCCGTGTGCTATCCATATGTCCGTGTGTACCATCCGTGTGCTGTCTGTGTGTCTGTGTTTTTGAAAAATTATTTTCAATGTTAACCCTTTGACTTTTAAAAATGCACACGGATCGCACACATACAGCTCACGGACAGCATCCATGTGCGGTACGTGTTTACACGGACCCATTGACTTGTATGGGTCCATGTGATCCGTGCTGTTGCACAAAAACGGACATGTCAGCATGTTTTGCACACGGACACACGGTCCATGCAAACACGCTGACATCTGCATAGACACATTCATTCAATGTGTCTACGTGTGTCAGTGTCTCCGGTACGTGAGAAAACTGTCACTACACGTACCGGAGACACTGACCTATGAAACTGCCCTTAAGCTGCTGTTTGTGTGCTGCATCCATATATGTGGGAGTACTGCCCTTTAAGCCGCTGTGTGTACTCAGTACCCCATACCTGTGGGAGTACTGTTCTTTAAGCCGCTGTGTGTACTCTACACCCCCCCACCTGTAGGAGTACTGTCCTTAAGCTGCTGTGTGTGCTCTGCACCCACCATCTGTGGGAGTTCTGTCTTTTTATGTTGCTGTGTGCACTCTACACCTCCCCACCTGTGGGAGTATGGTCCTTTAATAAGCTGTGTGTACTCTGCACAAAAATCTGTGGGAGCACTGTCCTTTAAGCCGCTGTGTGTACTCCGCTGTGTGTACTTCTCACCCTCCCGTGTGTGGGAGTACTGTATTTTAACAAGCTGTGTGTACTCTGCACCCATATCTGTGGAAATACTGTCTTTTAACAAACTGTGACTACTCTGCACCCATATCTGTGGGAGTACTGTCATTTAAACCATTGTGTGGTTTCTAGTATGTTGAGAAATGAATAATTGGCATGAACCATCTGGTTGCCATTTCTAGGCCCCAAAAATATTTTTTCTGGACTAGTGTGTGTTTTTTGGTAGTCTGAAAAATAAATAATTGGCATCAGCTGTCTAGTTACCATATCTAGGCACAAAAAATAATTTTTCTGGACTAGTGTGTGTTTTTCAGTAGTCTTGGATATAAATAATTTGCGTCAACCATCTTGTTGCCATTTCTAGGCCATAATTTTTTTTTACTAGAATAGTGTGTGTTTTTTGGTAATTTGGGAAATAAATAGTTGGCATTAACCATCTCATTGCCATTTCTAGGCCCAAAAATAATTTTTCTGGACTAGTGTCTGTTTTTTAGTAGTTTGGGAAATAAATAATTGGCATCAATCATCTTGTTGCCAATTCTAGGTAGAAATAAAACTTTTTCAGGAGCGTTATGTGTTTTCTACTACTGTTGCAAGAATTGACAAAGTAGAAAATGGGCAGCAATGCTTAGCTGCCCATGTCTCCAAACAAAAGAACTCTCAGGATGCAGTAAACCCATGTATTAAAGATGGCGGCAACACAGGTGCAAAATACTGATAAGACAACCACTCACAGCCTACCAATTCATGGAGGGGGTGATTGCTTATTACATGATTGCACAAACGCAGCTTGTATAGGGCACTGTTTACATGCAGGTAGTGCACAGAATCTGGTTTACAGCCTATTGGTCACGCCCATACTATTAGGTCAGGCGGGCTGCCCAGCACTATCTAAATGCATCACATATGAACAGACATCCCAGTTTACAAGACCAAAAATTCTGTGCTTGGCTGCATCCTGAATAATAAAGTGCAGAAAATACATATAAATATGTGAGATATTGGTCGATATTTTGGCCAAGATATGTAAGCTTGCAACCCGCATCAAGGGTCCTCACACTTGCGAGTCCTACCACTAAATTTGATAGCAAAGCCACAAAAAGAGGACCACCACCCCTACCATTGTCACTGAGCATCTCCACATCATCCCATGGAAGTGTTCAGCTTTTTATCCCTCAAATTCTCAGTAGAAACAGGAGTCAATCCCCTAGTCACCAATGAGCTATAGTCCTGAATGACAGCATTTCCAAATTACTGGCCTTTGAAATGCTGCCATTCCAGCGGATGGAGACTAACAGTTTTAAAAACTGATTGTTGTGGCTGCCCCTTCAGTACTTGTTCCTAGCTGCCAATACGTCTCCAGGCGGGCCAACCCTACCGTGAACAAAAATGTTTTGGACCAAATCAGGTGTGCACTGCACAATGGCATCAGTGGCACAATCAACATAACTAACGATACGTGGACCAATAAACATGTCATGGGATGTTACATCTCCCTAACTGCCCACTTGGTAAATTTGGTGGCTGAGACAGAGGCGAAAAGCGTTCTATCGCATGTCCTACCACCACCTAGGATTGCTGTGCATTTATCTGTCCAGGTTTCCTCCTCCTACTACTATGCTTCCTCCACCATTCCGTCATTCAGTCACAGGAAGACATGCACAACCAACTTGAGTACAGCCAGAGGGAAACAACAGCAGGCTATTTTTAAACTCCTCTGTTTGGAGCACAAATCCCACAATGTGCATGAACTGTGGACTGGGATCAAACAGCAGAACCTCTAGCCCTGGCTCGGTGGTGTGCGATAATGGTCAAAATTTCATAGCAGCTCTGGGCCTAGCCAGTTTGACGCACACCTCTTGCCTCGCACATGTGCTGAACTTGGTGGTGCAGAGCTTCCTGAAAAACTACCCTCACTGTTGGAGCTGCTGAAAGTGTGGGCAATGTGTGCGCACTTTCAGCATTGTCACCCTGCTGCTGCTTCCCTGTCTGTACTGCAGTGTTACTTCTGCCTTCCCGCTCAACAACTGATATGGAAAGCACTAACAAGGTGGAACTCCACCTTGATTATGCTGGAGAGACTGTGTGAGCAGCAGCAGGCAATAGTGTAGTTTCAGCTGCAGCATTGCACGCAAGAGTGGAACACCATCACTTTACCACCAATGAGTGGGCCTCCATGCGGGATCGTATGTGCCAAATTGTGCTGCTTTGAATAATCCATCAATATGGCCAGCGCTGATGACACCATCATGAGCATTAATATACCACTTATATGACTGTTGGAAAAAACAATTCAGGCCATGATGGATGAGGTGGCGGCACAAGAGGAATAGGAGCAGGAGGAGGAGCAGACCCAATTCACAATGTTATCAGGCCTGTCTTCCACACATGACTTGGAGGGTGGGTTACTGGCTCAACATTGACCAGGTACCAGTTGTAGGTTATTTAAGTCAGTTCCATAACAGAAATAAAAAAAAGTCTAAAAAGGTAAAAAACAAAAAAATAATGTTGTATTACTCCTCCCTTGAATCTTTATTTTACTTAGTTATATATTGCCATTAATTCCACAGTGCTTTACAGACATTATCAGCACTGTGCTCATTTGGGTTCACAATCTTCCCTATCAGTATGTCTTTGGAGTGCAGGAGGAAACCCTCACAAACACGGGAAGAAGATAAACTTGCAGGTTTTGTCCTTGGTTGGATCTGAACAAAATATCCCAGTGCTGCAAAGCTGAAGTGCTAACCACTGAGCCACTGCGCTTCCCTGCCTCTTGCACCTATACTGCCAGGGCTACCGCCTCCTCCACTTGAACCTGTTCTGTTGTGAATTCACTTTCTGGTCTACCTCTGGTTGCTGGTGAGGGTGGTGGAGCTGGTTGTATTGACAGAGGAGTCGTGAGTTCTCTTTCCGGGCTCCCTTTGGTGGTTGCAGGAGGTAATGAAGCTGATCTAATTGACAGAGACCTGCCACCTGATAATGAGGACGACGATTGGACATCTGGAGTCTCTGACTGGATTTAAGACAGCCGACTCCCTCTATCCCTGCTGGTGATTTTCCTGCCTCCTGAGGTCTTAGTTTCCAGTTCAGTCCCTGCATTGTTACTGCTTGTGCCCGTTTGCTTTTTGTCCCTTATTAGATTGGCTTCTTTTTGCTCTGTTTTCAGAATATGCCAGAGTGCTGATATAGTGGATGAAGTCTAGTGACTTCAGGGTTTTTTTGCTATCAGAAGTGTTGGACATTTTTGCAGGGTTTTTTGGCATGATTGCAGACAGTATCTTTCCTTTCCTGTCCTGTCTAGTCAGTGTGAGCCCCATCGTTTGCTCAGCCTATTTTCCTACCTGGGTTTGTGTTTTCATCTTGTCTCACCGACAATATATGTTTGGGGGCTATCTTTTCCTTTGGGGTCCGCTTTGGGGCAGTTTAGATTTCCCCTTTTCTTGCTTTAGGCTTATTTAGTCCTCCGGCTGTGTCGAGGCGTCTAGAATCATCATAGGTACGCTCCATGGCTACTGCTAGTTGTGTGGATAGGATCAGCGATCTCCAATCTGCTTAGTTACCAACCTCTCTGGTTTTCTGTGGCTTAGCTTGGTCTTGTTTTCCTCCTCGGTGACCCAATCATAACACTGTTCCTCCTGGTTCAAGATTCTTTTTTTTACTTCTGCTCTGCTTAGCATATGTAAAGGTGCAGCTTTAGTGAAGGACAGTGTTAGGATTTGTGTGTGTGCAGTTTTTTAAAAACACAATATGTTTACTGTGCACCTGTATCTGTGATAGTACCATGCGTAACCAAAAGTTTTAATCATCTTCAACTGTGTCTGTGGGAGTGATGTGCTTCTAAACATATTTTTCTACTCTTATGCAATCATGTCTGTGATAGTACTGTCCAAAAAGCTGCTGTGTGGATTATTTACCACTTATCTGTGGATGTACTTTTGCAAAAGCCACTGTTTGTATTGTTTAACACATATCTATGGGACTACTGTGCCTTTAAGCCGCTGTGTGTACTCTACAACCCTGCTTGTGGGGGTACTGTGCCCCATTGTCTTGGTGTGACATTTTTAATCAACTTTCTCAAGGAATTGTGAAAACATGCTCTGTGTCTGAAATTTGTTATTAGCTTCTGTAGGGGTTTTTGTGCCCAAAAGCCTCTGTGGACTCTACAGCCGTGTCTCTATGAGTAGTGTGACTAAAAAATAATTTTACTCAACCTTTATGGCCAGGCCTAATTCTCATTAAACGATGTAACTACTCATTCCAGTTACAGAGCCTCTAAAATTAACATTGCTGTCTATTCTGTCTTGCAACATCAACTGCTGACTCAGTTGAGAATTGGTTAATTTGCTTGACTGTTGCCTTCAAATTAACCAATGTGAAGGATGTGGTACCCATTTATCAGTCCACTTTTCCGGAACATAACCCTGATTCTACATTACCGGTGTGTAGTCTGCAACCTCGCCTGTGGGCAGTTTGAGATTGGATAGCTGAGAGTGCCTCCATTTCCTTCACTTTGTGTTCCACCGGGTCACCTCTTAATCATGGCCCCAGTTCAAACAGACAAGAAAAAAGAAGCAGAGTACAATTCCATTATCCCTAGCTGGAGTATTTGGGTGTGGTCGAGTGATATCAAACTCTTATTTTTTCAATGAAAACACTTCAGACCCCCCGGGACCCTGAAGCAACAGCATTGGGGAGGTGTCCCAAGACAAATATTCTGGGACTGGCAGAAGTCAAACTCGCTGAGGCCCGCCAGCTGTATCCAGAATCAAACTGAGTTTTTTATTTGCTGCTGCTTGTATGCTACTGGAGGTGAAATTTTGGAGCTGTGGGGGAAATGTGAAAACATGCTCTGTGGGTGAAATTATTAATAAGATTCTGTGGGGGTTCTCTGGACCTTGGTCTGTTGGTGAAATTTTTAAGCAGATTCTATGGGGGTACTCCGCCCCATGCTCTCTGGGTGAAATATTTAACAGGACTGCTGGTAGAAAGCCTTACTGCAGACTGCCAGCTTAATTCACGATCATGCTACGAGCTTTTCCATTGGTGGCATTTGTAACATACACTACTGTAGCAGACATTTTTGAGCTGGGGGGGTACTGTGCCTCACTGTCTGAGTGTGAAATTTTTAATCAGCTTTCTCATTAAAATGTGAAAAAATTTTCTGTGGGTGAAACGTACCATAGTCTTATGTGAGGGTATTGTTCCCCATGTTCTGAGGCTGAAATGTTTAACCTTCTTCTATGGGGGTGTTGTGAACCATGCTTTGTTGCTGAAATTTGAAGGGTCCAAAAAAAAAAGGATGCACAATTGTCTAATTCAGACTGGTGCTAAAGGCCCTAATTCTGGCGTGGTTGCCTACTTTGAACAGTAAGTTTTTCAAGGTAACGTCTTCAGGATTTGAAACATACTATATTTTCTTCAGATGCATTTGCAGTACACACAGTACTGTAGCATACATTTTTGAACATTTGGCGTATCATGACCCATGCTCTGTGGCTAAAATTTACTGTATTCTTAAGGGGTATTGTTCCCCATACTCTGAGGTTGACATTTTTAACCTTCTGTGGGAGAATTATGCCCCATGTTCTGTGGCTAATTTTTTTATATTCTTATATGGGGGTATTCCCCATTCTCTGTGGGTAAATATGAATCGGCCTCTGTGGGGGTACTGGGCCACATGGTCTGAGAGTAAAGTTTGTATGCTGCTTCTGTGCGGATACTGTCCCCCATGCTCTGTGGGTGAAATTACTAACTGGACTGGAAGCAAGCCTCTGTCTCTGTGGGGCACTGTTAACATTTTTATGTTATTCATTTGCTTCCTATTTTACCATGATTGCTATGGTGACAGAACTTTAAGTCTTTTACCTATCTACATTTGTTTGCAGGGCAATTGTCCCTCTCTTGCCCCCATTTTTCTTCCTCTTGCAGCCTCCTAGCCCTTTCTCCGACCATTATACAGCCATTTTACAGCAGTGAAGTTCGGGTCCCCATTTACTTATATAGGGTTTGGTGTCCAAGGTAAAGTTTGGACTTTTTAAAAAGACTGGCAAGACCCAGCAATCCCGAACATGTATGGGTTCGCTCATCACTAGATAGGTCCAAAAAGCTAGCACCAGCAATGTGGCGCTATATTGGTGTGGCATGTACGGATGTAAAATTTGATTAGTAATACAACTGCACAAAGCAATTGCTTACAACACACACTTCATGTGGTAGAAAGTTACAGATACAGGGAACCTGTTACTATGAAAATACAGTCCTATCTAAGGCATCATGTTATAGAGCAGGAATACCTGAGCAGTTTGCTATATATTTGTGTGTTAAAATTCAGTATAACCGGTGTTTTCATCATTTAATTCTCCCCTTCTGGGATTTTCGGTCCAGTGGGCAGTGCTATCATTGATTGATAGCTTTATTTGTGTAAGTGTGTATATAGAGATCACTGTCAGTCACCAATAGGGCTGCCCACTGGACCAAGAAATCCCAGAAAGAGCAGAGGTTTAAATGATGAAAATACAGGTAATACTGAATCTTTTCTCACAAAACTATATATTATTCCACTCAGCTCCCACTGCTCTATAACATGAGATCTGCAGAGTGGACTGCATTTTCATGGTGACAGGTTCCATTTAAACTTCTCAAATATGGGGAATTTTGCTTTGTATTATAATACAATTATTCCCCCTTTCATAAAAGGATTGTAAAAGAGGCACAGAAACTCAGTACAGTTGCTAGTAACAAACATTAATGCTGTTTTTGACTAACAGTGACATAAAAACATTTTCTTAAAAAATATTGTGCTCCCTAGCTGGTGCTTTCTTGTGCATTAAGAATGAAATAAAAATGTGTATCTGTAATTGAACTGCAGCAGTACAAATGCCAGCAACACCATATTGCTGATCAATCACTCTGATTCTGATACTGCTACTACTAGCACGTCTCCTATCTCTCTCTTGCTATCAAGTGAAACTCTATTATTGTTAGATTACTACTCTCACCTTCACTGCTGAAATTATTTACCACATTGCTGTCTGAAGTATTTGTCCAATTCTTTAGGGCTTTCTCTTCCTGTCTCTATTGTTGGGCTGTGAGTTCCGATATCCTTTCAGTATTCTAAATCACCCTAAAAGATCTGCTGCATTCCCTGCCTTGACATTTTGCAAAGGCTATGATAGTTCTTCTGGTTTGCTGCACTATACCATGTAATGTGATAAAACGTTGGTGAGAATATTTTTGATGACCCAATAGAATCGAATCTCAAATTGCTTGAAATGGCCGGGACCTGTAAAGGTTATGAAATGTATCTAAAAGTCAATTTGCAGTGGATTGATTTGATCAATACAGGGAACAGACTGTATAGTAATGGACAGTATTATGTAATAATGGATGGGTTATACATAATAAGGGAGAACACTGTAGTAATGAAAGGCTTTATACATAATAAGTGAGGACACTATATAATAACGGATGGCGTTATCCATAATTAGTGGATTGCGCAATGCAAAATAAGAGAAAATATTCAATTTTTTTCTTGCTAGTGAATATGATATTTGATCTTACCGCGATTGCTGAGCCCACCCCTTTTCTCTGGTAGGCAGCACTATTCTAATTAAAAATAATTAATTATGATTTTATTTCTTTAGCGCCAACTTGTTCCGCAGCACTACAAATCAGAAGGGACATGTACAAACTACATAAGGCATTACACACCAATGTATTAGTCTAACAAGTCGCAATTTTACAATTTCTTTATCTATACTAGACTCAAGTGGCGTCCAGTGGCAGTCCGGTTTCCAGACTTCAGGCTCCTCTATGGCACAAAGGCAGATGTCAGGAATAAAGGCATGTCTTAGTTGAGTAGATATGTCAAGCATTGGGGTGGGGTGACATTAGAGATTAGACAGTGAGAATATTTTTTTTTATTAAAGGTATGGCAAGGCTAGCACCATCTCCCATCTTATGGCACACCATTAACTGTGGAGCTGCAGGAAGCCATCTTTGGATCACTGCTTAGTTGTGCAATGGTAGGACAGGTGACCACGTGCGAATGTAGCACTATGTCCTGAAGTTCAGCGAAATTGTGGAGACTTCCATTCCAGCAATTACCTACAAATTCAACATTGATTATCACAGGACCAGTGAATAGCATTCAGGTAGAATGCAGAGATGTCAATCTATGATAGCCCTATCAGGGTGATTTTTAAGCAAAAATTGGATTGGTCTCTTGATGGTGTGGCTTAGGCTACTTTCACACATCAGGTTTTTTCCGACAGGCAGGATCTGGCTATTTTTAGAAAAACCTGAAATGGTGAAATCTGCAGCCGGAACCGTTTTTTCTCATTTACTTGTATTAGCGCCTGAACGCGCCACATGGCCTCCCGTTTTTTCCGATTTTTGCTGGATCCAGCTAAAATTTTGATTCCTGCATCTGGAAAAAACATCTCAAGTAAAGATTTTTTGCCTGCGGCGAAAAACCGGAGAGAGCAGTATCCGGCGCTTCCGGCTTTTTGCTACAATGCAAGTCTATGGGCGCCAGAATGCACTAGATCCGGAAAAAGACGGATCCGGCTACTGGATCCGGTTTTTTAATTCTGAGCATGCTCAGATCCAATTGGCCAGCCCCCAGGAAACGAATATAGTGAGGCCCTCATCCATTACCAGCCTGCTAGACGGATCCAGCAGAAAAATGGATCCGTTTCATCAGTTTTCCACAATTTACGCTGGATTCGTCGCTCCGGCGCAACGCTGGATCCTGCCTGTTGGGAAAAAACCTGATGTGTGAAAGTAGCCTCATAAAAAAATAGAGTGGTACAATCTGTGAAATAATAATAATTTTATTTTTTTATATAGCGCTAACATATTCCGCTATTCCGCAGCGCTTTACAGTTTGCACACATTATTATCACTGTCCCCGATGGGGCTCACAATCTAAATTCCCTATCAGTATGTCTTTAGAATGTGGGAGGAAACCCACGCAAACACGGGGAGAACATACAAACTCCTTGCAGATGGTGTCCTTGGTGGGATTCGAACCCAGGACCCCAGTGCTGCAAGTCTGCTAACCACTGAGCCACCGAGCCGCCCCTAAATATAAATAAAAGAAGAAAAATATATATATATCTAAAAGCAAATGTAGTCTGGTCTATATAGCAGTAATACAGATCGAAGTTTCTATCTTCAATGTCCACATTCTTTTTAGTGTTCTCAGATGACTGAAACACTTCTCAAATATATTTTTTTACTTCCATTAATCCAGGCCTTAGCTTCAAGGTTTACACCATATTTTGTAAGCCCGCAAGTGCAGAGCCCTCTCCTTTCTAGTCTGTCATTGTTAGTTTCTTGATTGTAATCAATATGTGTATTTTGTATGACATCCCGTCTCATGTACAGCACCATAGAATCAATGGTGCTCAAAAAACAAATAATATTATTTTTAATTGTTAACAAAAAATGATTTTTGGTGAAACAGATGCCAATGGATATATTTTAAAGTGAGTATATCCCCTTTTTTAATATATACAGTACAGACCAAAAGTTTGGACACACCGTCTCATTCAAAGAGTTTTCTTTATTTTCATGACTATGAAAATTGTAGATTCAATCTGAAGGCATCAAAACTATGAATTAACACATGTGGAATTATATAATTAACAAAAAAGTGTGAAGCAACTGAAAATATGTCTTATATTCTAGGTTCTTCAAAGTAGCCACCTTTTGCTTTGATTACTGCTTTGCACACTCTTGGCATTCTCTTGATGAGCTTCAAAAGGTAGTCACTGGAAATGGTCTTCCAACAGTCTTGAAGGAGTTCCCAGAGATGCTTAGCACTTGTTGGCCCTTTTGCCTTCACTCTGCGGTCCAGCTCACCCCAAACCATCTCGATTGGGTTCAGGTCTTGTGACTGTGGAGGCCAGGTCATCTGGCGTAGCACCCCATCACTCTCCTTCTTGGTCAAATAGCCCTTACACAGCCTGGAGGTGTGTTTGGGGTCATTGTCCTGTTGAAAAATAAATGATGGTCCAACTAAACGCAAACCGGATGGAATAGCATGCCGCTGTAAGATGCTGTGGTAGCCACGCTGGTTCAGTATGCTTTCAATTTTGAATAAATCCCCAACAGTGTCACCAGCAAAGCACCTCCACACCATCACACCTCCTCCTCCATGCTTCATGGTGGGAACCAGGCATGTAGAGTGGTTGGAACCAAAGATCTCAAATTTGGACTCATCAGACCAAAGCACAGATTTCCACTGGTCTAATGTCCATTCCTTGTGTTCTTTAGCCTAAACAAGTCTCTTCTGCTTGTTGCCTATCCTTAGCAGTGGTTTCCTAGCAGCTGTTTTACCATGAAGGTCTGCTGCACAAAGTCTCCTCTTAACAGTTGTTGTAGAGATGTGTCTGCTGCTAGAACTCTGTGTGGCATTGACCTGGTCTCTAATCTGAGCTGCTGTTAACCTGCGATTTCTGAGGCTGGTGACTCAGATGAACATATCCTCTGCAGCAGAGGCGACTCTTGGTCTTCCTTTCCTGGGGCGGTCCTCATGTGAGCCAGCTTCTTTGTAGCGTTTGATGGTTTTTGCCACTGCACTTTGGGACACTTTCAAAGTTTTCCCAATTTTTTGGACTGACTGACATTCATTTCTTAAAGTAATGATGGCCACACGTTTTTCTTTACTTGGCTGCTTTTTTTTTGCCATAATACAAATTCTAACAGTCTATTCAGTAGGACTATCAGCTGTGCATCCACCAGACTTCTGCACAACACAACTGATGGTTCCAACCTCATTTATAAGGCAAGAAATCCTACTTATTAAACCTGACAGGGCACACCTGTGAAGTGAAAACCAATTCCGGTGACTACCTCTTGAAGCTCAACAAGAGAATGCCAAGAGAGGGCTAAGAAACCGTTGGTCATGGGGGCGGAGTTATAGGGAACCGGGAAAGTTATAAATTTGACAGGAGGGTTCCAGAAAGCTCCAGTCCCCAGGGGGAGCTCAAGTGACGAGGAGACTGTGACAGTTGCTGCACTGTGAGGAAAACCCAACCAGGGGGACTGAGGAGAAAGGAAGTCAGGGGGGTGGTACTGACACGAAGTGCCGCAGTATAGATGAGGCTCCGGGTGTGGGACACCGTATTGGAATGACGCTTGACCAGTAACATTACTGTTGGTGTATAGGCCTAAGGCAGCCACAGTAATGGAGCTGTCAGAGCGTCACTGAGTGTAAAGGGGGCGGTACGTAAATATACGCCCCTGGAGAAAGTGTGTCACCCAGTATTCTGTAACCGGAGAACCGTGAAGAAAAGTGCCATGTGCTGTGAGGCCGTCTGGCAGACGGCGAGAGAAAGAATAAACTTGGACCTGTTGCTCCCGAAACTTGCCTCCAGCTTGTTTCTGAACGTTACTGCGCGGTATCCAGAGGGACCACCCCCCAGCCCGGCCCACCGACCCTTCACTTGGCGTAGTCAGCAGGATCAACACCGCTAATACAATATCTTCTGCGGCAGGCCTTCCTCTGAGGAGTGGGAACGGACTTGGACTGCACTGTGTGGATTATAAACACCTGTGGATTACAAATTACCAACCTGTGGATTACAAATTGGGAGTGCTATGGCGTATCTGCGTTGCCAGCAGAGGACCCGGGGTGGTACAAGGTCCCGAGCAAGATGGTGGTGCTGCTTCAGCGTAGAGGAGAGATCCAGGTGTTTGCCGTTGTCTCCAATGGACTGGGGCCCCCTCCTATGTACCCTTGGGGACGGCAATATGTACCAGGAGGCTGATGCTCCCACATACTGGACCCTGACAAGTGGGTGGAAAGGCCTGCTGGCGCCCCACCCAGCAGAGGGAGTGGAACAGAGAAAAAGATTGTCTGCGGCTGTTTGGAGCCATTTCAATTGCTGCCCACTGGACGGGATGCGACGCTGCGGTTGTAGAGGCATTGGCCGCTTGGAGTGGCGATGGCGGCGGGAGGTTGAGCTCCGCCAGAAGATCTATACCTCGGAGTCACGAACAGCCAGTCCGGTTTCGGGTGGCGGAGCGGAGCCATGGCGGATCCCACGGGAGCAGCCGCCCAAGATACCAGCAGAGAGCCCCTCCGTGGAACCTCTGGGCCTGGAGGCCAGCCTCGCCGGTTGGTGGAGTGAAGAGCGAAGACTGCAGGAGCAGCCACGGGAAGATGTGATGGAGACCGTGATGCCGGGGAAAGTGAGAGTTCCCCCGGCTCTGCCAGCGGCTCCGCAAGCGGCCCCCACCACTCAGCCGCAGCACGCGGCCTCCTGTGATCCCGAAAGGCTGGCCAAGGAAGACCCCACTGTCTATGCGGAGCTGAGTGGGCCCTCCACTCCCAGCCCCGAGCCACCTCGCCCGGTGACGCCACGCCCGGTTTCGCCGGTGCGGAGCCTGTTTCCAGAAGACGCTGTTGCGTCCCCCCTGCAAGTGGTGACATCCTCCCCGAAACCAGCTGTTAATCCGGTTATGACGGCTCCGGCTGAAGGTCCGGATGCAGTCCACCCTGCGGCCGCGGTTATGCCGGCATTGGAATTGGCTGCGGTCTATTTGTCAGGCCCTGTGGCCCAACATGCAGAAAACCTGTCTGCCCCTATCCGCCACCCGGCCACAGCGGCAGCTGGACCGCAGACGTCACCAGCCACCTCTGCCCAGTTTTTGTCCCCGGCTAAGTCCCGCCCACTGGACTCCCGGGCTCACACCGGACCCTCCGTTTGGGTCGCAGAAGTGGTAAAAAAGAAGAAAGCCAGGGAGCAGGAAGTATGGAATCTGCTTCATGCAAAGGGGGAGGCTGGCATGGCGGTGACATGATCTATGGGACGGCTCGTGTATACGAATATACCCAGGGGGTATGGGTTCATACGCGATCTGGCTACCGGCCAGAAGGTTTATATTAATGTGGCCTCTATTCATCATGGCCGGGCTCTACATGAGGGGGACTTGGTGTCGTACTACAAAGAGTACTGTCCCCATGGCTACTACGTGGTAGCTGTGATTGCCGAATCCTAAGGTCACGAGCCCCCATAGGAAGAACTCACAGGACACTCCTTACATCCCGGGAGCTCCAAGGCTGTGGGGCCCCTCGTTGCTGGCCACTAGGAGGTGGCTTGAACTTTCGAAATTTCGTTGCACTGTTGTGCAAATCACAATGACAGTTTGCGTCCAAGTTAATGAAAAAAAAGTTTAATATAAAAATTGAAGCTTTTTTTGTGTGTTAAGCCTGACAAAGTGGGGATGTAAGGAGAGAGGAAGTGTCCATGTTAAAGGAAGGGGGAGGAGAAAATCTGATATGTTTATGTTTATTATATGTTGGTTTTAACAAGCAATAGAAAAAATGTAAGAAAATGGGGTACTTGTGATATTATAGAGTTGTTCTGATGTATGATATGCACAAGAAAATGCGACAGGTCCGGGTAAGGGAAGGTCTGTGTGACCAAAGGAAGCGTGAGACCGAAGGGGTCTATGTGTTGAGAGGGTCTGGGAGACCGAGACGCCGACCATGACTGGTAACTAAGAGAAAGACAAAGAGATGGAAGATGTGAAGCAGACAGTAGTCCTAGGTCAGGCCCCAGACACCACGGGTACCCGAGGAAGAGGAAGGCAGGCGCCGGCGATGATCTGGTAGGTGTAAGGCCTCGATCATGGCGTACCGGATTGTGAAAAGTGACAGAAGGGAAGAGTAGGAGAATAAGATTGTCAAGGATGAAAATAGATAAAGGAAGGAGGAGTGTAGGGAAGGTGACCTGACGGACGGACTGACTGGTAAGATTTCAAAAGGGAAAACAGCTAGGAAAGTGTAGGTGACGTGCAGTACCTTGAACTGACATTAGAGGGTGGGGAGGAGTGTGAGCATAGGACTTGACATCAGCTTAGGGCTAAGAAACCATTGGTCATGGGGGGCAGAGTTATAGGGAACCGGGAAAGTTATAAATTTGACAGGAGGGTTCCAGAAAGTTCCAGTCCCCAGGGGGAGTTCAAGTGACGAGGAGACTGTGACAGTTGCTGCACTGTGAGGAAAACCCAACCAGGGGGGACTGAGGAGAAAGGAAGTCAGGGGGGTGGTCCTGACACGAAGTACCACAGTACAGACGAGGCTCCGGGTGTGGGACACCGTATTGGAATGACGCTTGACCAGTAACATTACTGTTGGTGTATAGGCCTAAGGCAGCCACAGTGACGGAGCTGTCAGAGCGTCACTGAGTGTAAAGGGGACGGTACGTAAATATACGCCCCTGGAGAAAGTGTGTCACCCTGTTTTCTGTAACCGGAGAACCGTCAAGAAAAGTGCGGTGTGCTGTGAGGCCGTCTGGCGGACGGCGAGAGAAAGAATAAACTTGGACCTGTTGCACCTGAAACTTGCCTCCAGCTTGTGTCTGTACGTTACTGCGTGGAATCCAGAGGGACCACCCCCCAGCCCGGCCCACCGACCCTACACTAGAATATAAGACATATTTTCAGTTGTTTCACACTTTTTTGTTAATTATATAATTCCACATGTGTTAATTCATAGTTTTGATGCCTTCAGAGTGAATTTACAATTTTCATAGTCATGAAAATAAAGAAAACTCTTTGAATGAGAAGGTGTGTCCAAACTTTTGGTCTGCACTGTACATTGCATCTGTTTACATTCTTTTTTTTGTAAATGATATGGAGGGGGAGTAAAAAAACGGATAGAAAAACTGATGCAGATGTATGACAGTACGTATACACCCATTTTTCATACATTGCAGTGTTCTAAAATAACGGAACCTGATTTCATTTTTTTTTAAGGATGAAAAAGTGCAGTAGGCTGAATTTATCTCATCCTGTTAAAAAAAAAGGATATGTGGGCAAACGTATGTCAAACAGATATTGATTTAACATTCATTTTTAACATTATATTGTAGGTAAATGCAAATGGATCTATCTAAGTATGTTCTTCTTACATCACAAATGGACACATCAAGTACTCCGCAAAAACATGGTGAGAAACTAAGGGAACTTAGAGCATCTCTATATTGGTGCCATCCGGATAAGTGAGTTTGAGTGAACCTAAACCTCTTCCGAAATGCTGAATTTTTATCTTTTTCTGCAAACGTCCGCTTTGTACATAATTCACCCTGCATGAACCAATACATTTATTACTTACAATAAAATCCCTAAAAACCAGAACCTCAGTAGTAAACAAGCATCTTCCATATGTTTCAACACGCCGCGTAATCTGAAAATTGCATCTGGGAACCACACATTTCTGTTCATGGCATCTTTGCATTTTTCATAATATTCATCCCCTTGATGAGAAATATTTGTGAATATATCTTTCCTTTCCATGTAGGTTATTTCAGATACCAACACCTGGGTATTTCGACTGAATAAACAGCATCACATTAACTCCCGTGGCTGCGGATGTAGCATTCAGCATATCCAAGTCACATCCACTTATGATTTGAGCTCAGTTTAGTACCAGAGATGATTTTGCCGGATTGGTGGAGGGTGGGGGGGGCGACGATACAAGCGGCATTCATTACTTTTTTAATAACTCATAGATAGAATAAATCTCGTACTTGCAGATCAACATTTTCAGCCTCCCGTAGACAGCTGTAGGGTGGCGATGCAAATCTGCTCTATTCTTCCACCTCGACTGCAGCGCTCTCCCATGACTTCATAAAGAATGAGAAGTGATGATAATGCACTTCGTAGAGATGCAATTACTTTAAGTATATATTGGGCAGGAAAGATGCAAGCTAATCTTGTTACTCGCCATTTAACGACCAGTGTATTAATCATAGCCATTATACCTTAATGACTGCTGTTTACTGCATTCTATTTTTTTTTAAAGTCGGCTGCTATTTATATGAACGATTGCTGTTCCTTTTACTTCTGGATTACAGTCGCTCCATAATGCAGTGTTTCCCAAACGTAACAAATTCCTTGTTACCGTCTTACGTTTGGGCAGCTCTTTTTTTGATGCCTCCATACAGTGTTCTGGTCCTTAGGGATCATCATGCTTGTTATTGACTTCACCGATATTTTAAGGGATTTTACCACCGCCAAGAAGATCGTTTGCGGCAGGAGTCTCCATTTCCATCTTTTATTGCTATACTGCATTAAAGAGGTGGGTGGCATGACAGGTCAGAGATTAGAACTGGTGTCCCGTGTTGGAATATGACCAAAGCCAGCAGCTACATGGAGTTTGTATGTTCTCACCATGTTTGTATGCACCCCCTTATAGTAGTCTGAGTTTCTGCCACACACCAAAAAATATTGAAAGATTAATGAAGATGTCTAGCACTCACATGTTGATGACTTATCAGGGGGATAGGTCATCAATATGAGATGTAAGGGGGTCCAACACCTGGTATCCCCAGTGATGACAGCTGTCTATCTAGCAGCACAGCAAACACACCAACAGGCAGATACTGATAGCAGAGGGCCATTGTACTGGATGGGTGCTTGGGCCTCTACCTGTATGCATAAAATAAGCATATAAACATTCATATACACATATACTGTATGCTTTACACATATATACATTATACACAAAATTTACACTTTGTGTTATATTGCTCAGATGATCAGAGTTTGTATTATTTTGCTTTCACTGGGTGGGACCATGTACTGTAGCTTATAGGGATGCCAAGCTAGCATTCCAATTGGGTTTCTGTGCATTCTGTAGATGGGTTCAGATGGCTACATAAAAAATTGAGCCAGCCTTGACTGGAAATAGTAAACATGACTTGCTACGTATACCGCTTTGTGTGCTCGGGTGCATGAGCCACCTAAGGAAAGGCAGGATCCCAGCGGAAACCTTGGCGGAGGCCGGCATGGCATTGGGTTGGAAGGAGTGGGGGTGTTTTAGTTACAGAGGGGTGGCCCCAAATTCGGGAGATTTATATGGACAGGAAAGGGAGGGGTCCTACATTATCTAGCTCTCAGGGGTCATGAATAGCACTCTCTTAAGTTCTAGCATTTCGGATTGTTGATAGTTTGGGACATTTTTGTGACATAGGTTATGGTGCTCCCGAGCCAGTGGGGTAAGGGCTGGGAATAATTATGGTTTATGGTTTCTGTTTTGGTAATCAGCAGATTTTTGGAGCTTCAAGGACCCTACCATTATTATATTAAACTTAAATTTATTATGTGTTTAAAGGCTGATGTGACCAAAATTATCCAAACTACAGTGTCATGGCTTTTATTGGTAAATCCTAAGTGGGAGAGGTTTTGGGTTAGGGGACATTAAGGTTTGGGTGTACGGTTATCTCACTGGAGGATCGATAACACCAGTGTCATGTATTGCATGCATTATTCTAGTCCATAAAATAGCAAAGTAGTGCATGTTGTGAGTTTCTCCATGCAGACCATCGGTCCAAATTGCCCATGTGTACTGGCACAATTGCTCTAATGGGTCCGTGGGCTATCTGCAATCCGTGACACACACAGAACAGCATACGGACCAATTGTTTGACCGTGAAGGAAAGCCCTAAGGGTGGGAAATGTTACAGATTTTGCATTGGATCCCAGGAGCTTGGAGTCACACATCTCCATGTTGTCCAATAGTTACTATCTTCTAGCTGCACCAATGGCACACATAACGATTAAAGCCAGTTAACCAGACTCAGTGCTCATGCACACAATCATATTTTTGGTCCAAGGTGCTATCAGACCAATGTTATTCAATGAGTCAATGGTGCAGAGCGATTATTTTCACTGGCCGAATCAGAGCATGCACAATTTGCCTCCATAAATCGAATAAGACTCGCCCATTCACGTCTATTGGTGCACAAAAAAAATGATATGCCATATGGAGCCACAGTATAGAATCCATTTTTTTATGGATACTTTGTAATTCTCTAACAGGAAACTGTAAATGGTTCTGTAAATGATAACTAGCTGCTGCTGTAAAAAATACATACTGTATATGGACTTCACATGGCTCGCACAAGGGCGTCAAGTTCTTGCCTGGAGTATATATATCACATAACTGACCATTCTCGACTCAGACACAGATGAATCCCCCCAGCATACAGTGTATGCTCTGGGGAATTCATAAATCTGCAGTCCCATCGAGTGACTGTTGACTTATCATTCTAGACCAAACAACCCATTTAAGGAGTAGCCACCAGAAGGCCTTTACATATTCATTGGATACATACTAATTTTCACCTCTGCTGTCTAGGACATCGAATTGTAGATGGCTACATATATTAATTTAGTACTAACTCATCTGCTTCGTAGCATGGCATGGGTTGCCAGAATAGGGGTATACCCACGCAAGTATATTGTGCCCCCTAATCCGTGGATCATTAACATTCCTTGAGTTCTTTCCACAAGCCGGATATTGAACCTCGTATTCCCAAAGCAAATTTATTGTAATTTAACAACATATTAATGTAACTAAAATAAGACCAGGTTCATATTTATGTACATTGTTTCATTTAGAGGCATAAATGGAATTCATGTGCAGAAGTCTCAATTTCTATTTAATAGGCAAAATTTTACAATTAATAGAATTTGGTGCCTGATAGAACCTCCCCTGTGTCCTCCTTACCGACCCCCACTTATGCTGCACCGCCGCATCTACCAACATCCTGGGGCATTGTACTGGATGTTCCCTTTGGTTAGGTGTGTCAGTTTTTGGCTACAAAGCTCTTCATTGAATTGCTGCCATATCTATGTTGTCAGGGGTGGAAATAATAAGACTGATTGCTCAAGCAACCAGGGCTGCCAGCTTTGGCTTAGTAAATGTTTCGAGGCTTTTACACTGATTTACAAAAAACTTTTTACAGTTAAGTCTTAATTTATCAAATTCCATCCTCTCTGTTTGACTTCAGAGATCTCATCAGTCATATCAGTCTTTTTAGAATGATATGGACTACATTACAAAATAGGAAGCAGGCCTAATAATTAAAATATATAACGGAGCTTGAAGATACAGTATATTTAAGGCATTTAAAAGTAATTCTGATTGGACGGCATCAGGTTATAAATGGACACACCCTAAATGAATAATACCCATTAAATTACAGTAATAAATTATTAAAATAATTAACCGAGGAACAGCAAAATGCAAATGTCAAGGAAAAGATGCTCCAGAATTGCTCTGTTATATCGTATAAAAATAGTTAATAAAATAGGAGCTGACAGGTTCTTTTTAGAGAATATCTGTCACCAGGTCAGATGTGGTCAGTTTTTGCTTCTATTTTATTTCCATTGCTCTTCTGAGTATTAAGGTTTTTTTCTATTCCTGAGATACGGCACTTTTTTTATCGCTAAATTTTTCTAAGTGGGTGTCGCCCTTAGGATCTGCCGGGGGTCGGCGTGTAAGTAGGCTGTTCTGCAATATAAAGACAATAAAAGATAAAAGGGCCCATGTCTCTGATATTGTATGGCAGATTCAAAAAAAGTAGGGATAAAATAAGAGCAAAAGCTGTCCTTTGCTCTGGTGACAGGTTCCCTTTAACTAACTTATTAATTTTAGTTTAGGTTTGCCTGATTAAAAAAACAAAGAAACAAAAATGACCTGTACTGTATGTTTGCATGTCTATGTTAGCACTAATTTGTTCATCTGTGACATCAGTTTTTCCAGTACCAAAGAACTGCGTCATCAATCATTCCAAATTTTCTTTGTTGCCCATAGCAACCAATCACATTGCAGTTTTCATATTTCTAGAATGTAAAGCAAAATTAAAGGATTGTGATTGGTTGCTATGGAGGACAAAATTGTTATATCTTGGGTGGGACATACTGTATATAGGACTAAGAGGGGCAGAGTTGGTCTGAGGGGCCTAAGAGCTGCCAGAATGAGTTTGATATGTGTTTGTCATCATTTGGATTACAGGAAGTCAGAGACCGATTTCCTGTCTATACCAGAGAGCATGTACTGGACTGGTTGTCAGACTGGAGATCACATGACACAGCTGCCCACAATGAAAAGGGGGACAGTATGGAGTAAACTTAGCTGGGCTGAGACAAGTTACACTGTCAGCGTTGTACACAACTGTTAAAGTACCAGTGTTACTTTTATTTTTCCATGCACTGCCATAGGAGCTAAGTTGTAGTACCTGAGAGCGGCACACTACACAGTGTACTTCTGACACCACAAAACCTGTTAATACAGTGGGTACAGAAAGTATGCAGACTCCTTTAAATTTTTCACTTCTTGTTTCATTGCAGCCAATGAAAAATTTTTTGGTAAATTCAAAAAAGTTCATTTTTTTTCTCATTAATTTACACTCTGTACCCCATCTTGACTGAAAAAAACGGAAATGTAGAAATTTTTGCAAACTTATTAAAAAAGAAAAAAATTAAATATCACATGGTCATAAATACTGTATTCAGACCCTTTGCTCATTATTGAGTAGAAGCACCTTTTTGAGCTAGTATAGCCATGAGTCTTCTCTGGAATAATGCAACAAGTTTTTCACACCTGGATTTGGGGATCCTCTGCCTTTCTTCCTTGCAGATCCTATCCAGACCCATCAGGGTGAATGGTGAACGTTGGTGGACAGCCATTTTCAGGTCTCTCCAGAAATGTTCAACTGGGTTTAGGTCAGGGCTCTAGCTGGACCACTCAAGAATGTCACAGAGTTGTTCTGAAGCCACTCCTTTGTTATTTTAGCTGTGTGCTTAGGGTCTTTGTCTTGTTGGAAGGTGAACCTTCTGCCAAGTCTGAGTCCAGAGCACTCTGGAAGATGATTTCATCCAGGATATCTCTGTACTTGGCCGAATTCATGTTTCCTTCAATTACAACCAGTCATCCTGTCCCTGCAGCTGAAAAACACCCCATAGCATGATGCTGCCACCACCTTGTTTCATTGTTGGGAATGTATTGGGCAGGTGACGAACAGTGCCTGGTTTTCGCCACACATACCTCTTGAAATTATCACCAAAAAGTTCTATCTTTGTCTAATCAGACCAAAGAATCTTATGTCTCATAGTCTAGGAGTCCTTCATGCATTTTTTAGCAAACTCTATGTAGGCTTTCATATGTCTTGCACTGAGGAGAGGTTTCCATCGGGCCACTCTGCCAAAAAGGCCCCACTGGTGGAGGGCAGCAGTGATAGTTGACTTTGTGGAACTTTATCCCATCTCCCTACTGCATCTGTGGAGCTCAGCCACAGTGATCTTGGGGTTCTTTTTTATCTCTCTTACCAAGCCTCTTCTTCCACAATTGCTCAGTATGGCTGGACGGCCAGGTCTAGGAAGACTTCTTCGATTGAAGGATTATTGAAGCAACTGTGCTCTTAGGAACCTTTAGTACTGCAGAAATTCTTGGCCAGATCTGTGCCTTGCCACAATTCTGTCTCTGAGCTCCATGGCCAGTTCCTTTGACCTCATGATTCTCATTTGGTCTGACATGCACTGTGAGCTGTGAGGTCTTATATAGACAGGTGTGCGCCTTTACAAATCAAGTCCTATCAGATTAAACACAGCTGGACTCCAATGAAGGAATAGAACCATCTCAAGGAGGATCACAAGGAAATGGACAGCATGTGACTTAAATATGAGTGTCTGAGCAAAGGGTCTGAATACTTATGACCATGTAATATTTCAGTTTTTCTTTTTCAATAAATATGCAAAAATGTCTACATTTCTGTTTTTTCTTTCAGTCAAGATGGGGTGCAGAGTGTTCATTAATGAGAAAAAAAATGAACTTTTTTTAATTTACCAAATGGATGCATTGAAACAAATTTATAGGGGTCTGAATAATTTCCGTACCCACTGTATATGATTGCGTGGTGCAACATGTCAGATTATATGACCTGTTATTAATCCCTAGATTATAATATCTAAATCCTAAATACCCCTTTGACATAAGAAGTTTCTATTTTGTTTTTTTCCCTAAACCCTCATAATTATGTATGTTATGTAGTGCAAGTGTATTAAGAAACTTACTAATTGCCATCTTCCACGTTTTCCAGCATTGTTCCAGTTTGCTTTGGCCCAATCCTCAGATTTCCAAGATCAAACTATATGAAGTGATGCTACTTTTCCATTGTAGGTCGATGAGACCCCAAACAAGGCTTCTGTGTGAGCTCGTTAGACTATGGTCATACAACCATTTTCCTCTCTTTCTACAAAATCGGTCCGATTATGCTAATCACACTCTGATCAGACTCTGGGAAGATTTTGATCAGAGTGTGATCCAATTTTCTCTGAGGTGGAGAGAAAAAAAAGTTTCTCTATATTGTCAGTCCATGAAAATTGGACTTCACTCTTATGTCATCTGACTGTGGTCTGATTTTTTTCACGGACCCAGAAAATTGAGTGAGTGCCATCAGATTCTCAGAGACAAACTGTGCATGCTGCAATTTCTTTATCAGACCGTCTTGGTCTAAGGAATATATTGGACATGTGTACAACCCCATAGAATAACATGTGAATGGGTGCAACCAATCAAAACGATGGATAGCACTCGCCTGATTTTTAAAGTCGTCTGCATGAGCCCTTAGTCTGTTTTCAACACACTTGGCCCAGAAGACGACCGGAGTGGCAGTGAAAACCTGTGAAAATAGTGATCAATAAGTATTGCACTACATGACAAACTGTGCATAATTAGAAGGAATTGGGAAAAAGAAAAGTTACTGAGACTTCTCCTTTAAAGGGAATCTGTCACATATTTTTTCGCCTATAAGCTGCGGCCACCGCCATCAAGGACTTATCTACAGCATTCTGTAATGCTGTAGATAAGCCCCCGATGTAACCTGAAAGAGAAGAAAAACGAGTTATATTATACTTACCCAGGGGCGATCCGGTCTTGGTCCGTTGGATGTCGCAGTCCGGTCTGGTGCCTCCCATCATCTAGCGATGACGTCCTCTTCTTTGCTTCCTGTCCTGGCTCCGGCGCAGGTGCACTGCTCTGCCCTGTTGAGGGCAGGGCAGAGTACTGCAGTGCGCAGGTGACGGGAAAGGTCAGAGAGGTCCGGCGCCTGCGCACTGAAGTACTCTGCTCTGCCGTCAACAGGGCAGAGTAGTGCTCAGGAGCCGGAGCCACGACGGGAAGCAAAGAAGAGGTTGTCATCGCTAGAAGATGGGAGGCTCCGGACCTGGACCACGACACCCATCGGACCCAGACTGGACCAGTACCGCCCCTGGGTGAGTATAATATAACTCGTTTTTCTTCTCTTTCAGGTTACATCGTGGGCTTATCTACAGCATTACAGAATACTGTAGATAATCCCCTGATGGCAGTGGCCGCAGCTTATGGTTGAAAAAATAGGTGACAGATTCCCTTTAATAAACCGAATTGATCCCACAGCTCTTTGGTGGGTGCATTGTGCCAATGAAGGATATTGTGTCATTTTTTGGTTCTGTACAGCAAGTCAACATTTTTTTTATTGGGGAAATGGCCAGATTGCATCTTACTATCAAAAAAATAATGCCATTTTTCCTTACTCTATATTTACAGTTACAGGTTTTTCATCTGTAACATGGGCAAAGTGGAATGCCAAATAAATATGTGTACGGGAGAGTGAGCTTGTCAACCCTTGGGCTCCTACATATGTTAACATCAGGTCTGATAAATGGGGAGCAGAGATCTATTTAGCTGCTGCATTTTGCTCCATGTATTCAACAACCTGACAAGAAAAAACACAGAAAGCTATAGCATTCATGATTTCATACATACAATGTACAAATTGAGGTTTACTTCTCTCACTAGATTTGACCTTGCTGTGAGCATAAATGCTTTTTTTTATTTCATGTACAATGATTACGGATACATTTCTTTATGTTGTAGAATTTGCCTCAAATCTCTTTCTGCTCCCTCCATGAGAGTTTGGACACATTTATTGTAGTAGTTCATAGGTAAATACAGAATGAGACATTCACGAGGACCATATACACCTTATATTTTTATCTTATGTTTAAATATATTCTGATAATGCTGAATTTAATCCTGCAAAACTATATACCGTAACATTTTTTATGTATATAAACATTTTAGACTTTTAACAATCTAGCACCCAAGTAATTGATCTGTAGAAAATAATCTTATAAAGAGAAATATTGTTCATATTGTTTTTGCATTTAAAATCAAGGATTTTTGTACAAAAGCAGCAGAGACAATTGTTTAACAGCGATAAAAAGAAATTGGTCATGGCTATTAGGGACAAAAATATTGTGGCTAACAAGGTGCCCTCTGAATCCCTTAAAAAAGTTGTCTAGTCATACGATATCTATCCTTAGATCTGATATTAGACTTGCATTCCAAAGAACTGGTTCAGCAAGAGAAAATTCTTAGAGAGCAGAGTTCGAGGTTCATGTTATGGTAGTTCTTAGATCATTAGCTGGGTAGAGTTGTAGTTAGAGATGAGGGAGATGTAGGTCAGTGCAGAATTGCAGAGAGCTTTGAGAGTGAGAGTGATAAGTTTATGATGTATTTAATAGAAGATGGACAACTAGTGCAAAGGCTGGCACAGCGTGGAGGCATAAATGTAGTGGCTGGACAGAAATATGATCCTGAGAGTTTAATAAGAAGGAAAACTATTAGCAGAGAATTGCAGTAGTCAAGATGTGAATGAATCAGAGTGATAGTAAGAGTCTTCACAGTTTTAAAAGTAAAAAAGGTCAGATTTTTATATGTTTTAAGGTGCAGGTGCCATAAAAAAGTGAGTGGATGTAGGAAGTGAAGAAAAGATCTAAGTCTAATGTAACCCCAAGACAGTGAACATGCTGCTTGGTAGTTATAGAAGAACCATGCACAGAAATAGAAATATATGGTTTAGGTAGATTATTAGGAACCACAAGGAGTTCAGTTTTGGAAAGATTTTGCAAGATAGAGAGTGTGTATGATGTTACATGAATAGTCAATTATTGGCATTTTATAAAGCATTATAAAGAGCAGCTGTGTATAATTGGTGTGTTCAGCATAAGGATGGTACTGAGGGACACAATTGCTGATAATTTGCCTCCTAGGGGCAATATAGTGAAAAAAGAGGTGGAGATCTAGGACAGAACCCTGAGAAACCACAAAGGAATGAGAAGAGGAAAAACAGCCAACAAAAAAATACAGTGAAGGAGCGATTCTAGAGGTAGGAGGAGAAACAAGAGAGAGTGTATGGTCTAGACCAATAGAGCAGAGTACAGTGAGGAGGAGCTGGTGATCCAGTGTCGAATGCTGCAGAGAAACCCAGGAGAATTAGCATGGAGTAGTGACCATTAGATTTAGCTTTTAGTAGATTATTAAAGATAATAGTAAGGTAAAATGGTAGTTTTTGTACAGTGTTCAGTGAAGAAACCATATTGTAAAGGGTCAAGAAGTGAGATATACAGTTTCATGAAAAAGTTTGGGCAACCCTGGTCAAAATTATTGTTATTATGAACAGTTAATCAAGTTGAAGATAAAATTATCTCTGAAACCCTAAAGTTAAAGATCATAGAATCATAGAATGCTGGAGTTGGGAGGGACCTCCAGGGTCATCGTGTCCAACCCCCTGCTCAATGCAGGATTCACTGAACCATCTCAGACAGATGTCTGTCCAGCCGCTGTTTAAAAACTTCCATTGAAAGAGAACTCACCGCCTATCATGGCAACCTGTTCCAATCATTGATCACCCTCACTGTCAAAAAGTTTGTTTCTAATATCTAATCTGTATCTTCTCCCTTTCAGTTCATTGCTTCTCATGTTTCCATGTGCAAATGAGAATAAGGATGATCCCTCTACACCGCGACAGCCCTTCAGTTATTTATAGACAGCAATTAAGTGTCTTCTTAGCCTTCTATTTTGCAAGCTAAACATTCCCAGATTTTTTAAGGCTCTGTTCACACTGGGCGTTTTTGCTGGGGTTTTTTTGCTGCCTTTTTTATGCTGATTTTCAGCTGTTTTTACAGTATTAGCAAAGCCTATGAGATTTCCGAAATATCATGCACACATTTTTTTTTTTGTCATCGGTATTTTCTGCTTTGCATTTTTTTTGGACATAGAGCATGTCATGTCTTTCAGCATTTTTTCAGTGTTTTTCACCCATTGACTTACGAATAGGTGAATGAAAAAACACTGCAAAAACGCAGGTATCATTTTTATGTAGCCTGTTTGCTGCAGAAGAGTCAAGGACAGCAGGATCTGACCTCACAGTCAGCTTTGCTGCATCTAGATGGCAGGCTGCATGATGTGACCATATAGCCTGTCATCCAGCAGAGAGACTGAGCAGCAGATCCGAACACGGACCTCATTCATTGAGTGGAGGCCCAAACATCCAGTGTTTGCCACCCTTCCAAGCTCTGCCATGCGCCCAAACAGTGTTTTACCCCCACATATGGGGTATCAGCCTACTCAGGATAAATTGCAAAACAACTTTTGGGGTCCAATTTCTCCTGTTACCCGTAGGAAAATAAAAAATTGGGGGCAAAAATATCATTTTGGTGGAAAAAAATGATTTTTTTATTTTCACGCCTGGGCGTTATAAACTTCTGTGAAGCACTTGGGGGTTCAAAGTGCTCACCACACATCTAGATAAGTTCCGTGGGGGGTCTAGTTTCCAAAATGGGGTCACTTGTGGGGAGTTTCAATAGTTTAGGTACATCAGAGGCTCTCCAAACGCACACGACACCCGCAGACCATTCCATCAAAGTCTGCATTCCAAAACGTCACTACTTCCCTTCCGAGCCCCGACGTGGGCCCATACAGTAGTTTTCTCCCACATATGAGGTATTAGCGTACTCAGGACAAATTGGACAACAATTTTAGGTGTCCAATTTCTTCTGTTACCCTTGGGAAAATAAAAAAATTGGGGACTAAATGATCATGTATGTGGAAAAAATACGATTTTTTTATTTTCATGCCCGGGCATTATAAACTTCTGTGAAACCCTTGGGGGTTCAAAGTGCTCACCACACATCTAGATAAGTTCCTCAGGTGGTCTAGTTTCCAAAATGGTGTCATTTGTGGGGGGTTTCCACTGTTTAGGTACATTAGGGGCTCCAAAGGTAACATGACACCAGCAGAGCATTCCATCAAAATCTGCATTCCAAAACGTCACTACTTCCCTTCCGAGCCGAGACGTGTGCCCATACAGTAGTTTTCTCCCACATATGGGGTATGAGCATACTCAGGACAAATTGGACAACAACTTTTGGGGTCCAATTTCTCCTGGTACCCTTGGGAAAATAAAAAAGTTGGTGACTAAAAGATCATGTTTGTGGAAAAAATACGATTTTTTTATTTTCACGCCCGGGCGTTATAAACTTCTGTGAAGCACTGGGGGGTTCAAAGTGCTCATCACACATCTAGATAAGTTCCTTGGGGGGTCTAGTTTCCAAAATGGTGTCATTTATGGGGGGGTTCCACTGTTTTGGTACATCAGGGGTTTTCCAATTGCGACATGGTGTCCGATCTCAATTCCAGCCAAAAAAGTCAAATGGCGCTGCTTCCCTTCCGAGCTCTGCCATGCGCCCAAATAGTCGTTTACACCCACATGTAGGGTATCAGCAGACTCAGGACAAATTGCACAATAACTTTTATGGTCCTCTTACCCTTGGGAAATTAAAAATTGGGGGTGAAAAGATCATTTTTGTGGAAAAAATATGATTTTTTAATTGTACCGCTGTATGTTATAAACTTCTGTGAAGTTCTCACCACATATCTAGATAAGTTCCTTGGGGGGTCTAGTTTACAAAATGGGGTCACTTGTGGGAGGTTTCCACTGTTTAGGTACATCAGAGGCTCATCAAATGTGACATGGCGTCCGATCTGAATTCCAGCCAATTTTGCATTGAAAAAGTCAAACGGCGCTCCTTCCCTTCTGAGCTCTGCCATGCGCCGAAACAGTGGTTCCCCCCCACATATCAGGTATCAGTGTACTCAGGAGAAATTGGACTGCAAAAGTTATTGTGTAGTTTGTCCTGTCACCCTTGGTAAAATAAAAAAAATTGAACCTGAAGTATTTTTTTGTGAAAAAAAGTTAAATGTTCATTTTTTTTAAATATTCAAAAAATTCCTGTGAAGCACCTGAAGGGTTAATAAACTTCTTGAATGTGGTTTTGAGCATCTTAAGGTGTGCAGTTTTTAGAATGGTGTCTCTTTTGGGTATTTTCTTTCATATAGACCCCTCAAAGTGGCTTCAAATGTGATGTGGTCCGTAAAAATAAAATGGTGTTGCAAAAATGAGAAATCGCTGGTCAACTTTTAACCCTTATAACTTCCTAACAAAAAAAAATTTTGGTTCCAAAATTGTGCTGATGTAAAGTAAACATGTGAGAAATGTTACTTAATAAGTTTTTTGTGTGCCGTATCTCTGTGATTTAATGGCATAAAAATTCAAATTTGGAAAATTGCAAAATTTTCAAAATTTTCGCCAAATTTCCATTTTTTTCACAAATAAATGCAAGTTATTTGAATGAAATTTTACCACTATCATGAAGTACAATATGTCACGAGAAAACAATGTCAGAATCACCGGGATCCATGGAAGCGTTTCAGAGTTATTACCTCATAAAGGGACAGTGGTCAGAATTGTAAAAATTGGCCCGGTCATGAACGTGCAATCCACCCTTGGGGATTAAGGGGTTAACGAGGCTTGCAATATGACTTAGGATAAGAGCCAAGTCAGAATCTCAATTTGCAGACACAGCGTTTCGTGCAATTGGCCATCGTTCAATTGGCTCGTCAGTGCAAAGTATGAGAACTGATTTGGCTAGGTGAGAGGTCTAAGGGATACAATTGCATATTAAATTTCCCAGAGGATCACTACACGGCAAATAAGCCTCCTTACCTTCACATGCCAGAGCTAAAATGTCACTTTCCACAAGGTGAAACCTTAGACCTCAGTCAAGAGCCTCTCATCTAGCCAAATCAGTTCTCATACTTTGCACTGATGAGGGCCAATAGCCCAAAAACACCGTGTCTGCAAATTGAGATTCTGATTTGGCTCTTATCCCAAGTCATATTGCAAGACTCGTTAAACAACAAGCAGCAAATATTTTCTCAAATGATGAACCTGCTTCAAATTTTCTAACAAATTGTTTATTAAGTTTCTTATATATCACATTATTTATTAAGTATCATTCTCCATATTCCTTCCATGATTAGCATTCTTTGCAAACCATTTCAAAATGTCCACAGTAGCCTGGTCCATTCATTGCATATCTTTCTGATTTACATCACAATTTGCAATCATATTCTACAATTTTGATTGCTTCCAGGCTTTTTTGACTTTTTTATTGTTCCCTATTTATGTTTGAATTTTGCTGATACTGAAGATAAGGATTGTAACTTAATAACTTGCTGTTTCAGCAATAAAATAATCCAAGCAGCTTGCTTTAAGAAAGATTGGTAGCCAGTCATAAACTCTTCTGAAAAATTGGATAAATGAATTTGACTAATAGGAACAAGAAAACCCAATTACTGGAGTAGTATGGATCAGATCCTGGGTAATTAGTCATAAATTCTATTAGGATTGCAAGACAGACCTCAGTAGAAGGCAATATTAAACATATCAACATGAAGTTACTGCTAATATGAGTTCAATCAAATAAAACCTAGTAAGAAAATGTAATAACTATAGTATATGTGATCCACATCACAGAAAATATGAAATCATGAAGGATAAAAAACACAGAAACAAAACCTAATTAAAGATATTGAAAAGTAAATGATTAGCTATTGCAGTAATACCTATACTGTAATACTACATTGTAAAGATATACACTTCTCTAGTATAAACCTTGGCACTCTGCACTGGCCCTAGTTGTGAGGGCACTCTCTTGGCTAGGTCATCTGATGCTCCAACTATTGTGAGGGCTCTGGCTGTGCTAAATGTGAGTGTTATTTGCGCACTGTATAGTGGCATTATTTATATGTACAGTATGGTACAACTATGTAAATGTATTGTATAATGGTATAGCTTATGTGTACAATGTGGCAGCATTATCTGTGTGGACATTATTCATTCACGATGTAATGGATGTAAATATGCATAATACAGTACAATGCACGAGCCTCTCTTGAGAAAAGTCTTCACAAATTTCTAGATATTTTGTGGTCTCAAAGTATTTGCTGGGATATTTAACTAAAATGTTAATATTTACCAAATTCTAATATAATATTTAAATCCCTTCATTCTACTCCTTTCCTAGATGTTCACTAGACCTTGGTCCTTGATGTTCATCATCTATAGGCAACAAAGTTGTAAGCAGGAGATGTCAGATATCCAGTATTATTCGTGCTTCCAGCTTCCATTGGGGTTGCCACCCTTGCCTACATCAGAAGCCAACATCATTGTTTGGCTCCCCAGAAATGAGACCTGGGGTTTCAGAAAGTGAGAAACCAACTTTGTTTTTACTTTCCAAAGACTATGGGAAGTTGTTCCTAAAAGTCTAAGGAATGCTTTTGGCCAGAACACAAGCAGCTCTGATCGGTGGTACGATTATTACTGCCGGACAGAGAGCTGCAGTTCCCTTGCTGTAAGGTGACAGCATGAGCCAGCAGCTGTGACCGGCAGTAAAAACTTTACCTCCGGTCACAGGCATCGGCTGATGATAGAGTACAACACTCATCAGCCTATGCCTGATGAGAGTATTCATCAGCCAGCACCTGTGCTGTGTAAATAAATAAATTAAAAAAATGACTTTGGGGTCTGCACTATTTTTGATAACCAGCACTGTCAAAACTGACAGCTACAGGCTGCAACCCTCAGCTGTCAGTTTTATCATTGCTGGAAATCAAATATAGAGGTATCCTCACACGGTTTTTCAAAATCATTTAAATAATTAAAAAAAACGTCATGTGGTCTCCCCCATTTTTGACAACCAGCCAATCTAAAGCAGACACCTGGGGGCTGGTATTCTCAGGCAGGTAAGAGGTCATGGATATTGCCCCCCCAGCCTAAAAATGGCAGCCTGCAGCCACCCCAGAAATGGTGCATCTATTAGATGTACCAATTCTGGTTCTTTGCTCAGCTCTTCCCACTAGAGCTCTGGCAGTCACAAGTTGGATAATGGTTGTGGGGTTGATGTCAACTATTTTATGATGCCTATCCATTAATAACCCCATAGTTTGATTGGAAAAAAGCCAGAATAAAGTCCTTTATTTGAAAGAAAAACACTGACTCCTTTATTTGAAATAAAAATAACAAAGCACAGTTATACTCACCTTAAACCCATTCCAATGAAGCCCTTGTCCCCTGTAAAAAAAACCTGAAAATAATAACAACAAATATACTCATATTATGCCCATTCCATCAAAGCCCTTGTTCCCAGTAAAAAAAAGAAAAATAATAACCATATTCCTCATCTGTCTGAAATGAAGATGTCCCATGCCATAATCCATCTCTGCGATATGTGGTTTACAACCTTGATGGTGCCATAATGCGACTATCCAGGCTGAAAACCACGGGAGAATGAGGTGCTTTGATGTCACTCACGGTGACGTCATAGAGTTCATCCCTGGTCATTGAATCTGCTTTCCTACACTTTACTGTGAGCCTGGACAATCACTGCGAACACCATGAACAGCATGAAAATTCAAGAATTGGGAGAGAATTGTTGGCCTTAATTAGTGATGAGCAAGTATACTCGTTGCTCGGGTTTCTCCCTAGCATGCTCTGGTGACCGAGTATTTTGGCGTGCTTGGAGATTTAGTGTTTGTCGATGCAGCTGCATGATTTGCGTCTGCTAGACAGGCTGAATACATGTGGGGGTTGCCTGTTTGTTAGGAATTCCACACATGTATTCAGCCTGTCTAGCAGCCGCAAATCATGCAGCTGTGTCGACAAACACTAAATCTCCGAGTATGCCAAAATACTCGTAGACCATCTGAGCATGCTCGGGGAAACCCAAGCAATGAGTAAACTCGCTCAATACTAGTCTTGATGAATCAGCAGTTTTTTTTATATGTGATAGAGTGTATAACACCTTTTTAAGCAGTCAATTATTTTTTGCCTACGAAATTAAAAATTAACATTATAAGTTGTAAGATGAAGAAAATGATTACAGTTAATTGTGCACTGATCAACAGCGGCTTTTATGTTGAACAGTAGATTGATCAAGTGCAAAATTTACTCTGTAGATTGTGAACTGGCCTTTGTCCAGCAGAGTTCAAAGAAAAGTAATCACTTTGGTGCCTTTGTGTAAAAATTTTGGAGCTGGATTTTTTTTTGTCTCATTGTTTTTGCCCTTTGAAACCCTTTGTAAGTAAATTGAAATTTCACGTATGTTGAAGTCTTTTCTAAAACTGTACTTGAATGACATTATAAAATACACCACTTGGGCAAATCATGTCAATTGTGTGCGTAAAGCCCCATACCGCTTTTCATTTCTTGCAATTGATCTTTCATGTTGACTCGGTTCTGTTCATTTTCTTCTTTTTTTTCCCACCTGCCTCCTCCTGTTTTCAATCTAACTTCTTTGCTTCGAAAAACACAATTTGGATTTCCATTTATGTAAATTCTCGTCGGCAACCTCCATTAACTTTCTTTGGCGGTGATTAGTCACAGCTGCGCTCAATCCTATATTAATGTAGTGTTATGCATTAAATTTCATGAGGTAATGTACGACCTAACCTTACGAAGGTTTTGCTATCAGCCGGAATCATTTATTTTACAACGTACCCCCCACTTCTGTGGAGCATGATAGGCCTCCTTGTTTCTTACGTGATGGCCTCCGGTGAGTCATCTGTCACAAATGAGCTGAGTCATAAAGTCCATGGAAATGAGTAAACAGAAAAGATCCATTTGCATCTAATGTGGAATAGTAAAGCGTCAGCGATGGGCCGCCAGATAGTATAAAAATGTATTAAGTGGACAAGGGGCTAAATTACAGAAAAGAATCCATTTTGGACAATCAATGTTTAATATACAGTATGGAGCAGACGCCAACGATATGGACATCTTTTCCACTTAAAAGCTACTGTAAAATTGCCATGACTAAGACTCTTGGCTCAGAAGCCTTTGTCATATAACACATTGAAGATCTTTCCCAGATAGAGATATTTGGCGACGGACGTACAGTCTCATTTGAAGAAATACAGAAGCTCATAATTATTCTGGTCATATTAGCAATAACTGGCAAAAAAAGTGCTGAGGGAATAGTTTCATTCCTGGACGTGTCGCATCTGTCTTGCGTCATGTTCTTGGCAGTTAAATTTATGGAAGACTGGAAGTACTGTACTTATAGGCTAAGATTAACAACTCTGCTTAAATAAACTGCTGGCTTTCACAGGGGTTTTCCACTTTCAGTTGTACACAATACTTATTAAAATGTTGAGTCCTTATGGCCCTTGTGTCAATAAATCTAATGCGTATTCTCCGAGCTGTCCATGACTGTCTGCTTTAAATACAATTATATTAAAAAGTCAGCCTTGATTTGTAAACTACACATGCGGCAGGGAGTTTTTTTTATTGAAATTGTACCTGCCATTTCACCCAAAACCCAAGTAGAAGCATGGTCTTTCTGCCTTCACCCATGACGATACGTTAAAACTGCTTTTGGTGCACTCATCAGTCTAATATATCTAGAAATTGTGCCTATTGTCATACATTGTAGCTTATAATCCCCTCTTTTTTAATGAGTCATTCCACTTTATCGGCCTTCTGCCATCACTTTTGATGTTTGAACTGACTTTGCTTCTCTACCCAATATGTATTGCTTCTTCCACTATATAATGACTTGTCTGATATGAAATCAGAACTCACCTATTTATCATGAGCTTTACAGATAGTAACTGCCTGCAGTCAGTGACCCCTTTTGTATCAGGTACTGGCACCATTTCCCACACTATTGAAGCACCATTGAGCTGGCTAACATCATTTTGCATTGACACACGAGCCTCCCCATAATGCCCTGCAGCTATAATATCTTATGGGTTATTATTCCTTGTTTAGGAGGTTCAGTTACTGAGTTTGTTCGTCAGAGTCACTAGTTAATTCTCTCTCTCTTGTAGAGGGTAAGCTCTTATGGTCAGTGGACTCCTCTCTCGTTCTCTCTGCTGTAGAGTTTAAGGTCTTATGGTCTGCGTAGTCCTCACTTGTTCACTGTGCTTTAGCCTTTAGGCTCTTATGAACAGTGGGATTCTATTTCTTGCCTGTAAAGTGTAAGCTCTTATGGTTAGCAGGGTTTTCTCTCTATATCCAGTCCCCATGTGTATTTTCAATGAATATTTTTAAGCTCTAGTGTGGGTATTACCAGAGAGATTTCACTGGGGGCGTGTATTTCTTCCTCTTTCTGATGCTGACCAATCATGAGCAGTCAGCAACGCATTGGGGAAAGAAGAACACTCCCCCAAAATAGCTTAAAACAGGCTTAGTGCGAGATAGGTATTCACAAACAGTCTATTTTCCTCACTGCTGAGTGATGAAATGTGCTGGAGCACAGCAGACCCGAGTGTGATAAACGGTCAGATTTCTGCTCTTATCTCTTGTAGTCGGTGTGGTGGGAGGTGTAGTCAGGTGCTTCAGAGTTGAGTTTCATTACAAACATTTCTAGCAGTTCTCTCATAATGCTGCTAGCTCTGTCAATTATAGGCAGGTATCCACACACAGGGAAAAAAGAAAATGCCCCCACTTAGTGTGTTCTTTCCCCAGTGTGTGCCTACTTATGATTCAACAGCATCAAAAAGAGGAAGAAGCACATGTCCCCACTGAAATCTCTCTGGTAATGCAAATTAGAGTAAAATAATAACTGTTTAGGTAACAAATACTTTGATTACCAATCTGTAATGGAGATGCAAAATAAAAATGTTTTATTCTGCTCTGCAGCACATATCATCATGTGTCCAGTTCAACAAGAAAAATTTGGTGAAAGTGTAAGTATATTGGACTGTGCTGCAGCATTCTTACCACTGAAGACACCAATTGGGTTGTGTGTGAATAGTGTCCTGTTTCTTTGTCAATATTATGTCATGGGAATTGTGTTGTACTGTTAGTATTGTACAGTATAGGATGTATAGTGTATGACATTGTGTGTTAGATAGTATAGGGAAAGATAGTTGATGGTAGTTTAGGTAACGATGACAGTAGGGTAAGATAGTTAATGTTTTCGACTAGCCCATAGTGGGAAAAGGTTGATATTAGAGCAAATGATTGCTTCCTGTAGGTACATAGTTCGAGTTTAAAAGGTCAAGTGAGCAGTGCTGCCAAAAATGGGCAATCCATAGAATTAAGAGACAGGCCAGGGATAACTAGATCTTAAAGAAGTCATAGTGGACTTCCAAAGGAGGCATTCATGGATAGGATGCTGAGTCACAACCCCTACCTTGCAACACCGAAGGTAACGGATCTAAACAGGACTGAGTTTGTGTGACTGGTTGGTGTTCCGAGCAGTAGATCCAGGGCTCCAGTTATATAAGAAATAGGATGTGGAACAGCTGAATAAGTAGAGAGACTTGCTGATCAAGACTGTAGTGTTTAGGCGGGGTTGTGGCGATGTAGCAAAGCACAGGGTGGCAGCTGCGGTGGAGGCACTCGTCCCCCTGGCGCACTTCATGAAAGAGTGGGTCCTGGCTGGTTGTTGATGTTGGTGTTGTGAGGGCCTTCTGCCTATGCAGGCCACCTATAGCTGATGGTGTTGCCTGGCCAGGACCATAGGTTTCAAAGTTCAATATAGGAGACTCCTGTTCTAAACCACAGTCTTTACTTAACGGTAACTTGGTAAGGGTTATGTACAAGTAGTAGCGGCTACAATGTCTTATTGATATGTCTATCACAGTGTAAAGAATTTTTACACACATTGTTTCCTTCCTCTCTACTCAAAGACCGGTGAAGCACACTGTTTTGCCCTACTTCGTCTCAGCCTAACTTGTCACCACAGTCCTGATCAGCTCTCTACCTGCTCAGTGGTTCCACATCCTGTTTCTTCCACTTTTGGCACCCTGGATCTAACACTTGTGACCACCCACTAGCCCCACAAACTCAGTCCTGTTTAGGTCCATTACCTTAGAGGTTGGAGTGTCAAGTGAGCAGTGCTGCCAAAAAGGGGCGATCCACCGAATTAAGAGACAGGCCAGGGATAGCTAGATCTTAAAGAAGTCATAGTGGACTTCCAAAAGGATGCATTCATAATACGATGCTGAGTCAAGACCCCTACCTTGCAAAGCCAAAGGTATCGGATCTAAACAGGACTGAGTTTGTGTGACTGGTGGGCATTCCGAGCAGTAAATCCAGGGCTCCAGTAATAGAAGAAATAGGATGTGGAACTGCTGAATAAGTAGAGAGACTTGCTGATCAAGTCTGTAGTGTTCAGTTGGGATTGTGGCGATGTAGCACAGCACTGGGTGGCAGCAGCGGGAGAGGCACTCGTCCCCCTGGCATCTTCATGAAAGAGTGGGTCCTGGCTGGTTGTTGATGCTGGTGTTGTGAGGGCCTTCTGCCTGTGCAGGCCACCTGTAGCCGATGGTGTTGGCTGGCCAGGACCATAGGTTTCAAAGTTCAATATAGGAGACTCCTGTTCTAAAACACAGTCTTTACTTAATGGTAACTTGGTAAGGGTTATGTACAAGTGGTAGCAGCTACAATGTCTTATTGATGTGTCTATCACAGTGTAAAGCATTTTCACACACATTGTTTCCTTCCACTCTACTCAAAGGCCGGTGAAGCACATTGTTTCGCCCTACTTCGTCTCAGCCTAACTTGTCACCACAGTCCTGATGAGCTCTCTACCTGCTCAGTGGTTCCAAATCCTATTTCTTCCACTTTTGGCACCCTGGATCTAACTCTTGGGACCATCCACTAGCCCCACAAACTCAGTCCTGTTTAGGTCCGTTACCTTTGAGGTTTTGCAAGATCATGGTTTCTCATGACATGTTTTCCAATCCAAGGACTCCTTTAAGGTGGAAGGCCACTCTGTCTCATCTTTGGTCAGTTTCAGTTTGCGCCATTACATGTCCCTTAAGGGGGCTATACACATAGCGATATCGCTAAAGCGTCACCGATTTTGTGACTCAGCAGCGATATCGCTAGTGATATCACTACATGTGATACTTACCTCTGACTGGCTCCCCCGCTGGCTATCGCTGATCATGCGAGATCATCCACATTCATTTCTCGTCGTCAGCTTCCTTCTGGTGCCGACGAGCGAGCTATGGACGCGGGTGGAAGACAGCGGTCATCGCTTCGTCTGAAAGGTAAGTATGACCGCCGAGCATTGCTACATCGCTGGTGAGATCTGCCTGTGTGGCAGCTCACTAGCGACCATTTAGCGATGCACCAGCGATCCTGACCGGGTCGTATCGTGGTCGGGATCGCTGGTGCATCGCTAAATGTAAAGGAGCCTTTAGTCTCCTTTGCTGCAGTTTACCCACAGTGGCAACATTACTCACAGACACTTCCTACTACTACTTGACTTTCTTTTTATCTGCCTGACTACAAGAAGTGGTCTCTTTCCTTAACACAAAGCCCTTTCCCACTATGGGCTAGTCCTGAACGTTCACATTATCCTTACCCTAACGTCACTATCTAACTACAGTCACTATTTATGCTACCTATCTTTTTGTCCTATAATCTAAAGTTTGTATTTCCTATGCTATACACTATTTCCTGCACTTTCATATCTTACATTATGCGTTATACAGGAACATATCACATGGCACATTATGTACAAAGATGCAAGGCATAATACATATTACAATGTGATTGGTGTTTCCAGGGATAGGAAGGTGTCAGCTATTGCCCACCACCCTTACGGCGATGTAGGATGAAGCAGTGTGTCTGCAGAGCCCTAGAGTAGAAATAAGGAGGAAGGATACGGTGTGAAGAGAAAATGCTTTATACTGCAGAGGAAACGGTAAACCCAGCCAGGACCCACACTTTCATGTAGCTTGGCCAGTTCGTAAAAGGAGATGAGTGCCTCACCCGCGGCTACCGCCCTGTGCCTTTTCTACAAAAGGTCCTCTTTACGGCGGAAGTCATCTGACTCCATATACAGCTTTGTGTAGTGTGCACAGTTGGTGGAACGGCCTTGCATTGACACATGAACTGTAAAATGAACTCAGTGGTGATATTGATGTAATTGGCACAAGACTGTTGAGCCTAGTGATTGACTGCAGTGGTCACTTACCATAGTCATGACTTTTCCAATACAACCTGTCAATCTAAACCTGGGAAAGCAGCAAGGAGGCATCACCTTATCCGAGCACAATCTCTTATCACTAATTGTCATCTTGACTTTTTAACGATAAGCCAAACTGCACCTTTATTTGTAAAATCTGCTGCTTCCTAACAAAAAAAGCCATGCTTTAATCAATATGCAAAAGAAGCTGAAGTGCTCCGGGCAAAATCAGCACTTGAGAGCCTTTTCCTCCCCAGATTTATTCCCTATCTAGATCCACTTTCTTATTGTTTAGTGCCAGCTGATAGACTTGAATGACTGAGGGGGAGGAATATCAGGAAGGCAGAGACTTGGTAAATCCCCCCCGTTTCGCCCAGAGCATTGCAGCCTCATGTGCATGTGGATTAAAATGAAATGTGTTATGGAGATTTCATCAATAAAGATACCGACTGGTTTATCTTTCAAAGACTTGCATGACAATACAAGTAGTGTGGAGGGAGATTGATAGTCAAGACGGATTGCATATAAGTGTTTAAAGGTTCTTCATAAAATCAATAAACTGTATGGGAAATGCATGGACACCGCCCTTCTAATCAACAAACAATTGTTTTAATTGCTCTCTAGCTCATGTATGTAGGTTCAGACCCTCTGCCCTAATATTATTTGTAAGATAGGTTTTTACAAACCAGAAAGTTCCTTTAAATGTTGTGATATTGTAATTACTTATAGTATCTTCCTAAAGAAAAACAGGTGGAATTTTCCTTTAAGGGTAAATTAAAAAAAAAATAAAATTGATATTTTAACATACTGCTGCCTATAAAGATATAATATCTGCTGATATCATCATCCAAAAATAATAATGCTGCAGTGTAAAATGTGAAGCCAATGCAATATAGATGCTCTTCTGGGATGGTTATTTATTACTGTTGTCATTAAGTCCTAATATAATGTAATTAAATGCATCTAGTTAGCTGTTTGAGCCATCCGATGCTGAATCACTGCGGCATCACTCATTCCTGGACTGTCTACCGATAATGATGAGCAGTGCAGTCAGAGCCATCAATCTTCTGGGATTACACTCAATAAAATGCCTCTGCTTTGTATTAAACGCATTGTTAAATGGTATTGTGAGATGCAAAATTCGTTCGCCACCGTTACTTTTAATAGCTTGTCCACATGACGGCTACATGTCCCGTCTGTATATACTGTAGGGATATATTCCTATATCCAAAGTAGTAGAAACAGATTCCAGACCTCTCCCACCCACTCTGGACTATATAAATATATATATTTTTGTATGATAGTAGTTAGTTGTTTTCAGCTTTTGGCCTTAAAGTGGATCTGTCACCAGTAGTGATGATTGAACATGCTCGGATAACTATTTTGGGTGTGCTCAGATAATATATTCAAGGTCCGGCGGCTGTGTGTTTTGTAGCCGCAGGGACTAGTACATTTTATCCGAGCACACCCAAAAAACTGGGATAACACCCGAGCCTGCTCAGAACGCATTATCCGAGCACGATCGCTCATCACTAGTCACCAGGTTTCATAACAAAAACTGCCTAAATTTCAAAATAGATCCTCTTAGACCTGATAAAGTTGATGTGCTTAATTTGAAAATCCATGTCAGAATGGCTCAAAATTTTTTTATGAACGTTTGACTCAATCTCTGTCCACCTAGTTTGATTGACAGCTTATCAGTGTCCCGCCTCCCTACTGAGCTCTCACACTGCTCGATATTACCTGCAGCTATCAGTCATGCTTTGTGAGCAGAGACTAAATATACAGGTGCATCTCACAAAATTAGAATATCATTAAAAAGTTAATTTACTTCGGTTATACAATACAAAAAGTCAAACTCGTAAATTATATAGAGTCATTACAGACAGAGTGATCTATTGCAAGTGTTTATTTCTGTTAATGTTGATGATTATGGCTTATGGTAGAAAAAGGTGCACAAGCAACTGGGATAACTGCAGCATTGAAAGAATTGTTAAGCAAAGGTCATTCAAAAATTTGGGGGAGATTCACAAGGATAGAACTGCTGCTGGAATCATTGCTTCAAGAGCCACCACACACAGACATGTCCAGGACATGGGCTACATGTGTCACATTCCTTGTGTCAAGCCACTCATGACCAATAGACAATGCCAGAAGCGTCTTACCTGGGCCAAGGAGAAAAAGAACTGGACTGTTACTCAGTGGCCCAAGGTGTTGTTTTCAGATGAAAATAAATTTTGCATTTCATTTGGAAATCAAGGTTCCAGAATCTGGAGGAAGAGTGGAGAGGCCACAATCCAAGCTGCTGGAGGTCTAGTGTGAAGTTTCCACAATCAGTGATGGTTTGGGGAGCCATGTCATCTGCTGGTGTAGGTCCACTGTGTTTTATCAAGCACAAAGTCAGCGCAGCTGTCTGCCAGGAAACTTTGTTGAACTTTATGTTTCCCTCTGCCGACAAGCTTTTCAAGATGGAATTTTCATTCTTCAGCAGGACTTGGCACCTGTCCACACTGCCTAAAGTACCATTACCTGGTTTAAAAACAACAGTATCACTGTGCTTGATTGGCAGCAAACTCACCTGACCTTAACTCTATAGAGAATCTATGTGGTATTGTCAAGAGAAAGATAAGAGACACCAGACCCAACAATGCAGACAAGCTGAAGGCTGCTATGAAAGCAACCTGGGCTTCCATAACCCCTCAGCAGTGCCACAGGCTGATCGCCTCCATGCCACGCCACATTGATGCAGTAACTGATGCAAAAGGAGCCCTGACTGAGTATTGAGTGCATTTACATTTTGGATTTTAAAATCATTTTCAAGCTGGTGCTATAAAGTATTCTGATTTACTGAGATAATGACTTTTCTGTTTTCATTGGCTGTAAGTCATAATCATGAACACTTGAAATAGATCACTCTGTGTGTAATGAGTCTATATATAATATATGAATTTCACTTTCTGTATTGAAGAACTGAAATAAATTAACTTTTTGATGATATTCCAATTTTGTGAGAAGCACCTGTACTTGGATTCATTACCTACTTCACTTATAGGACTTTGTATCTTGGTCTCTATTTACCAAAGCATCAAAGCAGTTTAAAATTTGATTCACATGAAACTTATTCAATGGTAGTCGTATGAGGCCTGATTATAGCAATAGCTAATCCTTAAAGTGGACTTAAAAAACCCATCACCTTAGCACTAACAGGCATGTACCCGACACCAGACATTGACCGCTCCTGCCGTAGATTCAGTTGCTCCCCATCAACAGAACAGCAGTCTGTGTTGGAATGGTGAGACTACTGGTGTCATGCTGATTTACAGACAGCTTCTCCCAGTTAGGCAGCAGGAGCCATCTGTCAGTATGGCACCAGTAGTCCCACCCTGTTAACAGAAAAAGGAACTGTCACTCTGACTTGATGTCAACAGAAGTCTGTGACTGCTCTGTGTCTGCGGAGAATGGCGCTGGGCATCACAGGCAGGTAGGTGGCAACTACCTGCCTGTTAGTGCTAAGGTACTTTTTTTTTCTTTAGACTTCCAGGTATTCCTTTAAGCAATCTTACCTAAAGATGTCAAAAGGCACAACAAGGCCAGAAGCATGAAGAAGAATGAATAGAAGACTAGTATGGCACCCAAGAAGCCAGTGGAGGACAGGCAGAGCTCTGCGAGGGGCTATAGATGAATTTTTTTTTTTTTTTTTTAAACAAAGTGTCTAAAAGGAACTTGTCATCTGTTTCATGCTGCTCAAACCACAGGTAGCATGAATAAGGGCCTGGCTGCAGGATTGCAGTCAGGTATTATTATTATTATTATTTACGAGATGGTGGCCCGATTCTAACGCATCGGGTATTCTAGAATATATATGCAGTTTATTTTTGAAGATTTAATAATAATGCAATAATGCACCCCCCAATCCTGATATGTATGGTTCTCTCACCCCCAATCCTGATATGTATGGTTCTCTCACCCCCAATCCTGATATGCATGCTACCCCTCAACCCTCTATCCTGGTATGCATGGTCCCCTGACCCCCCAATCCTGGAATGCATGGTCCTCTCACCCCCTAATCCTGTTATGCATGGTCCTCTCACCTCTCTTTCCTGGTATGCATCGTCTTCTTACTCCCCTTTTGGGGTGTGCATGGTCCCCTCACCCCCCCAATCCTGGTATGCATGGTCCTCTCACCCCTCTTTCCTGGTATGCATGGTCCCCTCACCTCCCAATCCTGGTATGCATGGTCCCCTCACCCCCCTATCCTGGTAGGCATGGTCCCCTCACCCCCCTTTCTTGGTATGCATGGTCCCCTCACCCCCTTTGCTGGTATGCATGGTCCCCTCACACTCCAATCCTGGTATGTATGCTCACCGTCAGCCCCCTTTCCTGGTATGTATGGTCCCCTCACCCCCCAATCCTGGTATGCATGGTATCTTCACCCCCCTTTCCTGGTATGCATGGTCCCCTCACCCCCCTTTCCTGATATGCATGGTCCGCTCACCCCCCAATCCTGGTATGCATGGTCCTCTTACCCTCCTAATGGGGTATGCATGGTTCCCTCACCCCCCAGTCCTGGTATGCATGGTCCTCTCACCCCCCAATCCTGGTACGCATGGTCCCCTCACCCCCCTATCCTGGTATGCATGGTCCCTTTACCCCCCTTTCTTGGTATGCATGGTCCTCTCACACCCCAATCTTGGTATGTATGCTCACCGTTACCCCCTTTCCTGGTATGCATGGTATCCTCACCCCCCTTTCCTGGTATGCATGGTATCCTCACCCCCCTTTCCTGGTATGCATGATCCCCTCACCCCCCTTTCCTGATATGCATGGTCCCCTCTCCCCCCAATCCTGGTATGCATGGTCCTCTTACCCCCCTTTTGGGGTATGCATCGTCCCCTCACCCCCCCCCCCAGTCCTGGTATGCATGGTCCCCTCACCCCCCAGTCCTGGTATGCATGGTCCTCTCACCCCCCAATCCTGGTATGCATGGTCCCCTCACCCCCTTTCCTTGTATACATGGTCCCTTCACCCCCCTTTCTTGGTATGTATGGTCCCCTCACCCCCTTTCATGGTATGCATGGTCCCCTCACCCCCCTATCCTGGTATGCATGGTCCCCTCACCCCCCAATCCTGGTATGCATGGTCCCCTCACCCCCCAATCCTGGTATGCATGGTCCCCTCACCCCCCAATCCTGGTATGCATGGTCCCCTCACCCCCCATTCCTGGTATGCATGGTCCCCTCACCCCCTTTTCCGTGTAGCCACGACCAATCACTGCCGCGACCCTGTACAAAAATAATATTAAAAAATAAAAAAAAGTTATTCTCACCTTCCGACGGCCTCCTGTCTTCTTTCCATGCGCCCGGCCTCGCGTTCCCAGTAATGCTTTGCGGCTTAGACCGCTGATGACGTCGGTCTTTTTTCTCGCTCTCGCGAGAGTGACGTCGGTCTTCTTTCTCGCTCTCGCGAGAGTGACGTCATCAGCGGTCTAAGCCGCAAAGCATTACTGGGAACACGAGGCTGGGCATGTGGGATGAAGACAGGAGGCTGTCGGAAGGTGAAAATAAGTTTTTCTTTTAATTTTAATTCTCTTTTTTTTTTTACAGATTAAGGCCTGCGCTTGCCGCTGATTGGTCGCAGCCTGGCGGCCGCGACCAATTAGCGGCAGGCACAGCTTACCATTACAAACAGCTGCGCCTGTCGCTGATAGGTCAGCGGCCCGTGATTTCGGTTACAGACAGACACAATAAGGCGTTTATATATATATATATATATATTATTATAGCACCATTTATGTCATGGAGCTTTACATGTGGGGGGGTATACATAATAAATACAAGTACAGTAATCTTAAACAATACAAGTCACAACTGGTACAGGATGAGAGAGAGGACCCTGCCCATGAGGGCTCATCTACAAGGGATGGATGCGGAAACAGTAGGTGAGGGTAGAGCAGGTCGTGCAGTGGTTTGGTGGATCGGTGGTTACTGCAGGTTGTAGGCTTGTCAGAAGAGGTAGGTCTTCAGGTTCTTTTTGAAGGTTTCCATGGTAGGTGAGAGTCTGATATGTTGTGGTAGAGAGTTCCAGAGTAGGGGGGATGCACGAGAGAAATCTTGTATGCGATTGTGGTAAGAGGAGATAAGAGGGAAGTAGAGAAGGAGATCTTGTGAGGATCGGAGGTTGCGTGCAGGTAAGTACCGGGAGATGAGGTCACAGATGTATGGAGGACTCAGGTTGTGGATGGCTTTGTATGTCATGGTTAGAGTTTTGAACTGGAGTCTTTGGGTAATGGGGAGCCAGTGCAGGGATTGACAGAGGGGAGAGGCTGGGGAATAGCATGGGGACAGGTGGATTAGTTGGGCAGCAGAGTTTAGAATAGATTGCAGGGGTGTAAGAGTGTTAGAGGGGAGGCCACAGAGCAGGATGTTGCAGTAGTCAAGGTGGGAGATGATGAGGGCATGGACTAGGTTTTTGCAGATTCTTGGTTGAGGAATGTACGGATCCATGAAATATTTTGAGTTGAAGTCGGCAGGAAGTGCAAAGGGCTTAGATATGTGGTTTGAAAGAGAGATCAGTGTCAAGGATAACCCCAATGCAGCAAGCTTGTGGGACTGGAGAGAGTGGGCAGCCGTTTACTTTAATGGATAGGTCCATTGAGGGGCGTCGCGTGAGATGGGGCAAAGATGATGAATTCTGTTTTGTCCATATTAAGTTTTAGAAATCTAGCAGAAAAGAAGGATGAAATAGCAGACAGACATTGAGGGATTCTGGTTAGTAGGGAGATGATATCAGGTCCAGAGATGTATATCTGTATGTCATCAGCATAGAGGTGATACTGAAAGCCATGAGATTCTATGAGCTGTCCGAGGCCGAAGGTGTAAATGGACAAGAGCAGGGGCCCTAGGACTGAACCTTGCGGGACTCCAACGGATAGGGGACACGGTGAGGATGTAGTGTGTGAGTGGGAGATGCTGAATGTCCGGTCTGTTAGGTATGACGCGATCCAAGATAGGGCCAAGTCTGCGATACCAATAGATGAGAGGATCTGTAGTAATAGGGAATGGTCCACTGTGTCAGTGGCAGAGGGCAGGTCCAGGAGGAGGAGGACAGAGTAGTGTCGCTTGGCCTTGGCGGTTAATAGGTCATTGGTGACCTAAGTTAGGGCAGTTTCAGTGGAGTAGTGTGGCTGGAAGCCAGATTGTCAAAGAGGGAGCAAGTAGAGAGGTGGGAGGACAGTTCAAAATGGACATGTTGTTCCAGTAGTTTTGAGACATAGGGAAGAAGTGATATAGGGCGATAGCTAGATATAGAGGATGGGTTAAGAGAGGGCTTTTTGAGGATAGGTGTGATTGAGGCATGTTTAAAGCTTGAGGGGAAAACACCAGTTGTTAGTGATAGGTTGAAGACATGGGTTAGGGTTGGGATGAAGACTGTGGTGAGGTTTTGGATGAAGTGGGATGGGATCAGGTCAAGTGCACAGGTGGTGAGATGTGATCTTGAGAGTAGAGTGGAGAGTGAATCTTCTGTAATGGTGGAGAAGTTGGTTTTGAAGGAGGAGGGCTGGGCAGTTAGGAGGAAGGGCTCTGGGGGTTGTCGACCAAAACTGTCTCTCATGTTATCAATCTTCTACTTGAAAAATGAGGCAAAGTCTTCAGCTGAGAAGAGTGGGGAGGAGGTGCTGGGGGACGGAGGAGAGAATTGAAGGTGTTGATTAACTGTTTAGGGTTGTGAGACAGGGAGGATATGAGAGATGAGAAGTGGGTTTGTTTTGCTGCAGCAAGTGTGGCCTTGAAAGTAGTGAGGGACTGTTTGAATGCAATGAAGTCCTCATTGGAGTGGGATCTTTTCCATCTCCGCTCAGCAGCCCTGGAAGCTCGCCTGGTGTGCCAGGGCTGTCTGTTGATTTTGCGAGCTTTAGTATGTTTTACACTGAAATACTAGGATGTTTTAGAGAAACTATAAGATCTGACCAGGAATTACTGGACGAGACCAGACTAGTCTAGTGCTGTCCATGGCTGGTTTCTCCTCTGACTGTTCCAGCTGATTGACAGGTTTCACTCATGTATGGATGTACCGCAGTAGGAGACCTGTCAGTCACCTAGTGCGGTGCAGGAAAAAAGTCAGCTAGTGGCAGTGCTAGCCTAATGTGGCCTTTGTCTAGAGTCCCCGGATCTTCAAAATATATTTTCTTGGAAATGCCAGAGCAGAGTATAACATACCTGTCTGCAATAGTATGCCATCAGTAGCGTAACTTGAAGCTCATGGGCCCCAATGCAAAATCTTCCAATGAAGCCCCCAATTATTGCAAGTCTTGCATAGTATTGGTCTTTTCATATAGGCCAAAGGAACTTTTTGGACCCTTTAGGCTCCAGAGTTCGGGTGTGATGAAACCCCCACACCTATTCTAGTTACACCCCTGGCATCCAGGCCCTGATTCATGGTACCCAAGGGTTTGGGCAGCAAGAATCTCCTGACTTGTTCCCTTTAACTTTTTTATTGTGCCATCGTAGGATAAATGAGTAATTGCACTTTTCCCATTTAAATCAATAAGCTGTCAGTATAGACATGTAAAAGATGGAAGGAAAGAGGAAAATGACTGTATGTGTATATAATAGTCCTTATAACTGCCCTGCAATATGACTAGTGATATTATCCAAGCTATACAGACAGCCCAGTTGCAAGGTTCGGACTTTGCATTGCAGCACAGCTGCCTCCACTAGGTGGCACTAGCACACTAGTTTTCCATGTATTCAGGAGATAGTTCATTTGCATATTTTTCCCATGCAGCACTGCTAATAAAAGTCCATGCCTAGCTAGCCTCCTTAAGGAGAGCCAGACCCTTAAAGATGTATCCCAGGCATGTTTACATTCACTTACTGTTGACTTTTGAGCCACTAGTACAAACACTCCACTTTTTACTAAGATTTGCCTAATAGTTAATTATACAAATCAGATTAATGAAGCAGACAGCCTCTTAACATACTGGAAAATCACATGCTGCTATCCTAATTTTTTTTTTTTTACGACCATCATTATTGCATTACCTTTTAAATTCTGTATCAAGTAGATGTGAAGCCCTGTCCATGCGTATTTGGCACAGAGTGTAACCGGATTATCAGTGTGTCGGTGCTGCAGTGAATTGGATTTCCACAAGGAACTGTATTATTCTAATTGATTGGCGCAGCGTTCGAAAACTTCCATTGTTTTCAGATCTCATTTCGCAGAGTATTTCTCTCTAGACCACATAGTGGTTTGGTGTACTTCCAGAAGCGAAACCATTTATATTTGATAAGACACTAGAGATCTCTTCTCGCTTTATTGGCTAAAGTAATTCTGACAGTAAAGAAATGTTATGCACGGACGGACAATGATCTTTAATGTGAAAGTGAAAAAAAAAAATGCTCAACTTTAATTTTTCATCACCGCTATTTCCATAATTGAGGTTTATGTAAATGAGGCATGAAATCTTTAAACAGGCCTGAACAAGGTGCGCTGTGCAGTTCATGGAGGCCTCAATGAAAACGTTGCACCGAAAATAACGGTAACCGTTACAACATATCAGATACCAGATTATATTTTAGGTTACTTTTTACTGTCCGTTTTTCAATGTAGGGTAGCAGTGAATGTGAAGACACAGACATGGAAATTCCATCAATCTGGATTATTTGGAATCTAAGTTGTCTTATTCCCAAATAATAATTTCAAAGTGCCGGCCACTAGTTGTCTCGTCTTTCTGTAAAGTGATGTTTCTGCATTTTTCCTCAGGTTTTTTTCTGCACCTTTTTTTCATGAAAAATGCAGCATTTTACTCTCCCAATGAATTGAATGAGATTTCTCCAATCTCATACGGAGATTATTTTTTCCTTGCCAATTTCAATAAGTTTCAAATCTGCAGTCTGTTAATTCTTTCAGAGCTATTGCAACATTTTTCACCCTTCATCATAAATGGAAAAAACACATAAAAGAGGCACACATAAACACAGCCAAAAAAAAATTTCACGTTTTTTATGCAGCCAAGAGATATGTTTTTGGTGCAGAAATATCTGCAGCAAATGCTTCACCCCTTCGTGACATCTGCCGTACATGTACTGCACGTGTCGAAAGTGGGTTAGATGTGAATGTGGTTTATTTCGTCAACGCGTTTCAAGGTTTTCAAACCTCTTCATCAGGACAAAACCACAATAATATATGAGCTGTTGTGGGTGTAGGGAACAAGCTCGTCCAAGTCCTGGCAGGTGATGGCTGTGTATTATAGCCACCAACAGCCGCTAACAATCACAAAATTTCACAATTTCACTGCACTTGGATTTTTTTCCCCATTTTCCAGTACACTGTGTGATAAAATGAACGGTGTCATTCAAAAGTACAACTTGTCCCACTAAAAGCAAGCCCTTATATGTCTACGTGGACAGAAATTTGAAGAGTTATGGCTCTGGTAAGAAGGAGAGGAAAAAACAAAAATGCAAAAATGGAAATTGGCCGTGGTATGAAGGTGTTAAAGGAGGGGTCCGAAAGTAAAATCTATTATAATAACCCTAAATGCCTATCTATTTAATGTATCACTCTAATGATTGTTTGTAAAACACATTAATAAAAAGTCCCAATCCTGCTCGTTTTATTTATTTATTTTTTACTACTTCCTTTGATTACGCTATCCCAGTGCATGCTGGGATAGCCAAACAGAGTCATCAGGGGCAGAGGCTGCAGTCACTACCGCATCCTCTGCCTCCTCCATGAATCGAAGGGTCATTATTGACTGAGCTACTTCCTACTCTACTGAGAATGCGTCGGTTGTCAATTGATGTATGCTCAGTAGGTTCTGTCAGTAGATTCTGTTATTAGTTCTCCAGTATTTTCAGCCCAGCTGTCTCCAATCAATTTGCAATTGTAAAAGTTTTCCTTCAATTTAAATTCTCGTTTGTGGTGGCGACGCTGGTCTCTGCTTTGTCTGTACTGAGTACAATAACAACGCTCACTGACAGTGTGCTCTCGTGCCAGTTCACTACATCTGATCAGGGTCGGCAAGGGGAGCGCACTGTCACTGTGCATATTGCATAGTAGCAGAATCTGAGAATCTTTGTCTGTACTGAGTACAATAACAACGCTCACTGACAGTGTGCTCTCGTGCCAGTTCACTACATCCTATCAGGGTCGGCAAGGGGAGCGCACTGTCACTGTGCATATTGCATAGTAGCAGAATCTGAGAATCTTTGTCTGTACTGAGTACAATAACAACGCTCACTGACAGTGTGCTCTCGTGCCAGTTCACTACATCTGATCAGGGTCGGCAAGGGGAGCGCACTGTCACTGTGCATATAGCATAGTAGCAGAATCTGAGAATCTAATTCGAAGGAGAACTGTTACAATTGTAAATTGTGAAATCCCTTTAATGCATGCATATACCCTAACTTTCTGCCCACTGTTATCACATGTAATCTGTCTCTACTTGCAGAGATACCGAGACATACTACAGAAAGAGAGGATGTGTCTCTGCCCCTGCTTTCAAGCATAATCCATTTGTAGCTGCTGAGACACTGTGATAGATTAGAGGAAGCATGACTAGTCTTTGTAACTTTGCTTCTACTTGTCTATCAAACTTTATATATAGTGTTACAGGGTCACTGGCAATGTATTTGAGGGGAGATATATGTCGTGAAAGTTGCTATACCCTATGATGTGAAGCCAAGAAGTTTCTCTCCAACATATATGTGCTGAGGGTTAATCGGCCATGATAGGGTTGGATTATTTCTGAGTAGCTATAAGAGATGGGCAGGACAGCTACTCTCTATATCTCCTCCCCGAGGGTGTGGTTCAGTAGGTTAAATGTCTGGCCACAGACTTCATAGAAAATAGACTGTGTGTGTGGAAGCGAGGACGTTTCTAGTCTGGAGCTCAAGTGTGATCTTACATTTGTAGTTTTCACAAGGCTGGAATCGCTCTGGAAATTACTTCTTAAGTGCTGTTTATTTTTCAGTTATGGCAGAAATGACTGTTTTGCATTGCTATTTTTGTTTTGCTTGTTTATATAGTGATAAACCAGCCCCAGACTTTAATCCCAATTATTCCTGTGTCTACTGAAAGTAGCCGACAAGTGAGTAGTGCTATCACAGTAGGCATAATAAAAAAACAGCCTTTCATTTTGGGGTAGGCAAGCAATAAAGCTGTAAGAAAATGTCAGGAACAATGTTGACTAGGAAGTGATGAAATAAAAGTCCCGCACCAATAGGACTGGAGAAATGCTGATGAAAAGAAGCTTAAAAAATAGTTGACTACATTGTAGAGCATGAGACTTGGGACAGGTTCTGGATATATTTGACTGGGATGAGCAGAATTAAGTTTTTTGGTATTTGATGGTAACAAGCCCACTCTTTTCTACAGGTTTTGCACAAGAAGACACATATGTTGAACAGAGTGGTGGTCAGGTACGGACTGGGGCTGAAATTCAGCCCTGGCATTTGAAATCACACAGGCCCATGGTGTCCCCGTCCCTAAGCACCAGATGGGATATATTACTACTATACTAATATTACCCTGGATGGAGGAAAGCAAGTGACTGAGTCAGCAACCTTGTGTTCCATCATAACTCTTAACAGCATGGGTGTCTTGAGAACACCGATTCTGTTAACAACGTAGCAGACAAGGCAGCCCACAACAAGACAGTCCCTTCTGGCATTTGCCAGAATTGCCAGATGGCCAGTCCGGCCCAGGTGTTGGTAGATATAGGAATCTTATAGCTGAAACAATGCATCATCACACACTCCAGCTGTGCTTCCATTCTATTAGCAAATAAAACAAAACCAGTGATTCCAATTAACCTACACTCCTCTCTCTAGACTGAAATCAAAACTAACAGAAACAGCACAGAACAAAAAAAAAAAACAGGTGCAAAAAACATGAAAAATGTGATGAAGAGCAAAGAAAAAAATAAGCTTTCCAAATGTTGCAAAACACACAAGAAAATATAAGAATACTTACCTCCTAACCTTACACTATGTATTAGTTGGCTTACTTTGGTTCAAGTTACACCAAATTCGCTATTTTTGATATAATAAAAATGATCCATACACAGAAGTCATTTGTCTGTGGTGATTAGTGATCTGTTTAGTGAAATAGTAAGAGCCAGAAATACAGCCCTGAATGAAAGCTAATGGTGATATAAAGCATTCTGTCTCAGCCATTAGTCTGGCATTTTACCAATGATCATAATTACCATTCATCACTGTTGGATTTTTATGGCACACATGTTAATAATTATGATGGGGGAAGGATAATTCATGTTAATATTCTGTCAAAGGGTCTGAAGAGAATGACTCTTCCCCCTTTGTTCATAGAAGAGTAATAGTTAATATGGGGAAATATCACAGTATAATATAGAGGTATATAAAGAGGGTCTCTCACCTTTCTCAGCTTACTTTTCATATCTTGCAAGTATTTAGAGTTTTTTTTTTTCAAAAGTATTCTAACTTGGAGTAGTTGAAGTGGATCTGTCAAATCAGATTTTACAATACAAACTACACACATTATACCCTAAATATCTCAGAAAATACTTTGAATAGTAAAGTCACAATAGCTGTAAAATCCTGATATGAAGATTCACATTTTATGAGTCCAGTTATAGAATTAAATAGCTCATGAGTCCAAGTGTATTCATCTTCTGTCCACCTAACATTATTGACAGCTGCAGCTTGTACTGAGCAGTGTGAGATCTCAGGAGGGACACTGAGGAGCTTAGAAAGAGTTTAAATTTTTGGTTCCAACCTCATCAGGTCTAAGAGATCAATTTAACCCTGATACAACCGATATTAAAGGGGCCTGTTCTACATCATTTGTGATTTTGTAACACTAGACAGACATCAACTAAGAGAAATGTCAAAGCTGAAAAGTGTCCCTTGTGAAAAAAAGTGTTAAATTATAATAAATGTTATTATTTTCAGTAATTTTTTTGTCCATTACTAGTGTTAGTATTACATAAATTAAAAAAAAGGAAAAAAGTTATACATTGAGCAAACCCAAATTGCAAAGTTCGGGGTTCATACCAGACACCTAGTGTCCATTACTGAACCCCGAACACTGACTTTTTACACGATGTCTGGTTTACTGTTCGGGTTTGGTGACAAATAAAGTTTGTTGAAATTCTTCTTAATGATTCTCGCAACGTCTAATAGGGAAATTTCATTTTTTGCATGATGAAATTTTTATTTTACTGTACTTTTTTACATTGCTCTCAAACAAAAGAAGGAAATAAGTGATATGCTAATGTTTTGCCTTTTAAAATGGCTCCTAGATAAACTACAGAATCAATGTAAAATAATTGTGAAATGTTGGCAAGGAAAAGTGAAGAAAAAATTACAAAACTTAGTTTAACCATAGTGAAATACATGTTAAATGTGACCTACAATTATTCTAAATTGGTTATTTTCATTACAGGTCGGAAGGTTTGCTATGCAGATTATAAACATCCATGTTACAAAATTGCTTATTTTCAAGACTTGACAGCACGGGTTGGCTACCATCAGGCACGTGAGGTTTGTGAAGGGGAAGGAGGCCATCTTCTGAGCATTGAAAGTGAAGCAGAGCAAAAACTCATCGAAAGAATGCTTCAAAATCTCACAAATTCAGGTTCTGGAAAATCTGATGGGGATTTCTGGATCGGACTCTCAAGGAACCGAGAATCCATGGCTTCATCTAGTGCTTGTCCAGACCTCTATAGGTGGGATGATGGAAGCACTTCCCGGTTCAGGTAATTATCAATGTGCCTCATATACTAAACTGTCAAAGGGCCGTGCATCATAAAAAAAACTATAGGTCTTTATTGGAGGTGAGAGAATTTCCCAAATTTTTTTTTCCAGGCAGATTCCCTGAAGTCACCTGGCATATTCAATTTGGTCCAATAAAAATGTGTTCGTTGTAATCACACTGTTCTGTCCTCACTAAATGAAGCATAATTCATGTAGCTATACAGGCAGTTAAACGGCTATACTGGGGGTCCAATAAGGAGACTGCAGATTGAATCTGTGCTCTATTGAATGTGATGGTATATTGACGCGGTGACACTACAAACAAAAACATATATGCATACAATCAATACTGGGTTCATCCAGGATTCATATATACATAATACATCATCTGCACTAATAGCTAACCAAGGTAGAACTAACTAAGCAGGGTAGTATGAGGCAGGAATTGGATATAGGAAACATAAGTACATACCAGCGATCCTGTCACAAGGGGAGAAGAAAATTGAGATGCTTCCTGAATGCAGGCAGAAGGAAAATGGTGGACTGGAGGGAAAATGGGGGCTGAACTAACTTGCAAAAGGCTACCAGGATGCATTGCAACCTTACCAGAATGCACTGCAAATGGAGGGAAATAGCAAAGTGAAAGTAAACACATAATAACACTGCGGTTATGACACTGGTCACTAGATGGAGCCAGAAAACACTGTAAATATTAACAAGCAGATAATTAGGATTTTGAGTCAGATGTCAAAGACAGAACACACACTAAGGTAGAGCGGACAGAACTTTAAGAAGACAACAACAAATGTGTTCTGTAAAGACACAAGGTTCAGCTCCTCTGTACTGTGTTAGTTATAATCACAAACAGCTCCGCAGTGAGAGCAGGAGGCATAGACTGTCAGTTATGAAAATTTCACACTGATATTGCCCTTTTAATTTTAAATAAGCTCTGGAGGGAGATTCTCAGGGAGACCTAGGTCCGGCCTAGAGATTTTAACAGCTCATTTACATATTAACAAAAATGTGGATTTCTCTGGAATAAGATATCTGATATCAAGGTATGATTTTATTCAGCTTCCTATGACTTACATGCCCATATAGATGGCTTAGGATAGTTGTTTCTGCTGACAGATTTCCTGTCAATCTCAAGTGACTATGGCTTACATGCCATTAAAATGCTCCGAGGACTCTCCAAACTGCAAACCATAATAAGCAGAAAGAAGAGTTCAAAAACATTTACCTACCGGTCCTAGATCCTTACCTGGTTCTTTACGCCATCTCCTGGCACTTTGCAACTCCCAGTTCTCTGCAATGGTGTTTAGTCCCTTCAGCACATAGGCCAACAGATTAATTGATGTAAATGCCTCCTATGTGACTGTGTGGGTCTCAGCAATTAAAGAATTGAGGACTGATTCTTGTGAAGGACCAGGAGATGAGACAGATGTTGTAAAGAGTCAAGGGAGGACCTAGAGCAGGTGAGTATTTTTTTATTTGATCCTTCCAAGACTCACAAAAATCCAGCAAAGTCAAGTCAAATTCTGAAAATTTTGGATTCACCGTAATCCAAAATTTTGGAGAAATTTGTAACAAAACTGATTCATAACAATGTTGATTTGCTTATCTTTATTCTTCCCTATTTGTAGTCACAATAGTACAAAAATTGTTGTGCCACTTAGCAAAAATGAGCAGTGACAAAATTCAGTGGACTAATTTCTCCAATGGGGGTTGAGCCCCCACCTATTAGGCCTTAGAATTTCTGTTGTGTACACAGGCATGTCAGTCACTATAAAGAGGGGAGGGAGGAGGCGGAGGTGCTCTCCTTATAAATATACGGGACTTATAAGTATAAGTCCACTGTACTGTTGCAATCTCTCACAACTTTAGCTTGAACCTCACAACATGTTTTGTCTTCTAAGAATACAGACCTGAATCTGCTGCTCTCCAGCACATAAGCTGACAGATCTGCTTTTACTAGGTCAATTAGTGCATTCATTGTAGCAAAACAAGTTAATTGAGTTTATTATAACATGTTATTAAGAAATTCTTACAACTTGCAGATGGAAGGCAGATTCCTGTTGCCTCATTCAGCGATTATCCACTAAACATTTATTTTTAGAACAATTTAACAAATATATGTTTTTAATTTTAAAATTTGGAAACAAGCAGTAAAGGAGAAATGAACGGGACCCGGAGATTATTTCATAGGATGTTTTCATGCATTTTCCTACAGTGACATGTTACAGCTATAATCTACAGAATTTCCTGTAAATCACATTGTATGTCAACTAAAGATGATGCTAAATGAATTCTATGAAATTATAAAAGCATACTTGCTCTCTTATAGAATTAGTGACATTGCTCTTGCACTCAGTGTAGAAGCTTATGTTCATTCATTTTAATGGAGTCTTACTGTATTACCAACCAGTGCCCATGGACAAGGTGGTGCTGTCATAAAGAGAGTAGCAATGTATTTCTAATCTCACAAAACTATATAATTTTATAAATTCATATGATAAAATTAATTTGTGTTTTGGTGTTATTTTTTTCACTTAAGTTTTTATTATTATTATTATTATTATTATTTTATTTATTTTAAACACTATTCATTTCAGGCTCTATAATTGGAAAGTGGAGTCAGATTCATATAATTTAAAAATGATACAAGTTGAAAAAACTAAGGCTAGTTTCATACTAGCGTATAGCCGAGGTGCGGAGGGCTGCGGGCTTCCTCCGTGAAGCCCCGCCCCCATCCGCACCTCCTCCGTTCTGCCTCGCCTCTGTCGGCATGCGTACCCTATCTTTAGCATTAGGTATGCAGGCTGTGCCGATTAATGCAGATGCTTCTGCATGCGTCTTTTTGACAAGCGCACCAAAATGCAACATGCTGCGTTTGGCGGAGGCCGCCGCACTGTCAAAACTAAGGCAGACTCATACCGAGGGGAGAGGGCCCTGCCCTCATGGTTTTTGGGAAGGAGACAGTGGGTTAACGGAATGGAACTGCTCCGGTGGTAGTGAGGTGGCACCGTGGTTTTTGGAGGCTGCAGGCTTTACTGACGTGATGAGTTTTATGGTTGTATCTCAAGATTTCAATAAAGTGTCAAATTGGAAGAAAACGTGGATATTCCCCGCGCTGCTGTAGCAATGACGATCCAGACATATAGATGATAAAGGATGGTATTTTATTCTCTATTCTCAAGGCGTATCGAAGTCAGTACGACTTCCTCATCTAGATCATCTATATGTCTGGATCGTCATTGCTACAGCAGCGTGGGGAATATTCTCGTTTTCTTCCAATTTGACACTTCAAATCGGTCAGTGAAATGACTGGTGGATCTGCGGCTGCTGTCAACTCTGATGAGTCTTATACGCTCTAATAGTATAGAATAATATCTGAGTACAAACCAAGTGTTTTTTCCAAATTTACCACCAGATAAGGCCCTATTGGTGCTTTTTGTCTCCTATAGTGTTTCTAAGATTTCAATAAAGGAAGACAACCTGATGTGTTGCAGCAATTAATTTTAGAGGATGGGAAATGCTTGGGAGAAATCGTGAAGATTATTGGGGGACATACATATAAGGACAGAGTAGGGAGAGTGAGTCTCACGGGAGTATCAGTAACCAAATAATTGATGGCATAAAATATATATCTAGAGATGTCTCATAAATAGAGGAACAGATGAAAAAAACAATAATAATCAGCATAGCCATAGTCATAATAAATTTATGACTACAGCAGAGTAACATTGTGAACACTTAATCCAGATAACTATCTAATCAATTAAGTAAACACCCAGATAGCCATTCTTACCCATGTTTTCCCCTGTGCGACACCAGACTAGCAGCCCCAATGCGCGTTTCGCTTGGGCTTCCTTGGGGGGGGGGAGTCTGTCTATACTACACTGTAAATATTCGAGTCTGTAAATGAAAATGCAGACACTATTTTTTTAACAGCCTATTATTCTTTTTTTTTTTTTTTTAAATTTGTTTATTGAACAAAAAGGAGAATAACATACATATTGGCTTATGATAATAAAATACACGCATAGCCCTTACAAATATACAGAAAACAGCCGGTTATACATTGTGAAGCATGTATATCCATTGACTTTCACCAGCTGTTATCATATTATTCATTCATATAATAAAGAACATTCCTAAACTACAACTATATCAACTGGTGCCTGCTACTGCGCAGCCTAATATCGTATATCATGTTATCTCACATATGATGTCTCAGTTTTGCAAAGTAAGGTGAGAGGAATTCCACCTCTCCCAGATCTTCTCAAACTTGCCCGGGCAGCCCCTATTTTGATAAAGTGTACGTTCGTATGGAACAATCGAGTTCACCAGGTCAATCCACATTCTAAGGGAGGGACATGAACCCCCCATCCACCGTAGTGCCAACACCTTCCGTGCCATAAATAGTGTTTCACGCAGAAAAATCCCATCATAATGACCCCAATTCTCCTCATCCCATACCCCAAACAAGCAGACCCATGGTACAAGAGGAACTGGGGCCCGCATCAAGGGTGACAAAATCAGGGTCACCTCTTTCCAGTACTGCAAAATAATGGGACATTGCCAGATCATATGAACAAAATCCGCATCTGGTGAATGACATCGCAGACATTCTGATGATTGAAGACGACCCATCCTGAAAAGTCATGTCGGAGTTAGGTATGATTGATTAATTATATACAGCTGTATCATTCTATTATTAATAGATGGTGATACTCCAATTGGAGACTCCAGGATCTCCTCCCACTCCTCTCCCTGAGCATCAGGGATGAGTCTGTCCCATTTACTTTTAATAGAGCTTATAGCAGATTCCGTTCCCGCATGTACGTGTATAAAGAGGAGATAAGACCCTGGGGACCCTGTGAATTAAGGATTCCTATCAGAGGCAGAGATGAAATAGTACTGTCCCCACCCCCACATCTCATGTGTGATTGAAGAGCCGACCTCAGCTGTAAATAGCGGAAAAAGTGGGATCTCGGAATATCATGTGCAACCTGTAATTGCTCAAAAGACACCAAGGTCCCCCTGTCATACAAGTCTCCCATTGAGGAAACATTATGTTGCATCCACAAAACAGTGGATGGATGGTTCAGTAGTTCTGGGAAATAGTCATTATTCCATAGGGGCATTTCAGCTATAAAATCTTTAAACCCAATCGCTTTCTTAATCTGTCTCCATACTAATCGCGCCAGTCAGAGCAAGGGTAGTAGACGAGGGACAGTAGTCCTCTCCAACTCAAGGAAACCTAGTGGGCAGTCAGTTCGCGCAGCATGGAGTAGGTGGCTTTCCGAATTGGGGAGGCAACTACCCAGCATCCATTTATTTAAAGCTTTAGCTTGCCCAGCCAAATAGTATAAGAAAAAATCTGGTAACGCCGCCCCACCTCCCTTTTTTGGTCTCTGCAGGGTGGTCAATTTAAGTTTGGGCCTAGTTTTCCCCTAGATGAAAGATGTGATCTGGGAAATGAGATTTACAAAGAAGGATTTGGGTACTATTACAGCACTATGCCGAAGGGAGTAGCTAAGCTTGGGGAGTAATATCATTTTAATTAGGTTTATACGTCCGGCCAATGCTCCAAGTTGTGAATTTCATTTTAACTAGTTCCAGCAGTGGGTGAATATTGAGTGAGTTGTGAGTCAAGCGTACTATTTGGAGATATATATATATATATATATATATATATATATACCCAAATATTTAAAACTAGATACAATAGGCAGCGAGGAGAGAGCTTCTAGTTTGGGGCATTGGGGCGTGAGAAAGGGGTAGCAGAGTGGACTTCTCTCAAATTATATATAGACCAGAGTATTTACTGAATCTATCTATAATGGCAATTACTTGTGGTAGAGTCTCCTCCGCTTCATCCATGAATATCACCATATCGTCAGCATATAGACCAATGGTGTCTACCAGACCCGCTATATTTATACCTTTAATACCAGGGGAAGATCTAATACGTATTGCCAATGCCTCAATCGCAAGAGCAAATAGGGCCGGGGAGAGGGGGCACCATTGACGAGTCCCCCTATGCAATGGAAAAGACTCAGACACAGAGTTGTTCACTATAATACGGGCTTTGGGTTTCATATATAGTATTTTGATCCATTTTATAAATTTATGCCCAAAGCCATATCTTTGTAAGCACGCGGAGAGGAAAGGCCACTCAAGAGAGTCAAAAGCTTTGGCAGCATCTAGCGATGCCAGTGCCCACTTGTCTGGCATTAGAGAGCTATATTGGGCTATTGACTGGACCCGTCTGATGTTAATGGAAGTGCTCTTACCAGGCATAAAACCTGTTTCATCAGAATGTATAAGGCTCAATATAATCTAATTCAGTCTGGTAGCTAGAATCTTAGTAAATATTTTATAGTCCACATTTACTAACGAGATAGGGCGGTAGGATCCACATTCCAATGGGTCCTTCCCCTTCTTCTTAAGCACTATGATATTAGCTTCGTAAAAGGATTCAGGCATAGATTTCCCTTTCCAAATTCCCCAAAATATTTTAACCAAAAGTGGTGTTAATATATCCCTATATTTCCTGTACAATTCAATAGGGAATCCATCCGGCCTTGGTGCCTTCCCGGAGGCCATGTCTGTTATGGCATTTTCTATCTCCTCCGCAGTAAATTCAGCGTCCATAAGGGCCCGTTGTTCAGGATCTAAAGTAGGGAATGTCACATCTGACAGTCTAAACACTATTCTGAGTATTAAGCTTTTCCTCAGTTGCTTTAAACACACTTCTATTATTTTGCACATAACTGACGTCTGGTTTAATAAATACTTGCATTTACCATGGCATAACAGTTCTGGAACATTTATTCTTAATTTCCTTTTCTCTTTAATTTCTCTTAGAAATGTATAAAAATCAACAAATGGGCATCATTATTTTTCTTTGTCGACGGGATGTTGACAGTGTCACAGTGTGAAGGACACACCCTATTGTCAAGGGGTTATGTACCTTTCTATATTCTTGCGCCATCTGTCTCTAATCTCGGCCACCAGTGCACTGCCTTGGCACGAGGTCCAGACTGTAGAGGGTATGGTGTTGATGTCACGGCTCGTTTGTGCATTGTCTGCCCAGCCCATCATTGCCATCACTACACTGTATGTGGTAGGGCAGTGTAATGGCCCTCGGTCAGCCCTTAGTTCCTTACCCTCCTACTGGGCAAAGTAATCACTGCCTCGATCCAAACTAAGATTTGTTATTTATGAATGAAGCTGCTTAGCAAATTATGTATCCTATTGGTGCACACATTGTCTCTGCCAATTATAAGCATTTATTACAGCTCCTGATGCATTATACTTCACCTTGTGTATCCTAACTTTCAACCTGGCTTTTTAGTCACTTCCCTTTTGCTTGACCATTGCATTAATGGACTTCTGGGCTTTACCTTGGATATGACCTTGCCTATTGATTCTCTAACCTACTTGCTTATCCTTTGTTTTTCTCTTATCCTTCATCCTGCCTTCTGATTTTGTTGGCCTGACCTGGAAATATCAAAATCTTTCTGCCAACTCGTTTCACTAGCCAGCAGCTATTCTGTGGAAATAATTCTTGATCTTTGACAACAAAGTCAAGATCCCTGTATAGGGGTGAAAACCAAAGTATTTCTTGGAATCTGCTACAAGTTGAGTTCACAATGGAGGAAAAATGATGAACTCCAATACTCCATTTATTCTTACATTTCCAGGAGTAATTTAACCTCTTAGCAACAAGAGGATTTGGCACTTACACCCATTAATTCCCTCTTTATGCAAAATTGTTTTTTTTTTTAATTTCATGGGTTACTAAAATTATTATTTTTTATTATACACAGGGCTATTATTTTCCCATTTTATACATGTTGCAGTTTTATTAAAGGGTTAAAGGCTTAAAAGTAATGTGTCATCAGAAATTGACCTATTGTTTAGACCAGATTTTTATGTTAAATGTTTTTTTTTTTTTTCATATCACAATCTTTATTGAAAATAAAAATGAGAAATCTTGCAACTTGCACACTGCTTTGTTATTTTTAAGATCTAACTTCCGGTTGTTTCATGAAATAACACATTAGCAGCAATAGATTGACTCAGATCCTGTCTTTTATTCTGAAGTATCTAATGAGCATATCAAAAGTTCATTGTACAGGTTGGTAGGAGGGGAATCTGTGACATCCTCTATAGGTGTCATCTGTCATAATAATCCTACCTCTGATGATAAGGAGACTGCAGAAAACTCTAAAATGACAGGAAGTATGAATCTAGCCCCAGTTGCCAGTGTAAAAATTGTGAGACTACTAATTTTTTTTTTTTTACTAATTGTGATATAAAAACAAATTGAAAACATTTTTTAAAAATATACAGTGGGGGGAATACGTATTTGATCCCTTGCTGATTTTGTAAGTTTGCCCACTGGCAAAGACAAGAACAGACTATAATTTTAAGGGTAGGTTAATTTTAACATTGAGGGATATAATATCAAAAATAAAATCCAGAAAATCACATTGTATAAATTATATAAATTTATTTGCATTTTGCAGTGAGAAATAAGTATTTGATCCACTGGCAGACAAGATTTAATACTTGGTGGCAAAACCCTTGTTGGCAAGCACAGGGTTGCGCACATGTCAGGAGAAATTTTGGCGCACTCCTCTTTGCAGATCATCTCTAAATCATTAAGATTTTGAGGCTGTCACTTGGCAACTTGGAGCTTCATCTCCCTACATAAGTTTTCTATGGGATTAAGGTCTGGAGACTGGCTAGGCCACTCCATGACCTTAATGTGCTTCTTTTTGAGTCACTCCTTTGTTGCTTTGGCTGTGTGTTTTAGGTCATTGTCTTGCGAAGACCCAGCCACGACCCTTTTTTAATGTCTTGACGGAGGGAAGAAGGTTGTTACTCAGGATTTTACGGTACATGGCTTCATCCATTCTCTCATTGATGTGGTGAAGTAGTCCTGTGCCCTTATCAGAGCAACACCCCCAATACATAATGTTTACACCTCCATGCTTGACAGTGGGGTCAGTGTTCTTTGGGTCATAGGCAAAATTTCTCTTCCTCCAAACACGGCAAGTTGAGTTAATGCCAAAGACCTCAATTATTGTCTCACCTGACCACAGCACCTTCTCCCAATCAATCACAAAATTATCCAGATGTTCATTGGCAAACTTCAGTCGGGCATGCACATGTGGCTTCTTGAGCAGGGGGATCTTGCTGGCACTGCAGGATTTTAAACCTTAATGGCGTAATGTGTTGCCAATGGTTTTCTTGGCGACTGTTGTCCCAGCTGCCTTGAGATCATTAACAAGTTCCCCCGTGTAGTTTTAGGCTGATCTCTCACCTTCCTCATGGTCAAGGATACTCCGCAAGATGAGATGTGCATGGTGCCCCAGATCGATGTCCATTGACAGTCATTTTGTATTTCTTCCATTTTCTTACTATTGCACCAACAGCTCTCTCCTTCTCACCCAGCGTCTTACTTATAGTTTTGTAGCCCATTCCAGCTTTGTGCAGGTCTATGATCTTGTCCCTGACATCTTTATAAAGCTCTTTGGTCTTGCCCATGTTGCAGAGGTTTGAGTCTGACTAATTAATTGATTCTGTGGACAGGAGTCTTTTATAATGGTGACTATGTAAGACAGCTGTCTTTAATGCTGGTATCGAGTTGATTAGGAGCATCTAACTCCAAGGTCTCAAACACGAGGCCCGTGGGCCGCATGCAGCCCCTGAGGCAGGCATCTATGGCCCATGGTGGACCACATGTCTCACTCCCTGAGGCAGGGGGAAGGTGCGCATTTAGGAGCGCGTGATGGCTGTTCTGTGTGCACACACTGCACAGGACCTGGGATGAGGTCACAGCAGGGGGAGGAGTCAGGGGTCACATGATCAGGGGCCTCAGTGTATGCAGGACGCTGCTGTCTGTGGTGGTTGTCATGGTGCTGGATGAAGGTAAGTTTGTGTGGGGTCAGGAGGGGTTTACAGGGTGGATGTAGCAGAGCCATGTGTGTACGGAGTGGAGCCATATGTGTACAAAGTGTATGGAGCGCAGCTGTGTGTGTGTACGAGGTGTGCAGAGCGGAGCCATGTGTGTATGAAGTGTATGGCACAGAGCTGTGTGTGTACAAGGTGTACGGAGAGGAGCCATGTGTGTAAGAGGTGTATGGAGAGGACCCGTGTGTGTACGAGGTGTACAGAGTGGAGCCGTGTGTGTACGAGGTGAACGGAGCGGAGCCGTGTGCGTACGAGGTGTACGGAGCGGAGCCGTGTGTGTACGAGGTGTACGAAGCGGAGCCGTGTGTGCACGAGGTGTATGAAGCGGAGCCGTGTGTGTACGAGGTGTTTGAAGTTGAGCCGTGTGTGTACGAGGTGTATGGAGAGGAGCCACGTGTGCGAGGTGTGTTAAGCTTGAAAGGAATGCGGCCCCCCCAGCTCAAATTTTTTTTTTATGTGCGGCCCATTTACTCTGCCGAGTTTGAGACCCCTGGTCTAACTGGTCTGTAGGAGCCAGAACTCTTAATGGTTGGTAGGGGATCAAATACTTATTTCTCACTGCAAAATGCAAATAAATTTAGATAATTTATACAATGTGATTTTCTGGATTTTATTTTTGATGTTCTATCTCTCAATGTTAAAATTAACCTACCCTTAAAATTATAGACTGTTTATGTCTTTGTTAGTGGGCAAATGTACAAAATCAGCAAGGGATCAAATACTTATTTCCCCCACTGTACATGTAACACAAAAACTAGATTTATTTTAAATAGGTTATTCCCTTTAAGACTGCCCTCACCCCTTCCAGCTCATCTGTATGTAAAACTGACATCTGCTAGTGGAAAATTAACACTACAAGTGATATTTACAGTTGCTAGACAGCTTTATAGACAGCAATCCAATGGAAAAGGAGTAAATGGAAGAGAGAGAATTATAGGTTTGGCCGTGCCCAACCCCCTACTAATAACCATATGAGAAGGCGTATTAATTTATGTGAATACTAGTGTTGAGCATTCCGATACTGCAAATATCGAGTATTGGCCGATATTCCCTGTCTGTGCTGACTGCGGAGGTTCTGTGCCGACTGTCGGGGGTCTGTACGGGCCTCTCGGGGGTCTGTACAGGCCTGTCGGGGGCCTGTGCCGGCTGCCGGTGGTCTGTACGGGCCTCTCGGGGGCCTGTGCCTGCTGCCGGTGTTCTGTACGGGCCTCTCGGGGGTCTGTACAGGCCTGTCGGGGGCCTGTGCCGGCTTCCGGTGGTCTATACGGGCCTCTCGGGGGCCTGTGTTGGCTGTCGGTGGTCTGTGCCGGATGCTGGGGGCCTGTGCCGGCTGCCGGTGGTCTGTACGGGCCTCTCGGGGGCCTGTGCCTGCTGCCGGTGTTCTGTACGGGCCTCTCGGGGGTCTGTACAGGCCTCTCGGGGGCCTGTGTCGGCTGTCGGTGGTCTGTGCCGGATGCTGGGGGCCTGTGCCGGCTGCCGGTGGTCTGTACGGGCCTCTCGGTGGTCTGTGCCGGCTGCTGGGGGCCTGTGCCGGCTGCCAGTGGTCTGTGCGGGCCTGCCAGGGGTCTTGTGTGTGTGCAGGCATCATCCGATCGGACTACAAGTCCCATCGGGCGATGCCTGCTACACTGACAGTGATTGACACATTTGCCAATGATGGGACAGTAGTAGTCCCATCATCCGGCTAATGTGTTGAATGTAAAAAAAAAAAACCATACTACATACATACTACATACAGTATATACTACATTCATACAACATACATATATACTACATACAACATACATGCTACATATATACTACATTCATACAACATACATACATACTACATACATACTACATGTATACTACATTCATACAACATACATACATGGTACATACATGCTACATATATACTACATTCATACAACATACATACATACTACATACATACTACATGTATACTACAATCATACAACATACATATATACTACATCCATACAACATACATACTACGTACATAATACATATATGCTACATTCATACAACATACATACATACTACATTCATACAACATACATGCATACTACATACATACTAATATATACTACATTCATACAACAAACATACATACTACATATGTGCTACATTCATGCAACATACATACATACATACTACCTATATACTACATTCATACAACATACATACTACATATATGCTACATTCATACAACATACATACATGCTACATATATACTACATTCATACAACATACATACATACTACATATATGCTACATTCATACAACATACATACATGCTACATATATACTACATTCATACAACATACTGCATACTACATACACTCACTGGCCACTTTATTAGGTACACCTGTCCAACTGTGTGTTAAGACTTAATTTCTAATCAGCCAATCACATGGCGGCAACTCAGTGCATTTAGGCATGTAGACATGGTCAAGACAATCTCCTGCAGTTCAAACCGAGCATCAGTATGGGGAAGAAAGGTGATTTGAGTGCCTTTGAACGTGGCATGATTGTTGGTGCCAGAAGGGCTGGTCTGAGTATTTCAGAAACTGCTGATCTACTGGGATTTTCACGCACAACCATCTCTAGGGTTTACAGAGAATGGTCCGAAAAAGAAAAAAAATCCAGTGAGCGGCAGTTCTGTGGCCGGAAATGCCTTGTTGATGCCAGAGGTCAGAGGAGAATGGGCATACTGGTTCGAGCTGATAGAAAGGCAACAGTGACTCAAATTGCCACCCGTTACAACCAAGGTAGGCAGAAGAGCATCTCTGAACGCACAGTGCGTCGAACTTTGAGGCAGATGGGCTACAGCAGCAGAAGACCACACCGGGTACCACTCCTCTCAGCTAAGAACAGGAAACTGAGGCTACAATTTGCACAAGCTCATCGAAATTGGACAGTAGAAGATTGTAAAAACGTTGCCTGGTCTGATGAGTCTCGATTTCTGCTGCGACATTCGGATGGTAGGGTCAGAATTTGGCGTAAACAACATGAAAGCATGGATCCATCCTGCCTTGTATCAACGGTTCAGGCTGGTGGTGGTGGTGTCATGGTGTGGGGAATTTTTTCTTGGCACTCTTTGGGCCCCTTGGTACCAATTGAGCATCGTTGCAACGCCACAGCCTACCTGAGTATTGTTGCTGACCATGTCCATCCCTTTATGACCACAATGTACCCAACATCTGATGGCTACTTTCAGCAGGATAATGCGCCATGTCATAAAGCTCGAATCATCTCAGATTGGTTTCTTGAACATGACAATGAGTTCACTGTACTCAAATGGCCTCCTCAGTCACCAGATCTCAATCCAATAGAGCATCTTTGGGATGTGGTGGAACGGGAGATTCGCATCAGGGATGTGCAGCCGACAAATCTGCGCCAACTGTGTGATGCCATCATGTCAATATGGTCCAAAATCTCTGAGGAATGCTTCCAGCACCTTGTTGAATCTCTGCCACGAAGAATTGAGGCAGTTCTGAAGGCAAAAGGGGGTCCAACCCCTTACTAGCATGGTGTACCTAATAAAGTGGCCAGTGAGTGTACATACGTACATACTACATTCATACAGCATGCTACAGACATACAACATACATACATACTGCATACAATACATTCATACATTCATGCAATACATACATAGACATACAGTACATATAACATAGAGAACATACTCACCATCACTTGTCACTTTGTTCCCCGAAGCCAGTGTCATTCTCACTGTAAAAAATATGAAAACAAACAAACAATATACTCCCTGATCCGCAGAAATTCATGCGTGTGTGTCCCACGTCAATCTCCCGTGGAGAACAGCAGCATCAGCTGATGCAACCGCTCTCTATGGGGCTCCAGGAATCCAGTGATGGGAGGTAGGTATCCTTCCGCACTGTATTCCTCCGCCACTGTATAAAAATAGTCCCTAGTCTCACTTTTGGCATTGCTGTGTGAGAAAGTTCCCATGCAGCTTTTGCCATAAAGTGAGACCAGGGACTATTTTTTACAGTGGCGGAGGAATACAGTGCGGAAGGATACCTACCTCCCGTCACTGGATTCCTGGAGCCCCATAGAGAGCGGTCGCATCAGCTGATGCTGCTGTTCTCCACGGGAGATCGGCTTGGGACACACATGCGTGGATTTCTGCGGATCAGGGAGTATATTGTTTGTTTGTTATTTTCATATTTTTCCACAGATGACACTGGCTTCGGGGAACAATGTGACAAGTGATGGTGAGTATGTTCTCTATGTTAGATGTACTGTATGTCTATCTATGTATTGTATGAATGTACTGTATGTAGTATGTATGTTGTATGAATGTTGTATGAATGTAGTATATATGTAGCATGTATGTAGTATGTATGTTGAATGAATGTAGTATATATGTAGCATGTATGTAGTATGTATGTTGTATGAATGTATTATATATGTAGCATGTATGTAGTATATATCTATTGTGGTGTAGTGACCACTATGTCCGCTAGGGGGCGCTGTGTGGGTGTCCCAGGATGGGTGTACAAGCACATTCAGTGTGGTAACAGGAGCAGGGTCCTAAATGACCTTTATGGGTCTCAAAGTGGGTGGCCTTGGGATGCAGGCTCCAGGGTGTATTGATCAGCAGAGGTACTGCTGATATTTCTGTTACACTGTGTCAGGGAAGCCTGTGTGTGTCTATGTGCAATAGAACCTTTAGTGATGTCATAGCCATGTGAGCACCTGTGGGTGTGGTTACAGGGCTATGTAATTGAGGTGTTTGGCACGTGTGAAGGAGTGTGAGGGAGTCTGTCAGAGTGTGGACAGACTTCGACGTGTCCAGGTGGGACCCTACAGAAAGTGGTCTGTGTGCTAAGGAAGGAGAAGCCTTCCTGTGTCTGCGGCTGCAGATGGAGCGTTGCTCTGGACATTGCCCTGAGCTGGGTATATTAGTTGTATATGGGGAGGACTACAGCTCCCAGCATGTGCTGAGACTTTCGGTCCGAGTCTCCAACCACGGACGTTTTGTGTTGCTTTGCCTGAGCTGAAGGTTACTTTTCAGTGTTACGCTGCCTTGTGGGTTTATGAAGTGAATAAACCACATGAACTTTGGGAAGAACCTGTCTCAAGATTGTCCCCCGCTGCACCTAAGCGAGTCACATCCCTACAGTATGTTGTATGAATGCAGTATATATTTAGCATGTATGTAGTATGTAGTATGTATGTTGTATGAATGTGGTATATATGTAGCATGTATGTAGTATGTATGTATGTATGTATGTTGTATGAATGTAGTATATATGTATCATGTATGTAGTATGCATGTATGTTGTATGAATTTTGTATGTATGTATGTTGTATGAATGTAGTAGTATACATGCAGTATGTATGTATTATATATGTATGTTATATGAATGTAGTATATATGTAGCATGTATGTTGTATGAATGTAGTATATATGTAGCATGTATGTAGTATGTATGTATGTAGTATATCTGTAGTATGTTTTTTTTTTTTGTATGTATGTTACATGTAGTATATATGTAGTATGCATGTTGTATGTATGTAGCATGTATGTAGCATGTAAATTTTTTTTTTTTTTTACATTCAACACATTAGCCGGATGATGGGACTACTACTGTCCCATCATTGGCTAATGTGTCAATCACTGTCATTGTAGCAGGCATCGCCTGATGGGACTTGTAGTCCGATCGGACGATGCCTGCACACACACACAAGACCCCCGGCAGGCCCACACAGACCACCGGCAGCTGGCACAGGCCCCCGGCAGTCGGCACAGACCCCTGAGAGGCCCTTACTGACCACCGGCAGCTGGCACAGTCCCCCGAGAGGCCCGCACAAGCCCCGGCCGCACACACAGACATGCACAGAGTCCGCCCACGCACCGCCCACACTCTTCCCCCCTCCCGAACAGGATGTACAAGGAAAGAAAGGGTTTTTTTTAATTCTGATATTTCTGTCCCATTGACTTGAATGGGACTTCCGGGATCGGAATCGGCGATACCCAATACTTTTTTTTGTATCGGGCCGATCCAATCCGATCCGATATTTCTGAATATCGGATGGTATCGCTCAACACTAGTGAATACTGTATATGTGGGTGAATAAGTAAGGAAAATATCTGCAAGGAGTTTGTATGTTCTCCCTGTGTTTGCGTGGGTTTCCTCCGGGCTCTCTTTTCTTTCAAAGATATACTAATAGAGAATCTAGATTGTGATCCCCATTGGGGACAGTGATGTTTATGTATGTAAAGTGCTGGAGAATATGATAGCGCTGTATAAGCAATGCATAATAAATATGATTCTGTAAATGTATACATGTACTGTATATCTGTGTATGTCTTAAAAGGTTTCTCAAGGTTATCACATATCTGCAGATGATAATTTGCCAATTTGACCACTTGGAACCCCATGAATTCCAAAAACAAGGCTCAGAAACACCCAGTTGGAATGAAGAATTGGTAGTGTTTCTGGAGTGCAGAACTTGGCTTTTTCTGACAGGCCCATAGACAATGAATGGACAGCCGGAATACAGTAGTGATCACGCATGCCAGCCACTTCTCTATTCATTGTTTATGGGTCTTCCGGAGAAAGCCATGCACAGCGCCCCACTGTCATAAATGGTGTACGTGGTAGTAGTGAGTATGTGCTGCCACCTATACATTTTCACAGGTCATATCAGAGTCCTGTTCATGAGATCTGGAGGGTCAGATAAGTCGAACACACTTCAATTAGCAAATTATCACCTTGTTGTGAAGGGTGATATATTACCAAAGTGAGAAAATCCCTTTGAGTATATACTCGACCCCACCTTTCAGTAATAGTAATTCTTTTTTGTTCTACTTTACATTTATAAACCAGGAAACTCTGGATGAATGGTGGTTTAGGTTTTAGCAGAGTATCAGAAGCTGCTCTATACACGTGTATATTCATATATTTTTTGCTGTAGTTTTGACATATATTATTGTGTATAATATATATATATATATATATATATGTGTGTATCTTTATGGAATTATATTTATTGACTTCAGTTGGAGAGTGTTGTGAATATGAAACATGATTTGTACAGAGGTCATTATGCAGAGAGGATGAAGAGGTAAGCTGTGACTATCACTTATTAAAAATGGCAGACAATGTGTTATCTCTAAACTGTATGCCATTTTTTCATGACACATTGCCTTTAAGTATATATGAGTTGAAATATTTGTGTACATTGGTAGGAACTGGTATGCAGATGAACCATCTTGTGGTAGTGAAGCATGTGTCGTCATGTATCATCAGCCAACAGCAAATCCTGGTATTGGAGGCCCTTATCTTTACCAGTGGAATGATGACCGCTGTAATATGAAGCACAATTTCATATGTAAATACCCCCCTGGTAAGTGAATTTACATTCTTCACCTTTTTTATTATAGTTTATATTATTGTCATTATTTATTGTGTTTATACTTTTTATACTTCCAATATTTGTACCTTGTAAATTGGTTTATAAAACATATACCATGTGTATATATATATACACAGTGCCTTGTGAAAGTATTCGGCCCCCTGGAACTTTTCAACCTTCTCCCACATATCATGCTTCAAACATAAAGATACCAAATGTAAATTTTTGGTGAAGAATCAACAACAAGTGGGGCACAATTGTGAAGGTGAACGAAATTTATTGGTTATTTTACATTTTTGTGGAAATTCAAACACTGAAAAGTGGGGCGCGCAATATTATTCGGCCCCTTTACTTTCAGTGCAGCAAACTCACTCCAGAAGTTCATTGTGGACTCTGAATGATCCAATGTTGTCCTAAATGACTAATGATGATAAATATAATCCACCTGTGTGTAATCAAGTCTCCGAATAAATGCACCTGCTCTGTGATAGTCTCAGGGATCTGTTTGAAGCACAGAGAGCATCTTGAAGACCAAGGAACACAACATGCAGGTCCGTGATACTGTTGTGGAGAAGTTTAAAGCCGGATTTGGATACAAAATGATTTCCAAAACTTTAAACATCCCAAGGAGCACTGTGCAAGCGATCATGTTGAAATGGAAGGAGTATCATACCACTGCAAATCTACCAAGACCCGGCCGTCCCTCTAAACTTTCATCTAAAACAAGGAGAAAACTGATCAGAGATGCAGCCAAGAGGCCCATGATCACTCTGGATGAACTGCAGAGATCTACAGCTGAGGTGGGACAGTCTGTCCATAGGACAACAATCAGTCATATACTGCACAAATCTGGCCTTTATGGAAGAGTGGCAAGAAGAAAGCCATTTCTCAAAGATATCCATAAAAAGTGTAGTTTAAAGTTTGCAACAAACCACCTGGAAGACACACCAAACATGTGGAAGAAGGTGCTCTGGTCAGATGAAACCAAAATCAAACATGGTGTGGTAGCTTCATGGTTTGGGCCTGCTTTTCTTCAGTAGGGACAGGGAAGATGGTTAAAATTGATGGGAAGATGGATGGAGCCACATACAGGACCACTCTTGAAGAAAACCTGTTGGAGTCTGCAAAAGACTTGAGTCTGGGACGGAGATTTGTCTTCCAACAAGACAATGATCCCAAACAAAAAGCAAAATCTACAATGAAATGGTTCACAAATAAACGTATCCAGGTGTTAGAATGGCCAAGTCAAAGTCCAGACCTGAATCCAATCGAGAATCTGTGGAAAGAGCTGAAAACTGCTGTTCACAAATGATCTCCATCAAACCACACTGAGCTCAAGCTGTTTGCCAAGGAAGAATGGGCAAGAATTTCAGTCTCTCGATGTACGAAACTGATAGACATACCCCAAGCAACTTGCAGCTGTAATCGCAGCAAAAGGTGGCGCAACAGAGTATTAAGTTAAAGGGGCCGAATAATATTGCACACCCCACTTTTCAGTTTTTGTATTTCCACAAAAATTTAAAACAACCAATAAATTTCGTTCAACTTCACAATTGTGTCCCACTTGTTGTTGATTCTTCACCAAAAATTTATATTTGATATCTATATGTTTGAAGCATGATATGTGGGAAAAGTTTGAAAAGTTCCAGTGGGCCGAATACTTTTGAAAGTCACTGTATATATTTATTTTATCTATATATATAGTAGGGATTCATTCTCTCTGGTAAGCATTTGGTAGTATTCACATAGGCAATGGGGTTTGGTCCAAACAGGTGTAGTGTTATTGCTTTCATAAAACTCCAAAGGATTCAAAAACAAAAACAGCCTCTTCTGGGCACTAGGGTATCACAGCACATTAACAGTTCATTTAGCAAGGCACCTATGGCAGTGCAGGCTTGCCTAAACAGAATTCAGTCCTTTCTTCCAGAGCAAACATCATACACTAAGGAGGTACAGTCCTACCATGTCTCGGTATCCCCTTCAGCCTAAGCTCCTTCAGTTTCTAGTGCCAAACAGAAGTATTCAACTTTGTGCACAGTTCACACCGAACAGGCTGCAGCTTCCACACGGTTCTCTCCAGCTCCAACCCACAGACTGTTCAATTTTCCTAGCTGACCCTTGCAGTTTCCATTCAGAAAGCAAAATTGGCTTGTCTCTCTACCAGCTATATCTCACATTTTCGCTGAGCACTCACCAGCAGCACATTCGACTCAGCTTCATTATCCAGCAGACTGACCCACCTAGTGAACATAGGCTCTGGTTCTCAGTCAAAGCAAGTCAGGTGTATCTTATCAAGACTTGAAGTGAAGTGCTAGGATTTAGCCCTAGCCTAACTGGCTTTGATATATATATGTTATTCTGTAGCTATCTAATATACAATTTTGTGGTGTTAAATACCTTCAAATTTGACAATTTTTTTGCGCAACTTAAAAATGTGATGTTTGGCATTTTTATGTCAGTTCTTATCAGCTTTACCAAAATAGGCAGTGCATGGGTGGGACAGAGCGTGACTACATCTGTTTATCTTATTCAAGAATATGTATGCCAATTTAATGGTGTACATTATGCCAGTAATATATTTTCAATGGAGGCGCATATCAGTTATAAGATGCGCCTAATTCATGATGTGACATGTTCCTCTGAAAGAATTAACCACATTTTATACCAGATCACTCATTCATGAACCCAGGTGTGCAGAATGCCAGACTTTAACGAACTGGAGCCTTTGTGCTTCATTTGCTCATTGCTTTATACATTAGCGTTTGGAAATTTGTGAACTCTTCAGAATTTTAAATATTTCAACATAAATTTGATTGAAAACTACATCATATTTTCACACAAATCCCAAATGCAGATAATGAGAACCAAATGAAACAAATGAGTAAAATTTTAGATTTTGTCATTATTGTTATTGTGGAAAATGATCCAATATCACATGTCTGTAATTGGCGAAAGTAAGTGAACTTTAAGGATTCGCAAAAAAATTGAAGGTGAAATTAGAGTTATGTGTTTTCAATAAATGGGATGATAATAAGGTGTGACTGGGAGACTTGTCTTATTTAAACAGCGGGAATCTTATTAAACTTTGACCAGCATAACACATTAGTGGAAACGTAACATAGTACGAACAAATCGGATGTCTGAAAATCTCTGAAGAAGAGTTGTTGATGTTCATCAGCTACAAAAGGTTACAAAACCATCTAAAAAGAAATTGGGACTTCACCAACTCACAGTCATAATGTGTACAGCTGAAGGAACTTCAAGACCATTATTATCCAGGGATGGTCAACCAAAAAAATACTCCAAGAGGAAAGTGTATAATAGTCCACAAGGTCATTAAGAAACCCAAGTTAATCCTTGAGCAGTTAAATGCCTCTCTTACATCAACTAATATCAATGTTCAGGCATGTTTGGCAGGTGTTTCAAGGAGAAAGCCATTTCTCGCCAAAAAGGACATTACTTCTCATTTGAAGTTTTCTAAAGATCATCTTGACAATACAGAAAGATATTAGAACAATATTTTGTAAACAGAAGAGATAAAAAAATAAAGCTTTTTGGGTTAAATAAAAAATGTTATATTTGGAGAAAGAAAAACACTATACTACATAAAAAAAAATCATACGTCTGTGAAACACGGTGGTGGTAGCATCATGGCTTGGGTCTGTTTTGCTACATCTTGGCCAGACGGCTGCCATCATTAATGGAACAATGAATACTGAATTTTCTCAGCAAACTCTAAAGAAAAATGTCAGGGTTCTATCCATAAGCTGAATCTCAAGAGATCCTTGATCATGCAGCAAGACAATAACCCAAAGCACACAAGACATTCTACAAAAGAATAGTGAAAAAAGAATAAAGATAAAGTATTAGAATGGCCAAGTCAAAGTCCTGACTTTAATCCTAAAGAAATGTTGTGGAGGGACCTGAAGCGAGCAGTTCACGGGAGAAAACCCACCAACATTAAAGAGTTGAAGCGGCTTTGTAGGGAAGATTGGGCTTTCATCCTTAGAGGTGTGCCTGGCACAATTATACACACCTCATGACACTGAGAGCTATAAAGATGCCCAGTGCATCGCTTAAACGCTTAACTGGAGTTCATAGCTTCACACTTTTGTGTTGTCTACTATAATTTTAGTGTTATTTAGTCTGTACTCTCTGGCTGGCATGACCTGCGGATTTAGGTCATGTCACCGTGATGACATCATCACAGGTCCTTCTACACTTCTATGTTTCTGCTTATTAAGATTGGTCAGCGTCATACCGGAAGTACAAGCCCACAGTAAAAACAATCTGATAATACACACTTGAACTTAAGTAAAGTCAAATCATTATATGTCAATTATTTGATTGCTAATATTTCCACAACTGGAAGGTGAAATAATAAAAAACAAAACTTTTTATTCTTCTCTGCAGTCACTATTACATAGTGTGTGCAGCTCAACATGAAAAATTTGGTGAAAGGTCATCTTTGAAGTACCATTCCAGTGTTTTGTTTTATTTCAGCTCTGGAGTGGTGCTACTAATCTATGTTACCTGACCCTAGTCTTAAACTTACAAGTCTGTGTCTTCAGCTCTTCCCAACTACTCTCCAGTCCCGTGGTACCATTTGACTGACCGGAAGGCAGAGGTAATAGTAACAAGCTCTCAATCTAGGTCTATGAGAACCTCGCTCTGCCCTCATTCTAGCTCTTATAGACTTATATTGAGTTATGACTTCCAAATTGCTCCAGTATACACTGACACGATCTGGCAGGTCACAACTGGAAGGGTGCCGAGAACAGAAGAAGACAGCGCCTGGTAAGTATAAGACTGGGAGCAGGCAACTTAGCCTAGTAGCTCAAGAAAAAAATGTAAACTACATGCATTATTGTTTTTTGATCGATATCTACTATACCGCGGTTTATATTTATATATTAATGCTTGTTTCTTTTGCTATTTTAGTTTTTATTTTACTTTTTGCTATTGCTTCACTATTGTGCCTTTTTGTACTTTTATTAACTTGGCATTTGGTATGTTATATACAAAGGTATCAGCTGGTATTTTATGGATAGGGTTGGGGAATCACCCCTTATATATGTGCTTTTTGAGTGTTTTTAATTTTAATTTGCATCTCATTTTGCATTATTTCATTAAATATATTTGCTATATATTTTTCAATATTAGTTTTGAGGGTGTGCATAGGTTTCTTTATATGTGAATCTCTCTCTTTTGTGTAGTAAATGAGCAAATGATAGACACCATGTCAGAAATCTTTTCGACTTTTGTACCTATGATAGATTAGTAAAACAGAAATATGCAGATGTAAATCCAGCCTACAAGGAACCAATATTTGCTCTAATCTAATTTGTTCAATTATTTTAATTTTCTTAGATGCATATTTTATAGTACATTTTGCCATGAGTGGAACAAGCTGCCACGAGAAGTGGTGAGTTCTCCTTCAATGGAAGTCTTCAAACAGAGGCTGGACAGACATCTGACTGGGATGATTTAGCGAATCCTGCTTTGAGCAGGGGGTTGGACCAGATGGCCCAGGAGGTCCCTTCCAACTCTACGATTCTATGATTCTATGATTCTATGAAAGTTTTGTTTCAAGTAGTCATGACAATCTGGTCCCTAATGCATATTTAGGGACACAATGCAGTAATAGGTTTATTCCTGCAGTGCCTGCAGTACAAGCTGAGTCCCTGTCCACGTAGTTATGTACTATTTTAGCATGCTCATTGTGATCCACTTTACTTGGCATGAAAAATGAGTGCTTGTTACATGGAGCTAACAGAGTTTCTACACCTCTTGGGCAATTCTCTTTTCTTTAACAGAAAATATCCTAGAGAAAGAATTAGGAGACAGAGCAGAGCCAGATCATGGTAAGAAACTGAAAGCCTTTCAAATACAGAAAGTATCCCATGATTCACTGGCCAAAAGGATAACTCAATTATTATGGACGTATTTATGGACGAATATAGAGATGGAGAAGTAATCTCATAGAGGATAATAATAATTGAGCATGGTTCTGAAATGTTCCCTTCTGGTTTGCTCTAATTTCATTTCCAGACTTCATGTAATGTGACAGTGAATCCTGAGTTTTTTTTTTTTTTGCATTTTGATTATGTTGTCAGAATCTAGAGAACGGAAATGTTAAAAAAAAAAATGTGCATATGGATAAAACATTAGATTCTATAACATGTTCCATAATAAGCCCATAAAGTGACGACTGGAGGCAAGGAAATACAGTAGACTATTTAGGGTTACTTTCCCTTCCGTGAGCCTTACGGCAATTCATTTGTGCTGAGGAGGCTCATATGTGAACATGTAGATATGAGAAAATCGATTTGAAGTAAATTGAATTCAATCGTCAAAAAAAATTCTGCATCAGTTAGGCTGGTTTCACATTTGCGTTTTTTAGCGCTGGAAAAAAATGCACACCTGCGCATGCGTTTTTTCCCCTATATTTAACATGGGTGCGCATACCTGCGCACTGGTCAGCGCATGTATGCGATTTTCATGCGCTGCGTTTTTTTGGGGTGTGCGATTGGATTTTCCAGACGCAGCATGTTGCATTTTTTGGCCCTGCAAAAAAGCGCATGCGCACATATGCGCACGTTTTGCGCTAAAAATGGCCATTATAGCCTATGGATGCGCATATGTGCGCACTGGCATGCTCATGTATACGTTTTTTTGCATATGCGTTTTTTTTTTTAAACCATGGAATTTAGGGGTTTGGGTTAGAGTTAGGGTTAGTTAAGGGGGTTTAGGGTTAGGGTTATGGTCAGGGTCAGGGTTAGGGTTAGGGTTAGGGTCAGGGTTAGGGTTAAGTATGGTTTTGTTAAGGATTAGGGTCATGGTTAGGGTCAGGATTAGGGTTAAGTATGGTTTTGTTAAGGGTTAGGGTCAGGGTTAGGGTTAGGGTTAGGGTTAGGGTCAGGGTTAGGGTTAGGGTTAGGGTTAGGGTCAGGGTTAGGGTCAGGATTAGGGTTAAGTATGGTTTTGTTAAGGATTAGGGTCAGGGTTAGGGTCAGGATTAGGGTTAAGTATGGTTTTGTTAAGGGTTAGGGTCAGGGCTAGGGTTAGGGTTAGGGTTAGGGTCAGGGTTAGGGTTAGGGTTAGGGTCAGGGTTAGGGTCAGGATTAGGGTTAAGTATGGTTTTGTTAAGGATTAGGGTCAGGGTTAGGGTCAGGATTAGGGTTAAGTATGGTTTTGTTAAGGGTTAGGGTCAGGGTTAGGGTTAGGGTTAGGGTTAGGGTCAGGGTTAGGGTTAGGGTTAGGGTTAGGGTCAGGGTTAGGGTTAAGTATGGTTTTGTTAAGGGTTAGGGTCAGGGTTAGGGTTAGGGTTAGGGTCAGGGTTAGGGTTAGGGTTAGGGTTAGGGTCAGGGTTAGGGTTAGGGTTAGGGTCAGGGTTAGGGTTAGGGTTAGGGTCAGGGTTAGGGTTAGGGTTAGGGTCAGGGTTAGGGTTAGGGTTAGGGTTAGTTAGGGTTTAGGGTTTGGGTTAGGGTTAAGTATGATTTGGTTAAGGGTTAGGGTCAGGGTTAGGGTTAGGGTTAGGGTCAGGGTTAGGGTTAGGGTTAGGGTCAGGGTTAGGGTTAGTAAAGTCATGGTTTGGGTAGTGTGAGGGGCCACCTAAAAAGGTTGGAAAAAAACGCAAACGCGGTAAAAACGCGCTAAAAACGCATACAAACGCATAAAAACGCTGCGTTTTTTTCATGCATGCTCATAAAAATGCTTGAAAAAAACGCAGCAGTTGTATGCTTATGTATGCGTTTTTTCAATGCGTTTTTTTGCGGGAAAAACGCGCTGCAAAAAAAAGCAAGTGTGAAACTAGCCTTAGAGAGGGCTCATATTGGCTCGTGTATGGCTGAGCAGGCTTTCAAAAAATGACTTAAATCTATCATACTACATGGAATATTATGCAGCTACTCATAGGGACTATAATAGCCTATGTAAAAGCAGATGCAGGGAATACAGCAGCGGTTTTATGGTGAATCTTAGGTATGGGCAAATTAATTCTAGTGGAATTGAATTTGGCTCAAATTTTGCAAAACCTCGTATTCCCCAGAATATGGATTTTTGTTAATTAACTTTGTGTAAATTCAGGGGGAAAAAAGCAAAATGACTGACATTTTGCCACCGAAAGTTTATAAAAAAAAGTGGCATTTGGCATTCACAGCTCTTCTTCTGTCGTTGGTCTGTGCGTCTCTCGTGTCTTTACTCTTAGGTGGGACTTCTGAGCACAACCAAGCAACTTGGTGTAGCTCATATTGAACAGTTGGACTTATGCTAAGTTTTGCTTTGGGAACCTATAATTTCATTTTATGCTCCTGCTTGATACGATTCTTTGACTTCAAACATCCCTATTTCATTGATCAAGTACGGACTGCAATTTCCAGATTGGATGAGGGTCTTCTGACCTGAACTAGCATCATTATAGGCATATATGAGTCCCAAAATGTGAAATGTGGATGTTTAATGTCAGCCTTAGGCTGAGTTAAGACGATGTGGCTTAAATCACTCTGCATGCGGAATACAATGGTATCACAATACTTTAGTCCATCAAAACCACAATATTGCACGACAATTGGCAGTGCTATTCTGGTAATGATTTTGGACCTATGGAGCAATTGGCCATGAAGACCCAAATTCAACCTGCATAATTTTCATTGCAAATCACGAAACAGCTTGTATATAAAGAGTAGATTGACTATAAATGCTATAATTTGTATACATATATACACGTGGTCAAAATTGTTGGTACCCCTTGTTTAATGGCAGGAAAACCCACAATGGTCACAGAAAAAACATGGATCTGAGAAAAGTAATAACTAAAAATCTATGATAATGAACAAATGAAAGTCAGACATTGCTTTTCAACCATGCTTCCACAGAATTTAAAAAAAATAAAACTCATGAAATAAGCCTGGACAGAAATGATGGTACCCCTGAAAATAATGTGACAAAAGGGTCATGTTAAATCAAGGTGTGTCCACTAATTAGCATCACAAGTATCTACAATCTTGGAATCAGTGAGTGGCCTGTATAGAGGGCTACAGATACTCACGTGCTGTTTGGTGACATGGTGTGTATCACACTCAACATGGACCAGAGGAAGCGAAGGAAAGAGTTGTCTCAGGAAATTAGAAAGAAAATTATAGACAAACATGTTAAAAGGTAAAAGTTATAAGACCATCTCCAAGCAGCTTGATGCTCCTGTGACTACAGTTGCGCATATTATTCAGAAATTAAAGCTCCATGGGACTGTAGCCAACCTACCTGGACGTGGCCGCAGGAGGAAAATTGATGACAAATCAAAGAGACGGATAATACGAATGGTAAGAAAAGAGCCCAGAAAAACTAATACACAGATTAAAGGGGAACTTCAAGCTCAAAGAACATCAGTGTCAGATTGCACCATCAGTCGGTATATGAGCCAAAGTGGACTTCATGGGAGACGATCATTGAGGACACCATTGTTGAAAAAAACCATTAAAAATCCAGACTGGAATTTGCCAAACTACATGTTGATAAGCCACAAAGCTTCTGGGAGAATGTCCAATGGACTGATGAGACAAAAATGGAACTTTGTGGCAAGGCACATCAGGTCTATGTTCACAGACGAAAAAATGAAGCATATCAAGAAAAGAACACTGTCCCTACTGTGAAAAATTGAGGAGTCTTTGTTATGTTCTGGGGCTGCTTTGCTGCATCTGGCACAGGGTGTCTAGAATCTGTGCAGGGTACAATGAAATCTCAAGACTATCAAAGGATTCTAGAGAGAAATGTGCTGCCCAGTGTCAGACACTAGGTCTCAGTCGCATGTCATGGGTCTTGCAACAGGATAATGACCCAAAACACACAGCTAAAAACACCCAAGAATGGCTAAGAGGAAAACATTGGACTATTCTGAAGTGGCCTTCTATGAGTCCTGACCTAAATCCTCTTTAGCATCTTTGGAAAGAGCTGAAACATGCCGTCTGGAAAAGGCAGCCTAAAAACACGAGACAACTGGAGCAGTTTGCTCTTGAGGAGTGGGCCAAAATACCTGTTGAGAGGGGCTGAAGTCTCATTGACAGTTATAGAAATCGTTTGATTGCAGTGATTTCCTCAAAAGGTTGTGCAACAAAATATTAGGTTAAGGGTGCCATCATTTCTGTCCAGGCCTATTTCATAAGTTTTATTTTTTTTATTCTGTGGAAGCATGGTTGAAAAGCAATGTCTGACTTTCATTTGTTCATTATCATAGATTTTTTAGTTATTATTACTTTTGTCATATTCAAGTTATTTCTGTCACCATTGAGGGTTTTTCTGTCATCAAACAAGGGGTACCAACAATTTTGACCACGTGTGTATCTAAAAAAAAAACTGATCACTAATGATAGTAAAAATAATACTACCAATACCAAAAATAATTTACTTTGTTTCCGACTTCTAGACCCACTGTCTCCTGTGACCACCGATATAACTTTCGCTACAAGCAAGCCGGAAGACTCCTCTCATGTATCCATGGCAGAAACAGGTGATTTGTTTCCATTAAGTCGAAACAGCTCAGCTAAAATTCATTTGTGTGGGCGAAATGCTTACTTCATTTTCCAATAAGAGCAGCAGCGTGCAGTAAATATTCCCATAATATAGTTGTCAGGCTGAAGAAAGGCAGCGGCCTGTGCTGTATCTCAGAGCAGTAATTAAGGCTGTGATAGCGGCTGATCATTTATTAATTATCAATACTTTTAAAGGCTGGAATAAATATAATTATATTGCTGTTTAAGCAGAGAACATTAGTTATGTGCAGCAAACTGCTGCGTGGAACAATTGAGTGGGAAGGTGGATTGTTAATATTTTTTTTTCTGTTTGCTTTCTTCTTTCTCTTCATCTTCTAGGAATTATGCCAAACCTAATCTATGTTATTATACCCACCATACCGCTGCTGCTGCTGATACTGGTGGCGTTCGGGACCTGCTGTTTCCAAATGCTACATAAAAGGTACAAAGTATCGCTGCACAAATGCTGCTCTGTGTAAATTAGTCTCCGGGTGGAATTGCAACTGTTTCAGGTCATCATAACGAACGAGGAGTCAGATAATTAGGATGAAGGCATAGATCATAAATTTGGACCTCTGACTATTAGAGAGAGGGTCTGGACTGGAGACAACATGTAACTCCAAAATAAATGTATTTGGAATATACAGTATACTGTACGTGTGTGTGTGTATATATATACTAGCTGAAGAGCCCGGCGCTGCCCGGGCATAGTAACTAACTGTGGCTAGTTATAACAAATTATAATTATCCTCCATCCCATAGTCCCGTGCCCATATACCCTTCATACATATCCACAATCCCATAGTCGAGTGCCCATATACCCATCACACATCCTCCATCCCATAGTTCCATGCCCATTTAACCATCATACATATTCTCCATCCCATAGTCCCATGCCCATATACCCGTCATACATATTCGCCATCCCATAGTCGAGTGCCCATATACCCATCACACATCCTTCATCTCATAGTCCCATGCCCATATAACCATCATTCATATCCTCCATCCCATAGTCCCGTGCTCATATACCCATCATACATATCCTTCATCCCATAGTCCAGTGCCCATATACCCATCACACATCCTCCATCCCATAGTCCCGTGCCCATATACATATCCGCCATCCTATAGTCCCGTGCCCATATACCCATCATACATATCCTCCATCCCATAGTCCCGTGCCCATATACCCATCATACATATCCACCATCCCATAGTCCCGTGCCCATATACCCATCATACATATCCTCCATCCCATAATCCAGTGCCCATATACCCATCACACATCCTCCATCCCATAGTACCGTGCCCATATACCCATCATACATATCCTCCATCCCATAGTCCAGTGCCCATATACCCATCACACATCCTCCATCCCATAGTACCGTGCCCATATACATATCCACCATCCCATAGTTCCGTGCCCATATACCCATCATACATATCCTCCATCCCATAGTCCAGTGCCCATATACCCATCACACATCCTCCATCCCATAGTCAACCATTATGACATCATAATGAGCGGCGGCAGGGCTTGCAACCTATGATGACATCAGCGTCGCCATGGCAACCATTTTGACATCATAATGAGGGGCGGGCTTGATACGCACACACTGTTTCCCCAGTATGCAAATAGAGGCATTATGACATCATAATGAGGGGCGGGGCTTGACGCACACACACTTTTTCCCCAGTATGTAGATAGGGGCAAAATTGTTTGGTGAATTGGAACGCGCGGGGTTAACATTTAGCCTCACAACATAGCTTAGGATGCTCTCGGGGTCCAGACGTGTGACTGTGCCAAATTTTGTGGCTGTAGCTGCGACAGTGCGGATGCCAATCCCGAACATACACACACACATACATGCACACACACATACATACATACATACTGTACATACATACATACACACTTTGAGCTTTATATATTAGATACAGTCATGGCCAAAAGTATTGACACCCCTGCAATTCTGTCAGATAATGCTCAGTTTCTTCCTGAAAATGATTGCAAACACAAATTCTTTGGTATTATTATCTTCATTTAATTTGTCTTAAATCAAAAAACACAAACGAGAATGAAGCAAAAAGCAAAACATTGATCATTTCACACAAAACTCTAAAAATGTGCCAGACAAAAGTATTGGCACCCTCAGCCTAATACTTGGTTGCACAACCTTTAGCCAAAATAACTGCGACCAACCGCTTCCGGTAGCCATCAATGAGTTTCTTGCAATGCTCTGCTGGAATTTTAGACCATTCTTCTTTGGCAAACTGCTCCAGGTCCCTGATATTTGAAGGGTGCCTTCTCCAAACTGCCATTTTTAGATCTCTCCACAGGTGTTCTATGGGATTCAGGTCTGGACTCATTGCTGGCCACCTTAGAAGTCTCCAGTGCTTTCTCTCAAACCATTTTCTAGTGCTTTTTGAAGTGTGTTTTGGGTCATTGTCCTGCTGGAAGACCCATGACCTCTGAGGGAGACCCAGCTTTCTCACACTGGGCCCTACATTATGCTGCAAAATTTCTTGGTAGTCTTCAGACTTCATAATGCCATGCACACGGTCAAGCAGTCCAGTGCCAGAGGCAGCAAAGCAACCCCAAAACATCAGGGAACCTCTGCCATGTTTGACTGTAGGGACCGTGTTCTTTTCTTTGAATGCCTCTTTTTTTCTCCTGTAAACTCTATGTTGATGCCTTTGCCCAAAAACCTCTACTTTTGTCTCAACTGACCACAGAACATTCTTCCAAAACATTTTAGGCTTTTTCAGGTAAGTTTTGGGAAACTCCAGCCTGGCTTTTTTATGTCTCGGGTTGAGAAGTGGGGTCTTCCTGGGTCTCCTACCATACAGTCCCTTTTCATTCAGATGCCGACGGATAGTACGGGTTGACACTGTTGTACCCTCGGACTGCAGGGCAGCTTGAACTTGTTTGGATGTTAGTCGAAGTTCTTTATCCAACATCCGCACAATCTTGTGTTGAAATCTCTTGTCAATTTTTCTTTTCCGTCCACATCTAGGGAGGTTAGCCACAGTGCCATGGGCTTTAAACTTCTTGATGACACTGCGCACGGTAGACACAGGAACATTCAGGTCTTTGGAGATGAACTTGTAGCCTTGAGATTTCTCATGCTTCCTCACAATTTGGTTTCTCAAGTCCTCAGACAGTTCTTTGGTCTTCTTTCTTTTCTCCATGCTCAATGTGGTACACACGAGGACACAGGACAGAGGTTGAGTCAACTTTAATCCATGTCAACTGGCTGCAAGTGTGATTTAGCTATTGCCAACACCTGTTAGGTGCCACAGGTAAGTTACAGGTGCTGTTAATTACACAAATTAGAGAAGCATCACATGATTTTTCGAACAGTGCCAATACTTTTGTCCACCCTCCTTTTTATGTTTGGTGTGGAATTATATCCAATTTGGCTTTAGGACAATTCTTTTTGTGTTTTTTTCATTTAAGACAAATTAAATGAAGATAATAATACCAAAGAATTTGTGTTTGCAATCATTTTCAGGAAGAAACTGAGTATTATCTGACAGAATTGCAGGGGTGTCAATACTTTTGGCCATGACTGTATATATATATATATATATATATATATATATATAATGGGTACGGAAAGTATTCAGACCCCTTTAAATTTTTCACTCTTTGTTTCATTGCAGCCATTTGGCAAATTCAAAAAAGTTTATTTTTTCCTCATTAATGTACACTCTGCACCCCATCTTGACTGAAAAAAAAACAGAAATGTAGACATTTTTGCAAACTTATTGAAAAGAAAAACTGAAATATCACATTGTCATAAGTATTCGGACCCTTTGCTCAGTATTGAGTAGAAGCACCTTTTGAGCTAGAACAGCCATGAGTCGTCTTGGAAATGATGCAACAAGTTTTTCACACCTGGATTTGGGGATCCCCTGCCATTCTTCCTTGCAGATCCTCTCCAGTTCCGTCAGGTTGGATGGTAAACGTTGGTGGACAGCCATTTTCAGGTCTCTCCAGAGAAGCTCAATTGGGTTTAGGTCAGGACTCTGATTGGGCCAGTCAAGAATGGTCACAGAGTTGTTCTGAAGCCACTCTTTTGTTATTTTAGCTGTGTGCTTAGGGTCATTGTCTTGTTGGAAGGTGAACCTTCGGCCAAGTCTGAGGTCCAGAGCACTCTGGAAGAGGTTTTCATCCGGGATATCACTGTAGTTGGCCACATTCATGCTTCCTTCATTTGCAACCAGTCATCCTGTACCTGCAGCTGAAAAACACTCCCATAGCATGATGCTGCCACCACTATGTTTCACTGTTGGGATTGTATTGGGCAGGTGATGAGCAGTGCCTGGTTTTCTCCACACATACCTCTTAGAATTATCACCAAAAAGTTCTATCCTCATATCATCAGACCAGAGAATCTTATTTCTCATAGTATGGGAGTTATTCCTGTGTTTCTTAGCAAACTCTATGTGGGCTTTCATATGTCTGGCACTGAGGAGAGGCTTCTGTTGGACCACTCTGCCATAAAGGCCCGACTGGTGGAGGGCTACAGTGATAGTTGACTTTGTGGAACTTTCTCCCATTTCCATACTACATCTGTGGAGCTCAGTCACAGTGATCTTGAGGTTCTTCTCTACCTCTCTAACCAAGGCTCTTCTCCACGATTGCTCAGTTTGGCTGGACGGCCAGGTCTAGGAAGACTTCTGGTGGTCTCAAACTTCTTCCATTTAAGGATTATGGAGGACACTGTGCTCTTATGAACTTTGAGTACTGCAGAAATTCTTTTGTAACTTTGGCCAGATCTGTGTCTTGCCACAATTCTGTCTCTGAGCTCCTTGGCCTCATGATTCTCATTTGGTCTGACATGCACTGTGAGCTGTGAGGTCTTATATAGACAGGTGTGTGACTTTACAAATCAAGTCCTATCAGTTTAATTAAACACAGCTGGACTCCAATGAAGGAGTAGAACCATCTCAACGAGGATCACAAGGAAATGGACAGCATGTGACTTAAATATGAGTTCTGAGCAAAGGCTCTGAATACTTATGACCATGTGATATTTCAGTTTTTCTTTTTTAATACATTTGCAAAAATGTCTACATTTCTGTTTTTTTTTCAGTCAAGATGGGGTGCAGAGTGTACATTAATGAGAAAAAGAATGAACTTTTTTGAATTTACCAAATGGCTGCAATGAAAGATTGAAAAATTTAAAGGGGTCTGAATACTTTCTGTACTCACTGTATATACATACATATATTACTGTAGAGGCAAAATGAGTGAAATAAAAATGTTTTTTGTTTGGAAAAATAATGGTCATAAATTATATCTATCAATCTACCTACGAAAGAAAAAATTAGAGCAGCACAGAGTCCGGGTGCAAAAACCTCCCCTAGGCAAGTACCAAACTTTATATTCAGAGTTCCAAAAATACAGGAGCAGCACACCCTAATATGTGAAAAGGAGCTTTTTTATTTTAGCCCATAATGGCAACGTTTTGGTTCAGAAAAATGAACCTTTCTCAAGCAATGGGTATGTGCAAATGCTGAACATTTAAAGGGTGTACATAATTACAATATTTAACCATAATAACATAAAAAAGAGCATTACTCTTCATCATAAAGCATACACAAAAAGTGCAGTGTTATACAAATGAAAATATATCATATAAAGTGAAGTGCATATCATGTAAACATAAGAAATATTATACAAAGTGTGTTATAACACTGGCTTTTTTTTGTGAAGATCATTCAAAAACATTGGTCTGTGTTACAAAGAAATAAAGTAATAGGAGGACTCCTACCAGCCTATCCTAAATTTGTGTGTAGAAAAGCACAGACCGTGGGCGATCTCATAGCCCGCACAGAAAAGATGGCAGCCGACATATGAGTTACCACTGCTGTGAACAATGCTGCATTTGAAATTTAGCTGAGAATACAGTATGTGTGTCTGTCTGCAGCTGTCTGCATGTGTGTGTAACTGTCTGTGTGTGCACGGTTGTCTGTATGTGTGTTCAGTGTGAGGGTATCTGTGTGCGTGTGTCTGCAGGTGTGTGCTGGTGTCTGGGTACGGTAACGCTACCGCCGGTGCTGTCGGTCACAGCGCTGCGGGATAATGCTGTCAAATGTCAGTGTGATTCCGCAGCTGACTGTGACCCACAGCAGAGAAGCAGGCTTGGCCCAATGAGACTACTGCTACCATCGGACTATCTCTGGTGTCACTGATAAAAGTGACAACAGGTGCCGCTGATGGGAGAGTAGTATCATCTGCCAGAATCTGGGTCAATGAGACTACTGCTCCCATCTGGCTATCTCTGGTGTCACTGATAACAGTGACAACAGGTGCCGCCGAAGGGAGAGTAGTATCATCTGCCGGCACCTGTGCTCACCTGTTAAAAAAAAAGAAGTAAAATTACATACTGTACATATTCATTATTCACATAATACATGCATATTGATACATAATATATACATATTCACGTAGAAATAAAAATACATTATACCCACCGCACACCAAATCCCCGATGCCCTCATCTCCTAGAAATAATGTAAAATAATAAACCAATATATACTCCCAGTCTGCTGTAGTCCAAGGTAATCCAGATTGTCCTTCGGCAATCCCACGTGTAGGACAGTCACATCGAGAGATGTGACCGCGCTACCCGACCGGCGATACACTAACAGGAGATAATCGCCCCTGCAGTGTATCAGCTGTTCAGCTCCATGCTGTCACTTATGGCAATGCTGCATTAGAAAGTTCTCACACAGCAGTACTGCCGTAAAGTGAGAGCACTGGAGTGATGAACTCTGGTGAACTCTGATGGTGGCGCATTGATACACTAACAGGAAGTAATATCTCCCACAGTGTATCGTTGGAGCCATGTACAGTGGTCACATTTCCCAGTGTGACTGTTCTACACGTGAGATCATTGTGGGACACTCAGTAAATGGACTATGGCTGACAGAATAGTATTATTGTTGGTTTATTATTGTATTTTTGTTGCAGGAGACGAGGGAGTCGGGGATTTGGCTATGCAGTAAGTATGGTTAATTACAATTAATAAAGGACTTTATTCTGGCTGTGTATTTATTTACCATATACAATAACTATAGGATTAGTAATGGATAGGTGTCTTATAGATGCTTCTCCAGTACTAATCTGTGGGCTTGACGTCACCGGACAATACAAAGGTGACATCAACCCCATAATTATTACCTCACCTGCATTTCACACACTATAAGGTGGTATGTGAGCACTATATGGCAATATGTGAGCACTATAAGATGGTATATGGGCATTATATGGCAGTATGTGGGCACTATTTGGCAGTATATGAGCACTATATAACAGTAAGAGCACTATATGGCAGTATATGAGCACTATATGGCCGTATGTGAGCACTATATGTGGCAGTACATGAGCTCTGTATGGCTTTATGCATTCACTATATGGCAGTATATGAGCACTATATGCTGATATGGTGGTATAGCAAATGTTAGAGCAAGTATATATATTGTAGCTGAAGAGCCTGGCGCTGCCCGGGCATAGTATCTAACTACGGTTAATTATAACAAAATATAATGTTTATATTTATATAGTAACTAACTGTGGTTAGTTATAGCAAATTATAATTATCCTCCATCCCATAGTCCCGTGCCCATATACCCATCATACATATCCTCCATCCCATAGTCACGTGCGCATATACCCGTCATGCATATCCTCCATCCCATAGTCCAGTGCCCATATACCCATCACACATCCTCTATCCCATAGTCCCGTGCCCATATACCAGTCATACATATCCTCCATCCCATAGTCCAGTGCTCATATACCCATCACACATCCTCCATCCCATAGTCAACCATTATGACATCATAATGAGCGGCGGGGCTTGCAACCTATGATGACATCAGCGTTGCCATGGCAACCATTAAGACATCATAATGAGGGGCGGGGCTTGATAAGCGCACACTTTTTCCCCATTATGTAGATAGGGGCAAAATTGTTTGGTGAATTGGAACGCACGGGGTTAAAATTTCGCCTCACAACATAGCCTATGATGCTCTCGGGGTCCAGGCATGTGACTGCCAAATTTTTTTGGCTGTAGCTGCGACGGTGCGGATGCCAATCCTGGACATACACACATACACACACACATACATATATACACACACTTGAGCTTTATATATTAGGCCTCTTTCACATTTCAGTTTTTTGCATCAGTTCAAATCCGCCAAAAAGGCAGACAAGCGGATCCGTTCTGAACTGATGTGAACGGATGGCACAGGATCCGTTTTCAGACGGATCCTGAAAATGAGGAAATGTAAAGGAAACGCTGAGAGAGAGAGAGAGAGAGAGAATTTTTTAATGGGGAAAAAACGGATCCTCAAAAAAAAATTGAGGATCCTTTTTTTTTCAAAACCTGGCGGATTGTGACTGATTGTAAAAAACTGAAGTGTGAAAGGGGCCTTAGATATAAAGCTGAGTGTATAGCCCCAACCACTCTGCATAGCCACATTCACTATAATATCCCACATTGTCCCGTCAGCCAGAGCCACCGTACTACTACCCCTAATATCCCACATCATCAGATCAGCGAGAGCCACCGGACTACTACCACTATACATATATACATACATACATACACACACTTGAGCTTTACTTAATATATTAGACTAGCTGAAGAGCCCGGCGCTGCCCGGGCATAATAACTAACTGTGGTTAGTTATAGCACATTATAATTATCCTCCATCCCATAGTCCCATGCCCATATACCCATCATACATATCCACGATCCCATAGGCCCGTGCCCATATACCCATCATACATATCCTCTATCCCATAGTCGAGTGCCCATATACCCATCACACATCCTCCATCCCATAGTCCCGTGCCCATATACCCATCATACATATTCACCATCCCATAGTCGAGTGCCCATATACCCATCACACATCCTTCATCTCATAGTCCCATGCCCATATACCCATCATACATATCCTCCATCCCATAGTCCCGTGCCCATATACCCATCATACATATCCGCCATCCCATAGTCCCGTGCCCATATCCCCATCACACATCCTCCATCTCATAGTCCCGTGCCCATATACCCATCATACATCCTCCATCCCATAGTCAACCATTATGACATCATAGTGAGCAGCGGGGCTTGCAACCTATGATGACATCAGCGTCGCCATGGCAACCATTATGACATCATAATGAGGGGCGGAGCTTGATGCACACACACTTTTACCCCATTATGTAGATAGGGGCTAAATTGTTTGGTGAATTGGAACGCGCGGGGTTCAGACATGTGACTGTGCCAAATTTTGTGGCTGTAGCTGCGACGGTGTGGATGCCAATCCCGGACATACACACATACATACATACACACATACATACATACACACACTTGAGCTTTATATATTAGATATAAGGCTGAGTGTATAGCCCCAACCACTCTGCATAGCCACATTCACTATAATATCCCACATTGTCCCGTCAGCCAGAGCCACCGTACTACTACCCCTAATATCCCACATCATCCCATCAGCCAGAGCCACCGGACTACTACCACTAATATCCCACATCATCCCATCACAGCCGCCAGACTACTAACACTAATATCCCACATCATCCCGTCAGAGCCACCAGACTACTACCCCTAATATTCCACGTCATCCCGTCAGCCAGAACCATCGCACTACTACCCCATATATCCCACATCATCCCATCAGCCAGAGCCACCGGACTACTACCCCTAATATCCCACATTATCCCATCAGCCTGGGGTCAGAATCAGAGCGCTGAGTGGAATGGACCTAACTTCAATACCGGGGATCCCTTTAATAGAAGCCTGGGGTGAGAATCAGAGCACTGAGGGATTTACCCTAACTGCCATACCGGAGGTCCCTTTAAGAGAGGCCTGGGGTCAGTACCAAAGTGCAGAATGGATTTGCCCTCACATCCATACCGGGGATCCATTTAAGAGGGGCCTGGGGTCAGAACCAGAGTGCTGAGTGGAATTGCCCTAGCTTCCATACCAATGATCCCTTTAAGAGGCCCTGGGGTCAGAACCACAGCGCTGAGTGTAACAGACCTATCTTTCATACCAGGGATCCCTTTAAGAGAGGCCTGGGGTCAAAACCAAAGCACTGGATGGATTTGCCCTGACTTCCATACCAATGATCCCTTTAATAGAGGCCTGGGGTCAGTACCAGAGCTTTTGAAGGCAATTGCCCTGACTTCCATACCGGGGATCCCTTTAAGAGAGCCTGGGGTCAGAATCAGAGCACTGAGGGATTTGTCCTAACTTCCATACCGGAGATCCCTTTAAGAGAGGCCTGGGGTCAGTACCAAAGCGCAGAGTGGATTTGCCCTCACGTCCTTACCCGGTATCCCTTTAAGAGGGGCCTGGGGTCAGAACCAGAGTGCTTAGTGGAATTGCCCTAACTTCCATACCAATGATCCCTTTAATAGAAGCCTGGGGTCAAAATCAGAGTGCTGAGTAATTTGCCCTAACTTCCATACTGGATATCCTTTTAAGAGACCCTGGGGTCAGAATCAGAGCGCTGAGTGGAACGGTCCTAACTTCCATACCGGAGATCCCTTTAAGAGGGAAGATGTGCCTATGGGATGGAGGATGTGTGATGTGTATATGGGCACATTGTCTTCCCCCTTTCTGGGAGGCAGACAATGGCTTTGAGCTTATGTTCCCGGGGATGCTAGATTTCTCCCACCATGTCAGTGTCTGTTGAGGTGTTGTCGTGGTGTGAGAAAATTGTTGCTCATAGCAACCAATCACAGCTCAGCTTCTTTTAAACAGCTCTGGTGAAATGAAAGATGCTTCATGATTGGTTGGTGATACAAACACACACATTCAATTTTATATACTGTATATATATGCCGCCTCATCACCACCAGAGCTGCTGCACCCCCGACCTTCTGTCTCTTCCCCACTACCCCATAGAATGTAAGTCCGCAAAGACAGGGTCCCCTCCCCTCTGTACCAGTCTGTCATTGCAAATTTGTTTACTGTTAATGATAGCTATAACTTTGTATGTAACCCCCCCTTCTCATGTGCAGCACCATGGAATTAATGGTGCTATGCTATATAAATAAATAATAATAATACTTCCCCTTGATAAAGCCGTGGCGAAATGCGCGTCGGGGTTACAGCGAGGCGTCCCCCCTCTTATACTGACAGCATGGGTAAGTGGCAATAAGCATATTGGACATTATGGGTATTATCCCTTGGAGCTTTGTACGGCGATTATTTGTGCTTGGTGTAACTGCAATATAGATGTGGTGACTCCCTGATTTTGGCACCTTGGTGTAGCTCTCTATTGTTATAACTCGGGCACGTTGCAATTTTACCGCAATATTTTGCTCACTAGGGTCTGCTTTGTAGTTTCATTTACGTTACTGCTTCTGTCCTACCCTTTATTTATTTATAATGGTGATTCCTTGCTTGTTGTTTTTTCTGGATTGCTCCTCCAATCTACCTCATATATATTTATGAATGTTTGAAAAATTTTAATATATCATAATAAAGACTTGCTAATATATAAAGCTGAATGTGTGTGTGTATGTATGTATGTGTGTGTGTATGTCCGGGATTGGCATCCGCACCGTCGCAGCTACAGCCACAAAGTTTGGCACAGTCACACGTCTGGACCCCGAGAGTGTCCTAAGCTATGTTGTGAGGCAAAATTTTAACCCCGCCCATTCCAATTCACCAAACAATTTTGCCCCTATCTACATAATGGGGAAAAAGTGTGTGTATCAAGCCCCGCCCCTCATTATGATGTCATAATGGTTGCCATGGCGACGCTGATGTCATCATAGGTTGCAAGCCCCGCCGCTCATTATGATGCCATAATAGTTGACTATGGGATGGAGGATGTGTGATGAGTATCTATGGTATAGAGGATATGTATGACTAGTATATGGGCACGGGACTATGGGATGGAGGATGTGTGATGAGTATCTATGGTATGGAGGATATGTATGACTAGTATATGGGCACGGGACTATGGGATGGAGGATGTGTGATGGGTATATGGGCACTAGACTATGGGATGGAGGATATGTATGACGGGTATATGGGCACGAGACTATGGGATGGCGAATATGTATGATGGGTATATGGGCATGGGACTATGGGATGGAGAATATGTATGATGGGTATATGGGCATGGGACTATGGGATGGAGGATGTGTGATGGGTATATGGGCACTCGACTATGAGATGGAGGATATTTATGATGGGAATATGGGCACGGGCCTATGGAATGGCGGATATGTATGATGGGTATATGGGCATCGGACTATGGGATGGAGGATGTGTGATGGGTATATGGGCACTCGACTATGGGATGAAGGATGGGTGATGGGTATATGGGCACTCGACTATGGGATGGAGGATATGTATGATGGGAATATGGGCACGGGCCTATGGGATGGTGGATATGTATGATGAGTATATGGGCATCGGACTATGGGATGGAGGATGTGTGATGGGTATATGGGCATCGGACTATGGGATGGAGGATATGTATGATGGGAATATGGGAACGGGTCTATGGGATGGTGGATATGCATGATGGGTATATGGGCACGGGACTATGGGATGGAGGATAATTATAATTTGTTATAACTAACCACAGTTAGTTACTATGCCCGGGCAGCGCCTGGCTCTTCAGCTAGTAATTTATAAAACCCTTTTCTGTGGTCTATGGTTACTCCGTTTTTCTTCTGTCTGCATGTTGCTGGGAGTACTCCACACTTACCTGTTGGTCCTCCCACTGGGTGGGGGAACTATATTGGTTTTGAACTAGTTCCTGGCCACATGTGACAACTATGTTCGTTTTGAATATTTCTTTGATCCCGTAGAATGTAAGTCCGCAAAGACAGCGTCCCCCCTCTGTACCAGTCTGTTATTGTAAATTTGCTTACTGTTAACGATATCTATAACTTTGTATGTAACTCACCTTCTCATGTACAGCACCATAGAAATAATGGTGCTATATAAATAAAAAATAATATATATATATTCTCTCTCTCTCTCTCTCTCTATATATATATATATATATATATATATATATAATGTGCCTTGCGAAAGTATTCGGCGCCCTGGAACTTTTCAACCTTTTCCCACATATCATTCTTCAAACATAAAGATACCAGATGTAAAACTGAAAAGTGGGGCGTGCAATATTATTCGGCCCCTTTACTTTCAGTGCAGCAAACTCACTCCAGAAGTTCATTGTGGATCTCTGGATGATCCAATGTTGTCCTAAATGACTAATGATGATAAATATAATCCACCTGTGTGTAATCAAGTCTCTGTATAAATGCACCTGCTCTGTGATAGTCTCCGGGTTCTGTTTGAAGCACAGAGAGCATCATGAAGACCAAGGAACACAACAGGCAGGTCCATGATACTGTTGTGGAGAAGATTAAAGCCGGATTTGGATACAAAATGATTTCCAAAACTTTAAACATCCCAAGGAGCACTGTGCAAGCGATCATATTGAAATGGAAGGAGTATCATACCACTGCAAATCTACCAAGACCCGGCCGTCCCTCTAAACTTTCATCTCAAACAAGGAGAAGACTGATCAGAGATGGAGCCAAGAGGCCCATGATCACTCTGGATGAACTGCAGAGATCTACAGCTGAGGTGGGACAGTCTGTCCATAGGACAACAATCAGTCATACACTGCACAAATCTGGACTTTATAGAAGAGTGGCAAGAAGAAAGCCATTTCTCAAAGATATCCATAAAAAGTGTCATTTAAAGTTTGCAACAAGCCACCTGGGAGACACACCAAACATGTGGAAGAAGGTGGTCTGGTCAGATGAAATCAAAATCGAACTTTTTAGCAACAATGCCAAACGATATGCTTGAGGTAAAGGCAACACAGCTCGTCACCCTGAACACACCTTCCCCACTGTCAAACATGGTGGTGGCAGCTTCATGGTTTGAGCCTGCTTTTCTTCAGTAGGGACAGGGAAGATGGTTAAAATTGATGGGAAGATGGATGGAGCCAAATACAGGACCATTCTTGAAGAAAACTTGTTGGAGTCTGCAAAAGACCTGGGACTGGGATGGAGATTTATCTTCCAACAAGAAAACATAAAGCAAAATCTACAATGGACTGGTTCACAAATAAACGTATCCAGGTGTTAGAATGACCAAGTCACAGTCCAGACCTGAATCCAATCGAGAATCTGTGGAAAGAGCTGAAAACTGCTGTTCACAAACGATCTCCATCAAACCACACTGAGCTTGAGCTGTTTGCCAAGGAAGAATGGGCAAGAATTTCAGTCTCTCGATGTACAAAACTGATAGAGACATACTCCAAGCGACTTGCAGCTGTAATCGCAGCAAAAGGTGGCGCAGCAAAGTATTAAGTTAAAGGGGCCGAATAATATTGCACGCCCCACTTTTCAGTTTTTGAATTTCCACAAAAATTTAAAATAACTAATAAATTTCGTTCAACTTCACAATTGTGCTCCACTTGTTGTTGATTCTTCACCAAAAATTTACATTTGGTATCTTTATGTTTGAAGCATGATATGTGGGAAAAGTTCCAGGGGGCCAAATACTTTTGCAAGGCACTGTATATATATATATATATATATATATATATATACAGTATATATATATTTTATTTACTTATATTTGTTTTCTGTGTGTAAACATATTTGAACATGGTATGTAATGCTATTATGGTCTTCAATGGAGAATGTAAAAGAAGAGATTGGGCAAGGAAATTACATCACAATTTTTTGTTATTTGATAAATAATATATCTTTATTTAGCTTGCAAATCTGCAGACAAATCCACAGAGAAAACTACATGAAAATCTGCATCAAATCCACATGGATTTTCAACTGCGTATTCTGCCAGGAGAGGCAGAATCCATGCAGAACTTTACTAAGTGCAACGCGCAAACATACCCTTAAGTGTATGTTCACACTGGGCGTTTTTGCTGCATTTTTTTATCTGCAGCAAAACCTAATTTCTTGGCACCAGAGAAGCAAGAAAGCAGGTTTAGGTGCGTTTTTGTTGCATGTTTTGGATGAACTTGTGTCTCTTTGTGCATGCTATTAAAGTTGAGCTGCTGTCTATGACTTTTCTGCAGCAAAAGACTGCAAATAATGATACCTGTATATTTGCTGCATTTTTTATGATAATTTTCAGCTGCTTTTTAAGGCATGCTCACACTGGGCATCTTTGCTGTGTTTTTTTCTGCGTCAAAACCAGATTTCTTGTCAGGAAAGAAGCTGCAGCAAAAAAATGGGTTTACTTATATTTTTCATTTCGGCGCTTTTTTGGTGCATTTTTCATTGCGGTTTTGGTCTAACTTGTGTCTCTTTGTGCATGCTAATAAAGTTGAGTTGCTGTCTATGACTTTTCTGCAGCAAAAGACTTGCAAATATTGATACCAGCGTTTTTGCTGCTTTTTATGCTAATTTTCAGCTGCTTTAATGGTATGTTCACACTCGGCATTTTTGCTGCATCTTTTTCTGCAGCAAAACCTGATTGATTGGCAGGAAAAAAGCTGCGGCAAAAAAACAGATTTAGGTGCGTTTTTGGTGTGTTGTTCGTTGCTGTTTTGTTGCGTTTTTTGGGGGGGCTAACTTGTGTCTCTTTGTGCATGCTAATAAAGTCGAGTTGCTGTCCTTCACTTTTCTTCAGCAAAATGCTGCAAATAATGATACCTGAATTTTTGCTCCTTTTTTATGCTAATTTTCAGCTGCATTTTACAGTACCAGCAAAGCCTATGAGATTTCAGAAATCTCATGCACACACATTGGTTTTTATTGTTTTTTTTTGTCATCAGGATTTTGAGCTTTGCTGCTTTTTTGCACATAGAGCAGGTCACTTCTTTCAGAGTTTTTGCAGCGTTTTTCACCCATTGGCTTGAATGGGTGCTGAGAAAAACAAAAAAAGCCTTTTTGCTGCAGAAAAGGCATGGACAGCAACTCAACTTTATGAGCATGCACAAAGAGACACAAGTTAGCCCAAAGAACGCCAAAGAGCACCAAAATAGCAACGAAAACCACACCAAGAAGCAACTAAACTTGCTTTTTCCCCGCAGCTTCATTCCTGCCAATAAATTCGGTTTTGCTGCAGAAAAAAAGCAGGAAGAACGCCCAGTGTAAAGATACCCTTTGCGATTGAAAATCCATGCGGTTTTGATGCGGATTTTCATGTGAATTTTTCTTGCGGATTTTCATGCAGATTTGCATGCTAAATAAAGATATATTATTTAGCAAGCAAAAAAAAAAGAATTGTGATGTCATTTCCTTGTGCAACCTCTTCTTTTACATTCTCCATTGAAGACCATAATATCATTGCATACCATAAATAAATATAAGTGAATATAATATATATATATTTCCTCTAACATTTGCTATACCACCATATCAGCATATAGTGCTCATATACTGCCATATAGTGCTCATATCCCATCTTATAGTGCTCACACACTGTCATATGGTGCTCACATACGGCCATACAGTGCCTTACAAAAGTATTCGGCTCCCTGGAACATTTCAACCTTTTCCCACATATCATGCTTCAGTTTTGTACATCGAGAGACTGAAATTCTTGCCCATTCTTCCTTGGCAAACAGCTTGAGCTCAGTGAGGTTGGATGGAGATCGTTTGTGAACAGCAGTTTTCATCTCTTTCCACTGATTCTCGATTGGATTCAGGTCTGGGCTTTGACTAGGCCATTCTAACACCTGGATATGTTTATTTGTGAACCATTCCATTATAGATTTTGCTGTATGTTTGGGATCATTGTCTTGTTGGAAGACAAATCTCCGTCCCAGTCTCAGGTCTTTTGTAGACTCAAACAGGTTTACTTCAAGAATGATCCTGTATTTGGCTCCATCCATCTTCCCATCAATTTTAACCATCTTCCCTGTCCCTACTGAAGAAAAATAGGCCCAAACCATGATGCTGCCACCACCATGTTTGACAGTGGGGATGGTGTGTTCAGAGTGATGAGCTGTGTTGCCTTTACGCCAAACATATCATTTGGCATTGTTGCCAAAAAGTTCGATTTTGGTTTCATCTGACCAGAGCACCTTCTTCCACATGTTTGGTGTGTCTCCCACGTGGCTTGTTGCAAACTTTAAACAACACTTTTTATGGATATCTTTGAGAAATGGCTTTCTTCTTGTCACTCTTCCATTAAGGACAGATTTGTGCAGTGTATGACTGATTGTTGTCCTATGGACAGACTGTAGATCTCTGAAGTTCATCCAGAGTGATCATGGGCCTCTTGGCTGCATTTCTGATCAGTCTTCTCCTTGTTTGAGATGACAGTTTAGAGGGAAGGCTGGGTCTTGGTAGATTTGCAGTGGTATGATACTCCTTCCATTTCAATATGATCGCTTGCACAGTGCTCCTTGGGATGTTTAAAGTTTTGGAAATCATTTTGTATCCAAATCCGGCTTTAAATTTCTCCACAACAGTATCATGGACCTGCCTGTTGTGTTCCTTGGTCTACATGATGCTCTCTGTGCTTTAAACAGAACCCTGAGACTATCACAGAGCAGGTGCATTTATACGGAGACTTGATTACACACAGGTGGATTATATTTATCATCATTAGTCATTTAGGACAACATTGGATCATTCAGAGATCCACAATAATCTTCTGGAGTGAGTTTGCTGCACTGAAAGTAAAGGGGCCGAATAATATTGCACACCCCACTTTTCAATTTATGAATTTCCACAATAATTTAAAATAGTCAATAAATTTCGTTCAACTTCACAATTGTGTCCCACTTGTTGTTGATTTTAACCAAAAATTTACATTTGGTATCTTTATGTTTGAAGCATGATATGTGGGAAAAGGTTGAAAAGTTCCAGGGAGCCGAATACTTTTGCAAGGCACTGTATAGTGCCCACATACTGCCATATAGTGCTCACATACTGCCATATAGTGCTTGCATGCCACCTTATAGTGCGTGAAACGCAATATCTGTTTATTTTTGAAAATTTTTTTTTAAAAAAAATTGCATGGGCTCCCATGTAATTTTCATAACCAGCAGAGTTAAAGCCGATGGCTGAGGGCTGATGTTAATGTTCTGGGAAGAAGCTATTAATATCAGCTCACAGATGTTTCCTTCGCCTTCACTGGCTATTTTACAGGGGAACCCCAGAAAATAATTGACATGGGGTCCCCCTATAAAATCAAACCAGCAAAGGCTAGGCAGACAGCTGCAGGCTGATATTGATAGCCTGGGAAGGGACCATGGATATTGTCACCTTTGTGGGGTTGGTGTCACTTTTGTATTGTCCGTGACATCAAGCCCACAAATTAGTAATGGAGAAGCGTCTATAAGACACCTATCCATTTCTAATCCTATAGTTGTATGGTCAATAAAGAAACAGCCAGAATAAAGTCCTTTATTAGTCTTAATTAACCATACTTACTGCATCGCCTAATCCCTGACTCCCTCGTCTCCATAAAGTCCATTTACCGAGTGTCTCACGACTATCTCATGTGTAGAACACTCACATCAGGAGATGTGACTGCTCTACACAGCTCCAGTGAGTTCATCACTGCAGTGCTTTCACTATATGGCAGTACCGCTGTGTGAGAACGTTCCCACACAGCGGTGCCATAAGTGACAGCAGAGAGCCGATCAGCTGATACACTGCAGGGGTGATTATCTCCTGTCAGTGTATCGCCGTTCAGGTAGAGCGGTCACATCTCCCGATGTGACTGTTCTACACGTGAGGTCGCCATGGGACAATCTGGATTACCTTGGACTACAGCAGACAGGGAGTATATATTGGTTTATTATTTTACGTTATTTCTAGGAGATGAGGGCATCGGGGATTTGGTGTGCGGTAAGTATAATGTGTTTTTATTTCTATGTGAATATGTAAATATTATGTGTCAATATGTATTATGTGAATAATGAATATATTGTATATGTAATTTTATTTTTTTTTTAACAATGAACACAGGTGCCAGCAGATGATACTACTCTCCCATCAACGGCACCTGCTGTCACTGTTATCAGTGACACCAGAGGATAGTCAGATGGGAGCAGTAATATCATCGTGCCAAGCCTGCTTCAGCGCTGTGGGTCACAGTCAGCTGTGGTATCACGCTGACATCTGAAAGTATGATCCCACAGCGCTGTGACCGACTGCACCAGCGGTAGCATTACCACACACACAGACACCTGCACACACCTGCAGACACACGTACACTCAGACGGACACCCACACACACAAGCAGACACCTGCACACAGCCACACACAGGCACTGGATGTGACAAGCATACCGGCACCAGGTCTGAAATAGACCTGATGACGCTGTGCGGCCATCCAATCAATGTAATGCCACAACCACCATGGCTGCGGCATTACAGTGTGTGGCAGACAATCCCTTCATGTTGATTGTCGCTCTAAAGAGCGCCAAAACATGCAGGGTGGGTACCCGAGCTCCAGCCGAGCAACCCCTTTAATACTCAACGAGCTCTGAGCATCGCAAGCACTGCAATGCTTGGGTGAGCACCGAATAGTGGCAGGCATGCTCGCTCATCACTAATGACAACTTGTTTCCTCACAATTACCTATAGGCATTCAATTGGGTTCAGATCAGTAGACAATTGGCCAGTGAATCACTTCCACTCTGTTCTTCAAAAATGTAACAGTGGCCTTAGTTTTGTATCATTTGGGTCTAAGGGGTAATATTTCTTATACAGGGTGACATGCCTGACATGCAAGGATAAGGAGACTAGAAGGCTATGTAATGCTCTTCTGGGAATTTAAATATGCAATTTGACTCTTCAGAGAATGTTACCTCTTTGACCACAGTAAGACGCCTCTCATACAGCCAAACCAGATCTAATGCTTTGCACTGGGGAGGGGCAACACCCTGAAAAACATGTCTGTAAATTGAGATTCTGGTTTGGCTTTTATCCTAAGTCATGTGGCAAGGTTCGTGAAAGGTTTGATATTGACTTTTAGGATTGCTCCTTCCAATAGGTGGCACTAGAGGTCTAGTCCTCCTCCTCTTTGAAGAGGCAGTTTGCATTTTTGTATCATTGTTATATTGGAAAATTGCACATTTATCAAGGGCAAGGATAGAAGTTTGATGTTAGAAGTTTCTCTTTCAATATAAAGCATCTGTGAATTCATGGTACCATTATACCATCAGTGAAATGTAGCTCCCCGACCCCAGCAGCACTCATGGATCTCCTCATAAGGACAATGCCATCACCATGTTTCACTGTAGACACCATACATTTTTGCAAAATTCATTTTTTCTAAATACATGGTGCCGAAATGCATTTAGAATACTTTTTTCCTAATCACAAATACTGCACAGCCTTTTATTGCCCTGAAAAGACACGTGTACCACTCTGATGTTTCCTAGGACTGTATTGAACACTTTTCACCCTTTTAAATTAAACGACAGCCTTATTAATGTCCAAGTGACCTTTACATATATGGGTATGGGTAAAGGTATGATTGCTGATTTTCACTGCTGTGCTGTAACACACAACAAATAATGTTTATTCAGTGTTTATGACTTTATCCCCCTATTGTCATGAGCAGAACTGCAGGACAGGCAGGCAAGGGAAAGTCAGGAAAGCCACGTAAAAAAACAGGAAATCCAGAAATGTAGGCAAGAGGATAGTCAGAGTGTAGGGTTCGAGCAGGCTCACAGGATGCAGTGACGAGACACGAGACTGAATGTGGGGTGAAATAAACTTTTATAAGTTTAAAGCCGCAAGGGCTAAACTGCTTCGATCAAACAAAAGGGGAAACACCTATTTGTCCTCGCAGGGACTCGTAAAACAAACATTCAAACAAAAAGGGTCCTTATTCTCTAAAATGCACTTAGCCTTCCGGGCGTCGCTCGAGTTCACGTCCACTCAGGGATTGCAGATTTGGCTGCCTTGTAATCCACGATTTCCCGGAAGGACTTGGGTTCGTCCGGCCCTGAAGAAACTGGAACGGTGGGGCACAGCAGGCCCTGAAGAAAACTGGACGGTGGGCCGCAATGGGCCCTGAAGAAACCAGAACGATGGGGCGCAACAGGCCCTGAAGAAACTGGAACGATGGGGCGCAACCGGCCCTAAAGAAACTGAACGGTGGGGTGCAACGGGCCCTGGAGAAGCTGGAATGGTGGGGCGCAATAGGCCCTGAAGAAATGGGGACGGTGGGGCACAACAGGCCCTGAAGAAACTGTTCGGGGGGATAAATCTCCCAGCCGTCCGTTTAGAGGCGCCCGTCCCCCAGCCAGGTCATGACGCAGTTCAAAAACATAAAATCTTAACAAACTCTGCTCAGTGTCCCCTCAGTAAGCGGGACAGGGGCTCTGCGGCCGCCTATAGCGAGGTGGCGTCCCCTGAGGTCGGTAATGACGGGGTCGCAGCTGTGGGAGAAAACAGGGGGGCAGTGTCCTGGTCACTATACCGGACTGCTGTCTTGTCGCCGCGGTCGCCTGAGATCCCGGTCCTGTCACAGCACGGAGTGAATCAGAGGGCGTCAATTTATCTGTATGTATCCGGGGAGGGACTCCCGGGGAGAGTCTCTTATGCGTCGCACTTCGGACAGTCTCAAATCTTCCTTTGACAGTCTCCTGCCTGTCTCTCTTCCCCACACCGTCAGTTGCCACAGTCCTCTCCCTGCCACACGGCTCTCTCTCCCCTGTCAGGCACTCTTCCAACTGCCACCTCAGCGCGTCCCCTGCTCCTTTTACCCTCGCCCCGCCCCCTGTTGCCCTGACAACTTCAGTCGCATGTCTCCCTTTGTAATCCCCCTGATGTGGTTTCTTCAACAACCCTGATGGCGGTCCCCCTGGTTCCAGCCCAATCACTGTATGGGGGTCCTCCTCCCCACATTCCCCCACCCTGTAAGCTCGCCAGTCCTCGGGCGAGGGTGTTAGTCTATTGAGATTGGTCTGTAAAGGTGTCAATATTTGTTGCCATACGAACTGGTCTTGTTCATACCGTTCGGGGGGTTTGCCGGCTGTTGACCGCTCGGAGCGTCTAAGTTCGACTGGGGTGGAATCTTCTGGGGTGGTGGACGTCGGTGAGCTGCAAGATGCCGGTGGGTTAATTGTGTCAACTGGCTCATTATTGGGTGGAGGGCCCTTGGGAACTGGAGGGAAATCCTCGTCGTCTGAGTCCCAGCATATGGACTCCGGTTCGGATGTCTTCGGGACGGGTTCCAGTTGCTTCGGGTCGGAAGAAATACACAGGCGTAACATATTACGATGCACAATGCGAGTGGGCAGTGTTTCATCCTGCTCGGGCCGTATTTCGTACACAGGTCCTTCTGAATGGATACGGCGTAGTACCCGATAAGGACTCTCTTCCCAACGTGACTCCAGTTTATTCTGGGGGCGTTGATCTAGTACAAGCACGCGGTCCCCGCTTTGGAGATGGGGAGGGGAGGTTGTATTCTTCCCGGGGTGTTCCCAGTCTTGAAGTTTGGTATGTACAATTCGGTGAAGAGTTTGCAACCTGTGGCGATGATTTCGGACCCAAGACGACACTCCGGTCCAGGGCCGAGGCTCTTCGGGGTCCAACTCTACCTCCGTGATCCCTTTACCCTCTCGTCCGAACAGCAGGAAATAGGGAGTATAGCCCGTTACTCGATGTACCCGATTATTATAAACCCACACTAATTCAGAAACATATTCAGGCCAACGAGCTTTCTTGTCACTCTCCAGAGTGCGTAGCATTTGAATCAATGTCCGATTAAATCGCTCACAAGCCCCATTCCCTTGCGGGTGATATGGTGTGGTCCGGGATTTATCAATCCCATAAAGATGATGTAGTTCCTCCATAACTTTCCCCAAAAAACATGCTCCCTGGTCGGAATGTATGCGTTGAGGACAGCCGTACACTTGTATAAAGTTTCTGCAAATTGCGGAGGCGGCTGACTCCGCGGTCTGGTCTCGAGTAGGGGTGACCACAGCGAATTTAGTGAAATGATCCACCATGACGAGGCAGTGTTCGTATCCCTGGAATGCGGGACCAATGTGCAGATATTCCACCGTCAGGAGCTCAAAGGGTTCTGAAGTCACAATCGTCTGTGTTGCGGCCCTCTGAGCAGGCGGTTTGGCCAATTCACATAAGCGGCAGGTATGGCAAACTTCGTCCACAACAGCCGACAAGCGTGGGTGATAAACTTTCTGTTGTAACCATTGCAAAGTCTTTTTGACTCCAAAGTGGGCCCCTTTTTCGTGAGCCTCTCGAGCCAGTTCGTGTAGTTGTGCTCCGGGTGTAACCACCTGCCAAACAGTCGTTGAGGTTGTTTGCGAAGTGATTTTACGGTACAGTAGTCCCTTTCGGATAATCAGTCTCTCCCATTGTCGCAGCATCAGCGACAGGTCTTGGGTCAAAGCTTGTCATTGAGTATCAGTGGGTAATTGACCAGCGGCGACCCATGTCCGGAGAAGTCCAACTTCTTCATCTTCTTGTTGCTGTTGTATCCACTTATCACGAGATTGTTCCAGGATGCCCCTGTGGGCCTCTGGGGAAGATACTTTTGCATCAACATTGGTGAGCACGGCAGCGGTAAGAGCGAACGGTATTTCCTCTCCTTCTAATTCTTCGTCTCGATTCTGTCCGGGAGTTGTATGTCGAATCCTAGAGAGAGCATCTGCATGAACATTCTCGGCCCCTCTTTTGTAAATAATCTTGTAATTGTACTTCGCCTTTCGGGCCACCCATCGCTGCTCCAAAGCCCCCAACTTGGCGTTTTCCAAATGAGCCAGTGGGTTATTGTCAGTTCGCACTACCACCTCGGAGCCCGCTAGGTACTCTGCGAATCTCTCCGTCATAGCCCACACCACTGCGAGGAGCTCGAACTTGAAAGAGCTGTAATTGTCAGGGTTTCGCTCGGAGTCATGGAGTGAACGGCTTCCATAAGCAATCACCCTCTCCCGGCCATCCTGAACCTGTGACAACACAGCTCCTAGCCCGTGAAGACTCCCGTCAGTGTGCAGGATGAACGGCTGAGAAAAATCCGCATAAGCCAACACTGGGGCATCCGAGAGTGCAGCCTTGAGATCTCGGAAGGCCTCTTCCTGAGGGTGTTGCCACTGGATTTTTCGCCCATTGGCCCCAGCGGGAGCCCCCTTCAGCAGGTCATGCAGGGCTCGAGCTCGACATGCAAAATTCTTTACGAAACGACGGTAATATCCAGCTAACCCCAGAAAAGCCCGCACGTCTTTCACCATCTCGGGGGTAGGCCATTCCTGGATAGCAGCAATCTTCTCCCGGGATGGCCTCACACCCTCTGCTGAAACGACATGACCCAGATACTCAATCTGAGAGCGAAATAGGTGGCACTTCTGAGGCTTCACCTTCAACCCGTACTTTTGCAGCCGGCTGAGTACCTGTCCCAACCGCTTCAGGTGGTCCTCGAAGGAGGCGGCATAGACAATGATGTCGTCCAGGTAGATCAACGTGGCCTCAAAATTGAGATCCCCTAGACATCGCTCCATCAATCGCTGAAATGTCCCGGGGGCGTTGGCCAGCCCGAATGGCATTCGATTAAACTCAAACAGTCCCATGGGCATTATGAACGCCGTCTTAGCTCTGTCCTCTTCTGACATGGGCACCTGCCAGTACCCACTGGCCAAGTCCAGGGTCGAAAAATATGTTGCTTTGCCCAATGCAGACAGAGATTCTTCTATGCGGGGCAGTGGGTATGAGTCTTTGATAGTGCAAGCATTCAATTTACGATAATCCACACAGAATCGTAGTGTACCATCTTTCTTCCGGACCAACACGATGGGGGCCGCCCAAGGGCTTTGACTTTCCCGTATCACCCCTTTTTGTAGCATCTGAGCCAGCAAAGTTTTCACCTCTTGATAGAGTTGTGGCGGAATCTGTCGATATCGTTCTCGGATAGGGGCCGCTCCTGCTGTGGGGATCTCATGAGTGATGGCGGTGGTACACCCAAAGTCATCCTCATGACTAGCAAATACTTCATGGTACTGTCCCAGCAATGCTTTTACTTGTGAAAGTTGGGCCGCAGTTAGTCCAGAAAGCTCTGCCCGCATCTGCTCCAAAATATTCCGGCCCTTCTCTTGTGTCGAGACTTCGTGGGCCTGTAGGGTTCGTATTGTTACCTCCCAAGGATCCTCGGGGTGTACTCGTAATTGAACCGCAGGAGCGGGCAACACTTCTTCTAAAGGCTTTACTAGTTTGGCCAGTACAGTCCGTGCTTTCAGAATGGTATCTCGGTCTTCAAGGTTAACGCAGCGGACCAGGACGGTTCCTTTTCGCACCGTAGCGAGGGAACGAGCCACCAGTATGCCAGGAGATAAGTGCTCTGAGGGACACGGCTCCACCTGCACCTCTACGCCTTCCAAAGGTATCGGGGCCCGAATTGGCAGGGCCACCACTGTCTGTCCAGGAGGCAGCACAAGCAGGGGTGCCGCTGTCGCGATGACCTTGCCCAGAGCCTCACCCTCCCAGCAGTCCCGATACACCCGCGCACCTCGCACCAGCTGCTGGAATACCTGTCCCTGAGCCGTGCGAGAACCCCACTGCTTCAGTGTCATTTGTGTGGGATCATTAAGCAACAAGTTACCAAACTCTTTTAAAATATTCATGCCTAGGGTGACGGGGTGTCGTTGATCAGCTTCTCCTTGAGTCAGCACCACCCCTCTGCGGCCAAGGGGTTTACCGCACAACGTCACCTGCACCCACACTACCCCGGCAACCGGGACCGGCAGTTGGTTGGCGGCTACTAGTCTAATCATGGGCCCCCACTGAGGCCTTGCTGACTCCGGAAAGTTTCGCTGAAAGTACGCTGCGGGCATAGTGGTTACTTGTGACCCCGTGTCCACCAGACACCGGACGGCCCGGCCCTCTACTTCTGCCCAAACTACAGGACACTTTGCTACCAAATCTTCGGGACTTCCACCACCCCTAGTTGTGGTTTTCGGCTCCGAGCGGCGTCCCCCCAGCCCGGAGCCCTTTAGTTTAATGGCCGCCGGGGTGGGTATTTCCCATGCCGCGGACACTCTCGGGCGAAGTGGCCTGGTTCTCCACACTCATAACACCGGGCTGGTAGAGATTGACCACCCCGCGAAGAGCGTGACCCCCAGGGACCGGGATTAACACTGGGTCGCCCAGTCTCCGGTTCGGTTCTTCTCTTTACTTCAGCCAACTCGCTCTTAATATTTCTCAACTCTCGCTTCATCTCCTCCACCCATTGAGGTTCCTCAACTGTGTTCGAGGAGGCCTCCACACCTCGGACCTTCCCCACGGGGACCGCCATCCCCTGCTCTTGCTCCCGAACCCGTGCCTGACTTCCCACTTCTAAAAAGTCTATTTGGGGATTCATTCTGATCTGTTCCCGTAATGCCTGCTTTATCAGTGGATCTCGCAGTCCAGTCACCAGTAGGTCACGTAGGGTAATGTCAACAGGTCCTACCCCTACCCCGTCTTTTCTTTCAATAGCCGTATGCAACTCTTGGAGTACATTCATATACTGAGTAATCGTCTCCCCCTCTGCCTGCATCCGGCTAAACAGACGGGTCCTTAACTCTCCCACATTAGTGGGATCCCCGTCGGTCTGTTCCACTATCTGCAACACCTTTTCAAAAGTGTTGCGGTGCCCCGGAGGTTTCAACATCACTGACCTCCGCACCTCCCCGTCTAGGGCCATGAGTGCCACTTCAGCTTCCAGGTCAGGGGTCATCGGGTGCATCCGAAAAAGCCCCCGCATCCGCTCTGTCCAGCTCCATAGCATAGTATTGGAGCCAGAGAATCTAGGCAGGTTGTTCAGCATGGCCCCCAATGAAATGCTGGTACGGGGACCCTCATTATTTACAGAGCTTACAGCTCTCCCATGTTCGGGGCCACCACTGTCCGCGCTCGGAGACTGCATCCTGCCGACTACGCCAAGTGTAGGGTTCGAGCAGGCTCACAGGATGCAGTGACGAGACACGAGACTGAATGTGGGGTGAAATAAACTTTTATAAGTTTAAAGCCGCAAGGGCTAAACTGCTTCGATCAAACAAAAGGGGAAACACCTATTTGTCCTCGCAGGGACTCGTAAAACAAACATTCAAACAAAAAGGGTCCTTATTCTCTAAAATGCACTTAGCCTTCCGGGCGTCGCTCGAGTTCACGTCCACTCAGGGATTGCAGATTTGGCTCCCTTGTAATCCACGATTTCCCAGAAGGACTTGGGTTCGTCCGGCCCTGAAGAAACTGGAACGGTGGGGCACAGCAGGCCCTGAAGAAAACTGGATGGTGGGGCGCAACAGGCCCTGAAGAAACTGGAACGATGGGGCGCAACCGGCCCTACAGAAACTGAACGGTGGGGCGCAACGGGCCCTGAAGAAGCTGGAATGGTGGGGCACAGCAGGCCCTGAAGAAAACTGGACGGTGGGGCGCAACGGGCCCTGAAGAAACCAGAACGATGGGGCGCAACAGGCCCTGAATAAACTGGAACGATGGGGCGCAACCGGCCTTAAAGAAACTGAACGGTGGGGTGCAACGGGCCCTGGAGAAGCTGGAATGGTGGGGCGCAATAGGCCCTGAAGAAATGGGGACGGTGGGGCACAACAGGCCCTGAAGAAACTGTTCGGGGGGATAAATCTCCCAGGCATCCGTTTAGAGGCGCCCGTCCCCCAGCCAGGTCATGACGCAGTTCAAAAACATAAAATCTTAACAAACTCTGCTCAGTGTCCCCTCAGTAAGCGGGACAGGGGCTCTGCGGCCGCCTATAGCGAGGTGGCGTCCCCTGAGGTCGGTAATGACGGGGTCGCAGCTGTGGGAGAAAACAGGGGGGCAGTGTCCTGGTCACTATACCGGATTGCTGTCTTGTCGCCGCGGTCGCCTGAGATCCCGGTCCTGTCACAGCACGGAGTGAATCAGAGGGCGTCAATTTATCTGTATGTATCCTGGGAGGGACTCCCGGGGAGAGTCTCTTATGCGTCGCTCTTCGGACAGTCTCAAATCTTCCTTTGACAGTCTCCTGCCTGTCTCTCTTCCCCACACCGTCAGTTGCCACAGTCCTCTCCCTGCCACACGGCTCTCTCTCCCCTGTCAGGCACTCTTCCAACTGCCACCTCAGCGCGTCCCCTGCTCCTTTTACCCTCGCCCCGCCCCCTGTTGCCCTGACAACTTCAATCGCATGTCTCCCTTTGTAATCCCCCTGATGTGGTTTCTTCAACAACCCTGATGGCGGTCCCCCTGGTTCCAGCCCAATCACTGTATGGGGGTCCTCCTCCCCACAAGAGTACAAGCCGGGGTCAATATCAAGATACTCACTAAATAGAAGATACCACAGAACCACCAGCAAAGCTATAAAGGGCCTGTCACACTAAGCGATATCGCTAGCAATATCGCTATAACGTCACTGGTTTTGTGACATAGCAGCGATATTGCTAGCGATATCGCTATGTCTGATACTTACCTCCGACCGACTCCCCCACTGGTTATCGCTGATCTCGCGAGAACGTCCTGGACCGTTTCTCGTCGGGCGCTTCCTGCTGGGCTTCCTGCTGTGACGACGAGCGATGCTTGGACGCGGGCGGGAGGACGTCAGGATCGCCTCGTCTGACTGGTAAGTAGCGACCCCCGACCGCTGCTATGTCGCTGGTGAGATCTGCCTGTGTGGCAGCTCACTAGCGACCACTTAGCGATGCACCAGCGATCCTGACCGGGTCATATCGCTGGTCGGGATCGCTGGTACATCGCTAAGTGTGACAGTACCTTTACTGTCAGCCACGGAAAGAATGGTGAGGATTTAAATAGCAAGGTGCCCTCCCATGGCTCCATCAGAGAACTAATCAAAGTTGACCACTGAAGTACCAGATCAAACACAAGTCTAGCAGACCTATGTTTTAGCTGAGCAACGCTTATAGAGCTCAGCAGCAACTGCGACCTTAACGCCACTTCTCCTAGTAGACATAAGAGTCTGTTCACTCATGGATGTTACATCTATCTCTATTGCTAAGCTGTGAGGTTTGACATATTCTGAAAACCCAGGTGGAAATGCCTGAGGTTTTTATGATGCTTCTCTTCAACTTTGTGTAAAACAGCAGTGGGTATTTGTTTGGCAATTTGCACAAATCAAATTGCAAATTTTTCAAATTCACTAGGTCCTGCAAATTTGCTAAGATTTTACACAAATTTGATTTGCATCTCTACTATTTATCTATCTATTATTATTATTATTATTATTTATTGTTATAGCGCCATTTATTCCATGGCGCTTTACATGTGAGGAGGGGTATACATAAAAACAAGTACAATAATCTTAAACAATACAAGTCATAACTGGTACAGGAGGAGAGAGGACCCTGCCCGCGAGGGCTCACAATCTTCAAGGGATGGGTGATAATACAGTAGGCGAGGGTAGAGCTGGTCGTGCAGCGGTTTGGTCGATCGGTGGTTACTGCAGGTTATAGGCTTGTTGGAAGAGGTGGGTCTTCAGGCTCTTTTTGAAGGTTTCGATGGTAGGTGAGAGTCTGATATGTTGTGGTAGAGAGTTCCAGAGTAGGGGTGATGCGCGAGAGAAATCTTGTATGCGATTGTGGGAAGAGGAGATAAGAGGGGAGTAGAGAAGGAGATCTTGTGAGGATCGGAGGTTGCGTGCAGGAAAGTACCGGGAGACGAGGTCACAGATGTATGGAGGAGACAAGTTGTGGATGGCTTTGTATGTCATGGTTAGGGTTTTGTAATGGAGTCTCTGGGCAATTGGGAGCCAGTGAAGGGATTGACAGAGGGGAGAAGCTGGGGAATAGCGGGGGGGGACAGGTGGATTAGTCGGGCAGCAGAGTTTAGAATAGATTGGAGGGGTGCGAGAGTGTTTGAGGGGAGGCCGCAGAGCATGAGGTTGCAGTAGTCAAGGCGAGAGATGATGAGGGCATGGACTAGGGTTTTTGCAGATTCTTGGGTGAGGAATGAACGGATGCGTGAAATATTTTTGAGTTGAAGTCGGCAGGAAGTGGAAAGGGTTTGGATATGTGGTTTGAAGGAGAGATCAGCGTCAAGGATTACTCCGAGGCAGCGAGCTTGTGGGACTGGGGAGAGTGGGCAGTCATTTACTGTAATTGATAGGTTCGTAGGGGGGGTCACGTGAGATGGGGGAAAGATGATGAATTCTGTTTTGTCCATGTTGAGTTTCAGATATCTAGTGGAGAAGAAGGATGAAATAGTGGACAGACATTGAGGGATTCTGGTTAGTAGGGAGGTGATATCTGGTCCAGAGATGTAGATCTGTGTGTCATCAGCATAAAGATGATACTGAAAGCCATGAGATTCTATGAGCTGTCCCAGGCCAAAGGTGTAAATAGAGAACAGCAGGGGCCCTAGGACTGAACCTTGTGGGACTCCGACAGATAGGGGGCGAGGTGAGGAGGTGGTGTGTGAGTGGGAGACGCTGAATGTCCGGTCTGTTAGGTATGATGAGATCCAGGAGAGGGCCAAGTCTGTGATGCCGAGGGATGAGAGGGTCTGTAATAATAGGGAATGGTCCACTGTGTCAAAGGCAGCCGACAGGTCCAGGAGGAGGAGGACAGAGTAGTGTCGCTTGCTCTTGGCAGTTAAGAGGTCATTGGTGACCTTAGTAAGGGCAGTTTCAGTGGAGTGGTGTGACCGGAAGCCAGATTGTAAGCGGTCGAAGAGGGAGCAAGAAGAGAGATGGGAGGACAGTTCAAGGTAGACGTGTTGTTCCAGTAGCTTGGAGGCGTATGGGAGAAGTGATATAGGGCGATAGCTAGATACAGAGGATGGGTCAAGAGAGGGCTTTTTGAGGATAGGTGGGATGGAGGCATGTTTAAAGCTTGAGGGGAAAACACCAGTTGTTAGTGATAGGTTGAAGAGATGGGTTAGGGTTGGGATGAAGACTGTGGTGAGGTTTGGGATGAAGTGGGATGGGATCGGGTCGAGTGCACAGGTGGTGAGATGTGATCTTGAGAGTAGAGTGGAGAGTCGATCTTCTGTAATGGTGGAGAAGTTGGTTTTGAAGGTGGAGGGCTGGGAAGTCGGGAGGAAGGGCTCTGGGGGTTGTTGACCAAAACTGTCCCTGATGTTATCAATTTTCTGCTTGAAAAATGAGGCAAAGTCTTCAGCTGAGATGAGTGGGGAGGGAGGAGGTGCTGGGGGGCGGAGGAGAGAATTGAAGGTGTTGAATAACTGTTTAGGGTTGTGAGACAGGGAGGATATGAGAGATGAGAAGTAGGTTTGTTTAGCTGTGGCGAGTGTGGTCTTGAAAGTAGTGAGGGACTGTTTGAATGCGATGAAATGCTCGTTGGAGTGGGATCTTTTCCATCTGCGCTCAGCAGCCCTGGAAGCTCGCCTCAGCTCTTTGGTCAGGCTGGTGTGCCAGGGCTGTCTGTTGATTTTGCGAGTTTTGGTATGTGTAAGTGGGGCAGCGGATTCCAAAGCTACAGCTATTGTGGTGTTATATAGAGCGGCAGCGTCATCCGCATTGTGTAAGGAACTTATATCTGTAAGAGGGAGGAGGGATTCGGAGAATGAGTGTAGGTCAAGGTGTTTAAGATTCCTGCGAGGGTGTGAAAGTTTGTGGGGTGGGGGTTGTAGACATGGAGTGAAGAGGGAAGAGAATGTGAGCAGGTTGTGGTCAGAGAGAGGAAGAGGTGAGTTAGAGAGGTTAGATAGGGAGCAGAGGCGGGTGAAGATTAGGTCCAGTGTGTGGCCATCTTTGTGGGTGGCTGTAGAAGACCATTGAGTGAGGCCGAAGGAGGAAGTGAGAGATAGAAGTTTAGTGGCAGCTGAGAGGGAAGTGTCAATGGGGATGTTGAAGTCGCCCATGATGATAGTAGGGATGTCCGCGGAAAGGAAATGAAGTAACCAGGTGGTGAAGTGGTCAAAGAAGGTGGTGGCTGGCCCTGGGGGGCGGTAGATGACAGCCAGTTGGAGGTTGGAGGGGGAGTAGATGCGCACAGAGTGCACCTCAAAGGAAGGGAGGGTAACAGAGGGTGGCAGTGGGATTGGGGTGAAGGAGCAGGTATCTGACAGGAGAAAACCAACTCCTCCACCATGTTTGCTGCTGGGGCGGGGGGTGTGAGAAAGGTGGAAGCCGCCATACGAAAGTGCAGCAGGAGAGGCTGTGTCAGAAGGGGTGAGCCAGGTTTCGGTGATGGCGAGGAAGGAGAGTTTGGTAGTAACAAAAAGATCATGGATGTAGGAAAGCTTGTTGCAGACAGAGCGAGCGTTCCACAGAGCTCCTGTTAGTGGGACTGGGGAAGCGGGGGCTGGGTGAATGGGTATAAGGTTGGAGAGGTTACGGAAGGTTGTGATAGAGTGTGGATGGGAGGTAGAAATGACTGTGGGAATGTGGTGAGGAGGACCAGGATTTGGAGAGATATCACCAGCAGTGAGAAGGAGCAGAGAAAGTGTTACCAGGTGGGAGCAGGAGAGGGCATGAGGGGGCTGTCTGTGTTTGGAGACAGAGGATTGTATGTTAAGGAACAGTTTTGAGGCGGAGGTGAGGTGGATGGGGAGGATTGAAGAAGAGATGAACAGTTCCTTACTAGGAGTAGGGATTAGGGGAATTAGCAGAAAGTGAAGGATTATTGGGGTGAAAGTGAAAACAAACAGAAACATTGTTTACAGTGACTGTGTCCAGTTACCTTCAGTTCCCTTCTGGTTCAATTCTGGTTTTAATTCTTAAATTAATCTTCACACTTCTAGCACACACTTCTAGCAATCACAATGCAGACTGAAGTCTATGCAGACTTGTACTCTGCAATATATGTACAACTAAGTGCAGTCAGGTGTGAAGCAGAGAGGAGAGGTCTCTGCTCATCTTGGCCAGACAATTAAGAGTGGACCAGATGTATATGATCAAGCCAGAGTAAACAAGGTCATAAATAACACTTGGGTAAGCTGGGGTTAGCTGAAAGGCATACCATGTGAATGCTAGGTGCAGAGGCAAGTCTATGTGCAAAGCTGGGTGATGCACTGTGTGTCCTTCATAGACAGACAGCAGGAGAGCAGGAGAGCTGGGTGGATGGACATACCATGTGAATGCTAGGTGCAGAGGCAAGTCTATGTGCAAAGCTGGGTGATGCACTATCCATCTATCTATCTATCTATCTATCTATCTATCTATCTATCTATCTATCTATCGATGCTGCTTATCTGTAGATCTTCCACCTTTCTACATTATTTCTACTCTCAGATATATTTTTCTGTAAGATCACAGTTATTTGTTATTTTTCACTAAAGAACAGACATAAACAAGAAACTTTAGAAAGAAAATAGCCTAAAAATAAGATATATTTTCACCTCCAGAAGTTGTACCGTAATTTAATTTATCCTTTTTTCTCTTTACATACACAGAGGAAGATAACACTCATTTCTACTTTGTCTGAAGCACATCGGCTCACTCACTCTCATTCTGTAATTTTTTTTCTCTGTATTGTGTCTCTGACATGTAGCAAAGAACGTTCAAAGACCAGTCCAACTCAATCTACCCTGTGGATTTCCAAAGCCCCCAGGAGCGATACTACTATGGAAGTTTAACAAAACAATGACTCATATTTCCACAATGCAAACAAAAAGTCTCGCCTTTGTATTTTGTGGATCACTAAACTTTAAAGCATCTGCTTGGAATGACTTGCTATCTCCGCAGCATCAGTATTTTGTTCTGCGAGAAGAACTAATGGCTCCCCCTAGAGGCACATTTTAAGAACACTTTTGTAATACTCATGTTTGATTCATAAATAATCCGGAATCCGAGTCTTGCTACGTTTAGAATGAAAAGGTTGATGCTTATTTTGCTGGTTGAAAATCTTCAATTACCATGCAGCCGAGGAAACGAACAATTCTTCTTTCAATTTATACGGAGAGATGTTCTGGACGTTTGACACTGTTTGCAATGAGAATGGTTGATTTTATTATCCTGTTCCTTCTGTATTGTACTTTTTGATGAACATTAAAGTCTATTGCTATGAATATGTATTGTAAGAAACATCCCTAAATTATCTTTGCATAAAGATTTGATAGAAAAAGTGTGTTTGCATGCTGTTAATCTGTCTTCCCAACGTCGTGATACATTTACGAAGAAGCCGATAGCCACCTTCATAAAGGAGTCCGTCAGCTTTTGCCTTCATTAATCCTGTATCCTTTCAAATGATTTCTAAAGGATATGATTGCGAGGCAAAAAAATAAGAAAAAATGTGGCGGAAGCTGTCACGATGAAGGCAAAGATGAGAAGGTGTAGAAGCGCAACTATCAGTTATGAAAAGACAGCGATGCATTTCAAAGTCGATGTGACTTCTTCCTAAGATCGATTTAGAAACGCTTTGCTGTCATTTAATAAATGATTGTCATGTTTCTTTATCTTCTCATCCTTGTCTTCTTCATGACTGCATCCACCACTATATTTTAATGAGCCGTTGTGTCGGCTTCAAGGGATGAAGCAGCAATCTACATGAAAAATACCACTTTATTACTTCTCTCATCAGAGTTGTGCTTGACCTGCCCAACTCCACTAAGTGGGCAGATTCCATCTTCTCTTTCCTGTTTCTTATCACTGGAACCTCACCATGGACGGCTCCAATTTTGCCTTTTAGTTCTAATGGATATGAGTGCTGTGAAAATACTCAATTTCAGCTGGTTGAATCAAATACAGACTTTAACAACCTGCTACCTAATTCTAAAGGGATGTTCCAGGATCTAAAAATCAATTTATTTGGAAAGTCAAGTAACGAGCAAATCCTGGGACCCTAATGCAACATCTGTAACATTCGCTATGTGCCATTTATATACTTGGTCTAAATGTTCTTGAGACTTTCTTGTTTGGATGTACTCAGGGGCTTTAGTAGGGAAAAGCATAACTGTCCTGAATTTTTCATTCTAAATGTCGGTAATTTTGATACCAGCATACATGGTAGAAGGAACTTTGGCTCCAAAGTCTACACCCTGTACAGCTACGCTCGGGGCTTTAAATTGCAATATATTTAGCTCACTTATTATGGTAGCTTAACTGACATCTTTGATAGTAATTTATAAGTAGTGTTTTTTATAGCTAATTAATTTTGTTACAAATTTCCCTCAAAATTTATATTTCATTGGTGAGCTGTCCACCATTTTGCTGAATACTAAGTGCCAGGAAGGGGTTAAAAAATGTTATGCCCCCCTCTCCTACACCTCCATACCTGTCCCACTACCCATCTGTCCTCTGCTTGGCTCTGCTATCTTGTCTCTTCTTTTGTTTCCAGACCTCTGGTGCTGCTGTTCTTTATTATGGCCCCGTGCTTTTGTGGCGGGTTTGACGCAAGTAGTTAATATTAGTGGCTAGGAATGGAGACAGATGATAAAGATAGAAGAGAAAAGACAGATGATGCGAACAGCAGTGACGGGAGAGATACTGGAAGGGAGAAGTGAGAAAAAGAGGATATTTTTTTATCCCCTATCCAGGCAGATTTGATTCACCCTTAGTTTATTAGATGCAAATCGAATTTCATCTGCCGAATTTGAATTTCCAGAGATTCGCTTATCTCTATATATTAAGTAACTGTGTTGGATAAGCAGAAAAAGAAACTCTGCTTGGACAGGCACATCCCAAAGTGTAATATTTTTATTCAGTAATGTAAAAAAAAATATAAAGACAAATTAAAACCAATTAAAAACATGCACAAAACTATAGTGCCACAATGAGATTAACAGTCTAAGCTCAAGTAATGAGATACGAGACCCCACCACAGGAGATATCGGTAAATATTCAAAGAAATTGCCTAGAACCATTAGGCAAACAATACAAGGAAATAAAAGCGTGTATATATAAAAAAATGTTTCTTATTGTTTAACTCCCTTATCCTCTACCCTGGGCTGATATTGATCCAATGTGTTAATTCACATTTTTCTTATTCCTGGTACTGTTCATGTGATGTTTAATCCTGTGCTATTTTCCCATATCCCACAATAGTGGGAAAAAAAGTACAGCATTTGAAGGGGTTGTCCGATCCAAATCAATGAGTCTGCAGTCACACTCAATCCCTAACTGAACTGTAACAGCACCCAAGGTACCAATGGGTCTGGCTCTCTGCTGTGAGAAAAGTGATTTTCCCACCACAGTAAAGGCCCCGTCACACACAGCGATCTCGCTAGCAAGAACGCTGATTTTGTGACGCCACAGCGATCTCGCCAGCGAGATCGCTGTGTGTGACATGTATCAGCGACCGGCCCCCCTGCCGGGTATCGCTGATCGTGCTCCATCGTCCTGGGCCATTTTTTGATCGTTGGTCTCCCGCTGGCCAGCATGCATCGCTGCGTGTGGCAGCGAGAGACCAGTGATCAGCGACGCTGGTTTCTAATGTAAACATCGGGTATCCAGGAGCCGCGGCTCTTGGATACCTGCTGTTTACCTTTGAAACCGGCATACACACTGGTTTCCAAGGTCAACAGTGGGTATTCAGGAGCCGCGGGGTTCTTAGATACCCAATGTTTACCTTGGAAACCAGCGTGTACGCCGGTTTCCAAGGTAAACAGCGGGTATCCAAGAGCCGCGGCTCCTGGATACCCGATGTTTACGTTAGAAACCAGCTTGCTCGCTGGTCCTGATCGCTGTCCCAGCGATCCCATCCATGTCGGATCATTGGTGGGATCGCTGGGACATTGTTATGTGTAACGGGGCCTTAAGAACCAAAAAAGTCTCTCAATAGCTCTCACTGTGCGTAAAATGACCCACCCACCTGAACTGATCCCCACCCACCTAGCAATTTCATTGGCTACTGCAGGTAGGCAGGGTTTTGGCCGCGGGTGGGCAGGTTTTCAACTGCATCATGTACATATTAAATGTATGTTCATCTAGCATCCAATAGCTGGCTCTGTTTGGTGAACAGAGCCAAATGATCCAGATCCACAAAAAGAGACGGACTGTCCATCACTAACCCAGGGGTCTATTTATAGACTAAATAATTCCACTTCTTCCCGAATCCTCTACATACTTAGTGTCATGCCTCAAGTACCAACAATGAGCAGTAGATGGTGCTGAAATCTCGCTCTGCAGTGCGCAACAAAATGAACATGCACTGCAATTACAGTCTATTGTTTGTACAGTGCAATTTACACTAAACAGGATGCATTGCCCTTATTTTCTCAAAAAACTCATTGAATCAGCATGCCTGGTCAGTGGTAACTCTTCCTTGCTCAACTTCTTATTTTGCTATAACTTTCACATAAAGGGATTATGATAAAGCACAGAACAGTGTATCATCACCATACTTTACATCAGTGTCATATATTAACAGTATATCATGAAGCAACATAACAAATAAATCAATAGGTGATACAGGAAACCTTTTCAGGTGGGGTTGGTCATTTTCCACTGCTTTAAACACCTTTCCTTTTTAATGGTGTGCGTCATTGGCAACAAGGACTGGAAGAAATATAAAATAGCATAGCAACACAATGCAGGTACATTTTATAATTTTCTCACCATCTTATTCTCTTTTTTTTTCTCTGGTTCATGATAAACCATAAACTACATCCTAAACATTATTGATACTGTAGACAGTCTCTAAGACTAAGTTAAAGTCTCCAGATCCACCAAAGAGTTCTTAAATAAACGATACAGTCCCATTCATTTGTAAAGGACAGTTCTTACCTAAGAACACAGTCCTTGAATAAAGGATACAGTTCTTATATAGGTACATGTAGTTCATAACCGATTATGGTCCGTGATGCTGTAGAACCCGCCAACACATCAGTGCCCCTAATCAGCTGAAAATGGCACTCGAATATGAACTGGAACCATGCCAGGTCAAACTCTTTCTGGCCTACATTGACTAAATTAAATGGAAATTTTTATAAATACATTAATGCCAAAAAGAAAAAAACAGATGGTATTGTCCCCTTAAAAGACAACAATAACAAGATAATTATAGAGGACAAAGAAAAGGCTGAGATATTTAACAGGCACTTTTCATCCATATTCACCAATGAACTGTCTGTTACAGGAATCATTCAAGAAGACAAAAATCAAAGTTCACCACCTGATATAACTAGTTTAACACAAAAAGAAATACACCTATGTCTGAGCAATTTAAATATTGACAAATCCCCCAGCCCAGATGGCATTCATCCATGGATACTGAGGGAGTTGAGCTCAATAATTGACAGACCACTGTATCTCATATTCTTAGGCTGTCTTGTAACAGGGGTGGTGCTACTGGATTGGAGGATGGCTGATGTGATACCGATATTTAAGAAAGGTAAGAAGGTAGATCCAGGCAACTACCATCCAGTAAGCCTGACATCAGTAGTGTGCTATATTTTTGAGGGCATTATAAGAGATGACCTGCAGGAATATTGTAGATAATGTAACAACTAACAACCAGCATGGATTTTCTGAACAATAAGTCGTGTCTAACTATCATGTTGGGTTTCTATGAGAAGGTAAGTTCAAATCTGGATATTGGTAATGCAACTGATGTGATTTATCTGGACTATGCAAAGGCATTTGATACTGTTCCACATAACAACCTTATACTAAAGCTCCATAAGAAAGTACTGGGTGAAACTATATGCAGATGGGTAAGGAATTGGCTAAATGACAGAAAACGAAGTGTTGTCATAAATGGTAAATTCTCCAAATGGGATATAGTCAGCAATGGGGAGCTGCAGGGATCTGTGCTATGACTGATTATTTTTAAACTCTTCATTAAAGACCTTATGTATGGGATTGAGAGTAAAGCATCAGTCTTTACTGATGACACCAAACGATGTAGGATGTGTAGTGTCGGATCTGTCACTTTCTACCTGCTGTCTGTGTTTAGTGTGGGTGTCTGTCATTCTCTACCTTCCCACCATGTGGAATGTGGGATATTTTATTAACTACCTGACTTCTATGTGTAGGGTGGGGGTCTGTCATTCTCAACTTGCCCTCCATATTTAGTGCGTGGACTGTCACTCTCTACCTTTGCTCATAGTGTACTGCGTGATCTGCCACTTATTACCTTTGCTCTATGTGTAGTGTGTTTTGTTTCACTATCTACCCTCCATGTGTAGGGAAGGGACTGTCACTCTCTATATACCCTCCATATGTAGAGCAGGGTCGGTAACACTACCTTTGCTCTATGTGTAGTGTGGGGTCGGTCACATTACCTTTACTCTATGTGTAGTGTGGTGTTTTTCACTCCCTACCTTTGCTCTATGTGTAGAGTGGGTCGGTTACTCTCTACCTTTGCTCTATGTGTAGTGTGGGGTCTATCACTCTCTATCTGCCCTCCATGTGTAGGGCAAGGTCTGTTACTCTTTACCAGACCCCCTAGGCTCAGAAACCTGCTGAAACAGTGTGAAAAATATCTCAATGGATGACCAAATGTAAAATGTTGAAAACAGGGTGACTGTAAAGGTACTGTCACACTTAGCGATGCACCAGTAGTCCCGACAACGATATGACCCGGTCAGGATCGCTGGTGCATCGCTAAGTGGTCGCTAGTGAGCTGCCAAACAGGCAGATCTCAACAGCGACATAGCAGCGGTCGGCGGTCGTTACTTACCTGTCAGACGAGACGATGAAGACGTCCTCCCGCTCGCATCCACGCGTCGCTCGTCGCCACAGCAGGAAGCTGACGACGAGAAACGGCCCAGGCCGTTCTCGCGCGATCAGCGATAGCTAGTGGGGGAGTCGGTCGGAGGTAAGTATCACACATAGTGATATAGCTAGCAATATCGCTGCTGCATCACAAAACCAGTGACGTTATAGCGATATTGCTAGCGATATCGCTTAGTGTAACGGGCCCTTTAGACTAGGCAAGCTGACATGTGCATGAATGTCCTTCATTTATCTGTGTGCACACTCGGCAGCATCAGCTGTTTTGTGCTGGATCCTTTGATTACATTAGAGATATCAGACATGCTATTTCTGTAAGTCTTTATCTAAACTCCATTAACTTTACTGGGACTTTCTTCTACCTCAGAGAGCCTTAACTGGAGGAGTATTGATTCTGGATAAGCCAGCAGTGCTCAGGATTTTAGCTTTTGTTTTCAGTGTTACATTTTTGGCTTAGATTAGGTATTGGAAAAAAGTGAGAAACCAGAAGAGGCTTATTATCCAGACATAGAAGATGTCATTTAACTGTTTCTTCTAGGGAAAACTAGTACATATCTGCAGATCTTTAGATATTTTCAGAAAACACACTGTTATGTCTTAGCACTAGAGTTGAGCGAAACGGGTCGAAAAATTCAAAAGTTGCCGACTTTCGCCAAAGTCGGGTTTCATGAAACGAAACCCGACCTCAGCATGAGGTCGGCCACGAGGTCGGCGACTTTAGCGCCAAAGTCGCGTTTCAAAACATGCTTCAGCGCCCTTTTTCAGCCAATGAGGAAGAACGGACATGTGGGCAACGTGATGACATAGGCAGCGGTCCCCACCATCTTTGAGAAGGGCATGCAAGTGATTGGCTTGCTTTGGGGGGCGTCACACGGGGTATTAAAAGGCAGTGCAAGGGGAGGCTATATTTTGGTGGATCAGCTCTGTTGTTGTTAGGCTGCCTTGTAAGGCTACCTGATAGCTGCATTGCTGGTTTCACACTGCTTTGCAAACTGCTTTTTTAAAAGCAATCCTTTTTTTTGTCCTGGTGAGATACTGAGCATGCATTTTTTCACACCGTACAGCGGTGTACGCTGCTCTCTCAGTACTGTGTAACGGCTGTTATCACGGCCACAGTGAAGCTAAGGGTGTGACTCTGTAAGGATAAGTCGAGGAGTTGTTCCGTTCTTACAGACCTCCACCTTATAGTTTTGTCTGTTTTTCAAACAGTCTAGTCTATTTGCTGTTTGATTACATTCAAACCTATAGAGAGACAGTGTATGTCAGTCCGTATACTAAAAAAACACGGAGTTTGACAATTTAACATACACCGGACAGCGGTGTACGTGCACGCTGCTCTCTCAGTACCGTGTAACGGCGGTTATCACGGCCACAGTGAAGCTTTGGGTGTGACTCTGTAAGGATAAGTTGAGGAGTTGTTCCGTTCTTACAGACCTACAATCTAGGGAGATTCCAATCCTGCCCTGTCCTATATAACATTTTTCACACCAGCCAAATTCATCCTGTCATACAGCGGTGTGATATACACTGGGCCTGACACAATACATCAGTGTCCAGAAGTGTGTAAGGACATTTCATTTCTCCCGTCAGATAAAACATTTTTCACACCTGCCAAATTCATCCTGTCATACAGCGGTGTGATATACACTGGCCTACACAATACATCAGTGTCCAGAAGTGTGTAAGGACAATCCATTTCTGCAGTCCTATGTCACATTTTTCACACCAGTCAAATTCAGTCTGTCATACAGCGGTGTGATATACATTGGGACTCACACAATACATCAGTGTCCAGAAGTGTGTAAGGACATTCCATTTCTCCCGTCATATATCACATTTTTCACACCAGCCAAATTCAGCCTGTCATACAGCGGTGTGATATACACTGGCCTGACACAATACATCAGTGTCCAGAAGTGTGTAAGGACAATCCATTTCTGCTGTCCTATATCACATTTTTCACACCAGCCAAATTCAGCCTGTCATATAGTGGTGTGATATACATTGGGCCTCACACAATACATCAGTGTCCAGAAGTGTGTAAGGACAATCCATTTCTGCCGTCCTATGTCACATTTTTCACACCAGCCAAATTCAGCCTGTCATACAGCGGTGTGATATACATTGGACCTCACACAATACATCAGTGTCCAGAAGTGTGTAAGGACAATCCATTTCTGCCGTCCTATGTCACATTTTTCACACCAGCCTAATTCAGTCTGTAATACAGCCGTGTGATATACATTGAGCCTCACACAATACATCAGTGTCCAGAAGTGTGTAAGGACATTCAATTTCTCCCGTCATATATCACATTTTACACACCACCCAAATTCAGCCTGTCATACAGCGGTGTGATATACACTGGCCTGACACAATACATCAGTGTCCAGAAGTGTGTAACGACAATCCATTTCTGCCGTCCTATGTCACATTTTTCACACCAGCCAAATTCAGTCTGTCATACAGCGGTGTGATATACATTGAGCCTCACACAATACATCAGTGTCCAGAAGTGTGTAAGGACATTCAATTTCTCCCGTCATATATCACATTTTAAACACGAGTCAAATTCAGCCTGTCATACAGCGGTGTGATATACACTGGCCTGACACAATACATCAGTGTCCAGAAGTGTATAAGGACAATCCATTTCTGCCGTCCTATTTAACTTTTTTCACTAGCCAAATTCAGCCTGTCATACAGCGGTGTGATATACATTGGGCCTCACACAATACATCAGTGTCCAGAAGTGTGTAAGGACAATCCATTTCTGCCGTCCTGTGTCACATTTTTCACACCAGCCTAATTCAGTCTGTCATACAGCGGTGTGATATACATTGGGCCTCACACAATACATCAGTGTCCAGAAGTGTGTAAGGACATTCCATTTCTCCCGTCATATATCACATTTACACACCAGCCAAATTCAGCCTGTCATACAGCGGTGTGATATACATTGGGCTTCACACAATACATCAGTGTCCAGAAGTGTGTAAGGACAATCCATTTCTGCCGTCCTATGTCACATTTTTCACACCAGCCTAATTCAGTCTGTCATACAGCGGTGTGATATACATTGGGCCTCACACAATACATCAGTGTCCAGAAGTGTGTAAGGACAATCCATTTCTGCCGTACTATGTCACATTTTTCACACCAGCCAAATTCAGCTTGTCATACAGCGGTGTGATATACATTGGGCCTCACACAATACATCAGTGTCCAGAAGTGTGTAAGGACAATCCATTTCTGCCGTCCTATGTCACATTTTTCACACGAGCCAAATTCAGCCAGTCATACAGTGGTGTGATATACATTGGGCCTCACACTATACATCAGTGTCCAGAAGTGTGTAAGGACAATCCATTTCTGCCATCCTATGTGACATTTTTCCAACCAGCCTCATTCAGTCTGTCATACAGCGGTGTGATATACACTGGCCTGACACAATACATCAATGTCCAGAAGTGTGTAAGGACATTCTATTTCTCCCATCATATATCACATTTTACACACCAGCCAAATTCAGCCTGTCATACAGCGGTGTGATATACATTGGGCCTCACACAATACATCAGTGTCCAGAAGTGTGTAAGGACAATCCATTTCTGCCGTCCTAAGTCACATTTTTCACACCAGCCTAATTCAGTCTGTCATACAGCGGCGTGATATACATTGGGCCTCACACAATACAGCAGTGTCCAGAAGTGTGTAAGGACAATCCATTTCTGCCATCATATGTCACATTTTTCACACCAGCCTAATTCAGCCTGTCATACAGCAGTGTGATATACATTGGGCCTCACACAATACATCAGTGTCCAGAAGTGTGTAAGGACAATCCATTTCTGCCGTCCTATGTCACATTTTTCACACCAGCCTAATTCAGTCTGTCATACAGCGGTGTGATATACATTGGGCCTCACACAATACATCAGTGTCCAGAAGTGTGTAAGGACATTCCATTTCTCCCGTCATATATCACATTTTACACACCAGCCAAATTCAGTCTGTCATACAGCGGTGTGATATACACTGGCCTGACACAATACATCAGTGTCCAGAAGTGTGTAAGGACATTCCATTTCTCCCGTCATATATCACATTTACACACCAGCCAAATTCAGCCTGTCATACAGCGGTGTGATATACATTGGGCCTCACACAATACATCAGTGTCCAGAAGTGTGTAAGGACAATCCATTTCTGCCGTCCTATGTCACATTTTTCACACCAGCCAAATTCAGCTTGTCATACAGCGGTGTGATATACATTGGGCCTCACACAATACATCAGTGTCCAGAAGTGTGTAAGGACAATCCATTTCTGCCGTACTATGTCACATTTTTCACACCAGCCAAATTCAGCTTGTCATACAGCGGTGTGATATACATTGGGCCTCACACAATACATCAGTGTCCAGAAGTGTGTAAGGACAATCCATTTCTGCCGTTCTATGTCACATTTTTCACACCAGCCAAATTCAGCCTGTCATATAGTGGTGTGATATACATTGGGCCTCACACTATACATCAGTGTCCAGAAGTGTGTAAGGACAATCCATTTCTGCCATCCTATGTGACATTTTTCAAACCAGCCTGATTCAGTCTGTCATACAGCGGTGTGATATACACTGGCCTGACACAATACATCAATGTCCAGAAGTGTGTAAGGACATTCTATTTCTCCCATCATATATCACATTTTACACACCAGCCAAATTCAGCTTGTCATACAGCGGTGTGATATACATTGGGCCTCACACAATACATCAGTGTCCAGAAGTGTGTAAGGACAATCCATTTCTGCCGTCCTAAATCACATTTTTCACACCAGCCTAATTCAGTCTGTCATACAGCGGCGTGATATACATTGGGCCTCACACAATACAGCAGTGTCCAGAAGTGTGTAAGGACAATCCATTTCTGCCATCATATGTCACATTTTTCACACCAGCCTAATTCAGCCTGTCATACAGCGGTGTGATATACATTGGGCCTCACACAATACATCAGTGTCCAGAAGTGTGTAAGGACAATCCATTTCTGCCGTCCTATGTCACATTTTTCACACCAGCCTAATTCAGTCTGTCATACAGCGGTGTGATATACATTGGGCCTCACACAATACATCAGTGTCCAGAAGTGTGTAAGGACATTCCATTTCTCCCGTCATATATCACATTTTACACACCAGCCAAATTCAGTCTGTCATACAGCGGTGTGATATACACTGGCCTGACACAATACATCAGTGTCCAGAAGTGTGTAAGGACATTCCATTTCTCCCGTCATATATCACATTTACACACCAGCCAAATTCAGCCTGTCATACAGCGGTGTGATATACATTGGGCCTCACACAATACATCAGTGTCCAGAAGTGTGTAAGGACAATCCATTTCTGCCGTCCTATGTCACATTTTTCACACCAGCCTAATTCAGTCTGTCATACAGCGGTGTGATATACATTGGGCCTCACACAATACATCAGTGTCCAGAAGTGTGTAAGGACATTCCATTTCTCCCGTCATATATCACATTTTACACACCAGCCAAATTCAGTCTGTCATACAGCGGTGTGATATACACTGGCCTGACACAATACATCAGTGTCCAGAAGTGTGTAAGGACATTCCATTTCTCCCGTCATATATCACATTTACACACCAGCCAAATTCAGCCTGTCATACAGCGGTGTGATATACATTGGGCCTCACACAATACATCAGTGTCCAGAAGTGTGTAAGGACAATCCATTTCTGCCGTCCTAAGTCACATTTTTCACACCAGCCTAATTCAGTCTGTCATACAGCGGTGTGATATACATTGGGCCTCACACAATACATCAGTGTCCAGAAGTGTGTAAGGACAATCCATTTCTGCCGTCCTATGTCACATTTTTCACACCAGCCAAATTCAGTCTGTCATACAGCGGTGTGATATACATTGGGCCTCACACAATACATCAGTGTCCAGAAGTGTGTAAGGACAATCCATTTCTGCCGTCCTATGTCACATTTTTCACAACAGCCTAATTCAGTCTGTCATACAGCGGTGTGATATACATTGGGCCTCACACAATACATCAGTGTCCAGAAGTGTGTAAGGACATTCCATTTCTCTCGTCATATATCACATTTTACACACCAGCCAAATTCAGCCTGTCATACAGCGCTGTGATATACATTGGACCTCACACAATACATCAGTGTCCAGAAGTGTGTAAGGACAATCCATTTCTGCCGTCATATGTCACATTTTCCACACCAGCCAAATTCAGCCTGTCATACAGCGGTGTGATATACATTGGGCCTCACACAATACATCAGTGTCCAGAAGTGTGTAAGGACAATCCATTTCTGCCGTCCTATGTCACATTTTTCACACCAGCCTAATTCAGTCTGTCATACAGCGGTGTGATATACATTGGGCCTCACACAATACATCAGTGTCCAGAAGTGTGTAAGGACATTCCATTTCTCCCGTCATATATCACATTTTACACACCAGCCAAATTCAGCCTGTCATACAGCGGTGTGATATACATTGGGCCTCACACAATACATCAGTGTCCAGAAGTGTGTAAGGACAATCCATTTCTGCCGTCCTATGTCACATTTTTCACACCAGCCAAATTCAGCCTGTCATACAGCGGTGTGATATACATTGGGCCTCACACAATACATCAGTGTCCAGAAGTGTGTAAGGACAATCCATTTCTGCCGTCCTATGTCACATTTTTCACACCAGCCTAATTCAGTCTGTCATACAGTGGTGTGATATACATTGGGCCTCACACAATACATCAGTGTCCAGAAGTGTGTAAGGACAATCCATTTCTGCCATCCTATGTCACATTTTTCACACCAGCCTAATTCAGTCTGTCATACAGCGGTGTGATATACATTGGGCCTCACACAATACATCAGTGTCCAGAAGTGTGTAAGGACATTCCTTTTCTCCCGTCATATATCACATTTTACACACCAGCCAAATTCAGCCTGTCATACAGAGGTGTGATATACACTGGCCTGACACATTACATCAGTGTCCAGAAGTGGTAGGAGAATTAAATTCTCCCCTGTCCTATATACACCTTGTACCTTGTTTTACAGTTCCATGTCGTTGGTGGAATTGTGGGTACATTTTTCAAAAAAATGAGGAAGTGTGGTGTAAGAGGCCGTGTTAGTGGGCGGGGGTTGCCAGCTGTTAATGATGGTGTTTGTGTTGGATCTGCTGGTAGTGGCAAAAGCAAAGTAACACCTAATGCAGGAGGTGTTAAGCCTGCGTCATCATCTGGCTCCACAAGGCCTCGAAGGCTCCCTTTTCTGAGAGTAGGTAAACCGCTTTTAAAGCCCGAGCTTCAGGAACAAGTTTTGGCCTACATTGCTGACTCGGCCTCCAGCTCTATCGCCTCCTCTTCTGAATTTGTAAAAAATAAAAGCACTGAGTCGTCTTTGGAGGCTCATGGTCATGAACCACACCTTTCTTTGTGTCCTTCACCCCAACCAAAATTGAAGGATGCGGCAGGCCACACAACAGATTACTCCATGGAGCTGTTTTCACATACCATGCCTGGGTTATCAAGTGAAATGGTGAATTACCCAGGCCAAGATGAATCTGACATGGAGTGCACTGATGCACAGCCACTGATAGATGATTCTGCTGGTACATTCACTCAGAGCACGACATTGTCCTCGCAGTGTACTGAGCCAGATTCTGACCCTGATGAAACTCAGGTGCCCCTTCCCGCATACTATACCACCGTACACATTGACACAGAGGAAGGTGATGGATGACCCAGTTGTTGACCCAGATTGGCATCCATTAGGGGAAGAGGGTGCCGCTGCCAATAGCTCCGAAGAGGAGGAGGAGCATCTGCAGCAGGCATCGACATCGCAACAGCTGTTTTCTGGCAGGCACGGAGCAGTCCAAAAACGGGTTACAAAAAGCCAAAAAGTTGCTCTACTGCTTGGCCAGACGGTCAAAATAGCACAGCGTGCAAGGACGCAAAATGTCTTCCATAGTAGGAAGAGTGCAGTGTGGCACTTTTTTGAACAAAATCCTAATGATCTGGCCAAGGTTATCTGTAAGAAGTGCGCAAAGACCTTTAGCCGAGGGAAAAATCTGAAAAATTTGAATACCAGTTGCATGCTAAGACATTTAACCACCATGCACTTGCAAGCGTGGACGGAACACCAAACCTCAAGTTCCACATGTGCAAATGCTCCCAAAGAAGGTAGTCAGCAACGCTACATTGTTTCCCCCACTGAAAGCCCACCGGTTAGCACAGCAGCAAATGTTGAGGTGTCGTTGCAAGGCCAAAGCTCTCAGGGAATCACAATGTTATATCAACGAAAGACTGAATCTAGGCCATCAGAAAGAACACCATAGGCATCTCTCAGTCCAGCTCACCCTGCCAGAGACTATGAGTAGGACAAGAAAGTACTCATCCTCTCATCCGCGTACACTGGGTTTCAACGCCCACATTGCCAAACTAATCTCGTTAGAGATGATGCCCTATCCATGCTATGAACTACCCAGTCACCACTTCTTTTCTCGCAAAGCCATCCCAGTCCTCCACCTTCATGTGAAGGACCGCATTGTCCATGCACTCAAGCAATCAGTCAGTGGAAAGGTGCACCTCACAACTGATGCATGGCCCAGTAGGCATGGCCAGGGCCATTGCGCACTGGGTTAATGTGGTGGATGCAGGGTCCACAGGGGACAGCGGTGGTGGGACTGTGCTGCCTAGTCCACGGTAAAGGAAACAGTTGGCTGTAGGCCAACTACTCCTACTCCTCTAGAAACGAAAGCTCGTCCCCAGAGCGCAGTCGCAACAGCACTCCATCCGCAGCTGCCAGTGTTTCACACGAGGTGTCCCCCTATCGATCAGCTAGTGGAAAGTGTCAGCAGGCTGTGTTGAAGATGATGTGTTTGGGCGACAGACACACCGCGGAGGTACTGGCTGACTACTTTCAGCAACAAACTGAGTCATGGCTGGGCAGTCTATATCTTGAGGCAGGCAAGGTAATCAGCGATAACGGCCGTAATTTTGTGGCTGCCATAGCCCTTTCAAAACTCAGACACATACCTTGCTTGGCTCACACCTTGAACCTGGTGGTGCAGTGCTTCCTCAATAATTATCCAGAGTTAACAGGCCTGCTCCAGAAGGTTCGAAAACTGTGCTCGCACATCCGCCGGTCGCCCGTACACTCCAGTCGTATGCAGAAGCTGCAGCGATTGCTACACCTTCCCAAGCACCGGCTAATTATCGATGTTGCAACAAGGTGGAACTCCACCCTGCACATGGTTGAGCGGCTGTGCGAACAGAGGCAGGCCGTAATGCATTTGTGGGAGGATACCCGGACAGGCACTTTGAGGGCAGACATGGAGTTGACAGGTGTGCAGTGGTCAAAGCTGAAAGACCACTGTAAAGTCCTTCAGTGTTTTGAGGAATGCACACGGCTGGTAAGCGCAGACGACGCCATCATAAGCATGAGCATCCCACTTATGCGTCTGCTCATGCAAACTTTGACGCACAAATTAAGGAGCAGGCGTCTGCAGCCGAGGTTGACGAAGAGGAAGAGGAGGAGGCAATCCTTGATGACAGTCAGCCATTGTCTGCTCCGGGACCTCTCCTGGACGAGGTGGAGGAAGAAGAGGAAGAGGAGGAGGAGGGTGATGATGGGGATGATTATTTAGGGGAGGAGGATGCTTCTCGTGTGTCCAGAGAAAATGTTGGCGTGGCAAGGTCTGGTACAGGGTTTGTGCGTGACTGGAGGGATGTGGATTTGCCAGAAAGTGCTCCTCCACCAAGCAGTCGCACTGCATTATTGACACCGGGAACATTGGCCCACATGTCAGATTATGCCTTGCAGATCCTAAAAAGGGACCCCCGCATTGCCAAAATGATGAAAGATGACGACTACTGGTTGGCCAGCATCCTGGATCCACGCTATAAAGGCAAATTCCAAAACATCAAGCCACAGGAGAACCTTGACCTAATATTGGCCAACAAACAAGCTACTCTGGTAAACCGGTTGGTTGAGGCATTCCCAGCACACAGCAGCGGTGATGGTTCTCACACGAGCCGTAGGGGCCAGGGGCAGCTTGGAAGAGGTGTTCGTGGTGCACACATCAGAAGTGGCGTTGGAGACAGGGGTTTCATGACCATGTTGTGGACTGATTTTTCAAGTCCCGCTCACACGACTGGTAATACTGCATCGATGGAAAGTGACAGGAGACAGCACTTGTCAACTATGGTTACAAACTACTTTTCCTCCCATGTCGATGTTCTCCCTCACAGGTCATTCCCCTTTGACTATTGGGCCGCTAAACTGGAAACCTGGCCTGAATTGGCACAATATGCGCTACAGGAGCTTGTTTGCCCAGCTGCAAGTGTGCTATCGGAAAGAGTCTTCAGTACTGCTGGATCAATCCTGACAGAAAAAAGGACCCGTCTGTCTACCCAAAATGTGGATGATCTAACCTTCATTAAAATGAACCATGCATGGGTTTCCAAGGATTTTGTCCCACCTTCCCCTGATGACACATAGGTTGACAGAAAAATGGCTTGCTTTGGTCCTCCTCTTCCTGGGACTTGAACAATTTCGCCTTTTGCATCAGCTGAATGTCCAACATCAACATATGCCACTTTCTAAAACTCCCTAACTGTGCTGCCTCCCCCCCCCATGGCCGGGGTCACCACCTAGCGCACGAAACCGTGCGAATGCCATTGCCCTGGACAGGTAAGGTTAGTGCAAGCCTCTCCATTTACCATATACCAGGGGTTTCCCTGGTTTAAACCCTTCAACTCATGTTAAGGGATCTGGACTTTCACAGGGACCCTTGTAGCCACAGAGTTAGCTGCTGCCCGGTGGAGCAAACTGGCAGGAAGAAACATCATCATGTGCTCATCAATACCAAGAGGCCACATCAGAGTCAAAATTAAAAAGTAAGTGAAGAATTAATCAGTAGACTGAACAGGATCATGGACTAAGGATAGAGGCCAGGTAACCTTAACTTATTGACTGGTAAAGGAAGTCAGAGCATCAATGGTTTAAAAAGCAGACAGCGCCGCCCTGGACTCCCAGGAAAGAGTAATCCAAAGAAGTACTAACCACATAGCTCCCTGATTTAGCAGCACCAAAATTCCCAGGCATACAACAGGACTGTCACTGTCATGTGATGCCTGTAACAAAGACACAGTGCCACTCAAAAAACGAATCAGAGACAGAGGGGCCAGGAACCTGCACAGATGTACACTACAGAAGCAGGTATCAAAGTGTTAGTACTATTTTCTGTGGTAAATTGAGGAGATATTAGAAGGGCTCAGAGTGAGTCTTCAGTTTGAGAGGCAACTAGTATCCTGAAGCCAACTAGAGAGGAGAAGTGACAGAGCGAAAGTTTCCTCTTCCAATCTCGTAGACTTGATTATAGAAGGCACCTGTAAGAGAGGATCCACTACAACATCTCTGAGATGACTAACTACTTATGTTATCCCCAACAGAAAGGACGGTGAGATTTAGAGTCAATCAGCTGTAATCAAGAAGTGGCAGAGGAATTGTGCAATATTGAAAGGGCACCGGGTCTACCGGAGACATGATTAGACTCTAGGTTAGACAAACTGTATTCATCTAATGAAAGGTTGCAAATTGATTGAGTTCTGCCATTTTCAAAGACTTGTTGAACAGTTTTAGTCTTATGAGTTGTGATCATTTCACTTCAGAGTCTGTTTTATTTCTATTAGTTGCCATTAGTTTATTAGACTGGTGTTACGAGAAGTATGCTTGTTGCAAGGGTGTTCTTGGTAGGAATCTTGTAAAATTAAAAAAGAATGAGTTAACCACATCAATGTGTCCATAACTCGCTAACCTGATGTTTTAATCTTTTTCTCTGCACAACCTTTTTAAAAATCAGAGACCGCCTACCTGTTAATGGACACGCTGGAAAACTGTAATGAACCTTAAAGATTATAAGTGATGTATGTCTATAGCTCAGAATATGGCTAGAAGGACATCATCAGCATTCTTGTACACGGTAAAACAAAGATAAATACAGTCATAATAACCTGCACAAGATTGTTTTTTCAAAAAAACAACACTTTTTTTCTACAAGCCTGGAAGAAAAGTGCCTTATTTTTATTGACTACCCGGGATTCAGTTCCCAGATTACAAGTGATTATTTAGTCAAAAATCATTAAAAAGAAAGGAAAAGAGAAGAAACGCATTTACTCTCTAAGAAGTCCAGAAGATTTCCTTTAAAGCAAATCTGTTACCAGATTTTACAGTACAAACTGCATACACTATTAAATAGATTTTAAATCTAATGAGACTGGTGTACTTACTTTAAAGAATCCATAATAATCCTTTTTAGGGTATGTGCAAACGCTGCAGATTTGCCTCTGCGGATCAGCAGCAGTTCTGCAGACAGTGTACAGTACAATGTAAGTCTATGGGATTTACAATCCGCAGTGCACATGCTGCGGAATTTTTCCTGCGGAAAAGCTGCGGTTTGAAATCCGCAGCATGTCAATTCTTTCTGCGGATTCTGCTGCGGTTTCACACCTCTTCCATTTTCCAGGTGTCAAACCGCAGGTCACTTTACCTGCGGTTTTACCTGCGGATCTGCACGGAAAAATCCGCTGGTGAATCCGCAGTGGGTGCACATAGCCTTAAAGTCACTACTTGCTATTAAAATGAGCATTGAGGAATGCTTCTTTTAATATTACAATTATGCTACCATTCTAACATTGATTTTTTTGTAGCAAATACATCAATCTCGTGAGATAATAAACAATCTATTTAAAGGGGTTGTCCACCACCAGGAGTACCCCTTCTTGAACTAAATTTTTGGCCTTGATAAAATAAAAAAAAGCATATACTCACCTCAGGTCCGGTACCGGTGCCGTTACAGCGGTGTCAGCACTCACATTTCCTGTTGTTGTGACACGTGAGCTTGGTGCCCAATCGCCACTGGTGTCACTATCCCCACCTTCATACTAATTTAACATGAAGAAGACGTGAGAGCAGCTGCAGCCCAGATTTCCTCTTCATGTTCGATTCGTACGAAGGCGGAGACAGTGACGCCACCATTTAGTGAGCTGCTTGCTGCAATTTTTATTAAAATCACTGCTTTATCTTCTGCAGGTCTCTGAAGGCTGAGCCTTGTATTACCCCACCCACACCACTGATAGGCAGCTTTTTCGGTACACTGTGCGTAGGCAGAAAGCTGCCAATCAGTGGTGGGAGTGGGGTTCTACAGAGTCCGTGAATATGGAGGACTACATGGCACCAGTTTTACTAGTTCCCTAGTGATAATCCACAGCTGATTAAACAGTAATTTTATCAAAACTACAGAAAACATCCCAGTAAATTACACATCTCTGGATTCAGCATCTTTGTCTCTACATTATTCCGCTCTCAGATTATGTGACAAAAACCTGGTAACAGATTCCATTAAATCGCTATGTAACAAAGCATTGCCTTTACTGCCATGAAATATAAGGATGCCAGATAAATGAAGATTACTATTATGCTTTGGTATGGCTAAGTATTTATTGTTTCTTAGGTGAAGACTATAAATGGTTGTAAAGTGACCAGTGTACTTGAAATGACGTTCAATCAGGAGTCTAAACAAAGAAAATGGGACCACCACAAAAAAAGGGACCAACACAAGAAAATGAAAAATAGGTATCTCCCCTGAAGAGTGATTGTCTCTCTGCTAATCCTAGGAGTGATAACGGAAGGGCTAGAAAAAGCTGAATTAAGCAGAAATGACTGCAAAATGTCACGCTCACACATATTGTTTAAAGATGAGCGAATCTTTTGCAATTCAAATTCTCTAGCTTTCGTAAATTTTTCAAAAAAGTTCAATTGTCATCAAATCGATTAGTTTTGAATTAAAAGTACTACAAAGCCTTCTATTGCCCTGAAAACACGTTTGTCACTTTCTGAGGTCTTTTACGACTGTATCCAACACCTCACTAATTTTTTCATGTAGTCACAGCCAGGCATCCTATAGACAGGCAATCAATAAAAAATGAGTGGCCAATCTCTATAAGTTATATTTATATTTGACATTAAATTGCCTTGTTAGACGCTATTAGTAAGGCTGGATAATATGTTGCACATTTATGCCGAACATTAACAGGGTTGTCCCATCTGAGACATTTATAGTATACAGGATATGTCATAAATGTGCCATAGACGCGTACCCCAGGAAACAATTGGCAATTTTCAGAGCTCCAATACAATTCTTGTAAGATTTCCCATTTCTGACAAAGTGTGATAAGAGCCCAGTTCTCATAAAAGATAGATCCTGTATCCATCAAATATCTAAAGCTTATCCATTACAAAGAACCTGTCTCTAGGCCAAAAATGTCCCGTCTACGCTCTTATCTCATTCCTGCTGCTCACTTAAGTATTCTATTTTTTTTAATCCGTTGTAGAGTTTCAGAGACATGGGTCTGATGACAGGTTCTCTTTAAAAGGAGTCTATCACCATGTAAAGTACGGCCACTACCATTAACCCCTTCAAGACCTTGCCCATTTTCATTTTTGTGTTTCTGTTTTTTGCTCCATTTCTTCCTAGAGCTATAACTTGTATATTTTTCCGTCAATATAGCAATGTTAGGGCTTGTTTTTTGCAGGACAAGTTGCACTTTTGAACGACACCATTGGTTTTACCATATTGTTAACTCAAAAATGGGAAAAAAAATTCCAAGTGCAGTTAAATTGCAAAAAAAAGTGCCATTCCACAACGTTTTTTTCATTTTTTTTTGCAGTGTTCACCAAATGCTAAAACTGATCTACCATTATGATTAAAGTGATGAGCGAGAATTCTCGTTACTCGAGATTTACCAAGCATGCTCGGGTGATCTCCAAGTATTTTGATGTTCTCGGAGATTTAGTTTATGTCGCCGTAGCTGTATTATTTGCAGCTGCTAGACAGGCTGAATACATGTGGGGATTTCCTAACAAACAGGCAATCCCCACATGTATTCAGGCTGTCTCGAGTAACGAGTATACTCACTCATCACTGGTGAGGAAGTGCCGAGCTGACGTTTCTATTGATATTGTTTAGGTGCAGATACGATCTTTTGATCGCCCGTTATTGCATTTTGATGCAATGTCGCAGGGACCAAAAAAACTTAATTCTGGCATTTTGACTTTTTTCTCGCTACACCATTTAGCGATCTGGTTAATCCTCTTTTTATTGATAGATCGGGCTATTATGAACGCGGTGATACCAATTATGTGTATGTTTGATTTTTTTATTGTTTTATTTTGAAGGGGGCGATTTGAACTTTTAGTTTTTTAAAAAATTTTAAATATTTTTTAAAACTTTTTTTTACTGTTGACATGCTTCAATAGTCTCCATGGGAGACTAGAAGCTGCCATAATCCGATTGCCTCTGCTACATACAGGCGATGATCAGATCACCTGTATGTAGCAGAATTACTCACTTGCTATGAGCGCCAACTACCGGGCGGCAATCATGGCAAGCTGGCAGTGACAACCATACAGGTCTCCAGGACACCTCTGGTTGTCATGCCAACCCATCCGTGACCCGTGATCACGTGACGAGGTCACCGATGGGCAGATTTCTGGCCTGATGGCCGGAAGCGCGCGTTAAATGCAGCTGTATGAGATTGACAGCGGCATTTAATGGCTTAATAGCCGCGGGTGGATCACGATTCCAACAGCGGCTGTTTTGCGCACTTGTCAGCTGGGATCACCACCAGAGCTCACATCAAAGGGGAGGCACGACATGCGCCGTACTAGTACGTCGCATGTCGTGAAGGGGTTAAAGTGGTTTTTCCCATGAGCAAAGTGAATTTTAATCAACATTTCAACATTTTAATCAATAAAACTTTCAATAATAATAAGTTCCACAATTGGTTGTGTTAAAAAAATAATGTTCCTGTGCTAAGATAATCTTATAAATGTGCCCCTGCTGCCTACTGTGTAATGTCTGTGTCTGACCATACAGGAGCATTGGCTGATCATACCACATTTCCTGGACAGGAAGCAAAAGAGTACACAGACAGGACAGCATTGGATCACAGCTGATTCTTTCTTTAGTTTAAAGCATTGATTACAAACAGGCATTGAAATATTTTACCTCGTAAAAAGAATCAGCTGTGATCCCGTGTCGTTTTGTCTGTACATTCTTTTGCTTCCTCCCCTGCCCAGGAGATGTGGTATGATCAGGTGATGTTCCTGTTCAGTCAGGCACAGCTATTACACAGTACACAGCAGGGACACATTTATAAGATAATCTCAGCACAGGAACATTTTTTAACACATCCAAATGTGGAAATTATTATTATTCCAAGATCTATTAATTAAAATGTACTTTGTCCATGGGAAAACCCCTTCAAGGCCATTTTTAAAGCATAGTAGAAATCTGAAAAAAGTCCCCAATCCAGTCTGCAGATCCAAAAAATACCTTTTATTACACAGGAAGCATGGTTCAGTCCGATGGGCATCTCTTGTCTTGATTCATCATCATCTTGATCCATTTGATATCCAATCACACTCCTGCACATGAGCGCTTCTCACTGCCCCACTGAGGGCAGAGCACAGCACTGTAGTAGAAATGCCCCGGCTTTGCTTCAGGATTATTCACACACTTTGACCTTTCCTAGGGCAAGCACATTACAGTACTTTGTTCTGTCCTTGGCGGGCACAGCGAAATGCGTCGGCGCAGGAGCAGGATAGCGGACATTGTGTGGATGACAGAGGACGTGTCATCCACATGAAGCAGGGATGAAGGACAGCAGTGGAAGGAACAAAGGAGGTGCCGGATCAAGAACAGAGATGCCATCAGACCGGACTGTGCCATCTGTGGTTATAATGAAAGATTTTTTCCGGATCTGCAGACTGAATTGGAGGCATCTTACCAGTATTCTAGAATGCTGTAAAAGAGGTCTTAATGGCGGTGGATGTACTTTATATGCGGGAAACTTAGTGAAAGATTTCCCTTTAAAGCAAATCTTAGTTCAGCAGGATCACATGACCAACCTTTGGGCAACTTTTCTGAAGGACTTGGCTCATGTTTAGTTATTATTCTATAGCCATTTATTGGCTATATTTTAACAAATTTGCAAATACCTTAGGCCTGTTTCACACTTGCTTTTTTTTGCAGCGCGTTTTTCCCGCAAAAAAACGCATTGAAAAACGCATACAAAAGCATACAACTGCTGCGTTTTTTTCAAGCATTTTTATGAGCATACATGAAAAAAACGCAGCGTTTTTATGCGTTTGTATGCGTTTTTAGTGCGTTTTTACCGCGTTTGCGTTTTTTTCCAACATTAGGTGGCCCCTCACACTAACCCAAACCATGACTTTACTAACCCTAACCCTGACCATAACCCTAACCCTAACCCAGACCCTAACCCTAACCCTAACCCTTAACCAAACCATACTTAACCCTAACCCTGACCCTAACCCTTAACCAAACCATACTTAACCCTAACCCAAACCCTAACTAACCTTAACCCTAACCCTAACCCTGACCCTAACCCTAACCCTGACCCTAACCCTTAACCAAACCATACTTAACCCTAACCCTGACCCTAACCCTGACCCTAACCCTAACCCTAACCCTAACCCTGACCCTAACCCTAACCCTAACCCTTAACCAAACCATACTTAACCCTAACCCTGACCCTAACCCTTAACCAAACCATACTTAACCCTAACCCTGACCCTAACCCTAACCCTGACCCTAACCCTTAACCAAACCATACTTAACCCTAACCCTGACCCTAACCCTAACCCTAACCCTGACCCTAACCCTAACCCTAAACCCCCTTAACTAACCCTAACTTTACCCAAACCCCTAAATTCCATTGTCTAAACTAATGGTAAAAAAAAAAACGCATGTGCAAAAAAACGCATACATAAGCATGCCAATGCGCACATATGCTCACCATAGACTTATAATGGGTGTCTTGCTGTAAAAAAACGCATTGCGCGCGCATGCGTTTTTTTGAGGCAAATCGGACGCACAAAAAATGCAACAAGTTGCATTTTGTGCGCCCGAGCGCATACCGCAAAAAAACGCATGCGCGGTAAAACGCGTACAAACGCATGTGTATGCGCACATAAGCGCATCCCATGCAAAGTATAGGAAAAAAAAACGCATGCACTATTTAGCGCTAAATTACCGCGAAAAAAAACGCAAATGTGAAACCAGCCTTATTCCTTCATGAGCTTGGCCTTATGACAGGTTTCCTTTAAACTTTGCATTGGTGAGAGGTTGCTTTCTTCCATTGTAACAGATATGCATAGGCCTCTACCAAACCAGAACAATGAGCACCATCATTTCAGTAATTGTGCGACAAAATAGGGGAATATCCAGCAGCTTCAGAAAGTTACTGTATTGTAAAAAATTCCAAAAAGTTGATTTTTTTTCCATTCTTAGAATTTTTTTAACACAGTAACATCATTACAGAACAAATGCATTTTTGCTACATAGCTTAAAAGACTGAACTTGATGCTTTTACAAAGGCATAGCATGTTCTGTATAGTGCATACGGTATCACTCGTTTCATTGAAATGTTGAAATTGGGCTTATTGTAAGAAAATACTGGGAGCTTGTTCTCTGTGAATTGCTTTTCTACTGTTAAACCTAAATGAGTCAATGTAATTGCTACCCTAGATCAAAGTTAAATTACCGGTACTCCAAATATATGGGAAATAATTTTAAGATATTGATGACTTATTCCCAGGTCACTAACAGTCACTAACATCAAATCAGTGGTCCCAGCACCTCCATTGTCAGCATGTAGTATGCAATATATTATTTTCCCATTTTCTACTAAAATGTATAAAGTGGGGAAAATAAGTATTTGTTACACTGCCGATTTTGCAAGTTTTCCTATCTACAAAGAATGGAGAGGTCTGTAATTTTTATTGTAAGAACACTTTCAATTGTGAGACACAATCAAAAAAAATCCAGAAAATCACATTGTATGATTTTTACATAATTTGCATTTTATTGCATGAAAAAAAGTATTTGATACAATAGAAAAACAGATCTTATATTTGGTACAGAAACCTTTGTTTGCTATTACAGAGGTCAGACGTTAGCTGTAGTTCTTGACCATGTTTGCACACACTGCAGCAGAGACTTTGACCCACTTCTCCATTTTCTAACAGTTGTTAGGCAACAGTTGTTGCCTTCTCACCATGCTGCTTGTCTATTGTCCTGTAGCCCATTCCAGCCTTGTGCAGGTCCATAATTGTGTCCCTGGTGACAGCGCTTTGGTCTTGGCCATGGTGGAGAGGTTGGACTGTGATTGAGTGTGTGGACAGGTGTCTTATACAGGTAATGAGTTCAAACAGGTGAAATTAATACAGGTAATGAGCACAGAGTAGGAGGGCTTCTTAAAGAAGCACTAACAGGTCTGTGAGAGCCAGAATTCTTGCTGGTTGGTAGATGATCAAATATTTATTTCATGCAATAAAATGCAATTTCATTATTTAAAATCATACAATGTGATTTTCTGTTTTTAATTTTTAGATTCTGTCTTTCACAGTTGGAGTGCATCTACGATACAAATTACTGACCTCCCCATTCTTTGTGTGTGGGAAAACTTACAAAATCGGAAGTGTATCAAATACTTATTTTCATCATTGTATTTAAAACTACAACTGATCCTGCAGAAAAATAAGACCTCTTATAGTTATGTCTGCTGAAAAACAAAAAAGTTATGGCATTTCGAAATTGGGGAGGGAAAAACAAAAATAAAAAATCTGCTGGCCGCTAAGAGGTTAAGCTTTTAGGTTAAAAACAAAGGTTAATTTGTGTTTCAGTGCAATTTCTAAATAAAAACAAAAAATTATTAACTATTACCCCACTTGCAACTGCACCAGAGCATGTGGGAAGAGCAGAGGCTAAGCGCTAGTATTGGTGCATCTTATGGGACAGATGAGGGCTGATGTTCTTAGCCTAGGAGAAGAGCCAATTTCCCTGGCTATTAATATCAGTCCAGAGCTGTTTGTTTAGCCTTTGTTGGTTTGAAATTATGGGGGAACCCTACTTCAATATTTTTCTGGGGTCCCCCCAAAAAATAACCAGTAAAGACTTACCAAACAGCTGTAAGATGTTATTAATAGCCTGAGGACCTTAGGGATATTGCCCTCCTTCCTAGATTATTAGCATCATCCCCCAGCTACTGCCTTTTTCTCTGCTGCTTATGAAAATTATGGAGGACCTCACGCCATTTTTTTCATTTATTAACAAGTTCAGTAAGATACACACCCAATGATCATAGCCTTCAGATTTTCCAGCAGCTGGAGACTCCAGTAACCTTAAAATTTCCCTCAAAGTTTTCCATAAGGTTTCTGGGCATCTCAGCTTCCTGGAGACCTGGTGGCTGTGAAAGCTTACCTGAATTTAAGCTACTGGGTCTCATGATAGATCCAGTGCTGGACTGTTGAATGCCAGAGTGTCAAATGCCAGACTCGTGGGCGTTCATCAGTCCAGTATTGGCACTTGCAAAGCAAAAGAAACAGTTGCTATGATGTGACTTTGCTCTTCTTGTTAATAAATAAAAAAAAATTGAAAAAAGAAAAACGTGTGGGGGTCCCCCTTAAATTTAATAACCAGCAGAAGGAAAGACAATGGCTGAGGGCTGATGTTGATATTCTGGGAAGGAGGGTGAGCTCCCTAAAGGTTCACAGGTTATTAATATCAGTTCACAGCTGTTTGGTTAGCCTTCACTGGTTATAACAAGGGGGGACCCTAGAAAAATAATGGCATAGGGTCAACCCATAATTTCAAACCAGCAAATGCTAAACAGACAGCTGTAGACTAATATTAATAGCCAAGGAAGGGGCCAGGGAAATTGGCCCTTCTCACAGGCTAAGAACATCAGCATTCAGCCTCCCCAGAAAAGGCGCATGAATAAGATACGCCAATTCTGACACTTAATCTCACCCTTCCTAGTTGCCCTGGTGTTATGAAGTAATAGTTGTGGGGTTAATGTCAGCTTTCAATTGGCAGCTGAAATCAAGTCCAGGGGTTAGTAATGGAGAGGTGTCTGTAAGACGCCCCCATTACTAACCCCATAGTTAGATTGTAAAAAAGAATATAGTCCATTAGTGGAAATAATGACAGAGACTCTTTTACTTGAAATAAAAATAAATAGCACAATTATACTCACCTTATGCTCAATCCATTGAAGCCCATGTCATTGGCACAAGTTAGAAAATAATAAGCAAGCATCATAGTCATGTTTACACCTAATCCACCGATGCCCATGTCCCCTCGAAAATAAGAAAAATATTTAATAACCATATCCCTCACCTGTCCGACATGAACATAATCTATACAGTCCCATGACGGTATGGATTATTTGGAGAGCGGTCACATCAGTTAAGCGACAGGTATCCCCGTCAGCCAGAAAACGTTGACCGGAGCATAATGGATCCTGCAGAGTGTAGCGTTGTGTTGACGTGAGAAAGTTCACTGGAATTTCAAAGTCGATGAACACCGGTGACACCATTTATGGCACCACTCGCTGTGTGACAACTTCATGAATCAGAAGGCCAGATTTCCACTTAAAAATCACTAGGCCTAATATAGTGGTGCAGCAACGAGGCCCAACTAGCTACTCCAAATCGTTTGTGCTGAAACTGTGTTTCAGTGGCAAATCAGAAGGGCAGATTTCCATGTAAAAATTGTTAAGCACAGTGGTAGAGCCACAAGGCCCAATTAGCTACCACAAATCGTTTGTGCTAAAACTGTGTTTCAGTGTCAAAGAAGGCCACATTTCCACTTAAAAAGGCATAACAGTGTTGTTCATGCACACTATCTAAGAAAATAAACAGTGATTGTTCATTTAGTGGCAGGTGACTGACAGCTGTGGTCCTAAGGTTGTGAAACAGCAGATTACATGAGGGGAAGGCTATCTACAACATGAGTGGTGGCTATCTACAACATGAGTGGTAAAAAGCGAGGTCGTGGTTGAAGGGGGAATAGGCTTGTTGTTCAACGTGTATGTGGGATAGGTGTTAATGTGAATGAAAGCTCAACTGAACAAACACCGGCTCATCCTATCCAAAGACCTCTGACAACATCTGTTACTGGCAGGCCTACTCGACTCCCTTTCTTTGGCAGCTGCACAACAGTACGCCTTGTAGATGAGGCTCAGAAAGAACATGTGCTCCAGTGGATGACAAGCGCTACATCAAGTGTTGTCTCCTCCTCTTCCTCCACCTTAATAGCTCATACAGTACAATCCTCAGAGGTGGCACCCTAATCACCCTTATTTCCCACAGCATCAAAAATTTCCAAATGCCCGACTGACTGTGGGAACCTCAGATGGGCTATTCTGAAGAGATGTTCACACATTCTATTCCATGGGCATCAGAGGTCTGCTCAGAAGAATCACAGAATCCGGAGGAGGAAAGCATCTGCACTGATACCCAAAATTTTTTCATATTGGATCCAGAGCTGAATGAAGTTGTAACGCCGCTGTGTTTGGACCTTGATTCACGGCATTACTCTGCATCTCTGCTTTAACCATTCACTCTTTTTCCCTCTAATGTGCTGGAATGCTGTTGTCAGTTATCTGTGTGGATGCTGCCCAGCGTCCGGCACCGCCGCATAGCCGTACATGCGTGCGTGGTTCCTCTGCGCTGCATGACCACCCGTGTGTGAGGTCCCTGGCAGCCACCCGTGGGTTAATAGGTCTGCTACACATTGTGTGTCTTACCACGTGTGTTCAGGCTTCAGATTCTGCCAGGTGTCCTTTGCATTGCTGATTATGTTCTGTCTTGCTTAGGGCACGCGCAGCCACATCTCCCTTCCTTTTATCAGGAGAGGGTGTGTGCTACAATTGCTGCTCCAGCCTATGGCTGTGTGGCAGCTCCTATATAAAGGTCCCTCCCCTTTGGGGCGTTGCCAGAGCTTCGCATTGAGTTCCCGAACCTTGCCATGTGAGTCTGTATTCTGCTCTGCTCTGATTCTGTTCATTTCTGGGGGAGCTGTTGCTCTTTATCCCCTCTGTGAACTGTGTCTTGTATCTTGGCCTGCTCTGGGGGCATAATACCCAGATCGCCTTTCCTGGAGGCTGCATATCCAGGCCTGTCTGAATTGTGTCTTGTTTCTCCGCCTGCTCTGGGGGCAGTAATACCCAGATCGCCCTTCCTGGAGGCTGCATATCCAGGCCCCGTGTATGTTATGTGTTGTTTCCTGAATCCTGGATCTGCTCCTTTACCTGACCCTGTCTGAACTGTGCTCACTGTGTGATGTTCCTGAGGTCCTTCCATGCCTTGAACCCTGTGCCCAGTGACTGAGACTCTTTGCTACCTGACTTTCCGTGATCTAACCTGGGTTGATCTAGGAAGTAGGAGTCCAGTGTGTCCGCTGAGTTTCTGCTACTCAGTACTCAGCTGGGGAGTCGGTGCAATTCCCTGCCGGCTCCTGTCCAACCCGGCAGGGTTTGTACCAGACCGCTTGGGTTCCTTTCTAGGTCGCTTCCAGATGTCCGGAGCCTGATGACCGTGGTCTCTCATCCGGAGCCTGTCGTCCACGACCTGATGTCCGGTGTCTGACGACCCCTTCCTGATGTCCACCAGATGTCCTGATGTCTGATGTCTTCCTGATGTCCACCTGGTGCCCCGATGTCTGACCCGGTGTTCTGATTTCCACCTGGCGTCCAGATGTCCTGATGTCCACCTGATGTCCTGATGTCCACCCGGCGTCCAGATGTCCTGATGTCTACCTGATGTCCACCAGATGTCCAGATGTCTTCCTGATGTCCACCTGGTGTCCCGATGTCTGACCCAGTGTCCTGATGTCCGCCTGGTGCCCTGATGTCCACTCCATGTTCTTGTTGTTCACTCCGTGTTCCTGATGTCCGCTTTGTGTTGCTGATGTCCACTCCGTGATCCTGATGTCCACTCTGTGATCCTGATGTCCACTCCGTGATCCTGATGTCCGACTTAAGTCCGGATGTCTCTCTGAGTTCTGATGTCCAGCCTGCATCCAGATATCCAGTCCGTGGTTCTGGTGGTCCAAGTTGTGCTCTTAAGCCGGTCCCGTTCTCCTTCCTGGATGGAATCCTCCTCCATGGTTTCTGGGAGTTTCCAGCTCTGCTCCCTGGTGACGGTCCCACCTGCGAGTCCTGAATCCAACCAGCCTATGCCCAGTGCTATAGTGCCACCACTCCAGGACCTGCGCTATCCGAGTCCTGATCTGTTGTCCTGCCGGTTCCCTGGGGTCTTACCTGTGATGACCTCTGCCATCATCTGAAGTCCACCTGTGGTCGGCATCTGACGTTCTCCTGCTGTGCCTGTGCTACACCCGTTGCCGTACATGCGTGCGTGGATCCACTGCGCTGCATGACCACCCGCACATGCGGTCCCCCCTGGTAAGCCCGTGCCAGAGAACCTGGACCACGTCAACCCATGATGACCTCCTGCTTCGCCTGTCAACCTGAGATGGGTTTCCTTCATGATGTGCATATTCCGAAACCTGGTGTTTCTATGTTTTTGCCTTATTTCAGTAAACTTTATTTTTTCTTCATACCTGATGTTGTGCGGTGTCTTTTAGTCCTGCTTATGGCCATCTTGTCCTCAAGCTCAGCTGCCACAGACCCCGGTCGCTACCCTTCCCTAGTCCGGGAAGGTCCGGGTCCCCCCTGTGGTCCAGTGGGTCCACATTCCACGACCGCCTAGGACGCATACCCCGTCGTCGTTATAGCTCGACGACACGGGAGCGTTGGCTGTAAGCCACGCTGTGTCCGCGATCGTAACAGAAGTAGGGTCCAAGCAGAATCTGAGCACAATCCAGACCCTTGTCACTGGACGTTAACCACTAAGGGTGGAGGTGATCCAGATGAGACTCCGATACCAGAGGCGCAAGTGAACTGTACTGTGGTGTCAGGGTAGGAAGAGGAGTAGGGTGAGGTATGCAGTGTTTGGAATAAAATGTAACTTTTAATGAAAAACTCTAGAATAAACAAACCTAAAGTAAAAGGTACAAGGACAAAGAATACAAATAATGTGGTATACATGGTATATACATAGTAGTCTACTGTATATAATGGGTAAGACTTCAGGGGACCTTTAGGTCACCTACTAAATACATAAATAATTACTCCTGATAACTGAAATACTCAACATCCAATACTTCTTTTACAGGAACATAAAAACACCCACTATGATATAGAAGTCAGAAGTGGGTCGGGGTGTCTCAGAAAACATTGTGCATGTATTACCACACTGTGTGCAAGAGTACCTACAGTATATATCAATTAATGTACCAAATGGGATCAGATTGCATAGGGAAAAAAAGCCTCAATCTTTGCCCGACTTATACATATACATAATGACAGATACAATTGCACACTAGGTAGTATACTGTAGGTAGTATGTTAAAATAGCCAGATTCAGTTTAAGAATGTAATCAGACATACATACCGCTAGTGTAGACTATGGTGAATGATGTGTCTAAAACCCCTTGATCACCATATATAGTTACCATATTGAGGCTACATTCATGAAGGTGACATGCATCACTCAAAAGATTTGTCCTACCTAAAGGTATACAATGGTGGACACTCTCCCCCTTACTCACAGCTGAGTAGCTCAGCAGAGGATGTAGAGGAGGAGGAAGATGAGGAGGTAACATTATGGCTTCCAACACAGACACAAAGTGATGCAACCACAAAAAGCACTGCATCCTCAGCCCCAATTCTGGCTGTTGCAGCACAGGTCGTGAGTGTGCAGTTCGCAGTGGTTTGAAGGGTTGCTAAGCCTCGGCTTTTTTTGAGACCGCAAAGAATGACTCAAGACATGTTATGTGTCAAATTTGCAGAAAAAAAATAAGTAGAGGCAAAAACTGTAATAATTTGACAACTACATGCATGAAGCTGCACATGCGCGATCAACATAATTTAGTTTGGGAATCTCTTTGCGCTAAAATGTATGCTAGTGGGCCTCGCCAACCACAAGATGTTTCTTGAACCCCATCAGCTGCTTCTTCCTCCTCTGTCAACATTTCAAGTCTTCACACTCAGGTCTCTGGCAGGGGAAACTACAATTACAATTGTTTACCCACCACAGTTGGGGTGAGTGAGAGGGTCAGCTGTTACAGAAGTATATATAACTGCTACATCTTTCTCAATTCACCATAACATCTCCGCATGCACCTCACTCACAGTCAAGCAGTTCGTCCTGTTCTCCGTACTCCACCGTCTCTCAGCACAGCAGCCAAATCTCGGTCCCATAGTTGTGGTCACGTAAAAGAATGTTTCCTCTTACACATGGCAAAGCTAAAACCTTGAACTTCACCATCTCCAATCTGCTGGCCATGGAAATGCTGCCTTTCCACCAGGTGGATAGAGATGGTTTCCAGAGCTTGATAGCCATTGCAGTCCCCCAGTATCAGTTGCCCCGTTGCCATTACTTTTCTAAGAAAGCTGTTACCAGCATATCGCTGACAACATTATCCATTCCCTGAAAAAATCTATGTCTACCGCATGCATTTCACCAATGACACCTGGATGAGCAAACATGGGCACTGGTTGACTCTAGTGGCTGTGGGGCAGGCGATCAATGGGCTGCTCCACAAGTCTTTGAATCCCCAAGGTTTGCAAGACAAACCTCCCTTTCTAGCACTTCCTAGACTGCTTTGTCCTCCTCCAACTCTTCTATGGCCTCCACCTGTGCTCTCACCCTCTCCCTCAATCATACACGCATTTCAACAGTGCAGATAGAATCTCCCCCACCTCCAGAGACTGCGCAGCCATGGCTCACCGCAGTCAGGCAGTATTGAAATTAATATGCCTTGGAGATTGCAGTCACACAGCTCAAGAGTTGTGGACAGGTAGCCAGGCAATGGCTGTCTCCACTAAACCTGGAGCCAGGGAAGGCCATGTGCAAGAATGGTGAAAACATGGTGACGGCCCTACACCATGGCAACCTTACACATGTGTCTTGCATGGCTCATGTCCTTAACCTGGTGGTACGGCACTTTCTCCGCCACTTTTCCAGCCTGGATGGACTGGTGCAGAAAGCATGATCACTGTATACTCTCTGTAACGCCACTGTGTTTGTACACTGTTTACCCAGTGTCACTCTGCATATCTCTACTTTAACCCTTCGCTCCTTTTCCTCTAATGAGCTGGAATGCTGTTGTCAGTTACCTGTATGGATGCTACTCAGTTCCCGACTCCGCTGCGTAGCCGTACATGCGTGAGTGGCTCCAGTGCGCTGCATGACCACCCGCATGTGTGGTCCCTGGCTGCCACTGTGGAAGCTACTCGCGGTTTGCTAGGTCCTCTGCAGTTGTGTATGACTTACCACGTGTGTCTAGGCTTGCAGCTGCTGCCAGGTGTCCTTTGCTATGCTGATTTGTTTCTGGCTGTGCTTAGGGTGCGTGAGGCCACACATCCCCTGCTTTTATGAGGAATGGGTGTGTGCTTGAATTGCTGCTCCCAGCCTATCTCTCTGGGGCAGCTCCTATATAAAGTTCCCCTGCCCTGTGGGGCATTACCAGAGCTTTGCATTAAGTTTCTGAGTCTTGCTTTGTGTGTTTGGTGTTCAGCTCCTGTCCTGCCTGTGTTCAGTTCTAGGAAAGCTAATGCCTGCTTTTCCGCCTGCTCTGGGGGCAAAGTACCCAGATCCATTTCTGTTCAGTCTGTTATCAGCTTTGGGACAGCTGATGTCTGTGTTCCTGGACTTGCCCTGCTTATGTTTTGGTACCAGAGTCCTTGTTCTGATTCCTGCTGTGTGTTGTTTCTGAAGTCCTTCTGTGTCTTGAACCCTGTGCCCAGTGACTGTGACTTTTTGCTAACTGACTTTCTGTGAATATACCTGGGTTCATCTTGTAAGTTGGAGTCTGGAGTTTCTACTACTCTGTATTCAGCTTGCTACTCGGTGCAATCTCCGGCCGGCTCCAGTACAGCCTGGCGGTGCTTGCACCAGACTGCTTGAGTTCCTTTTTAGGTCACTGCCAGATGTCCGGAGCCTGACGACTGTGGCCTCTTGCCTGGAGCCTGATGACCATGGCCTGATGTCTGGTGTCTGACGACCGCTCCCAGATGTCCGGTGCCTGATGTCCTCCGCCAGAGTCTGATTCCAGTGTTCTGATGTTCTATCTGAGATCTGAGTTCTGATGTTCTACCTGAGACCTGATGTCCTGATGTCCAGATGTTCTGCCTGAGACCTGATGTCCTGTCTGAGTCCAGATGTCTGTCCGTGTTCCGATGTCCCATCCGTGTTCCGATGTCCAGTCTATGTTCCGATGTCCAGCCTGTGTCCAGATGTCCAGTCCGTGGTCCTGGTGGTCCAATTTATGCTCTTCAGTTGGTCCCGCTCATGTTCATGGATGGATTCCTCCGTAGTTCCCGGGAGTCTCCAGCTTTGTTCCCCGGTGACGGTCCCGCCAGTGAGCCCAGGACCTTACCAGCTGATGCCTGGTTCTGTAGTGCCAATGTTCCTTGACCTGTGCTATCCGTGTCTTGCTTATGTTCTGATGTCCTGCCGGTTCCCTGGGGTCTTACCCGTGATGGCTTCTGTCATTGTCTGAAGGCTGTCCGAGGTCAGTGTCAGATGTTCTCCTGCTGTGCCTGTGCTATGCCTGAGGCCTGAGAGAGAGGCCATCCTAGTATGCCCGTGCCAGATAACCGTGGACTGCATCATGACCCTAACCATCGTCTGAAGTCTGCCTGAGGTGGGTGTCTGATGTTCTCCTGCTGAGCCAGTGCCTCTCCTGTGGGCCGAGAGAGAGGTCCTCCTAGGATGCCCGAGGCCAGATGTCCCTGGACTGCGTCACCCCGTGATGACCTCTTGCCATTGTCAAAAGCTAGTCCGAGGTTGGTGTTTAATGTTCTCCTGCTGTGCCTGTGCCACTCCTGAGGCCTAAGTGTGAAGTTGGGTCTCCATCTGGTGGGTTACCTGTAGTAGAAGGTGTTACAGAGGCCTATTATACTTATTTTACTCTGTGGAAATTGATGCCACTTTAGTGCTGTGTGACAATTATTTTTTTGAAATGTGGAGACTCGAAGTTGGGTCTCCATCTGGTGGGTTGCCCCATGTAAGTAGGGCTCCCAGATAGGCAGGCCTGCACTTACTTTCAGTCAACTTCCTGTGTTACTTTCCTTACATTTTTCTACCAATATTACTGTATCAATCTGATGCTTCTGCCATCTGAGTGTGGCTGGAATAAGAAAAAAAAATTGGAGGTGTTGCATGAGGTCTCCCAGCTAAGAAGGCTTATACCACTCCCTTTATAACAGGTTGTACTGTGGGTCAATTGATGAGTCAAATACCTGTGTTACTATTCTTACATTTTTCTATTAATAGTAGTCTATGAAACAGATGTGCGTGCCACCTTAGTGTGGCTGGAACAAAAAGGAATTATGTTTAAAAAATAATGCTGATGTAAAGTAGTAAATGTTATTTATTATCTTGTGTGATATAATTGGTTCAAGGACATAGAAGTAAAAGTTTGAAAATGGTGAAATTTTTTAAATTTTTGCAAACTTTCCAATATTTTCACTAATAAACGCAAAAAATATAGACCTAAATTTACAACAACCATGAAACACAATGAGTCACAAAAAACAATCTTAGAATCATTGTGGTATGTGTAAGCATTCCAGAGTTGTCACCACATAAAGTGAAACTGGTCAAAATCGGAAAATTTGACCTGATCAGGAAGATGAAAGCAAGCTTGGAGTGAAGAAATTAATACAAAGTATGCATAAAGACTTCTCAAATAAAAGAACCTCCTTCATCTATCGTATGTGGCCTATAGCCTGTAAACTGAGCACACAACATAGCAGCAGATGGCATGAATCCAATTTTCTACGTCAAGTTACTACCTACTTGGACTTCATAACATTAGAAGGCATAACAGTTATATTAAAAAATACAAATTAAATATTAGAAAAGAAAATGAAAAGCCTATAGAAAATGGGGTGAACAAAATAGATATTGTCTGTACATTTTTATCATTTTCTTAAACTCCTAATATCTGTACAGATTCCAATAAAAAGTTGAGATCTGCTTGAATAAACTGTCTCCTGGATGCTATCCATTATCTTTTTCTGTCAGACCGAGTTTAAGTATGACTATTATACTAATTTAGTTACATTTCTGGCACAAATTGTGACATTATTAGACATAACAATACATCTGATGTGCACAATACATGCAGATAGCTCTACTTTTAACGTAAATGGCACAATTTCCCATATGTTACTTTCATTACTAACAGCTTTTGAAACAACTTCAGATCTTAATGGAACAATTTTGTATCACAACTTAGATTCCATTGCTTAGAAGTTAAACTCAGTCAGTTACATGTGCAAAATGTGGGTAAAAATACAATGCAATATTTATACTGATTGGGTGTTGGGAAAGAATCGGTGTACCAAGTTAAATGGAAAGATGAACTGGATGTCTCATTGGAAACCAATTGTACAAGATATTTCAATCATTTCGGAATATGAATCTATTGTCACTGACATTAAGAGTTTCCATTTTGTAGTTGTGGCTGGAATTAAAGTCTTCCCAAAGAATAATGCATAGAGCATTGTACTGGCCCATAGCTTATGTGGAGGCTCAGGGGTTTAGCGGATGCTCTAGTCTGCTGGTCCATAACCTCAGTGACCAAGGCTCATCCCACTGAATGCCCGCTTACCTTTTACTGTGGGCATAATACTACTCAGACAACACAGGGTGAGAGTAAAACAGTGTGGCAATACTTTATTGACCCACAAAACATACAATAGCATATAGAAAAATCCCAGCAAAATACCCAAGATGGTGCAAAATTACAGAGTCTCACACTTACAATAACTCGCCAGGAGTAGAGCAGCTGTGACTTCGAGGCTTACAGGGCTGACTACCCCCACCTTTGAGACACACAGAGACGAGGTTAACCCCTTCACCGCCAAGGGTGGTATGCATGTTCATGAGCGGGCCAATTTTTACAATTCTGACCACTGTCCCTTTATGAGGTCATAACTCTGGAACGCTTCCATGGATCCCGGTGATTCTGACATTGTTTTCTCGTGACATATTGTACTTCATGATAGTGCTAAAATTTCATTCAAATAACTTGCGTTTATTTGTGGAAAAAGTGGAAATTTGGCGTAAATTTTGAAAATTTCTCAATTTTCCAACTTTGAATTTTTAATGCCCTTAAATCACGGAGATACGGCACACAAAAAACTTGATAAGTAACATTTCCCACATGTTTACTTTACATCAGCACAATTTTGGAACCAAAATTTTTTTTTGTTAGGAAGTTATAAGGGTTAAAAATTGACCAGCGATTTCTCATTTTTGCAACACCATTTTATTTTTACGGACCACATCACATTTGAAGCCACTTTGAGGGGTCTATATGATAGAAAATACCCAAAAGTGACAACATTCTAAAAACTGCACCCCTTAAGGTGCACAAAACCACATTCAAGAAGCTTATTAACCCTTTAGGTGCGTCACAGGAATTTTTTGAATATTTTAAAAAAAAATGAACATCTACCTTTTTTTTCACAAAAAAAATACTTCAGATTCAATTTTCTTTATTTTACGATGGGTAACAGGAGAAATTGGACTGCAAAAGTTATTGTGCAATTTGTCCTGAGTACGCTGATACCTGATGTGGGGGGAACCACTGTTTCGGCGCATGGCAGAGCTCAGAAGGGAAGGAGCGTCGTTTGACTTTTTCAATGCAAAATTGGCTGGAATTCAGATCGGACGCCATGTCACGTTTGGAGAGCCCCTGATGTACCTAAACAGTGGAAACCCCCCACAAGTGATCCCATTTTGGAAACTAGACCCCCCAAGGAACTTATCTAGATATGTGGTGAGAACTTTGAACCCACAAGGGCTTTACTGAAGTTTATAACGTACAGTGGTACAATTAAAAAATCATATTTTTTCCAAAAAAAATCTTTCCACCCCCAATTTTTATTTTCCCAAGGGTAACAGGACCCTAAAAGTTATTGTGCAATTTGTCCTGAGTAGGCTGATACCCCATATGTGGGGGTAAACCACTATTTGGGTGCATGGCAGAGCTCGGAAGGGAAGCAGCGCCATTTGACGTTTTTGGCTGGAATTGAGATCGGACACCATGGAAAACCTCTGATGCACCAAAACAGTGGAAACCCCCCACAAATGACACCATTTTGGAAGCTAGACCCCCCAAGGAACTTATCTAGATGTCTGGTGAGCACTTTGAACACCCCAGTGCTTCACAGAAGTTTATAACACCCGGGTGTTAAATAAAAAATTTGTATTTTTTCTACAAACATGATCTTTTAGTCACCAATTTTTTTTATTTTCCCACGGGTACCAGGAGAAATTGGACCCCAAAAGTTGTTGTCCAATTTGTCCTGAGTACGCTGATACCCCATTTGTGGGAGAAAACTACTGTATGGGCACATGTCGGGGCTCGGAAGGGAAGTAGTGACATTTTGGAATGCAGACTTTGAAGGAATGGTCTGCGGGTGTCATGTTGCGTTTGGAGAGCCCCTAATGTACCTAAACAGTGGAAACCCCCCACAAATGACCCCATTTTGGAAACTAGACCCCCTAAGGAACTTATCTAGATGTGTGGTGAGCACTTTGAACCCCTAAGGGCTTCACAGAAGTTTATAATGCCCGGGCATGAAAATAAAAAAATCGTATTTTTTCCACAAACATGATCAATTAGTCCCCAATTTTTTTATTTTCCCAAGGGTAACAGGAGAAATTGGACACCAAACTTTGTTGTCCAATTTGTCCTGAGTACACTGATACTCCATATGTGGGAGAAAACTATTGTATGGGCACACGTCGGGGTTCGGAAGGGAAGTAGTGACGTTTTGGAATGCAGACTTTGATGGAATGGTCTGCGGGTGTCATGTGCATTTGGAGAGCCCCTGATGTACCTAAACTATTGAAACTCCACACAAATGACCCCATTTTGGACACTAGACCCCCCACAGAACTTATCTAGATGTGTGGTGAGCACTTTGAACCCCCAAGGGCTTCACAGAAGTTTATAAAACCCGGGCATGAAAATAAAAAAATTGTAATTTTTCCACAAACATGATCAATTAGTCCCCAATTTTTTTAATTTCCCAAGGGTAACAGGAGAAATTGAACCCCTAAAGTTGTTGTACAATTTGTCCTGAGTACGCTGACACCCCATATGTGGGAGAAAACTACTGTATGGACACACGTCAGGGCTCGGAAGGGAAGTAGTGACGTTTTGGAATGCAGACTTTGATGGAATGGTCTGCGGGTGTCATGTGCGTTTGGAGAGCCCCTAATGTACCTAACTATTGAAACTCCCCACAAGTGTCCCTATTTTGGACACTAGACTCACCACGGAACTTGTCTAGATGTGTGGTGAGCACTTTGAACCCCCAAGTGGTTCACAGAAGTTTATAACACCCGGGCGTGAAAATAAAAAAAATCATTTTTTTCCACAAAAATGATATTTTTGCCCCCAATTTTTTATTTTCCTAAGGGTATCAGGAGAAATTGGACCCCAAAAGTTGTTTTGCAATTTGTCCTGAGTAGGCTGATGAGTGGGGGTAAAACACTGTTTGGGCGCATGGCAGAGCTTGGAAGGGAAGGAGCACCATTTGACTTTTTCAACTCAGAATTGACTGGAATTGACATCAGACCCCATGTTGCATTTGGAGAGCACCTGATATGCCCAAACAGTGGAAACCCCCAATTCTAACTCCAACCCTAACCCCAACACACCCCTAACCCTAATCTCAGCCCTAACCATAGCCCTAACCCTAACCCTAGCCCCAGCCATAACCCTAGCCCTAGTCCTAACCCTAGCCCTAACCCTAATGGGAAAATGGAAATAAATACATTTTCTTTTAAATTCATTATTTTTCCCTAACTAAGGGGGTGATAACGGGGGGGTTTGAGTTACTATTTAAAGCGGTTTTTATGTTTGGCAGCTGTCACACGCTAAAAGACGCTTTTTATTGTAAAAATAGTTTTTGCATCACCACATATTGAGAGCTATAATTTTTCCATATTTTGACGCACCGAGTCATGTGAGGTCTTATTTTTTGCGGGACCATTTTCGGGCACGTAACATTTTTTGATCGCTTTTTATTCTGATTTTTGGGACGCAGAATGAACAAAAACCAGCATTTCATGAATATCTTTTGGGGGGGTGCGTTTACACCGTTGCGTGTGTGGTAAAATTGATAAAGCGATTTTATTCTTCGGGTCAGTACAGTTACAGCGATACCTCATTTAGGTCTTTTTCTATGTTTTGTCGGTTTTATGCAATGAAAACTATTTTATATAAAAAATTATTATTTTTGCATCGCTTTATTCTGCGAGCTATAACTTTTTTATTTTTTCGCTGATGATGCCGTTTTCAGCTGTACCATGGACATTTATATGCATCTTTTTGATTGCGCGTTATTGCACTTTTTGTTTGGCGGTATGATAATAAATAATTATTTTTTGCTTCGTTTTTTATTTTTATTTTTTAAGGGGTTCGCTAAAGGGGTTAACTAATGGGACGGTTTTATAGGGAAGTTCGTTACGGACGCGGCATTACCTAATATGTGTACTTTTATTGGGTTTTTTTATTTCCAAAAAATGGATTTATTGGGGGAATTTTTTCTTTTTTCTAATTTATTTGGCGATTTTTTAAAATTATCTTAACACTTTTTTTTTTTTAACTTTATTACATAGTCCCAGGTGGGACATCACTGTCCTTTGACAGATCGCTGATCTGTCACATCACAGATCACTGTGACAGATCAGTCGTTCTTTAACAAGATGAGAGAGACACTATACAACCTCAAGAAATAAAAAAAAAAACTTTCATTCAAAGTCATTCTGTGAGCAATAAAAATATCAGGCACAGCAAGGCAGCTTTTCTCCAGTTTCTGCAGCATCATTGGCATATATTGATAAAATGTGTCAAAATTGTGAAAAAGCTGTACAACTGTTTTTTGGTTCTTTTATTTACAATGTACAGTAGAAAATAAAAATTACCTGTCGATATGATTTTCCCAGTCATTACAATTAGCTGTCTACAAATATCTAAAGGGCTGTCACATTGTAGAAGGATCAACTTTATTCTCATTTGCACAAGGAAAGACTATAAGCAATGGGATGAAACTGAATGGGAGGAGACACAGATTAGATATTAGAAAAAACTTTTTGACAGTAAAGCCCCCGTTACACACTGCGATAGCGCTAGCAATATCGCTGTAAAGTCACCGATTTTGTGACGTTGCAGCGATATTGCTAGCGATATCGCTGCATGTGATACTTACTGTATCTCCGACCGGCTCCCCCGCTGATTATCGCTGATCGTGCGAGAAGCTGCTGGACCATTCCTCGTCGGTCACTTCCTGCGGCGCTTCCTGCTGTGATGACGAGCGACGCGTGGAGCCGGGCGGGAGGACGCAGGATCGCCGCGTCTGACAGGTAAGTAGCGATCCCCGTCCCCAGCGATGTCGCTGGTGAGATCTGCCTGAGTGGCAGCTCACTAGCGACCACCTAGCGATGCACCATATCGCTGGTCGGGATCGCTGGTGCATCGCTAGGTGTAACGGTACCCTTAGAGTGATCAATGAGTGGAACAAGCTGCCATGAGAAGTGGTGAGTTCTCCTTCATTGGAAGTCTTCAAACAGAGTCTGGACAGACATCTGACTGGGATGATTTAGCGAATCCTGCTTTGAGCAGGGGGTTGGACCAGATGGCCCAGGAGGTCCCTTCCAACTCTATGATTCTATGATTCTATAATTACAGAAATACTAAATATGGATTTTTTTTTATTCAAGTAGTGAAAAGAAATTCAGAAACTTGTAAAAAAATATTATAGTTGGGTCACCATATCAAAGACGTGAAACAATTTCAATTCTTGGTCAATAGAACTGTGTTTTCAACCCTAAGCCATTGTATTATTGATACCACACTGGGGTAGACTCGATGTTCTGATGGCCTCTCATTGCATTTTTTTTGCAGTGTTTCGAAGGCTGGAAAAAACTGTATTCTAGTTTTTTTTTGCCATTACATTGTTTACCAAATGTGTTAATTAATTTTAGACATTGATAGATTTAACTTTTATGGACATATGTGTAGTGATACCAAATATATACGGAATTTTATTTTTTAAATTTTAATGGGGGAAAAAGTGGCTGATTTAAACTCTTGTATTTCTATTAATATAAATAATAACCTTCTCCTCTGACCACCAGCTAGAAGATGGCGTTAACAGGAGTAATGTCATTGCCGGCACGGGGGTCTTCAACAGACCTCCGGTCATCATAGTGACCCATCGTCATTTACAGCATGCCTTGCTGCCAGCATGCTGTAAATGCATGCTATAAATGCTGCATGCGTGGCTGATAGAGAGAGATGATGGCTCAATAATGAATCCATCATCTACCGGCAAAGATGGGGGCTCAGTACCTGAGCCCGTGTCAAAGTCAGGGATCCGAGTAAGACATAACTGTGAGCCATATACAGGTAGGGGGTTAAAGGAGTGTTTTGGTTTTGAGAACCCCTGTTCACCAGCTGCTTACATAAAACAAAACAAACAAACCTTACTCACTCTTCCTAGGCCCGGAACTGAGTTTCCTTTGCTGCTCCCGGTGTCTTTAATTGTCTGCAGTGCTGATGTCATGTTGATAATGCTGCAGCCTTTTACCGATCTATGTGGCTCTGTGTGGTTCACATCGTTAATTCGAGCAAAACTATTAGGCTGTGTGCGCACATAGCGTTTTTTAAGCATTTCTGCAGCGCTTTTAGACAAGCGTTTCTGCTGCAGAAACGCTTAAGAAAAGCATTTCATGGATTTGTAATGGAAAACCCACATGTTGCGCCAATGGTGCGTTTTTAACCGCTGCGGAATCGCTTAGTGGTTAAAAAAGCAGCATGTTCATTAATTTTGCGGAATAGCCCGCGATTCCACATACCATCAATTATATGGGCAAAAGCGCTTAGGAAAACGCATTCAAAAACGCTTGACAAACGCTTAAAAAGGCGCGTCAAAGATGCATGTGTTTTCCCGGGAGCAGGGTGTGCGATTCTGCTCAGGTTTATTCTGCACGAGAATCGCTACATGGGCACATAGCCTTAAGCTTAGTTATTGGCTGCAGGACAGTTGATGTGACATCAGAACTGAAGACCATAACAAGCGCAGGGAGCAGAGATGGAAGCTCAGTGCTGGACCTAGAGAGGATGAGAACAGCCCGTTTTTTGTTTTTTTTTAAGCAAAGTGCAGACGAGTAAAGAGGTTTTGCAAAACTGGAAAACTGCCACATCCAACCAACAGCCTCAGCGGTAATGTCAAAATCAACTGTGACACTCAGACCCTAGTGCTGATACATAAATAGATACCAGTGATATAAACAGCAGATATTTGGTGATGACCACGATCACAGATCTTTCTTCTATTGTTCTTTTTACAACTTTATTTAACCCCAGTGGTCAGAGTGCCCAGCGAAAGTCCTCTGTACTAGGACAGTGGAAATTTCAATTGGATGCTATGATTGATGTAAGATAATAATACAGTAGTGTGAAAAGGAAAAAGATAGGTGTTCATTTGTAGCTGCTTCTACTCACTTAAGAGCCACAGAAAGTTCAGTGAAGTTTCCATCTTTGAAGTCATTTCTTTGTCATTTAGGTCCGAGAACTTCACAGTAATTTGCTGTTAGAGGTGAGGTGATAAAGTAAGAATATGACAGTTTTCATAGGCTCCTAATATTACTCAAAAATATCAAGCCTCTGCAATAAAATATACATAACTCATATCATAACAAATAGAATAAGAAGGAAAGTGTGAAACAAAAAATTATGGTTAACCCATTGACAACTGACTATTAAAGGTCAGCTGGTGCAGGACTGAGACTGCCTTTTAACCTCTTCACAACATCCACTGTCCATGTACAACGCTGCATTCCAGTCACCACAAGTTGATTTCTGCGGTCTCTGACAGCAGCCTTTCCCTGCACAACGCCCCTGGGGGCTGTACTGCTCCTCAACCAAAGCATCAGCATTTGTTGTGATTGGTTGTTCATTTCTGAACAGCCAATCACAGCAATTTGACATTAGAGTTAAAAATTAAAAAAAAAAAAAAAAAAGTCAATGTGACACACTAAGCAGCAATCACAACAGTCAAAATGGATGGGGTGATCACGACGTCACCTCTGGTGATTATCCCTTTTGGCACCAATTGACTGAACAATAGTTGATTTAAAATAGCTGTCTCTGCTCTGCATGCCATCTTTTCCTCAGATCTGTGATATCAGAGTGGTTGTATACCCCTTGTATACCTATCTCTTTGGGGGCCAGTGTGATCCTGCTGTGTCTCCTGCAATCTTCTTCTGTGCTGTGTGCTATCTGTGTGACCTTTCTGTGAACCCAGCAGTGCAGCAGCAATTCCCAAATCCCTGTAATGGGGTGGACTCAAAACCATTTTATTTATTTAAATAATTTTAAAAAAAAATTGGCGTGGGGACCCCTCTTTTTTTGATAACCAGCCAAGATAATGCTGACAGCTGAGGGCTGCAGCCCTCAGCTGTCGGTTTTGCCTATGCTGATTAGCAAAGCTAGAGGGGACCCCAATTAATTTTTTAAAATGTTATTTATGTATAGCACAGGCACTGGCTGATGAATACTCTCATCATCGTACACCTGCTCGCGCTGCTTTCAGCGAGAACAGGCTTACGATGATGAGAGTAGTACTTGTAGTTGACAGGCGGTAACCTTTTTACAGCCGGTCACAGCTGCTTGCTCACATGCTGTGATATGTATGACAGCATGGGAACCTCATTGCTTTGACCAGTGGTGATTATTAGACCTGGTGTTTCTTGCGCTGTCACACAGATGACAGCCTGGAAAACACCAGTTGTTTATTTATTTGAATGGGGTCCGGGTTCATACTAGTACTCGAACCAAACTCTTTTTAAATGTTCATCTGAATCCGCTAGATCCGAACATCCAGACGCTCACCCATTACTAATCTCTAGTTTATTTCAAACGGAGGCTAAGATTCCAAAATCTGCTCAGAAAGAGGGCAAGATATGGAATTAAACTGTGTAAACTGTGTGAGGCTACCTCAGGAAGACCAACAGATTTAGGGTTTACAATGGTTTTTCCCCCCATCCTGGGGGCGAGTTGGAAAATTATGTGGGAATTGGCACTGCTGAATAAGGGTCATCACTTCTATGTATATAACTTTTACTTCGGCATCTCACATCTGACAAATATTCAGTTGCATGCGGCACAGTGCGAAGAAATCAGAGAGGCCTCCCTAAGGAGCTAATTGGGCAACTGCTTAGAAAAGTCGACAGCAGAGCCCAATGCAGTAACAACATTTAGGGGTCAAATATAGGGACAAAGCTTTTGTGCGCTGGAGTGGTCCTGATATGGGTAAGGTCATGGGATCGTATCTGTGCATATATGTGTTTTTGGCTTATGACTCTCATTATTATCACCGGTGGTTATGTGATTTATTACTAATGTTCTGATTGCCAAACTCTGTTGACTGTTTGACAGTGCACATCTTATACAATATGGGCATCTAGCCCTTTATTTATCCCCTACCCTTCCCTTAATTTGTGCATGAGACCCATATATACTTTTTATATGTGGCTATAATATAAATTGGCCGTTGGCGACTGCACTATGCACTTTATTACCTAATGACTTGATGTGTACTTCTGGTCTCATGTATGATACCCTCTGGTGCTTTAAGGTTATACGCTGCCCGCCTGTTCTTGTGTATGTTAACTATTGTAAGCACTGATTTTGTACTTGTATTCAAATGTATGTCAATTTCTTAATAAAGACAATCTATACATTTTTAAAGTTGTCTTGGAATACAATCCTTTTGATTGAAATTCTTTGATTTTTTGCAAATAGAATTCAAAAAAACTCTCCTTTTTTTCTTATGTTTTATATATGACGGTTTCTGGGAACACACTTCTCGTAACGCCTTACAAGTACAGCACATTTAGTGAAGGGGCTAAAGGAGCAGAAAGAAGGTGTAAAATGAATGGTGAAGAAATAACATATAAAAAGCAGGGAGAACAGCAGGATTAAAACACATTTGGAGGTTAAAGACCTGGTCAATTCACAGATTTACCAAAAATGTACTAAAAATGTTAAGTTTTAATTTTAAATGGATTATATGTTATTCTCTGCAATGATTTAGCTTTTCGAATGTGGACTGATTTTGAACTTTTGTTTGCAATTGTTTTAGCTATACGACTAGTGTTGAGCGATACCACCCGATATTGAGAAATATCGGATCGGCCTATATCCAAAAAGTATCGGGTATCGCCGATTCCGATCCCGGAAGTCCCATTCAAGTCAATGGGACCGAAATATCGGAATAAAAAAAACCCCTTTCTTTCCTTGTTGGTTAATTCTACATGAAGAAAAACAACTAAGAATAATGTAGAATGTATTGGGGGAGGTGGAGGAGACATTAAAGGCATAGAGGTTTAGCCCAATCAAATGGAATAGCAGGAATTATGTTTTTTTTTTTAAGACGTTCGGAGTTACAAAGATATTTACTATGTTAACCTCTTTTATATTTTGTCAGATATGTATGTTTCACTACTTCCATGCTCTTCACCTTTTTTACTTCTCCCACACTTTCTCCTTCATGATCCTCAGCAGCAGCAGCATATTTTTCATCAACTTCTTCTTCACCTTATTCATCTTCTTCTTCACCTTCTTCCTATTATTCTTTTTTTTACATTCTTCATATTCTTCTTATTCAACTATTATTCTTCTTCTTCATATTCTACTTCTTCATCTTCTTCCTATTCTTCTTCATCATATTATTATTTGTGACAGTCATTCCTGTAGTTGCTATCTATAAAAGTTTGAAGATTACACCTTCCGTTCTGCCTGTCACAAAAGATTTACAGCAGGATTTGTCCGCATTCAGTTTGGCCTGCAGCAGCAGACATTTTCCAAGGGCACCACGAGGAGGAATGGACTCACCCCCATACACTGCTTAGTCTTCTTCTGCTTATAATTTAGATAATATCATTTGCTCTGATTTTTAGTCTTATGCTTAATGTTCTTCTGATTTTGTTTTTTCTGCTTCTTGGTCTTCTGTCTCTTGTTGTTCTGCATCTTGGTGGTTGTCTTCATGTTCTTTGTCCTCTTGGTCATCTTCTTTTTGGTCTACTTCGGTGTGGTCTTCAGAGTCGTCGTCTTCAGGGTCGTCATCAGGGAGATCCAGAGTGAGATCCAAAAACCATTTCCACAAGCTCGAACTTGGAAAAGTAGCAGAAGGTAGAAGAAGGCTGAGGAACTGCTGAGAACCAGCTGACGGTACTGGAACCTGGATGGTTAGCAGAAGGAACAAGAGCAAATGGAACTAGTGAGGACCAGCTGACGGTGCTGGAACCCGGAGGGCAGCAGAAGGAACAAGAGCCAATGGCAGAACCGTGGACCAGCTGACGGTGCTGGAACACGGTTGCTAAGCAGGAGGTACCTGTGCTAGAAAACACTACCAAGGACCAGCAGACGTTGCTGAAACTCGGATACCGAGAAGGAGGCACCTAGGCCAAAGGCACTGCTGAGAACCAGCTGATGGTGCTGGAACCAGGATGGGTAGCAGAAGGTAACCATGATAAACAAAGTTGCAAGGCCACGAGCCGGCCGCAGTTACCGAAACCTACAGTACTACAGGGGGTGCTTGTCCTATTGGCACTACAGAACCAGCCTTTATTACCAGAATCCGCAGCCCACATAGGAAACACCAAAACTGCAGGCACCATAAACTCGGCTAACCAGACTGCAACACGACAGGACAACGTATTGGTGGAAAAGTGACGTTGACACAACTCGGAAACAGCAGGCATGCTGGAACCAAGATGGGCAGGAGGGAGTACCCGTGCCAAAGACACTTCTGAGCAGCAACTGGCGATGTTGGAGCCCAGGGTCAATCAGGGTGTAGGCTGCGGCCTAATTTCATCAAGTTTAATATCTGTTGTAGACTACTGCTGATTTCAAACATGCTCCAACTAGGCCTCTGGCTCCACTCTGTCTCTAGTATTTCCCCTGGCCTCAAACCCCGCCAGTTGATGCTCAGAAGTGGCGTCTGCACAATCAACACTTGTTCCTGTGTTACTGTGGTTCAGTCACATCAGCTGAACCTCTGATGTGTGTCCGGCAATGTCTCCTGCTCTGTCCACATTCCCACTACTAGACAGAGACAGAGTGGAGCCAGAGGCCTAATTGGAGCAAGTTTGAAATCAGTAGTAGTTTGAATGTGGATGCAGCAGGAGATATTGCCGTCCACACAGCAGGGGAGCAGCTGGCATTACTGAACCCCACTAACACTGGAGCATGTGTTTCTCTCTGTGCAAACGGCACTTCCGAGCAACAACTGGCTGTGTTGAAGCCCAGGATCAGTCATAGAGCAGGCTGAGGCCTAATTGCAGCAAGTTTTATATAGGTTGTAGACTACTACTGATTGTAACCTTGCTCCACTTAGGCCTCTGGCTCCACTCTGTCTCTAGTATTTCCCCTGGCCTCCAACCCCGCCAGTTGCTGCTAAGAAGTGGCGTCTGCACAATCCACACTTGTTCCTGTGTTAGTGGGGCTCAGTCACGTCAGTTTATCCCCTGAAGTGTGTCCGGCAATGTCTCCTGCTCTGTCCACATTCCCACTACTAGTAATGTTAGTGTTTCTTATACCTGTTAGCAGCTGTTCATGAATAAGCACACTAAGCCCCCCCTTTGCACTTTTCAGCCTACCTACCAAGATGAAAGCAGGGAGTAAGGCAAGTGGGCGTGGGCATGGAGTTTCAGCAGGGAGAGGACGTGGGGATTCTGCAGGGAGAAGACGTGGGGATTCTGTGCCTGCTGCAGGCACCAGTGAGTCAGCATCCCCCAGTTTTAGCAGGCAACAGTCCTTTATGCGGAGCTTTGTAGGACCTCGCTGTACCCCACTGCTGCGGGAGGAACAAATTGAAGCTGTTGTCGGATGGATGGCAGCTAACGCATCGATTTCAATGACTTCCACGTCCTGTCAGGGCCTGAGCACTGAAGAGCAACCATCTGTCTCTTCACCCCCTGCCAAAGTGCCCAGGCAATCAGAGAGCCCTGGACAGGAGCCATCACAGTCTCTACTTCTGTTCTCTGAATCTGTTGGCTTGGAAAGAGGGGGCCAGCCAAGCAGCATTCAAGAATGTGAAGAAGAGGGAGTATGCAGTGATGCACAACTGCTTTGTCCCTCTGAATCTGAAGAGGCGGGTGGGCCAGTGCCTATGGTCAGCACACCTCAGTACGCATTAGATGATGACGAGACTCAGGTGCCACTTTCTGGTGCGTACGGTGCTGGCCAGACTATCCAGGATGAGGTCCTTGACCCATCATGGCATGAGGAACAGGAAGGTGGTGGGAGCAGCTCTGATGAAGAGATTCCCCGAATGGCCAAAACAGGAGGGAGAGGGAAGGGGCAGACTTGGTTGCCTGTAGCCTCCATTTCGACACCCGTTAGGAGCATTCCTCTTCCAAAAGCCAAAACGGGCGCTCCCAAGACTTGCAGTGCGTGGTCCTTTTTTGACACAGTTGCAGATGACATTTGCTTTGTCAACTGCAAGCTGTGTCATCAGAAAGTCAAAAGAGGGAAAAATGTCAGCAACCTCAATACCACAAATATGTGGAAACATGTGCGGACCAAGCACGTGGTGGAGTTACAGAGACACACTGAAGACGTAGGCCAACCTACATCACCACCTACCACCTCTTCAGCTCGTGTTGTAGCTTCTTCCTCCAGCTCACACACAGCTGGTTCGGCTTCCTCACAGGATGCCATCAAACAGAAGAGCGACGTGTGGTTTCTGCCAGCGAATCCCCAGCCAGGCTTGATAGTGTGTGACAATGGCCGAAATCTGGTGGCAGCTCTGGGCGTAGGCAACCTCACTCACATCCCATGTCTGGGCACATGTGCTGAACTTGGTCGTGCAGAGCTTTCTGAGGGATTATCCAGATCTTGATGCACTGCTGCACAAGGTCCGCATAGAGTGCGCTCACTTGCGGCGTTCCAGCACAGCAAGATCGCACATTGCAGCTCTGCAGCGCCGATTACGCCTTCCGGAACATTGCATCATTTGTGACCTACCCACCAGGTGGAATTCAACGTTACATATGTTGGAGCTGTTGTGTGAGCAGCAGGCAGCAGTAATGGAGTACCAGCTGCATCAGGCGCAAACAAGTCGCACTGTGTGGGGTCACACTTCAGCACCACTGAGTGGGCCTCTATGAAGGACATCTGCCTCGTTTTGCATGCCTTCGAAATTCATCCACTCAATGCCGACTTTTATTCCCCATTGACTTGCATTGGGGTCGGATTTCGGACGAAACTCCGACTTTTTTTGCCCTAGTCGGACGAGTTTCATCTGAAACAAATTTTGTTTCATGAAACCCGATCCGACCAAAGTCGCTCAACTCTAATGCACACTAATAGGAGAGTGAAAAATGAGCTGCAATAAAACAAAAATATGCATGAGGCAGTGACACACGCTGAGCGGCCTACAACCAGACGTAGCTGTAGGGCACACTACAGCGTGAGCTGCACTCACACACAGAGACCTCTGAGACAGCCGTGAACAGTGCAGATAAGTGGGCACTAGCACTGAAAGGCTGCAGTAAGGCTCCGCTGTCTACTCCTATAGTGTTTGCAACCAACGTATATGGATACGGATGGATTCACACTAATAGGAGAATGAAAAATGAGCTGCAATAAAAGAAAAATATGTGTGAGGCAGTGATGCACGCTGAGCGGCCTACAACCAGACGTAGCTGCAGGACACACTACAGTGTGAGCTGCGCTCACACACAGAGACCTCTCAGACAGCCGTGAACAGTGCAGAAAACTGGGCACTAGCACTGAAAGGCTGCAGAGAGGCTCCGCTGTCTACTCCTATAGTGTTTGCAACCAACCAATGTAGATGGATACGGATGGATGCACACTAATAGGAGAATGAAAAATGAGCAGCAAAAAAAGAAAACTATGTATGAGGCAGTGACACACGCTGAGCGGCCTACAACCAGATGTGGCTGCAGGACACACTACACAGCGTGAGTTGCACTCACACAGACTTTGCAGACAGCTGTGAACACTGCTGCAAGGCAAAAGAAAGCTACAGTGGTTGATTATGTAGCCTGGGTAAAGCACAATATGATTTTGAAAATCACTATCTCTAACTGTCCCTCAGAGTCTTGAACAGCAGCCTGTCCCTAACTGAATTCACAGCAGAGTGAACCCGAAATGGCGGCTGTGGTGGCTTTTATAGTGCATCATGATATCATTTCAGCAGCCAATCACAGCCATGCCATTAGTTAACATGCCTACATGCCTAACAAGATGTGCCCACACTTCTGAGGATTGTCATTGGCTCAATCAAATCAAACTGGCTCATAGCATTATGGGAACTTCCGATTCCGGTATTCGATATGCTAAAAGTATCGGAACTCAGTATCAGAATTCTGATACCGTGAATATCGGCCAATACCCGATACTTGCGGTATCGGAATGCTCAACACTATATACGACCACAGCTCAAAAAGCAGAAAAAAGCAATAGTGAGGGAGAATCATTACTTTTGCTTTGAGACACGATAACACAGATTTTGAAATATTAATGGACTGTTTCAATTGTCACTATTGAGCATAACAAAGACTCTTCATGAGCATCTACAAAATTACAGTTCTCCTGCCATTACCTGCATGTACTTAGCCAAACTATTAGTTTTCCTAAATTGGCAATGTTCTTCATTTTCCATTCAAACGTGATGTGACTTCACAGTCATATTAATCAAATCCAAATCTCAGAGTGATGCTTAACAAAAGAATAGAAGGTCTCTAATTGTAGTCAAAAAGTTTGTGCTATTCATTTGTAGTGTGCCAAAATACTCTTCAGAAGAGAACCACAAGGAGGGGAGTCAAATATAATTTCAGAACTAAGTTGTGAGGACATTTTTTAAGACAGAAATGTATCTCAAAATTATCATATTCTTTGTTGGGTTTTATGCAATCAATAAAACTAAGGGTTTTCAGAGTAATTCAAAGTAAAATGATGCACTAACATTTCTATTTTTTTTGTGGCTTCTTATTTTTTGAATACTCCTTTTCTTCCACCCAGAGGCATAGCTTGGGTTTTGGTTCAGGGGGGGCGAAACTTCTGAGTGGGCCCATAACCAGGTAACTTTTATTATAACTCGGTGACGCACCATAATAGTGGATGTAGGAGATGACTGCGCTGTTACTGAAAAGAATCCCTATATAAAGACCAATATTGATATTACCACCATATGGTCAGTGGTAAATACCAGTCCTACAAAACATATCTGATTACTGGACAGTTATAGTTACCGCTGACGATCTTTTTGATGGAATTGTTCACTTTTCATGTCTTTTCCATCTGGCCCAGACCGACATGACAACTCCTCCAGCCAGGACTCTGCTACAGAGAATACAACGACGACACATTTCACTTCTCATATTCCAGTCCCATCACTATCTATCTCCAACCTGCACAAACCCCTCATTCTGCTGATACCCCAATGCTGAGCCGCTGCTGCCATATGTGTCCCTATTACTTCACCTGATACCCCAATGCTGAGCCACTGCTGCCGTATGTGTCTCTATTACTGCACCTGATACCCCAATGCTGAGCCACTGCTGCCGTATGTGTCCCTATTACTGCACCTGATACCCCAATGCTGAGCCACTGCTGCCGTATGTGTCCCTATTACTGCACCTGATACCCCAATGCTGAGCCGCTGCTGCCGTATGTGTCCCTATTACTGCACCTGATACCCCAATACTGAGCTGCTGCTGCTGCCATATGTGTCCCTATTACTGCACCTGATACCACAATACTGAGCCGCTGCTGCCGTATTTGTCCCTATTACTGCACCTGATACCCCAATGCTGAGCCGCTGCTGCCGTATTTGTCCCTATTACTGCACCTGATACCCCAATGCTGAGCCGCTGCTGCTGTATGTGTCCCTATTACTGCACCTGATACCCCAATGCTGAGCCGCTGCTGCCATATGTATCCTTATTACTGCACCTGATACCCCAATACTGAGCCGCTGCTGCCATATGTGTCCCTATTACTGCACCTGATACCCCAATACTGAGCCACTGCTGCCGTATGTGTCCCTATTACTGCACCTGATACCCCAATGCTGAGCCGTTGCTGCCATATGTGTCCCTATTACTGCACCTGATACCCCAATGCTGAGCCGCTGCTGCCGTATGTGACCAAATTACTGCACCTGATACCCCAATGCTGAGCCGCTGCTGCTGTATGTGTCCCTATTACTGCACCTGATACCCCAATGCTGAGCCGCTGCTGCTGTATGTGTCCCTATTACTGCACCTGATACCCCAATGCTGAGCCGCTGCTGCCATATGTATCCTTATTACTGCACCTGATACCCCAATACTGAGCCGCTGCTGCCATATGTGTCCCTATTACTGCACCTGATACCCCAATACTGAGCCACTGCTGCCGTATGTGTCCCTATTACTGCACCTGATACCCCAATGCTGAGCCGTTGCTGCAATATGTGTCCCTATTACTGCACCTGTACCCCAATGCTGAGCCGCTGCTGCCGTATGTGACCAAATTACTGCACCTGATACCCCAATGCTGAGCTGCTGCTGCCGTATCCCTATTACTGCACCTGATACCCCAATGCTGAGCCACTGCTGTATGTGTCACTATTAATGCAGCTGATACCCCAATGCTGAGCCGCTGATGCCGCATGTGTCCCTATTACTGCACCTGATACCCCAATACTGAGCCGCTGCTGCCGTATGTGTCCCTATTACTGCACCTGATACCCAATACTGAGCCACTGTAGCCGTATGTATCCTTATTACTGCACCTGATACCCCAATACTGAGCCGCTGCTGCCGCATGTGTCCTTATTACTGCACCTGATACCCCTATACATACACGGCCCTGCTCTGCACCCCCTATACACACACAGCTCCGCTCTGTACACCTTGTACACACACAGCTCTGCTCCGTACACCCCGTACACATGGGGCTCCGCTCCATACACCTTGTACACATACGGCTCCGCTCCATACACCTTGCACACATGGCTCCGCTTCGTACACCATGTACGCACATGGCTCCACTCCGTACACCCCATACACACACGGCTCCACTCCGTACACCTTGTACACAAACGGCTCACCCAATACACACACGGCTCCGATCCGTACACACACAGAGCTAAGCTCTGCACAGCTCATACACACACATCTTCGCTCCATACACCTCATACACACATAGCTCTGCTACATCCACCCTGTAAACACCTCCTGACCCCACACATAAACTTCACCTCATCAGCACCATGACAACCAGCACACCAGAGTCCTGCAGCCACTGAAGCCCTTGATCATGTGACCCCTGACTCCGCCCTTCCTGTGACCTCATCACAGGTCCTGTGTGCACAGAATAGCCCAGGATGACATTGCTGGCTGTGAGGTGGGGGGCCCACTGCTGGAACCGGGGCCCCCCACCGCCTGCTCAGGGGCCCATAGCGGCCGGGCGGCAGAGTAGGGAGATCGATTCTCCCTGCTCTGACAAAGAATGTAACTGTATGGGCCTGCCGTGCATGTCGTTAGTTACAGTAGTGTAGCTCCGGTGGGCCCCCTCAGAGCGTGGGGCCTGGGGCCACCACTCCCTCTGCCTCCCTGGTAGCTACGCTACTGCTTCCACCACTTTGACAGTACAGATGTGTCCACCCTTAACTTTCCTTTAAAAGTGTTAAGTTATACAATTTGTCAAGATATCAATTCAATACAATATTAGCCATCCATTAACCCCTTTACCCCCAAGCCTGTTTTCAACTTCATGACCAGACCAAATTTTACAATTCTGACTAGTGTCACTTTATGTGGTAATAACTCTGGAACGCTTCTGATCCTGGGAATGTTTCCTTGTAACATATTGTACTTCATGCTAGCGGTAAAATGTGTTTGATATGACGCATTTATTTTAATTTTTATGCCCTTAAAGAAGAGAGCTATGCCAAACAAAAAAGTTAATAAATAGCATTTACCACATGTCTACTTTACATCAGCACAACTTTTGAAACATTATTTTTAGTTTGGAAGTTAGAAGGGTTAAAAGTTGCCCAGCGTCGTCTCGCTTTTCCAACAAAATATTTTTTTGGGGGGACCACATCAAATTTGAAGTGACTTTGAGTGACAGAAAATACTCAAAATTGAAATCGTTCTAAAAACTGCACCCCTCAAGGAGCTCACAACCACATTCAAAAAGTTTACTAACCTTTCAGGTGTTTCACAGGAATTTTTGCAACTGCGAAGGAAAAAATGAACATTTGCTTAGTTTTTCCCCTAAAAAAATGTTAATCTAGACCAACATTTTTTATATTCTCAAAACTAACAGGAGCAAATGGACCCCAATTTTTATGCATTTTCTCCTGAGCACGTCAATACCCCATATGTGTGGGAAAACTATTGTTTGAGTGCTTGGCAGGGCTTGGAAGGGAAAGAGCACTGATTGACTTTTTGAATGCAAAATTGGCTGGAATCATTAGCGGATGACATATCCTGTTTGGAAAGCCCCTGATGTGCCTAAAAAGTAGATACCCCCCACTAGTGACCTAATTTTTGAAAATAGACCCCCTCAAGCAGGCCCGGATTGGCAATATAACCAACCGGGCATTTTCCCGCTGGGCCGCTGTCACGTGGGCCGCGGGTGCAGCGCCCGATCATCTGGCCGCTTGCCAGCTGCTGCGGCCACTGTTGCTCCTGCCGCTGGCCCTCTGCGGGCATGGCGGTGATAGTTTCAAGTTCCTCCCGCACTGCAGGGAGATAAGCCGCCACGCCCCCCATCCTCGCCTTAGCATGAGACCCCCTCCCCCCCCGCAGCCACTCACAGCGTCGCACTCGCTTGCCTGCTCGCTCTGTTCGCAGGACCTGTGATGAGGTCACAGGAGGGGAGGAGTCAGGTGGTCACATGATCAGGAGCCTTTGTCCAGACCCCCGATCATGTCACCCCTGACTCCGCCCCTCCTGTGACCTCATCACAGGTCCTGTGCGCTCATCCTTGCCTCTACCGTCTGCAAGATTCTGCTTTGCTGTTGTTATGGTGCTGGTTGAGGTAAGTATGTGTGGGGTCAGGATTTACAGTGTGGATGTAGCAGAGCTGTGTGTGTATGAGGTGTACGGAGCGGAGCCGTGTGTGTATGAGGTGTGCGGAGCGGAGCCGTGTGTGTACGAGGTGTACGGAGCAGAGCTGTGGGTGTACGAGGTGTACGGAGTGGAGCCGTGGGTGTACGAGGTGTACGGAGCAGAGCCGTGGGTGTACGAGGTGTACAGAGCGGAGCCGTGGGTGTACGAGGTGTACGGAGAGGAGCCGCGCGTGTACGAGGTGTACGGAGAGGAGCCGCGCGTGTACGAGGTGTACGGAGCGGAGCCGTGTGTACGAGGTGTACGGAGCGGAGCCGTGTGTACGAGGTGTACGAAGCGGTGCCGCGTGTGTACGAGGTGTACAGAGAGGAGCCGTGTGTACGAGGTGGACGGAGCGGAGCCGCGCATGTACGAGGTGGACGGAGTGGAGCCGTGTGTGTATGGAGTGGAGCCATATGTGTACGGGATGTACGGAGCGGAGCCAAGTGTGTAAAAAAGCATACAAAGCGGGCTTTTCCCACGGACACAGGAGTACACGGCGGAGCCCCGAGGAGCATTTTAAAACACACACATGACGTACCACCTGAAGTGATGTGCTGGAAGCTGACCGGAAATGAGATAATTTCTTGAGGAGATTGTGACGGAACCAGGAATGCTTCAGATCCATCACCGTGTCCTCCTCCAATAGCGCAGACAGCAGGATCGCCTTGGAATCGGGGATGCCGGCCATGTGAGCGGATCATGATAGGTCCTGCACCGGGAGGCTCAGGTGGGCACTACAATGGGAGCTGGGCTGCTATAGTATCTTCACGCCCCCTGAGGAAGGAGCAGTACGCTCCGAAACGCGCATCGGGGTCCGGCCGATGCATGGTTTACCCCATTCTGTCCAGGTAATATCGCAGACCCTTTGTAGGGTTTTATTATTATGAACAATTGGTCCAGATTAGATACTTTTAATACCGGTTAGTTCTGTGTGTCTCGGTTCACTATGTATATCTATAGTATATTTACCTAATTAAGTATGACTCTTACATGAACTTCTTTGCGGTATGACCACATGGGGTTGTTTGCCTGGGAGATATGGGTGACCTACTAGGCCTTCTTTTCAGCCATTTGTGAGTCCCCTCCCCCCTTTTCCATGTACCTATGTCTTTTTATTATATATTATCAATAAAATTTTGTATTGTATGTGACATTTTGACTGCTGGCCTTCCTTTCTATATATTGATCCTTTGTGATTGCAGTCGTCTTTATCAAGTGTCCTTTATGCATATGTATTGGTTTATTCTATCTGCCATATGATGATTTGAGGCCTTTTTTGGCCCCATACATATTATGTATACCACAATTTTTACTTATTGCTATAGTATCTTTGTAGAATCTTTCCTTATTTCTTTCTCTCTTTTTCTTTCTTTCTCTGTTCTTTCATTCTCTGTTCTGTCTTTCCCTCATTTTCTTTCTCTCTCTGTTCTTTCTTTCTCTCTCTGTTCTTTCTTTCTCTCTCTAATCTTTCTTTTTTCTCTCTCTGTTCTTTCTTCCCCTCTTTCTTTCTTTTTCTTTCCTCTCTTTCTCTCTGTTCTTTCTTTCTTTTCTTTACTTCTTTCTTTCTCTCTCTGTTCTTTCTCTGTCTCTCTCTGTTCTTTCTTTCTTTCCCCTCTTTCTTTCTCTCTCTGTTCTTTCTCTGTCTCTCACTGTTCTTTCTTTGTCTCTCACTGTTCTTTCTTTCTTTCCCCTTTCTTTCTCGCTCTCTCTGTTTTCTTTTTTCTCTCTCTCTGTTTTCTCTCTTCCTTAGTGCCAGTCAGTGTGCCCATGATGCCAGCCACTGTGCCCTCAGTACCAGTCAGTGTGATCAGCTGTGCTAAATGGGTGCGATTAGGTGTGGACATGGGTGTGACTAGTTGTGAAATGGGTGTGGCTGGGCGTGGCCAAAATTTGCGGCGGCAGTCTTTGTCCATCTTTCCCTTCTTCAAAAGTTGGGAGGTAAGATAGGGGCGGCTATGACCAGGGGGTCTGGTTGCCCGATAGAGAGCAGTTCTGCCAGGAATTCTGTAATCATGCATACAAAAGGGGACAGAGCTTTGGGAGGAGTACTGTACCTAAAAGCAATAAATAGGACTGAGCTGAAATACTGGGCACAGCTGTGACTACATGTTATATAGTCGTGTTAATCTCCTCTCACTTCTTGTAAATTATAAGTGTACAAAGATATTATATAAAGATATTATATAGTCACCATGTGACTAGTGGGCCTGTGTAACTTCAAATGCCAGGGCTGAATTTTAGTCCCAGTCCGGCCCTGCCCTCAAGGAATGCATAAAGATGTGTGGTGAGCACTTTGAACCTCGAGGTGTTTCACATAAGTTTATAACTTTGAGCAGTGAAAATAAAAAAATGTAATTTTTGTCAGAAAAACATACTTTTAGCCCCAACTTTTTTTTATTTTCACAAGTGTAAAAGGAGAAATTGCACCATAACATTTGTTGTGCAATTTCTCCTAAGTGTGCTGATACCCAATATCTGGTGGAAAACTGCTGTTTGTGCAGACAGAGGGCTCCGAAAGGAAGGAGCACCATTTAACTTTTTTGAATGCAAAATTTGCTGGACTCATTAGTTGACTCCATGTCCCGTTTGGAGAGCTCCTAATGTGCCTAATCAGTGGAAACCACTCACTAGCTACCCCATGTTGCAAAATAGACCCCTCAAGGGATATGTTTAGCAATGTGATGAGCACATTTAACTCCCAGGTGCTTCACAAATGATTAGAACAATCAGCTGTAAAAATAAAAAAAGCTCATCAAAAATGTTATTTTAGCCCCCAATTTTTTAATTCCACAAGAGTAACAAAAGAAAATGGAACCCAAAATTTGTTGTGCAATTCCTCCTGATTTCGCAAATACTCCATATGTGTTAGAAAACTACTATTTACGCAGCCAGGATCATATTCCTCACCAGTCGTTACACCGATGCCTCTACCTTGTGCCTGTCATTACACTGGCTACCCATCCACTCCAGAATTCAGTATAAACTTATTACAATCACCCACAAAGCCCTCCATGGCTCAGCACCACCCTACATCTCCCTTGTTTCAGTATACCACCCTACCCGCGCCCTCCTTTCTGCTGATGACCTGAGGTTAGCATCCTCAATAATCAGAACCTCCCACTCCCATCTCCCAGACTTTACACGTGCTGCGCCAATTCTTTGGAATGCACTTCCCAGGTCAATACGATTAGTCCCCAATCCCTACAATTTTAAGCGTGCCCTGAAAACGCATTTATTCAGACTGGCCTATCGCCTCAACACATTAACCTAATCTATCCCTGTGTGGCACAGCCAAAAGTTTTACCATGACCAGGTTCTCTGCATCATGCTCCCACATGCTTATGCGTCTATAAGCCCTCTGTTTCTGTACTGTTACACACTTAACATCATGGCAATAATGGGCAACTGTTACCACCCACCTTTCGTGTCTACCTTTTTCCTCATAGACTGTAAGCTTGCGAGCAGGGCCCTCATTCCTCTTGGTATCTGTTATGATCTATGTGATTATTGTTATGCTGTAATGTCTATTGTCTGTAGAAGTCCCCTCTGAAATGTAAAGTGCTGCGAAATATGTAGGCGCTATAGAAATAAAATTTATTATTATTATTATTATTATTATTATTTACATGAACGAATTTCTCATAAAGGATTGAGTAACGTTTTGGAAAGCAGACTTTTATGGAATCGTCTGCGGGTATCATGTTGCATTTGGAGAACCCCTGATGTGCCTAAACAGTGGAAACCTCCAAAAAGTGACCCTATTTTTTAAAATAGACCCCTCAAGTAATGTATCTAGATGTGTGGTGAGAACCTGGAACCCCCAGGTACTTTACAGAGTTTTACAACATTGATCTGTGAAAATGAAGAAAAAAAAATTCCTACAAAAATGTTGTTTTAATACCAAATGTTTTCATTTTCACAAGGATAGCAAGAGAAAATGGGCCCACAAGTTTGCTGAGAAATTTCTCCTGAGTGCACGATACCCCATATGTAGTCACAAACTTCTTTTGAGGCACAGTGCAAAGCTCAGAAGGGAGGAAGTGCCATATTGGAGTTCAGATTCTGCTAGAATTGTTTGAGGATACCATGTCACATTGATAGAGACCCTAATATGCGAGAAAATCAGAAACTCACACATATGTGATTTCATTGTACAAACTACACCCGGCAATGAATTCATCTTGGGGTGGAATGATACCACAAGTGCCTCATAAAATTTTAGACCATTGGGCACTGAAGAAATGTTGTTTTACCACCAAAATGTTTTTTAGCCCCTAGTTTTTAATTTTTCTAAGGGCTAGTAGGTAAAAATGGACCTAAATGTGATGTAAAAATTTCTCCTGAATGTGCCAATACCCTTATATGTAATCAAGAAATACTTTTCAAGCACAGTGCAAAGCTCAGAGGGGAAGGAGCACTATATTATAGTGCAGATTTTACTGTTTTGTTTGGCAGTGTTATGACCCACTGGGAGAGACCCTAAGGTGTCATAACAGCACAACTCCCCATAAGTCACTAAATTAATTCATCTAAGGGTGGAGTGATCATATTGACACCACAGAGGTGTCACAGAATTTTATACCAGTAAAGATAAACTTGGCACTCAAATTGGTGAAAAAAGAAAGTTCCATTTATTTGGCATCCAGACAAAAAGTTACTGAACGTTTTTGGTCCAACACTGGACCTTCATCAGAGTAGTCATTGGTATCGTACTATAATATACAAAATAAAGGAAAAAACAAAATGAAATAAAATAGAAAAAGTCGTATGATGCATTTATTTACGAGACAAATTCATAAAATTATATTCATATTAAATATATCAAATATATCAATGTCTGCATAATCTGGCTCATAGCCCAGGGTAACATACGTATGCATAGATATTATTACGTATATACATATAAAACATAAGCAGATAAGTCATAGTCCCGATTGAGCCCTTTGGGTTCCAAAGGCTGAAGTGTGTAAATCCAATATGCTTCCCTTTTCCTGAGGGTTTTTACCCTATTTATACCTCTTCTACTCGAATCGATTTGTTCCAAGACCTGAAACCTGAGTTGCGATATGTTGTGAGTCTGTGACCCTTTTCATGACAATGATATGGGAGGGGAAGGTGAGTTCTTTTGCATCTGATGTTAGATTTATTTTAGATTTATTTATATAGTTTTTTATATTTTTGTGCTTTTACACAATAAAAACTATTTTATAGAAAAATAGTTATTTTTGCATTGCTTTATTCTGAGCTATAACTTTTTTATTTTTCCCATGTATGTCAACTATTTTTTGCGGGACACGATTATATTTTTGCAATTTTATGATGATAAAGCATCGTGAGTGCGAAATGTTATCTGTCAGAATTGCTTCTTCTGTCAGAATCGCATTTCAGTGCTTTGCAAAATTGCTTTGACTTATCCATACGGGTGGGTATTTAGTGACTTGTATGTATGGCTACGTCCAGGGTCATGAAGGGGTTAAAAGAATCATAAACATACAGCACTCAGCATAAATGAGTACCCCCTTTTGAAAAGTAAGATTTTAATCAGTACATCCCTAAAAACATTAACAATTCCCAAAATTTTGAAAAAATTTCTATATTGTCATCCATAGAATATAATGTGCTTTGTGTTACATTACAGTGATATATCACACTCAAAAAAGGTGAAAAATGTTTCTGAATTAATTTATTCATCCATAGAGTTTTACGTGCTTTCTGTTAAGTTTCAATGGTACACTCCAAAAAAGCATTTGAAACATTTTCTGTATTCAATTAGTCATCCATAGAGTATTACATGGTATCAGGGATGGCGACGGCCATCAACTTTCAGAAACTGTCTGTATCCACCAGGCGGAAAGGCAGCATTTCCGTGGCCAATAGATAGGAGATGATGGAGTTCTTAGCTTTGCCATGTGTAGGAGAAAACATTCTTTTACGTGACCACAACTGCGGGGCCGAGAGCTGGCTGTTGTGCTGAGAGAGTGAGGAGTATGGAGAACAGGGCAAACTGCTGGACTATGAGTGAGGTGCAGGCTCACTCTACGTGTGAGCCAGAAGTCTCTTTTACAATGTACACCTAGGAGCCTTGTTCTCACACACTATACACTTACATTGTGATTGCCACTGCTGGGTCACACAGAGTGCAATATGATCCTGAGAGTCTGAAAGCAGTGAAGTAACTCAGGAGAGGACCAGAACAGCACTGGATATAGGAGAAAATTGCAGTAGGTGATGTAAGGTAGCACTTGTTATTCATGTTGGGGACACTCGCTAGGCAGCCGATTAACCAGGTCCGGATCGGGTTTCTCAACATAAATCAGTCCATGTTTATTATGCAGCATAAACCATAAACAGCAACAGGCTTTTCATATCAAAACAGCATAGCGTTCATGACAGAGCTTCACTCTGTTATCCCTGTGGTCACACAGGCTGTGTTATGTCTGGTACGCAGGCTCTTGCCTAAACACAGTTAGCTCACCCTGTCCGGGTTACCTTCTTAGCTGCTTCACACTGCAGACATCTGTTCTCTCCTAGAACTGTCAGACACATGCAGCCATTACACACAGCGTCCACATGTGCTGTTCTGGAAGGCAGCCACATCTTCCATCAGTCGGCCTCACGAGACCTTCCATACGGACCAACCAGGTCCAGGCATTCACTCATGTGACCTACCCTGGTCACCTTATATGGTCCGTAGCCACGCCCACCGGATCACATGGTTATGACCTCATCGCAGGTCCTACAACCATTCATACACATACAGCTTACTATAGGCGCTTTTAGACACACGCCCCTAGGTGGGTTTGTAGGTGACTGGTCCCACCCGTCGCACCAGCCACCTGAAGGTTTCCCTGACATTCTATAACAAAACCTCAGCAGTACCTCTGCTGATCAACATACGATCAAGCCTTCATCCCAAGACCACCCACCTTGGGATACATAACGGTCATTTACCATCTTATTCCAAATGCCACAATAAACATGCCTGTATGCCTGTCCTGGGATACCCACACGGCACCCCCTAGCGGACACAGTGGTCACTGCACCACAGTGACTATATTAACACACTCACTATAAGCACATAAAAACAAGCTTCGGGAACAAAAGTTAATGGGAGGATTTTTTTAAAAGTTGAACATTAAGTCTAATTTCCAGGATGTATATATGCTTTAGAAGAATTCAGTGCAAAATGAACTTTTGCGTTGCTAAGCCATGCTATTTATGTGGGTTCTCAGTACAACACATTAGTGGGCAAATATGCTAGGCAAATAGCAAAACTGTGATACAATCTGTCATGGGCTTTCTTGGTGAGGTGGACTCTCTAAACCGCAGGACACGGTGAGTAGCAGGAGGTAATGAAGAAGAAAAGTTGGACTTGCCAGATGGCATGTAGATTTACAAGGACCAGGACAGCAGGGTATGCAGCTGACACAGAAACAGCAGTGATGCATATGCAATCTGGTATACTGCAGTAAGGGCTTGAAAAAAGGTAATTTAACATAGCAGAGCAGAAAAGAAAAATAGCATGAGAAGTAGCTGGGCTGAGCTTAGATGCTGGTTACTGCCTTGCAGACAGGAGAGGTAGGGAAAATAAATAGACACCTAACTGGATCAAATTTAAAGTGAACCTGTTATCAGGATCTTGCTAAGCAAACTACAGGCATTGTCAGGTTGGCACTGTTATTCTGTTTAAATTGATACCTGGGTTGACGAAGTCTGTCTTGTGGTTGTTGTTTAATCTGTGTTAGATGTTTTCAGTCAATGTGATGCTCGTGCTTCAGGGCGGGACTGTGGGCTGCTCTTTTTTTTGCACTCTGGCCTAGTCTTCATCATTGTGGCTTAAATGACAGGTATTAAATTAATCAGTGTAACTACGCTAACCTGACAATTCCTGTAGTTTTCTTTAGCAAAATTCTCAATTACAGGTTTGCTTTAAATAACAGATGGGGCAAACTCCTGGAAAAGTATGTGGTAACAGGATGCTCTACTTTCTGAATAGTCAGGCAGCACACCTTAAAAAGCCTTGGATAATGATGTCAGAATTGTTTGCTGAGTTTCCAGAGTAACCTGATGTGAATGTAAGGAGGTCAGGGCCTAACCCTGAAGAAGTATATATTATTTGTATTCCTTACATGTCTGTGTGCAGTATGAATGTCATGTGTATGTGTGTGTTGCGGCCACATGACATTAGTTATGTAGAGATAAGTGTAGTATTACAAAAGGGACTCTAGGAGGGGGCACAGAGCACAACCAGTTGAGAGCCTTTGGAAGGGTTAATGAGAGGAGTGGCTAGCCGGGAGCGAAAAGGGAGATAGATTTCCTGCTCGAGTGCAGAGTAGCTGGGGGTGGCCTCAGGTACTGGAAAGGATGTAGAAGTCCTGTTAAGCATGGTCGATTGAGACACAAAGTGTAGCAGAGTCTCTCAGCTATTCTGAGCAATGAAGTGCAGTGTTGTGCCTACATCAGCAGCCAGTGAGCAGGATTACTGGGGTTCCTTCAGTTGGAGACTGGGAGCTGAAGAATTAGGGAGGCTAACGGAAGAGCCTCAGAAGTCAAGTCAGTTAATGGCGGAGAGCTGAAGTGACAGCCAAGTCTGTTTATGGAAACCAGCCCATGTCTTGAATTGCTCAAGCCAGGGAGGTCAATGGGTGAGCCCCCTGTGGAAGCGACAGCTGGAGTACGGGAGCTGTGTTAAGAGTCTAGTGAGCTACAAGCCTAAGAGACGTGTGGGAGCAACAGTGCCATAAAGGGGTGAGCTATAATGGAGTAGACAGGTACCTTCGTGGGCTGAAGTCAGTCGCAGGAAGAAGGGTCGAAGTGCCGCGCTCACCGTGTTCCATGTGGCGTGCTCGCTTGTTTGTGTATTCCATCCATGTGTGATAGAAGAGGAAGTAGAGTGCTGCTGTAGTGAAGATGTATTGCTGGTACCGTGTAATGAGTCCTGAAGCCGTTTTGGACGTGCTGTGCCCTGAAGAGAATAAAGTTGAACTGTTTGTTTCCAGCCTCTGTCTGCAGTCATTTGCGTCTCAAAGCTAAACAGCATACAGGAGATGGAAAAACCTCCAGCACATTGAGTACTGGAGCGGCTGAGGAGGCTACCCCCCGGCTGCCGTGGTTTTACTTGGTCTATCATAGATGGAGATGGCCATAGTGGAAAAGAAGCAAACTCCGATGTTGGAAAGAGTTTAGTAACACAATCATTTGTTAGCATACAGCAAATGTTAATGTTGCACTTATTTCGATTTCTATATTTTAAACTCTATCTTTCTTCATCCTTTGATAAGAATATAAAAAAATAACAAGCTCAAAAATGTGACTAATAAGACTGACTTTATTTCACATTTCATTTCATAATTAGCATTTTAATATAAATATTATTAAGGTTATACATTTTAATTATAAAAGACCAGAATTTATGTAATTTTACATAGCTAAAAGTGTTTGGTTTAAATTCCTGATTGTCTTATATGATAAAATTATATATCCAGTCTGAAAATGTAGTCAGTCTTGCATATACGCCTGGTCGATTTGGTTGGGCACATCCATATCCAAATGAGGTCACACCAACCAAGATCCATCGGTTTTCTACTTGACACATGAGTGGGCCTCCAGAATCACCCTAAAATGACACAGTGACCATGTTTTTAATTAAGTCAAACATTCCTTTTGCTATATACGTCTGCTTTGCGAGAAATACATAGAACCATATGTAGTAGGCAAGAATTACTAAGCTTAGAGACATGACAATTTCTTTCTGTGAATGTTGCTTCAACAACTGGCCCATCTTCAAAAAAAAAGAATCCCCTTCCATGAAATCTGTAATCTAGGCAAGGAATCAATGAACTTTTGGGCATGCTCATACTTGATCAATGGCTCCATTAATATAGAAATTAAGAAGTGTTTTTTTTCATTAAGAATTGTTTGAAACATGGGCCTTCTTTTTTCCATAAACCGTGCCAAACTTGTACATTTGCAGTATCCTACACTGGATATTATCCCATTTCAATTGACCACTGCGCTGCAAAATGAGATACAGCTCATGAATTGGAACTATTTGATAAATAAACAGCTAACCATTAGGCTATGTGCACACGATGTGGATTTTGCTGCGGATCTGCAGTGTTTCTGGCCCTGCGGGTCCGCAGAAGAATCTGCTGCATTATACAGTACCATTTTACTCTATGTAAAATGGAAACCGCAGTGCACATACTGCGGAATTTTCCGCACGGATTTGCTGTGGTTTCTAATCCGCAGAAAGAATTGACATGTCAATTCTTTCTGCGGATTCCGCTGCGGTTTGCCATCTCCTCCATTGTACAGGTGATAAAATGCAGGGCAAACCCGCAGGCTAATCCGCAGATAAACCGCAGGTCTTTTGACCTGTGGATTTACCTGCGGATTTTCCCAAATCCACATAGACAAATCCACAGCACCTAAAACTACGTGTGCACATAGCCTTAGAGAAGAGTGAATTAATTCATAACAAATTAAATTAGTTATGAATTTCCTGAAATTTCGGCAAGTCTGAAATTTTTAGAATTTGATTTGCAAAAATCCAGCAAAAAGTCTTTATTGAAGACCAGGAATGGATAAGATAAAGTGTTATTATGTTTTGTTTCCTATGCCACAGTTTCACAGGCCTCAGCAGTAGTTTTCAGTTCTTACTGTACTTTCAAGCGTTGTTGAGTCTAGCGATTGGCCTCTGGTCATGTGTAGACGACCAGTAAACTGTATCCGAGGAGGATGAGTAAGGATAGGTGTGAGCCAGAATTGGTAAGTATTACATATTTCTACAATTCTTTGTATGTTCATCCCGTGTTTGTGTGGGTATCTTCCGGGGTCTCCAGTTTCCTCCATTACTCCAAAGACAAACTGATAGGGGATCTAGATTGTGAGCTCGAATGGGAACAGCGATGATGATGTCTGTAAATCACTGAAATATGATGGGGCTATATATGTAAGCATAATAAATAAATAATACATTATTTTTAACCCCTTCACTTTCTTCTCTTTATTATGCTTTGTGGTTAGAAGAGACCTCAGAATACAATACATTTTTTGGACCATATTAAACTGGTCTGCTGAACCTAGCTAACCTGCCTAAAAGTAAATTTGGGAGATTTCCTCATCTCTACTATCCATTTACTGAATAATGGACAATCCTTTTGAATATTTGTACATGCATGATGGAAAGTCAGAAGATAAAACCCCAACAATGAGCTCAAGATTATGTGAATGAGACTTTTGGGTAACTGAAGTCTGCGGCTCCATTCTCCCACAGATATAGACTGAAAAGTTACATAGAGGAACTTTTATGTAAGGTCACGTGACAATTTCTTGGAAACATTATTATTGTCCTAATTACAGAATTTATTTTGCGCTTTACACCGATCATTACAGGGAAATACTGTGCGCTTAACACCTACTTATGTCAAATGACTGCATTAACCTGAATATTCTACATTGTAAGGAAAAAGCAAAGTGTTTCTAAAATGTTCCTCATCTGTCTCAGCGATGACGTCTTGCAGCAATAAGAAAAGCATCTTCATAGACTGAACCTTTCACAAAGAACTCGGATATTTATTTTTCCTTTTGTATATTTTTTCCTTTTTTTTAACCTTTTGCAAACCCACCAACGCATTCTTATAAAGCAATTGCATTGAAGGAACTATTCTGGTTGTGACTATTGTGCTATCATTGTCAGAAGGTTATGGAAAGCATTTCACAACCCCAGACTGATAGAGTGCATCATAGTAAGAAATGCTAATTCATATTCATTGTTATGCACAGTAAAGCGCCAAGTGCTGTGTTACCAAGATGAAATCAATTGCCATTGACTTCAGAGCCTAGAGAGACGTAGGAGCCGTTTTAAAGGCTAGCGGCAATTTTTGGGGGGTTATTAAGCTTAGGTTAATTTTAATTTATTGACATTAATTAGATGGTGATGTCGGTGTCTGCAGAAACTTATATGGTTTCAGTTTTCTTATATTGCGAAAGACATAACGTAACTATTACATCCATATTGTCTATGCATTAGATTTTAAATCTGTGTTTTACAACTATATATTATATTACATTTTAAGATAGACATATAAAAAATAAAACAAGATTGAAAATAATTGCATCTCTGACTTTGAAGTGATCCTAAATTAGAACCTTTCTCTGTTTTTGAAAGCACAAAATAAATCAATTGATGAACATAATCTTAACCGTTCAATTCAAAATGCAATACTGGAGTTCATTATTTCTTCTTCTTTCACTTGTGGCAATGTACACATCCCACTGTTGTGCAGTCTACTAGTGATGTGGGAACTTGTCAACATTCGATTTCGGCAATTCGCTTGAATTTGGCCAAGAAAATTGATGAGGATAGTGTAAGGAGACATACATTTTCCCTGTGCTGCTGTCAGTATCCCTCAAAGAATTGCGGAGAATTAATAGAATAAAAACAATTATTTATTTCTTGGTGTGGATCTATACATTCTCTTCTTCAGGATCCCACCTGAAATGTGGTTGTATACTGAAGAAGAGGTTGAAGTATCTCAAAATGCGTAGTTCCACACCACGGAAAAAAATCATTATTTTTATTCTATTACTTCTCCGCCATCCTTTGTGGGATATTGGCAGCAGTGCAAGGAAAATGTATGTCTCCTTCCACTATCATCATGGTCCATGACCCACTGTTTGCAGCAGCTGTTTATGTACTTTCATTGTAGCAATTGTAACAAAACAAAGGGAGCACCTCCTGTTTTATCTCCTTTTTCACTGATATCGCCCTATTTGCGTTATTTTCTCCCTAGTTTCTTCACCTTTTATGTTCTAGAGTCTCGAGTTGGCAGAGCATATTAAACAGAATGAAAAAAATGAAAAACTGTATACATCTTCCCTCCAATATCCTGCTGCTGCAGCTCCTTTGTTCACTTCTGTGCACCTTGCTTTAGCATCTCTTTCGCTTCTGCATGGCATCAATATCCTCTTCCTAAATCTTTACTATATGCCTGGAGTTCTGGCACCAAGTAAACCTCTGCTGTCATGACATGTATTTTCATGACGTGCGTCACCAGAGGTGTTGACTAAATCAACTCAGCATTTACTAGGATTATGCATCAACATAATCCCAGAGTGAAAATGGAGAGATAAAAAATAAGAGGCCCACCTTGCGCAATACCATGGGTAAGAAGTGAGATTGAGCTGGAGGGTTGGTCGCTCACCTGATCAGGTTGTGCTCTGCACAACCATGTGAAGAGTGATGTATAACCCAATGGTGGCTGCTGCTCTGACTGCTATACTCATACCAAATGGAGAGAGGAAATAATAAGTAAAGGAGAGAGGCGTGTGATGGATATCGGGTGCTGCTGCTGTCAAAGTTTATTCCAGGCGGTAAGTATATATAACTTAATAATACAATTTATTGTAATGCGTTTCAGAGTAGAACTTTCTCCTTCAGGCATAACTCTTAACTATGACTGATTGTTACACCTGTAGAAGGAGTAGGCTCTACTCCGAAATGCATTGCAATAATTTGGAAGTTCCTTATACTTACCGCCTGGATTAAACATTGTCACTAGCAGCGCCAGAGAGGATGGAGGAAGAGGAGGTCACGTGCCATGAAGTAGTGAGGAAGAGAACAAATTGGTCTGCAAGAAAGCCCAGATGCGTGTAAACAGATGAGTGGGTGAGCTATTTCTTTTTCACCCCTTTTCCAGACTCTACAAATCAACAAAAAGAACTAAAATTTTTCGAAATTTGCATGAAGTGGACAACAAACAAATAATTATTTTGAGAATCTAAATTTTTAGTAAAATTCAAGGCGAATGGATCTGAAATAACTCATTTTTAAAGTCTACCTATCCCATGATGCAATATATTGGGCAGGACAGTGGCTCAGTGCTCAGTAATGTTGCCATGTTCGGAATTACCGACTTTGAATCTAGACTAAGATTAAATTTGTGAGTTCTTCCCGTTTGCCTGGATTTCTATTTGATACCCAGGCATCATCCCACAATTAAAAAAAATAATACTAAGTTAAATGGCCCAAGAAATTAGCCTCTAATATGCATCTGATACAAGGAATTTGAGCCATTTCACTCTCCATATTCTAAATAATTCAGTTTTGTTCACCTTTCTTTGAAGTTTAGAAATATTTGGATTCTTATAAAATTTGGTATTTTTACGTACTTTAGATCTTAAGGACCAACATGAATCTCTGTAAGATAAATCATTATATGCCCTATAAACCAACAACTATAATCTCTTCTACCTGGCATGTATCTATGCCGCCTTCCTCGTACCCAGCACAGATCATAGAATTGCTGATATTATATTCCGGCATTTGCTGCTGACATTTTCCATTGGATATGAGTGGAACTTTAGCCTCCTGTAATATATTTGGAACTGGACCTGATGAGAAATTACAGAAATTAAACAGTTAAGAATTAATTTGGAAGCCATAAAAATTCAAGGTGGGAAGTCTAGTCACATGTATCATTGCAGGCAAAGCCGATAATTTAATTTCAAGCTGTCCGTTTTTACACAACATATCCATTGAATCAGCATTTCCCAGTGGTTGTGCTTTTAAATTGGTGGCCTGATTGCAAAGCAGGTCAGTAATTACCAGCATTTTATTATCATGGATGTAATAAACAGTGCCAGTTTATAGGGTTATTAAAATGATTTCCACACATAAATTTTGATTTAGCAATACAGCATAATAAACTCGATGGTCATGTTGATGAGATTGTTAGTGGGAGGGTTTTTTTTCCTCTTTTTTAATTTTTTTTGTTGACTCGAAATGTTTATAGAGTTAACGTAAGGAAATGGAATTAGGACAATGAACATCTCTGCTGCATTGCAGCCAGCCCTTTTCACCTTTTCAGGTTTTGGATACAGCAATATTACTTTAAAATACACTGGAAAAAAGTCTAACTTCAGTTACTTCTTGACAATTTTATGGATTGTGAGGGTTAACAGTTTTTAGAGATGATCCATCATCCTACCATTTGCATGAGATAATCAGGGGAGTTAATATGGAAAAAAGGGTCTATGTACATGGCAAAGTTGGAAACCTGAGGTCTGAATATGGATATAGTATAATGGCATTGTAGGTTCATTATGAAGGATTGTGGATGGTAAAGTTGGTCATACATATTAGATAGCAGTCAGATAAATGATGGTTCGGCCAACATTTCTATATCTTATCTCTATTTCAAGCAAAAGGATTGGAGTGGAAATTCCATGAAGATCATTTGTTGGAGACAATTTAGGATGCTCCCATACACATATGATGGTCATCCAATCCCACTCAAATGGGCAGGTTTATTTTCACGTGTATGGGGACCTTAAGTATGTTGCTCTATGGTGTCTCTGGGCAATAGCCGTGTGGTCTGTACACTCATCAGTTAGTTCTCTGTACAAGTCAAACAAAGGAACTTTTAGCGAATGCCCCTTATCAAGACCTATAGAGTAAAAACCTAGCCGGTAAAGGGTTACCCAATGATGCCACAAAGATGGCATGCAGAAAATTGACCTTCAGAAAAGACAACCTGCTAAGAAGAGTAAGATAGCTCAGGAACTAACAGGAATATAAGCCTTGCTCCACGTGTCTTTGACTCAGAAAATGACTTGAGTAATCTGAGTAGGGTTTGAAGTGAGAAGCTGCAGATGGAGAGAGGACATCTGAAACAAATCCAGTCATGATAAGGACGGACATAGACTTGCTAGATCTGAAGAATAGAGATGAACGGATTGAATCAAAGCAAATTTAATTTGCACAAATTCCTCCAAAAAATTGTATTTGTCACAAACCAAAGTTTTTGCTATTCAATTCGCTCAGATCTGTCAAAGTGGCAGCTAGATTTTTTGTTAAACCAGGATAAAAATAAAGTATCATACACACTTTAACCCTCACCTGTTCAACTTCCACAGCCTCCTGCATGATCCTCAACTTGCTCATCATTGTCTTATGGTGCAAACTCTTAGGTCTCTGGCAAGATCCATGCTGAATAGGCTTCAAGTGTGATAGGTAACTATGGGGCGCAGTGCATGCAACCATGGGATGCAACACCTGTCATAGAGGTCAATGATATGATGTGGCCTTGTCACCGTGGAACATGTTGGAAGCTTACAGGTCACATATGGAAGAAAAACTATAGGGGAATAAAAGTGCACAAGACCTTCGGATGATACCCTTTTGAATGCAAACAAAAATAAAAGGAAGGTGCTGATGAACACCTGAAGATAGCTGCTGCTGCCTCATGTCTGGGGGATGATCTCCTTCAGGATGGTTGACCAATTTGGACAATAACATGAAATCTGCCTGTGCTGCTGTAATGAAGATTCCTAAGGACCAAGATGAGTTGAATGTTTTTCTTCACTTGAAAAAGACGCTTGTCTGGCATTGAAACGCGTTGTGGAAATGAAAAACCGTTCAACTCATCTTGGTGCTTAGAAGTCACATCTGGAAGATCATACGGAGGGAATGGAGAACCAGGCGAAGAGCTGCTGCAGCAATAGAGGTGCAAGGTTACTATAATAGGGGCTCTAAGATTTATGTATAGCTTTAGACAATTCTTATCCCTTGTGACCATATTGGCTATCCTATTGGAGTGCTCACATGTTGAGAGACAAAAACAATTTCTGTATGAATGCCATGTAAATTTGTCTACCATGTTTTACAGTATTTCAATTTTTGTCTTGCTCTTTTTTTAACTTTTCAGTTTTTGTTATTTTTGCATCATCCCATCACTACATTTTTATCGTATGGAATCAGAGAAAGCTATTCAGTGTATTTTTCCAATTTGTTACAGAAATTTCTGTAATTGAAAATCCATCCTGAATGCGGCTGTTCCTGTAGCATGTACTGTACATGGATTTTTGCAAGCCCCAATAAAATCTGTAGAAAAAAATTATGCAAAAAATTCTTTACATTTGATAATACCATGAAGGGGTTGCCCAATTTTCAATGATTGTCTCTAAGACAGTATATTAAATATGGTTGTAAAATGCACTACATTTAACTGCAGTTTCATTTAATATAACCCAACCCAACAATACTCGATTTCCAAAAATGGAGCAAAAATTACCTTGGCTTTGTGTGCGACCCCAGCCAGCTATGGTACAGTTCAGTCCTGGTGGAAATACTTCTTGGCTCTCGGGCACACATACTGGTTGAATATAATCTGTAAATAACCAATATTAGAAATTTAGGAGAGGTGATTATTTTATCTAAATTTTATATTGGCATTCCATAGAAAAAAGTAAATGTTTTGGACGCATACAGAGGAAGATGTTTGATATAAAATCTGCATAAAAAGCTCTCATAGACAGAGGATTTCCTGTATTGGGACATGACTTGAGATAACAGACATTTACCATGTGTCTGCAAATTGATATTCTGATTTGGCTTTTATCCTAAGTCCTGGTGCAAGGCTCGTTATAGGGGAAAGTGGCACTAGCATTCATGTTCTCTTCCTCTCATGAGAGGCAATTTGCATATTTAATTTCCCAGAGGAGCATTTCATAGCCTATAAATCTCCTTACTCTGGCATGTTAGGAATATCACTCTCATGCAGCCAAATCAGATCTCATGCTATGCGCTGAAGAGGGGCAACACCCTGAAACACCATGTCTGCAAATTGAGATTCTGGTTGTGGCAAGGCTCGTGAAAGGGTCAATAATGACATCATAGGATTTCTGCTTCCAATAGGTGGAAATGGAGTTCAAGTGACCTTCCTCTCTGAAGAGCCAATATGCATTTATTACATTGAGATACAAATTACAGCATCTCGTGATCACTCCAATTTCCCAAGCTTTATAATTCCTGCTTAAATTCAGTGAAATGAAAAAAGATGTTGCACCAAATTACTGTTCCAAATTGTCATTCAGGGATACGAGACTCATAGATGATGGTACCTAGAAGGCCATGTGACCACACAGTATAGACGTTGCATTTTATTAGCTGAATTTTGTGAAGAAAAACACCTGCTGTATTAATACATTCAAGCAAAGTGGATGTGATTTCATAAAAACGCTTCCCTACAGTGTCTCCAGATGCTGCAGAACTGTACATTTTCAGTGCCTTTATTTGGCAGTAGGATTTTATGTGGGAACCAGTAAAAACACATTTTAAAAAACACAATAGCTTTTTTAAGTCCAGAATTACGGCTTTTCTGTACTAACAAAATGCATTAAAAATGCTTGTCATGATCCCAGTGCAGGTTTTTCACCCGCACGACAGGGGTTAATGTCTTGAGCCAGTAGCGTAGCTACCGGGGAGCAGAGAGGGCGGTGGCCCCGGGACCCATGCTCTGAGGGGGCCCACCTGGAGCTACGCTACTGTAACTGTATAGGCGTGCACAGCACGCCCATACAGTTACATTCTGCCGCCCGATCGCTATGGGGCCCCTGAGCAGGTGGTGGGGGGCCCTGTGCCAGCAGTGGGCCACCTGCCCGTCATCGCAGGGTCTGCTATACAGCTGACCGCAATGATAACAGGAGCGAGTGCTCCTTCTCCCATCATCCCCCTCTCAGTGTCTGATGCAGATGCTGACAGGGGGCGCGATGACATCACTGCCCGGCGCCCGCTGTCAGGAGATGAGAGCGGGAGCTCAGAGCAGCGCAGGAGCCAGGAGGAAGGAGAGGTGAGTATTTATTTATTTTTTTCATGGAGTGCATTATTTTACAGCCTGCCTATTGGGGGGGTGCTGCCTTACCTAACAGTCTGCCTATGGGGGGGTCCTGCCTTACCTATAAGTCTGCCTATGGGGTGGTCCTGCCTTACCTATCATTCTGCCTTTGGGGGGTCCTGTCTTACCTATCAGTCTGCCTATGGGGGCGTCCTGCTTTACCTATCAGTCTACCTATGCGGTGGTGCTGCCTTACCTATCAGTCTGCCTTTGGGGGGTCCTGCCTTACCTATCAGTCTGTCTATGGGGGGTGCTGCCTTACCAATCAGTCTGCCTATTGGGGGATGCAGTCTTACCTATAAATCTGCCTATGGGGGGGTCTTGCCTTACCTATCAGTCTGCCTTTGAGGGGTCCTGTCTTACCTATCAGTCTGCCTATGGGGGGTCCTGCTTTACCTATCAGTCTGCCTATGGGGTGGTGCTGCCTTACCTATCAGTCTGCCTTTGGGGGGTCCTGCCTTACCTATCAGTCTGCCTATGGGGGGTGCTGCCTTACCTATCAGTCTGCCTATTGGGGGATGCAGTCTTACCTATCAGTCTGCCTATGGGGGGGTGCTGCCTTACCTAATGTTCTGCCTATGGGGGATGCTGCCTTATATTACAGTTTGCCTATGGGGGTGCTGTCTTACATTACAGTCTGCCTATGGAGGGTGCTGCCTTACATTACAGTCTGCCTATGGGGGGGTGCTGTCTTACATTACAGTCTGCCTATGGGGGGTGCTGCCTTATATTACAGTCTATCTATGGGGGTGCTGCATTATACTATAGAGTCTGCCTATGGGGGGTGCTGCCTTATATTACAGTCTGCCTATGGGAGGGTACTGCCTTACATTACAGTCTGCTTATGGGGGGCTGCATTATACTATAGAGTATGCCTAAGTGGGATGCATTATACTATATTGAGGACTATCTGGTGTATTTTGCTATATTGAGGTTATCTAGAGTGCCATCATACAGTGTGGAGATTGCAGTAAGGGGGCCATCATACAGTGTTGGAGCCATCAAAATGTTTGGGGGATAGTAAGAGGCCAGTATATATACAGTGAGGGGGCATTATATTGTGTATAAGAAAGCATCATATTGTGTATAGGGGAGCTGTACAGGGGGGACTCTGGACATTATTAAATGTAAAGTGAGCACTTATTGTTATAGGGGAACTTGGGTAACTGTGACTGTCAAAAGGGCACACACAGGGAATTTTTACTTTCTAGGGGGCAAAATGTGGGCACTGTTTTCTAGGGCACTTGCACCCAGCATCACTATATTGTAGATGGTTGCTTTAGAATTTAGAGGGCACAGAGAATCACCCAGCAGGAGCAGTAATAGGGGCACATACGGCAGCAGTGGCTCAGCATTGGGGTATCAGCAGGATGAGGAGTTTGTGCAGGTTGGAGATAGATGGTGATGGGGCTGGAATATAAGAAGTGAAATGTGTCTTTCTTGTATTCTCTGTAGCCTGGTCCTGGCTGGAGAGTTGTCATTGTCGGTCTGGGCCAGATGGAAAAGACGTGAAAAGTGAACAATTCCATCAGAAAGAACGTCGGCGGTAAGACACTATCTGTAAGGCCTCTTTCACACTTCAGTTTTTTGTGTCAGTTAAAATCCGCCAAAAAGGCGGAAAAGCGGATCCGTTCCTAACTGATGTGAATGGATGGCACAGGATCCGTTTTTTTAACGGATCCGCAGAATGAAGAATTTTAAAGGAACCGCTGGCCGGGAAGGAGAGAGAGAGAGAGAGAGAGAGAGAGAGAGAGAGAGAGAGAGAGAGAGAGAGAGAGAGAGAGAGAGAGAGAAAGAAAATTTTTTTTGCCCGCCAGAAAGGATTTCAGGGTTAAATTTCTCCCTGACTTCCTTTCTCCTGGCATGGGCACTGGAAAATGCGGATCCAACAACAAAAAAAACGTTGCAAGGTCCGTCCAGGCATGCCGACGGACACAAACAATTTGGCAGATCCTCACAAAAACGGATCCAACGGTTGGCCATCCGTCAACATCCGCCAGTAATGCAACTCAATGGGGGAAAAAACGGATCCGCAAAAAAAATGGCGGATCCGTTTTTTTCAAAACCTGGCGGATTTTGACTGATGGTCAAAAACGGAAGTGTGAAAGAGGCCTAACTCTGCTGTAATCTCTTATATGTTCTGTAGGACTGGTATCTACCACTGACCATATGGTGGTAATATCAATATTGGGTCTTTATATAGAGATTATTTACAGTAACATTGCAGTCATCTGCTGAGGTTCTCCTACATCCACTATTAGGGCTCATACTCACTTGCGAGAGACTCGCACAATTCTCGTGCGAGTCTCTCGCATGAAAACCTGGCACTGTGGCCAGCACTTGGACCGGAGCGTGAGGCTGCATAGAAAAACATGTAAACGCACGCTCCAGTCCAAGTGCCGGCAGCAGTGCCAGGTTTTCATGCGAGAGACTTGCATGAGAATTGTGCGAGTTTCTCGCAAGTGATTATGAGCCCTTAGGGTGTGTCACCGAGTTGTAATCAAGGTTACCTGGTTAGGGGCCCACTCAGAAGTTTTGCCCCCCTGAACCAAAACCCTAGCTACGCCACTGTCTTGAGCCCAGAGCAGGCTTTGACCTGCACACCTGGGGTTAATTATTGTGGCCTCTCTTTGGTTTGGGGAAAGCTTCTTATAGCCCTGCGAAGTTCCAATCCCCATCAGTTATACTTTTTCCCTAATTTACAGAGATAATGACTTTTGGGTTTTAATTGACTGTAAGCAATAATCATCAACATTAACCCCTTAATGGCCGCAGATAAACCTTTTAACGGCGGTAGTTAAGGATACTTAAACCACAGTGCCGTTAATTAACGGCGATGTGGAAAAAGTGTATATCACCCCCCAGAATCACATTTTCTCCAGGGTCTCAGCTGCCGGGGGTAGCTGAGACCCCAGAGAACATGATTTGGGTCGGTTTTTACCAATCCCGCTTTTGTGATCGCCGTTATTAACCGTATAACGGCGACCACAAAAAAAGCTGCGATTTTGCATTTACTTTCTCTCTCCTCTGATGTGATCGCACATCAGAGGAGAGAGAAATAGGGTCCCCGATCCCCCCGTTACCTTCAGGTGGTCCTTTGGCTCTCCTGGATCCTCCAGGGGCCACCTCCATCTTCTTCCAGGAAGAAAAAGGCGGGTGCATGCACAGTGCGCCCACCGAATCTGCCGGCCGGCAGAGTCCATTCATTCATTCAATATACATTTTGATCATTGTGATAAACCCTATCACAGAGCTCAAAATAAATAAAATTGTAAATAACCCCCCCCTTTATCACCCCCTTAGTTAGGGAAATATAATGAAATAAAGAAAATCTATTTATTTTCTTTTTTCCATTAGGGTTAGGGTTAGAATAAGGGTTAGGGTTAGAATTAGGGTTAGAATTGGGGTTAGGGTTAGAATTGGGGTTAGGGTTAGAATTGGGGTTAGGGTTAGAATTGGGGTTAGGGTTGGAATCAGGGTTAGGATTAGGAGTTTGTTGGGGTTAGGGTTGGAGCTAGAATTGAGGGGTTTCCACTATTTAGGCACATCAGGAGCTCTGCAAACGCAACATGATGCCCGCAGAACATTCCATCAAAGTCTGCATTCCAAAACAGCACTCTTTCCCTTCTGAGTAGTGTTGAGCGATACCTTCCGATATCGGGAAATATCAGATCGGATCGGACCGATACCCCAAAAATATCGGATATCGCCGATTCCGATACCGGAAACCAATGCAAGTCAATGGGACACAAATATCGGAATGAAAATAAACCCTTACTTTCCTTGTAGGTTAATTCTACATGAAGGAAAACAACTAAGAATAATGTAGAATGTATTGGGGGAGGTGGAGGCGACATTAAAGGTATAGAGGTTTAGCCCAACCAAATGGAATAGCAGGAGTTAATTTTTTTTAAGACGTTCGGAGTTACAAAGATATTGACTATGTTAAGCTTTTTTATATTTTGTCAGATATTTATGTTTCACTACTTCCATGCTCTTCACCTTCTTTTTTACTTCTCCCACACTTTCTCCTTCATCATCCTCTTCTGGGTCATCTTCTTGGTCTTCTTCGGTGTGGTCTTCAGGGTCGTCATCTCCAGGGTCGTCGTTTTTGGGGTCGTCGTCGTCTTCGGGGTGGTCTTCAGGGTCGTCGTGTTTAGTATCATCGTCAGGGAGATCCAGAGTGATTACCAAAACCATTTCAAAAAGCTTGAACTTGGAAATGTGGCAGAAGGTACAAGAAGGCTGAGGAACTGCTGAGAACCAGCTGACGGTACTGGAACCTGGATGGGTAGCCGAAGGTACAAGAGCCAATGAAACTACTGAGGACCAGTTGATGGTACTGGAACCCGGTTACTAAACAGGAGGTAACCGTGCCAGAAAGCACTACCAAGGACCAGCAGACGTTGGTGGAACTCGGATACCGAGAAGGAGGCACCTAAGCCAAAGGCTCTGCCTGGAACCAGATGACGTTACTGGAGCCCAGGGGGACATATTCAAGATTGACTTCCAAAGAAACAGCTAATGGTGCTGGAACTCAGATAGGCAGCAGAAGGTACACATGAAAAAAAAAGTTGCAAGGCCGCGAGCCGGCCGGAGTTACCGAAACCCACAGTCCTACAGGGGGAGCTTGTCCTATTGGCACTACGGAACCAGCCTTCATTGCCAGATCCCACAGCCCACATAGGAAGCACCTAAACTACAAGCACCATAGAGTCAGCTAACCCGACTGCAACATGACAGTACAACGTATTGGAGGCAAAGTAACGTTGACACTACCCCGAAACAGCTGGCGTGCTGGAACCAGGCTGGGCAGGAGGGAGTACCTGTGACTAGAGTTGAGCGAAACGGGTCGAAAAAATTCAAAAGTCGCCGACTTTTGGCAAAGTCGGGTATCATGAAACGAAACCCGACCCTAGGATGAGGTCGGCGACTTACGCTCCAAAGTCGCATTTCAAAAGTTTGTTTTGCGCTCTTTTTCAGCCAATCAGGATCCACGGACACTGTGGGCAACGTGATGACCTAGGCACGGGTCACCACCATCTTTCAGAAGGGCATGCAAGTGATTGGCTTGCTTTGGTGGGCGACACAGGGGGTATAAAAGGGCGTGCACGCCGACCGCCATCTTACTACTGCCGATGTTAGTATAGGGAGAGGTTGCTGCTGATTCTGTAGGGAGAGCGTTAGGCAGGGAAGAAGACAAAAAAACTGCTTCTGCTGCTAGCGATTTGGCCTGCACAACACACAAGTCACTGTGTGTGCAGTGCAAGGGGAGGCTCTATTGTGGTGTATCAGTGGTGTTGGTTGTTGGGCTGCCTTTTAAGGCTTCCTGACACGCTGGCATTGCTGTTTACCCACTGCTCCGCAAACCGCTTTTTTAAAAGCAATCCAATCTCCCTTATCCTCTAGTCACTTTGGTCACAGCTGTGCCATCGAGCCTGTCACATAGCGCTCAGATATCAGTGGGCCTCACACAATCCACAAGTGTCCAGTGTCCAAAAGTGTGCGCAGAGATTCAAAATCTCCATTATCCTCTCGTCACTTTTGTCACAGGCAGCTGTGCCATCGAGCGTGTCACATAGCGCTCAGATATCAGTGGGCCTCACACAATCCACAAGTGTCCAGTGTCCAAAAGTGTGCGCAGAGATTCAAAATCTCCATTATCCTCTCGTCACTTTTGTCTCAGGCAGCTGTGCCATCGAGCCTGTCACATAGCGCTCAGATATCAGTGGGCCTCACACAATCCACAAGTGTCCAGTGTCCAAAAGTGTGCGCAGAGATTCAAAATCTCCATTATCCTCTCGTCACTTTTGTCACAGGCAGCTGTGCCATCGAGCGTGTCACATAGCGCTCAGATATCAGTGGGCCTCACACAATCCACAAGTGTCCAGTGTCCAAAAGTGTGCGCAGAGATTCAAAATCTCCATTATCCTCTCGTCACTTTGGTCACAGGCAGCTGTGCCATCGAGCGTGTCACATAGCGCTCAGATATCAGTGGGCCTCACACAATCCACAAGTGTCCAGTGTCCAAAAGTGTGCGCAGAGATTCAAAATCTCCATTATCCTCTCGTCACTTTGGTCACAGGCAGCTGTGCCATCGAGCGTGTCAGATAGCGCTCAGATATCAGTGGGCCTCACACAATCCACAAGTGTCCAGTGTCCAAAAGTGTGCGCAGAGATTCAAGATCTCCATTATCCTCTCGTCACTTTGGTCACAGGCAGCTGTGCCATCGAGCCTGTCACATAGCGCTCAGATATCAGTGGGCCTCACACAATCCACAAGTGTCCAGTGTCCAAAAGTGTGCGCAGAGATTCAAAATCTCCATTATCCTCTCGTCACTTTGGTCACAGGCAGCTGTGCCATCGAGCCTGTCACATAGCGCTCAGATATCAGTGGGCCTCAAACAATCCAAAAGTGTCCACTGTCCACAAGTGTGTGCAGAAATTCTAAATCTCCCCTGTCCTATAGACACCTTGTACCTTGTTTTACATTACTATATAGTTTGTTGGATTTTGTCTACATTTCTACCAAAAATGAGGAAGGCTGGTGGAAGAGGCCGTGGAATTGGGCGGGGGTTGGCAGCTGGTAATGATGGTGTTGGTGGTGGATCTGATGGTAGTGGCAAGAGCAAAATAGGACCGAATGCAGGAGGTGCTGACCCTGCGTCATCGTCTGGCTACATAAGGCCTCGAACGCTTAGTTTTCTAGGAGTTGGCAAACCGCTTTTAAAGGCAGAGCATCAGGAAAAAGTTTTGTCTTACATTGCTGACTCAGCCTCCAGCTCTATCGCCTCCTCTTCTTCAGTTGTAAAAAGTAAAAGCACTGAGTCGTCATTGGAGGCTCATGTTCATGAACCACACCTTTCCTTGTGTCCTTCACCCCAACCAAGATTGAAGGATGACGCAGGCCATACTACTGATTACTCCATGGAGCTGTTTTCACATACCATGCCTGGATTATCAAGTGAAATGGTGAATTACCCAGGCCAAGATGAATCTGACATGGAGTGCACTGATGCACAGCCGCTGATGGATGATTCTGCTGGTACATTCACTCAGAGCACTACATTGTCCTCGCAGTGTACAGAGCCAGATTTTGACCCTGATGAGACTCAGGTGCCCCTTCCCGCACACTATACCACCATACACGGTGACACAGAGAAAGGTGCACATGACATAGAAGAGGAGGTGATGGATGACCCAGTTGTTGACCCAGATTGGCATCCATTAGGGGAAGAGGGTGCTGCTTCCAATAGCTCAGATGAGGAGCATCCACAGCAGACATCGACATCGCAACAGCTGTTATCTGGCAGGCCCGGAGCACTCCAAAGACAGGTTCCAAACATCAAAAGAGTTGCTGGACAGCTTGTCCAGAGGGTCAAAAGATCACAGCATGCTAGGCCGCAAAATGTCTGCCAAAGTAGGAAGAGTGCAGTGTGGCACTTTTTTGAACAAAATCCTCATGATCAGGCCAAGGTTATCTGTAAGAAGTGCGCAAAGACCTTTAGCCGAGGGAAAAATCTGAAAAATTTGAATACCAGTTGCATGCTTAGACATTTAACCAGCATGCACTTGCAAGCGTGGACACAACACCAAACCTCAAGTGCCACATGTGCAACTGATCACAACGAAGGTAGTCAGCAACGCCACATTGTTTCCCCCACTGTAAGCCCACCGGTTAGCACAGCAGCAAATGTTGAGGTGTCGTTGCAAGACCACAGCAGTCAGGGAATCCCACTGTTATATCAACGAAAGACTGATTCTAGGCCATCAGAAAGAACACCAACTCCATCACCATCATCAACCCTCTCTCAGTCCGCCCTGTCCACCGCTACTTCCACCATATGCAGCTCTCAAGTCCAGCTCACCCTCCCAGACACTATGAGTAGGTCAAGAAAGTACTCAGTCTCTCATCCGCGTACACTGGGTTTGAACGCCCACATTGCCAAACTAATCTCGTTTGAGATGATGCCCTTTCGGTTGGTGGAAAGCACAGCTTTCCGCGAACTCATGGCCTATGCAGTACCACGCTATGACCTACCCAGTCGCCACTTCTTCTCTCGCAAAGCCATCCCAGCCCTCCACCATCATGTGAAAGACAGCATTGTCCATGCACTCAAGCAGTCAGTGAGCGGAAAGGTGCACCTCACAACTGATGCATGGTCCAGTCGGCATGGCCAGGGCCGTTACATGTCCATCACTGCGCACTGGGTTAATGTGGTGGATGCAGGGTCCACAGGGGACAGCGGTGGTGGGACAGTGCTGCCTAGCCCACGGTATAGGAAACAGTTGGCTGTAGGCGTTCGACCCTCCTCCTCCTCCTCCTCCTCCAGAAGCGAAAGCTCGTCCACAGAGCGCAGTCGTACGAGCACTCCATCTGCAGCTGCCACTGTTGCACACGATGTGTCCCCCTATCGAGCAGCTAGTGGAAAGCGTCAGCAGGCTGTGTTGCAGATGATGTGTTTGGGCGACAGACACACCGCCGAGGTGCTGGCCGAGTACTTGAAGCGACAAACTGAGTCATGGCTGGGCAGTGTACATCTTGAGGCAGGCAAGGTAGTTAGTGATAACGGCCGTAATTTTGTGGCAGCCATAGCCCTTTCAAAACTCAGCCACATACCTTGCTTGGCTCACACCTTGAACCTGGTGGTGCAGTGCTTCCTCAAAAATTATCCGGAGTTAACAGCCCTGCTCCAGAAGGTGCGAAGACTGTGCACGCACATCCGCCGGTCGCCTGGACACTCCGTTCGTATGCAGAAGCTGCAGCGATTGCTCCACCTTCCCAACCACCGCCTCATTATCGACAAGGCAACAAGGTGGAACTCCACCCTGCACATGGTGGAGCGGCTGTGCGAGCAGAGGCAGGCCATAATGCATTTGTGGGAGGATACACGGCCAGGCACTTTGAGAGCAGACATGGAGTTGACAGGCGTGCAGTGGTCGAAGCTGAAAGACCTTTGTAAAGTCCTTCAGTGTTTTGAGGAATGCACACAGCTGGTAAGCGCAGACGACGCCATCCTAAGCATGAGCATCCCACTTATGCGTCTGCTCATGCAAACTTTGACGCACCTTAAGGAGCAGGCGTCTGCAGCCAATGTTGATGAGGAGGAAGAGGATGAGGGAATCCTTGATGACATTCAGCCATTGTCTGCTCAGGGACCTCTCCTGGACGAGGTGGAGGAAGAAGAGAAGGAGGAGGAGGATGATGGGGATGATTACTTAGGGGAGGAGGATGCATCTCGTGGGGCAAGTGAAAATGTTGGCGTGGCAAGGTCTGGTACAGGGTTTGTGCGTGACTGGAGGGATGTGGATTTGCCAGAAAGTGCTCCTCCACCCAGCACTCGCAGTGCATCATTGACACCGGGAACATTGGCCCACATGTCAGATTATGCCTTGCGGATCCTAAAAAGGGACCCCCGCATTGCCAAAATGATGAACGATGATGACTACTGGTTGGCCAGCATCCTGGATCCACGCTATAAAGGCAAATTACAAAACATCATGCCACAGGAGAACCTTGACCTAATATTGGCTAATAAACAAGCAACTCTGGTAAGTCGGTTGCTTGAGGCATTCCCAGCACACAGCAGCGGTGATGGTTCTCACATGAGCCGTACGGGCCGGGGGCAGCTTGGCAGAGGTGTTCGTGGTGCACACAGCAGAAGTGGCGTTGGAGACAGGGGTTTCATGACAATGTTGTGGACTGATTTTTCAAATACCGCTCACACAACTGGTAATACTGCATCGATGGAAAGTGACAGGAGACAGCAGTTGTCAACTATGGTTACAAACTACTTTTCCTCCCATATCGATGTTCTCCCACACAGGTCATTCCCCTTTGACTATTGGGCCGCTAAACTGGACACCTGGCCTGAATTGGCCCAATATGCCTTACAGGAGCTCGCTTGCCCAGCTGCAAGTGTGCTATCGGAAAGAGTCTTCAGTGCAGCTGGATCAATCCTGACAGAAAAAAGGACCCGTCTGTCAACCCAAAATGTGGATGATCTAACCTTCATTAAAATGAACCACGCATGGGTTTCCAAGGATTTTGTCCCACCTTTCCCTGATGACACATAGGGTGACAGAAAAATGGCTTGCTTTGGTCCACCTCTTCCTGGTACTTCACCTATTTCGCCTTTTGCAACAGCTGAATGTCCAACATCAACATATGCCACTTTCTAAAACTGTGCTGCCTCCCCCCCCATGGCCGGGGTCACCACCTACCGCACGACACCGTGCGAGTGCCGTTGCCCTGGACAGGTGGGTAGGCCGACTCTTGGGTGCGGGCACTGGCACAGGGTCCCTCATAGTGCAATCAAGTGTCTCTGACGGTGGTGGTGCACACCCGCTGTCAGACACACCGCTGTACTATGAGGGGCCCAGTGCCAGTACCGACGCCCACGAGTGGGCCCCCCTTGCTTGGGCAGGGCCCCAGCATTTGCAATCTTTACCTCTCCCTGCTCCTCCGCTGTGTAATCTGGGCCGTCAAATCCATACTGTGCCTGACACCGTCTGAGCCTGCCTCCTGAGACATATATTTTGAATGTGTACGCTATCCATACATGTTATCCGGGGATACGGTACCCTTTCTAACCTTTGTGCAATCACGTGCAATCCATACTGTGCCTGACACCGTCTGAGCCTGCCTCCTGAGACATATATTTTGAATGTGTACGCTATCCATACATGTTATTCAGGGATACAATACCCTTTCTAACCTTTGTGCAATCACGTCCAATCCATACTGGGCCTGACACCGTCTGAGCCTGCCTCCTGAGACATATATTTTGAATGTGTACGCTATCCAAACATGTTATCCAGGGATACGGTACCCTTTCTAACCTTTGTGCAATCACGTGCAATCCATACTGGGCCTAACACCGTCTGAGCCTGCCTCCTGAGACATATATTTTGAATGTGTACGCTATCCATACATGTTATCCGGGGATACGGTACCCTTTCTAACCTTTGTGCAATCACGTGCAATCCATACTGGGCCTAACACCGTCTGAGCCTGCCTCCTGAGACATATATTTTGAATGTGTACGCTATCCATACATGTTATCCGGTGATACGGTACCCTTTCTAACCTTTGTGCAATCACGTGCAATCCATACTGGGCCTAACACCGTCTGAGCCTGCCTCCTGAGACATATATTTTGAATGTGTACGCTATCCATACATGTTATCCGGGGATACGGTACCCTTTCTAACCTTTGTGCAATCACGTGCAATCCATACTGGGCCTAACACCGTCTGAGCCTGCCTCCTGAGACATATATTTTGAATGTGTACGCTATCCATACATGTTATCCGGGGATACGGTACCCTTTCTAACCTTTGTGCAATCACGTGCAAGCCATACTGTGCCTGACACTGTCTGAGCCTGCCTCCTGAGACATATATTTTGAATGTGTACGCTATCCATACATGTTATCCGGGGATACGGTACCCTTTCTAACCTTTGTGCAATCACGTGCAAGCCATACTGTGCCTGACACTGTCTGAGCCTGCCTCCTGAGACATATATTTTGAATGTGTATGCTATCCATACATGTTATCCAGGGATACGGTACCCTTTCTAACCTTTGTGCAATCACGTGCAATCCATACTGGGCCTAACACCGTCTGAGCCTGCCTCCTGAGACATATATTTTGAATGTGTACGCTATCCATACATGTTATCCGGGGATACGGTACCCTTTCTAACCTTTGTGCAATCATGTGCAATCCATACTGGTCCTAACACCGTCTGAGCCTGCCTCCTGAGACATATATTTTGAATGTGTACGCTATCCATACATGTTATCCGGGGATACGGTACCCTTTCTAACCTTTGTGCAATCACGTGCAATCCATACTGTGCCTGACACCGTCTGAGCCTGCCTCCTGAGACATATATTTTGAATGTGTACGCTATCCATACATGTTATCCAGGGATACGGTAACCTTTCTAACCTTTGTGCAATCACATGCAATCCATACTGGGCCTGACACCGTCTGAGCCTGCCTCCTGAGACATATATTTTCAATGTGTACGCTATCCATACATGTTATCCAGGGATACGGTACCCTTTCTAACCTTTGTGCAATCACATGCAATCCATACTGGGCGTGAGAACGGCTGGCGAGCTGTTAAGCAAGCTACAGCACCTGTCCAGACAAGTACAGGGATTCCCTAGCGAGGAGACTTATTTGATTGTTTTCAATGTTGGGACAGCAATTTTTGGGGAGCACTATACTCTGGAGAATGATAGATGGGGCCCACCATACACTGGAACATTCCAAAGGTGGACATCAGACACTGGAGCAGCATTTACAGGGCCCATTATACACTAGAGCATTAGAAATGGGGCCCATTACGTTTGGAGCATTATTTGGGCCCATAAGACAGTGGAGCTTCATCCATGGGGACCAACATATACTGTAGCATTATGTGGAGCTCATCATATACTGTTTCAAACATTATATGGGACCAATGATTCTGTATGGAGAAATAGATGGGCCTCGTCATGAGATGTAAAAAGTGAGGTATTTTTCATTGTACTATACCGCTATTTATCTGCCGTATCGGAGCATGATGAGTTGTGGTATGTGTTAAAGGGGCGCTCTTTCGCCCAGGGCACATGAAAACCTGCAGCCAGCCCTCCCCCCCCACAACTTTAGCCAAATAACCCCCATTTTTCAGTGCGTAACTTGTATTATGAAGTTAATTAAGGTTGACAAGCTTAAGTAAGAAGAATTGATGCTTTTGGCATTCAAATGGGCACTGTAGGTGTGTTTCCTGTCCTCTCACTGCCGACTTTTATTCCCCATTGACTTACATTGGGTTTCGGGACAACCCCGACTTTTCCCTATAATCGGACGATCTTGCTCGACCCGACTTTTGGAAAAGTCGGGTTTCACGAAACGAAACCCTAAAAAACCAAAAGTCGCTCAACTCTACCTGTGACACTTCTGAACAGCAACTGGCGGTGTTGGAGCCCAGGGATTACAGTAGAAACAGAGAGTAGCAAGAGGCATAATTGGATCAAGTTTAATATCTGTAGTACTGTGAATGTGGACAGAGCAGGAGAAATTGCCGGACACACAGCAGGGGATCAGCTGACGTTACTGAAACCCAATAACACTGGAGCATGTGTTGACTGTGCAGATGGCACTTCTGAGCAGCAACTGGCAGTGTTGGAGCCCAGGGTCAATAATAGAAACAGAGTGGAGGCAGAGGCCTATTTGGAGCAAGTTTAATATCTGTATTAGTGTGAATTTGGACAGAGCAGGAGAGATTGCCGGACACACAGCAGGGGATCAGCTGACGTTACTGAACCCCAATAACACTGGAGCATGTGTTGACTGTGCACATGGCACTTCTGAGCAGCAACTGGCGGTGTTGGAGCCCAGGGATTACAGTTCAGGTGGTAGAAACATGAACACAACAGGAGACCTGGATACTGTTGCCAACCAATTATTTAATCTGGAAGAGGACTTGCAAATTCCTGCGAGATCCAGGCCTTGTTCATTTTCAGAAAAGTAAACCGGTCAACGTTATCGGAGGATAGTCGCATGCGACGGTCTGTCAGTACACCACCTGCGGCACTTAAGACGCATTCCGATAATACACTAGCAGCAGGGCAAGCCAGCACCTCCAATGCATACTGGCAAAGCTCTGGCCATGTATCCAGCTTAGAGACCCAAAACTTGAAGGGGGAAGAGCCGTGTGGGAGAACACTGAGAGGGCAAGACATGTAGTCTGTCACCATCTGACGGAAACGTTGCCTCCTGCTGACTGGAGCCGTCTGTGATTTGTGGCGGGGACACAAAACTTTGCCACATTTGGGCCATACTGGTCTTGCCTTGTGCTGAGGCGCTGCTTCTGCTCCCTCTTTGTGCAGAGCTTCCTCGACGCACTGAGCTGCTTTGTAAAGCACTAGCAGCACTGCTCTCGGGTGGAATGGAGAACATGATGGAATGCACCAGTGTGTCTTGGTACTCCCGGATTTTACAGTCCCGGTTCAACGGTGTTATGAGGCTTTGTAAGTTGTCCCGGCAGCGAGGATCTAGGAGGGTGTACACCAAAAAATCAGCCGTGTTGAGAATGTGGGCGATGCGGTGGTCGTTTCTCAGGCACTGCAGCATGAAATCAACCATGTGCTGCAGACTGCCAACTGGCCAAGAAACGCTGTCCTCTGCTTGAGGCGTCATCTCTGCCTGCTCTGCATCACCCCACCCTCGCTCTACATACTGACTACTAGAGCATTGTGTACCTCCCTCCTCTGGACAGATGTCTTCCTCCTCCATTGACTCCTCCTCATCCTCCTCACAAAGTGTCCCCTGCCTAGGCCTTTGTGAGGAACCACGTTGCGCAGACTGTCCAGAAGCAGATGGCATTTGAGACTCCTCATCCTCCACCTCTTCCACAACCTCCTCCCTTAGTGCTTGCAGTGTTTTTTCAAGCAGGCAGAAAAGGGGGATAGTTATGCTGACTAGTACATCATCTGCACTCGCTATCTGCGTGGAATCATCGAAGGCATGCAAAACGTGGCAGATGTCCTTCATACAGGTCCATTCAGTGGTGGTGAAGTGTGAACGGCGCACAGTGCGACTTGTTTGTGCCTGATGCAGCTGGTACTCCATTACTGCTGCCTGCTGCTCACACAACCTCTCCAACATATGTAACGTTGAATTCCACCTGGTGGGTAGGTCACATATGATGCGATGTTCCGGAAGGCGGAATTGGCGCTGCAGAGCTGCAATGCTCGATCTTGCCATGCTGGAACGACGCAAGTGAACGCACTCTATGTGGACCTTGTGAAACAGTGCATCAAGATCCGGATAGTCCCTCAAAAAAACTCTGCATGACCAAGTTGAGCACATGTGCCAGACATGGGATGTGAGTGTGTGGCTTCGATTCCCCAAAGAAATTAATTTCAATACGACCTGTTGACGTTTGGTCACAGCTGTGCTCATATCGGTCGTAATAGGTAAGCGTTCACGGGTCCATGTGGAGGTAGACTGTGACGGCTCCTGCAGCACTGATTCAGAGGAACTGGAGTATGAGGAAGAGTCAATGTGTACACATTGGATTCCTGCAATCCTTGGAGTTGGCAGAACACGCACAGCGCCACTCTCAAGATCTGTACCCGGCTCCACAACATTTACCCAATGGGCAGTGAGGGAAAGATATCGCCCCTGTCCATGGTTACTGGTCTACGCATTGGTGGTCAGGTGGACCTTGCTACTGATGGCGTTTAGCAGCGCATGTTTAATTTTTCCCTCCACATGCTTTTGCTGGGAAGGGACGGCTTGCCTGCTGAAATAAAAGCGGCTGGGCACGTTGCATTGTGGGACTGCCAATGCCATGAAGTTACGGAAGGTGTCAGTCTCCACCAGCCTGAATGAGAGCATTTCAAGGGACTGTAGTTTTGCAATGCCAGCATTCAGAGCCTGTGCTCGGGGGTGGTTTGCCGAGTATTGGCGCCTTTTCTCCCATGCCTGTGCTACCGATGGCTGTAGACTGGCCTGGGAGTGTGAGGATGACAGGGAACGTGGTGCTGTGGGTGGAATGGCACTGTGTCTCTGTACAACAGTGCCATAGGTTCTTCCATGGCGATCCTGTGAGGAAGCCGAACCAGCTGTGTGTGAGCAGGAGGAAGAGGCTACAACACGAGCTGAAGAGGTGGTAGGTGGCGCTGTAGGTTGGCCTAGGTCTTCAGTGTGTCTTTGTAACTCCACCACGTGCTTGGTCCGCACATGTTTCCACATATTTGTGGTATTGAGGTTGCTGACACTTTTCCCTCTTTTCACTTTCTGATTACACAGCTTGCATTTTATAAAGCAAATGTCATCTGCAACTGTGTCAAAAAAGGACCAGGCACTGCAAGTCTTGGGAGCGCCCGTTTTGGGTTTTGGAAGAGGCATGCTCCTAATGGTTGCCAAAGTGGAGGCTACAGGCAACCAAGTCTGCCCCCTCCCTCTCCCTCCTCTTTTGGCCGTTCAGGAAATCTCTTCCTCAGAGCTGCTCCCACCACCTTTCTATACCTCACGCCATGATGGGTCAAGGACCTCATCATCTACACTACCCTCTTCAAACGACTGCTTCTCCTGGGTAGTCTCAACAGCACAGTACGCACCAGAAAGTGGCACCTGAGTCTCATCATCAGATGCATACTTAGGTGTGCTGACCATAGGCACTGGCCCACCCCCCTCTTCAGATTCAGAGAGACAAAGCAGTTGCGCATCACTGCATACTACCTCTTCTTCAAATTCTCGAATGCTGTTTAGCTGGCCCCCTCTTTCCAAGCCAACAGATTCAGAGAACAGAAGTAGAGATGGCTCCTGTCCAGGGCTCTCTGACTGCCTGGGCAATTTGGCAGGTGGTGAAGAGACAGATGGGTGCTCTTCAGTGCTCTGGACCTGAGAGGATCTGGAACTAATTGAAGTCGATGCATTAGCTGCCATCCATCCGACAACGGCTTCAATTTGTTCGTCCCGCAGCAGTGGGGTACGGCAAGCACCTACAAAGCTGCGCATAAAGGACTGTTCCCTGGGAAAACTGGGGGATGCTGAGTCACTGGTGCCTGCAGCAGGCACAGAATCCCCACGTCCTCTCCCTGCAGAAACTCCACGCCCACGACCACGTGCCTTACTCCCTGCCTTCTTCATCTTGGTAGACTGATAAAGATAGGCAGAAAAGTACTAAGGGCTTAGTGTGCTTATTCCTGAACAGCTGCTAACAGGTATAAGAAACACTAATTTTATAAAGTGTGGACTAGACTTTAATATGAGCTAATGTGGCCTACACAACTGTAAAGTGGAGTGTTTGGTGAACTTTATTAACTTTTTTTCACAAAAAGACACTGGATGTGCCCAAAGATGAAAAACCGATAGTATCACAAACTTTTTGTAGCTATTACAATGCAAGAAGGTAACCTACAATGCAATAGATGAGGCTCCAAAAAATAGGCTAATACTAATCTGGCTGGGGCTGCAGGGCACAAGCCAGCAGAAAGGCTCCTCTATCTACTCCTATATAGTGTTTGCAAATATTCTAGCTGGATACGGATGGAACCACACTAATAGGAGAAATCTGGAAAAATGAGCAGCACTAATGCAAAAAAGGACAATGTATGAGGCAGTGACGCACGCTGAGTGGACTACAACCGGAGATGGCTGGCTGCAGAACACACTACAGCGTGAGCTGCACTCACACACAGAGACCTCACAGACAGCCGTGAACAGCGCAGGAAGGCAAAAGAAAGCTACAGCGGTTGATAAAGTAGCCTGGGTAAAGCACAATATAGCAAATTGCTAGGTCACACTGTCCCTCAGAACAGCAGCGTCTTATCCCTAACCTAATTCACAGCAGAGTGAACCCAAAATGGCGGCGGTGGCGGCTTTTATAGTGCATCATGACAATATTTCAGCAGCCAATCACAGCCATGCCAGTAGTTACATGCCTAACATGCTCTAACAGGATGTGCCCACACTTCTTAGGATCCTCATTGGCTGAATAAAATCAAACTGGCTCATTGCATTATGGGAACTTCCGATTCCGGTATTCGATATACTGAAAGTATCTGAACTCAGTATCGGAATTCCGATACCGCGAATATCGGCCGATTCCCGATATTGCAGTATCGGAATGCTCAACACTACTTCTGAGCTTTACCATGTGCCCAAACAGTGGTTCCCCCCACATATGAGGTATCATTGTATGCAGGACAAATTGCACAACAACTTTTGTGGTCCAATTTCTCCTGTTATCCTTGGGGAAAAAAAAAAATTGAGGAAAAAAATGATTTTTTATTTTCACGGCTCTACGTTATAAACTTCTGTGAAGCATTTGGGGGTTCAAAGTGCTCATCACACATCTAGATAAGCTTCTTGGGGGGTATAGTTTCCATAATGGGGTCACTTGTGGGGGTTTCTACTGTTTAAGCACATCAGGGGCTCTGCAAACACAACATCACGCCCGCAGAACATTCCTTCAAAGTCTACATTCCAAAATGGCTCTCCTTCCCTTCTGAGCTCTCCCATATGGGGTATAGGCATACTCAGGACAAATTGGACAACAACTTTTGTGGTCCAATTTCTCCTGTTAGCCTTGTAAAAATAAAAAATAGCGGGCTAAAAAATCATTTTTGAGGAAAAAAATATTTTTTATTTTCATTGCTCTGCATTATAAACTTCTGTGAAGAACTTGGGGGTTCAAAGTGCTCACCACACATCTAGATAAGTTCCTTAAGGGGTCTAATTTCCAAAATGGTGTCACTTGTGGGGGATTTTTGACTGTTTGGGCACATCAGGTGCTCTCCAAATGCCACATGGCGTCCAATCTCAATTCCAGCCTATTCTGCATTGAAAAATCCCTTCTGAGCTCTGCCATGAGCCCAAACAGTGGTTTACCCCCACATATTGGGTATCGGTATATTCAGGAGAAATTGTGCAAAAAATTGTGAGGTTAATTTTCTCTTTTTACACTTGTGAAAATAAAAAAATGGTTCTGAAGTAAAATGTTTGTAAAAAAAGGTTAAATGTTAATTTTTTCCTTCCACATTGCTTCAGTTCCTGTGAAGCACGTAAAGGGTTAATAAAGTTCTTGAATATGGTTTTGAGCACCTTGAGGGGTGCAATATTTAGAATCGTGTCACTTTTGGGCATTTTCTGCCATATTGACCTCTCAAAGTGACTGCAAATGTGATGTGGTCCCTTAAAAAATGGTTTTGTAAATTTTGTTGTAAAAATGAGAAATCACTGGTCAAATTTTAACCCTTATAACTTTCTAACAAAAAAAAAATTGGGGTTCCAAAAATGTGGTGATGTAAATCAGACATGTGGGAAATGTTATTTATTAAGAATTTTGTGTGCCATATCTCTCTGATTCAGGGGCATAAATATTAAAAGTTTGAAAATTGCTAAATTTTAAAAATTTTCGCCATATTTTCACTTTTTTCATAAATAAATGCAAGTCATATCAAAGAAATTTTACCACTAACATGAAGTAAAATATGCCACGAAAAAACGTTCTCAGAATCAGCAGGATCCGTTAAAGCGCTCCAGAGTTATAACCTCATAAAATGACAGTGGTCAGAATTGTAAAAATTGGCCTGGTTATTAAGCTGCAAATTGGCTTCCTCACTAAGGGGTTAACAGAAATAAACACTTGAAATTGATCACTCTGTTTGTAATGACTCTATATAACATATGAGTTTCACTCTTTGTATTGAAAAACTGAAATAAATGAACTTTTTGATGATATTCTAATTTTGCGAGCAGCGCCTGTATATATACGGTACATGTATATGCCTATGTATGTATTTCTTTCTTGCATCTTATATTATGTAGACTTCATTACATAGTGTTCTTTAGAGTGAGAAAATGTGTCCTGACCAATAACTAAGCTGAAATGTGATAGAAATGCTGATTAGCACACAGACCCCAGGATGCATGGCTAAAGAGGTGCTGAATATACTGAAAATCTATGGAGAAGCAAATCAACAAGGTATGGAAGAGAGAATTTTATGACCTTTTGACACCATAAATGTTGTGTGTATCGGGCATGAAAACCAATCCCGGCTTCACACTGTGCAGCAGTCATAAACCAACCTCCAAAACAATTTGTAGAAATATAGATTTTTGTGGCTTGGCTTGTGAACTATTCTGATTTAATGCTGCAACACTGAAATTCACTTCTTAACTGTATACCACCCCTACTATCCAACACATATGCAGTACGTCTTTCGATTTGAATCTATCAGTCAATCAATCAAACCTCAACCACATCTTAGCATTAGTGATGAGCGAGAATGCTCGTTGTTCGGTTTTCCCCGAGCATGCTCGGGTGATCTCCGAGTATTTGGAAGTGATCAGAGATTTAGTTTCTGTTGCCGCAGCTGCATGATTTGCGGCTACTTGACAGCCTGAATACATGTGAGGAATGCCTGTTTGTTAGGGAATTCCCACATGTATTCAGCCTGTCTACAAGTCGCAAATCATGCAGCTGAGATGACGAAATCTAAATCTCCGAGCACGCCAAAATAGTCGGAGACCACCCGAGCATGCTGGGGAAAACCCGAGCGACGAGTATACTCGCTCATCACTAGTAACTACACTTTTGTCCCAACAGAAGTATAATATTAATGGTGGACACACAGATGGGAAAGCGGGGAATACAATTATAAAAGATATGGGAGAAGTGGTTAAACAAGTATGGTAGTTGGATTTATTCCACTATCTATATGCATGTACATATGTACAGTATAATATTTGCACACACTCATACACATGTAAGTCTATATTCATGCCTGTGTTGAAGGCGATGTTCGACCTAAAGCTGGCCTTACATGATCTACTATTTTAGTCCTCATTGTTCCAAATATACAGCCATACACAGATGTATCATTTCTTACTTTTCCTTTTGTCTCAACACTTTTCTAGATGAGTAGAACATGGTGATCAGCCCAAAAACCTCATAACTTTATTGAAATTTTTTTTGCACTATACATGACAATATGGAGCTGGCCAGTGTTAGTGATTTGATTTGCAGCCTGTCAATATTACTCACGAACAATGGCCCAAGTGCCAGGCTTTTCTGTCCTATATAGGCCTCCTCTGTGTTAGTCTCCAAAAGTTATTATGGTAACTCGGAAAGCATCTCTGATGTCATAATCCAAGTCATTTTAGAAAGGACCTGTCACCATAAAAAATGCCATTAACCTGCAGATATAGGGTTAATATGCAAGTTAATAGCGTTATTAACCTGCCCGGCACTCGCACTTAGCCAAACACTAAAGCGAGAAAGTTAACTTTATTTCTCCTGCAGCGTTCCAGTTTCAGTCATGGGGGCGGCATTGGTCCAGGTTCAGTCACTGCTCTGAGTCACCGCTTAGTATACAGAGCAGTGGCTTTAATCATGTCCCCGGCCCTGACTAACAGCCGGCTCCAATGTAGAGCGAGTGTCAGTCAGGGTTCAGAGTGTGGTTACAGTTTCTGCTCTGTATTTTCAGCGGTGACTCAGAGCAGAGACTGAGAGTCAAAGTGGTGACTTTTTTTTTGCTGTGGGCATAAAAACTAACAGGCAGATAGTTGCTAATAACCTGCCTCTTGCACGCGGTACTAACTTAGAGCAGTCACCGATCACCACTGAAAGTAATTCAGCTGCCTAACATCAACAAAGCAGCTCTTCTTCTTCTGGGTTGCTCTGTCGCCATAGCACAACTTTAGAAGTTATGCTGATTGACAGCCAACAACCCGCAGTTAGGCGTCAGGAAGTTGGCTGTCAATCAGTATGAAATCAACAGTCACGTCCTGTCAACAGAGTAGAGAAGAAGACAAGCTGGTGCTCTGGCAACATGACATTAGTTAAAGCTGCTAAGGCGGTCTATGATTGCGCTGTGCCAGCAGAGATCAGCTCTGGGCAGAACAGGCAGAAAACCCAAATGTATTATTAAAGTATATTGTAAAAAAACACATCAGATAACTCATTTAATAATGTTCAAATCCATAGGGTTTACTGGGGAATGGATGAGATGCATGGATAATTGTATCGATGTGAGGGTTGGCCAAAGAACTGCTTTTGAGATCACCAGTAGGGACCCAACAAAAATACATATTAAAGTTTTGAAAGTAAATTGTATTTCTTAGTATTTGGCTGTACAGAAGAAGTTGAAAAAATGTGTTCTCTTCTATAATGATGTCACCTCCTGCTTGGAAGTGGATTTGTAAAAACTCACAGACTTCCTTCTCCGCCCCTGCCCACATACTTTCTGCTCGGCCCATTTCATATGCTTTGTATATTATACTAGTAATATTAAGACCTCATTTCACCACCTTACGAGCTGTTTCACTGTGCTTCCCAATACAGGAGAACACAGCTATATGGAGGTAAGGGCTCCTCCGGCGTCAGCGCAGTATGCTTTGCCCAACTGTGAGCGAAGCATGCAATCACTACTGCGCATGCGCCGGTATTTTTCAGTGCGGTCTATGCCCCGGAAGTGTATCCTGCATGTGAAGACTCCCGGGGCATAGACTACGCTGGAAAATACCGGCGCATGCGCAGTAGCGATTATGTGCTTCGCCCACAGTTGGGCAAAGCATACAGCGCAGGCACCGGAGGCCTTTACAATGCGCAAGCGCGGAAACCAACATTATCTGTGATATTCACAGATGAAGATTACGTGCAGCCAGCCAAGGAGGGGGGGGAGAAGGCGACTAAGCCACACCCATCGGACCGGACCGTGGCAATTTGCATACATCCCCAACAAGGTAAAAAAGGTATTTATGCCTCAAAGGTGCGGGGTCATGGGGAATAAAAAATCCTAATAGAATCCTTATGGGTGATATATTTACATGATATCACTAAATATGGGTGACAGATTCCCTTTAACGAGTCCAATATATCCTGATGAAAATTAGATACATGCTCATGCAGACACAATTACTATGTGCAACACCCAACAGAGTAGCGTATTTTTTAAAAATAAAAGTAAGACACTGTATGTCTTATAATTTAGAATATTTTACCATATTCAAATTATCAAGTTGCCTACCTTACCCATTTCCATACCTGTATAATTAACTTGTATTTCTAGGTGCATCATGACGATGTCGCTATCTTTAGTGCGTCGGTTGTAATGTGGATTGATAACGATCTGATTGATGAATCTATTCTCTCTCGGCGGATAGGTGACGTTGGCGCTATCGTGCATCCCAAGCACGGCTTTCCAATTGGCCGGGATCATATTCCTCCTGCAGATCACAAGGAAAACTTCAAATTTATTGTCGTCCGTAGGACAAGCCTGACAGATTCCGCCTGTAGTATTTGTGCTCATCTCTGACCTCTTAAGCAGTACACATAACTTAAGCTTTCCATTGGATTAAGTGAGATAGTTTATTATAATTGGAAAGTGCTTAATGTTTCCTCGCTGCTCTGCAGGACACACATTCCCTAACACAGAACTATCAGCAGATTCCTTGATTCCGGCTAGAAAGCTATAAATTATAACAGTAGCGGGAACAACAATACAATTATGAAGGGGCTGTTAACTTAATTATTATGATTTTTTAAACAGCTAAGTTAAAAATCTCGAGCCAATTAGTCATCAGCCCCTTGACGCAGATGATTAGTATGTTCCATCTGAGAAACAATTGGTCTGAAATATTGGTTCTTGACACCTCATTTCTGCATGAGGAAAGACTAAGTGCAGTAAACACTGCAGCTTATATCTGCTTGGGAACCAAATGGGAAATCATTTGCATATCACTAAAGGCTTTATCTACCAACCACACATTTCCTGCAAATCGGTATTATATGTTAACCAAACACATGAATATAAATGACCTGAGCTAGGGTTGGTCCAATCGCAGCTGTTTGACTATTGAATTTCCCATACTTTATAAGTGAATATAGAGCGACTGTCAACTGGGCTGAGATTTTAATGGAGTATTATGGTTTCTAAAGAAGCTGTTTGATAGAAAAGAAAGTTCAGGGTGATAAATAAAGTTCATTTCTTTTTAAAATTTTAAAAAGATCACTAAAGAATGTACCGTAAATTATGGAGTTTTGTATTTTTTTCTTTAACCAAGTTGATTATTTTTATGTGTTAGTGCCTAAATGTGTTCAGGATTAAAGGTTGCAGGTGGTATTGCAATCCCTTCAAATGTACTAATACCAGACACAACGTGTAGACAAGGGTGACGCTGATTTTGGAAAAAGGCAACCATGGTTGTCACAACATATAAAGAAAAAGTCTCAAATCAAACACTCCCACTACACTATCACCTTCTCTACTTGGCAGTACCATCCAATCTTCAATTTTGCACTTACTTAATTCATCTCTCCAATCCGAAGCCCAGTGTAAGCACATACAGATCTGCTCTTCTGTATAGGGCTACTCACAGAAGTCACCATCTGGAGACCCGCTCTTCATAGCTGTTTCCTAAACCTGGTGCGATACATCATGCTGACAGACAGCTGTGAGCTACATATTAATGGTCCCCAATCCAAATGTGACTCCTGAGCCATTAGTTGGGGATCCCTGCACTAGGGCCTAAGGATGAGTGTTTTTCTTTGACCTTTTAAAGGGAATCTGTCACCCCATTTTAGCCCTATAAGCTGCGGCCACCGTCATCAGGGGCTTATCTACAGCATTCTGTAATGCTGTAGATAAGCCCCCGATGAAACCTGAAAGATAAGAAAAACGCGTTAGATTATACTCACCGGGGGGCAGAGTCAGGATCGGTGGATGTCGCGTTCCGGCGCCTCCCATCTTCATACGATGATGTCCTTCTTCTCGCTTCTCCCTCAGCTCCTGCACAGGCGTACTTTATCGGCCCTGTTGAGGGCAGAGTAAAGTACTGCAGTGCGCAGGCGCCTGGAAAGGTCAGAGAGGTCCCGCGCCTGCGCACTGCAGTTCTCTGCTCTGCCCTGAACAGGGCAGATAAAGTACACCTGCGCAGGAGCCGAGGGAGAAGCAAGGAGGAGGACATCATCGTATGAAGATGGGAGGCGCCGGACCAGACCGCGACACCCATCGGACCGGACCGAACGTCAGGGTGTGTATAATCTAACTCTTTTTTCTTATCTTTCAGGTTACATCGGGGGCTTATCTACAGCATTACAGAATTCTGTAGATAAGCCCCTGATGGCTGTGGCTGCAGCTTATAGGCCAAAAATGGGATGACAGACTCCCTTTAAGTCAATAGGTTGGGCTGTACATATCTTGACACTATCAGCACTAAGTGTGTATGAGAGATGAGCGGATTTGGCAATATTCAAATTTACCAGAAATTGCAGATTTTTCAGGGAAATTCAGTTTGCATTGAAGCTATTCTCTGCAAATTGAATGTCTGTTATGCTCTGGGGTCTCTTGAGACCCAAGAGTACAATAATTGTGATATTTAAAAAATGAAGACAAATAAAAAAATTATCCGCACCTTAGTCATCATTTCTCAGGCCAGTGTGAGAGTCACCAACCCTGGTATGGTCCTTGTCATATCTTTTTATGACAGCTGAGAACACTGAAATCCAAAGTCTCATCTTACTAAGTCGGGAATTCTGGCTCTGAGTAGTCCCAGAACAGTTCTGTACAGGTGAGTGTAATGTCATAGCACACAGTGTGATGTTGTGGCCTTATTTGTGAATATGCAGTGTCACCCCTGGCTTCATGAGAGCCAGAGGTCACAGGCTAGTGTGAAGAAGCACAGGATATAAGGTTCTCCTAGTGACAGTAAGAAGATGCAACGAAGACCAAATGGGAATGGTGAGGAACGGAGGGGCCAGAGAGGTGAGTGGTAAGGTGAGTTTAAGAATTTTTTATATTTTTAACCCTTTTCATGACCTTTTGCGGTTCACCAAAATGGCAGTCAGCTGTACATCATGTTGTCAAATTCATGTAGAAACAAATTACAAAAAATTAATGAATGAGGATTTTTGTAAAATTTGACTAGAATTCAATTCCACTTGAATAAATTGTTGCATCTCTAGTGTGCATGGGTACAGCCCAGTGAAAATAATGATTTCAAGCCCAGTGATCAAATTATTCATATACTTCATTAAATTGCAACAGAAGCACGTCACAATGCATAGTGCTACAGTCACGTGAGGAAAGCCAAATGTATGGCCTTGTACAGAGTTTTACAGAGATGTAATTACATAAACATCTCTAGACCTTCATTTTTGTTTGGAGTCTGCAACTTTCTATGAGATGCGGTTATATATCGTAAATGCATGACGTCAAAGCAACATAAAATTAGCACTTACCCATACACACAATGAGCCGCGGACACGAGCCACTCGTTGTTGACCAGCGACGCTCCACAAACTTGTCTTCCATTAAAATAAAGAGACACGATCCAAGGCCAGGCCCCGACTGCGGCATTCGTCCCACCTACTATTCTGGAACCGTTCACTTGTCTTTTTCCACATCCTGAGGGAAAATCAGCTTACATTTTAGTTTCTAACTATTTTAAGATAATATTAAATAGAAAAAACAGACAGCAGCACAAACTTGAGCAGATTTTGGGTGCGATACTTCCTGAGTAATGCGGTTGTCCAACGCAAAATATAAATGGAAAAAAATCAGGCAGCACTCCAGTTCAAGGAAAAATAGTGGTGCAACGTTTCGACCTCACAACACTTTGCTTGACAAAGACCATGCTGTGAGGTCGAAAAGTTGCACCACTTGGTGCTGGATTAAAGTCCACAATTTTTCCTTGAACTGGAGGGCTGCCTGATTATTTTCCATTTATTTTAAGATAATATTAGTTATGTTAAAAGATTATTTAAATAATCAGCCATCTTATGCCAAAAAACTAACATGAATTTATACCTGTGAATAACATCAGTCTTTATTATAAATTTGGGTTTCTTGTTCACGGCAAGTGTTAAAGTGATGGTTGGTTGGAAAGAAGGAGGAGAACATGACTATGATTTTTTAAAGTAGTTTATAGCAAGCCAACCAAGGTCAGAAAAGATAACGGGATCTCAGCATGCTTTTACTTGCAGGAGAAAACATATCACCCCTCTTCCCGTGAAAGCAGGAAAACCTGTGGTACCTTCTACTGATGTGGCAGCGATCACATAATCATGTGACACTATGGGCCACTGTCGCTGCTTCAACTGAATGCAAAGTGCTCTTTAAAGACAGGAGTGAAATGATATTTGGTTTTACTCTCTGTCTTTGGCTAAATCACATCGATCTGGAGGAAGTCAGTGCTGCTCTCTCACTTCCTCTGGATGTAAGAGGGGGTACCCCCCCAAAAAAGAGAATTACTTATTTACATTTTTTATTCAAGTTAACATCTTTAAAACATTAAGCCCCTTCAAAATACTGTTCATTAGATGATAAGCACTATTCCCAATGGTTTTCGATTGTTCATAATAACATTTTTAATATTCTTCTGAACTAATGCTGTTAGAAAGGTTGTCCACTACATTTTATAATGTCCCCATCGATTTAAACCTTGTAAATAAGTCTTCTTTAAATACATGTTCCTGCCATATATACCTCTGAGCGGCATTATTGCTGATCGCTCAGTCCGCATCACGTGACCCCGGCTGCAGCTGCCGATGACATCCGCTGATGTCATGTCAAGTTCCGGAATCCCTTCATACAGCCAGTCGTGAACCAGTTGCAGGCACACTTCCTGATTGACTGGGCTGTAGGTGGAGATTCACCACATGTCACAGCCCAGTATCTACCGAGGGCTTTCCCTCTCTCCTCTGCTTTCATTGGCCACAAGGGCGTGCTGGATACTGGGCTGTTATGTGCCCACAGCCCAGTCAATCGGAGGGATGCCTGCAACTGAGTCATGCCTGGCTGCATGAACGGATTCCAGAAATTGACATGACATCAGTGGATGTGGACTGAATGGTCAGCAATAGAGCTGCTCAGAGGCACATATGGCAGCACTATGTAGTTACAAAAATTCTTAGTTACATGGTTTAAATCGATGAGGGCATTATAAAAGGTAGTGGACAACCTCTTTAAGTGCCTCCACCAATTTTTTGTTAACCTCTTCTACGTCCTTAAAATGCTTTCCCTTTAGATTTTTCTTCATTCTTGGGAATAAGAAGAAGTCGCAGGGGGTTAGGTCAGGTGAGTAAGAGTGGTGACCCTGATTTTTAGGGGGTTCCCCCTTGTATGTGATTTATGCATAGAGTGAAACTGACTGGCCACAGGGATTGCGTGACATTTTATTTTTTTATTTATTTATTTTACTCACTTATATAGCGCCATTAATTCCACAGCACTTTACAGACATTATAATCACTGTCCCCATTGGGACACACAATTTAGATTCCCTATCAGTATGTATTTGTAGTGTGGGAGGGAATTGTAGAACCCAGAAGAAACACATTCAAATATGGGAAGAACATACAAACGTTTTGCAGATGTTGTCCCTGGTGGGATTTGAATCAAGGATGGCAATGCTGCAAAGCTGCAGTGCTAACCACTGAACCATCATACAGTGCTAACCACTGAGCCAACCTGCTGCACCATAACAACATTATGAGATCCCCCAGAGAGTCAGTGACGACACCTCTGGAAAACTGGAGGTGAGCATAAGTGTTATTATTATTCAAGGAGGAAGCATAAAGTTTCAGAAGGGGTTGTCCAAGTATTGGCCAGTCCCTTTAATAACAAGTTAGTGGTGGATGGGTACCTAAAGTCCACACATGCATGCAAAGTTAACATGTAGGTAAATAAGACTGACCTCTGGGGTTGCATTCCAGGTATATGATGTTATGGTTGGAGCAAGAGTCACTGTAATAGAAAAATAATAAGAACATGTTACTATCCGCTCGCGAATGAAGTGTCATTATTCCTCACTTCAGTAAACATCTATTTATTTCTTGATGTTGCGTTCCACGTTTTATCATCCAATACAGCAAAATGCGAATGTTTACCAAGCCACTCGCTGTCTTGTGTTCAGCCGCTTTGCTTAATGTGTTCTTCTTTTTCACTTCTTTTGTATTAAAATAAATCATAAAGACAAAATACAAGAAACTGGAGAACAGAAGAAAGACGCAAACAAGCAATTGAAGTACTTTAAAAACTCGGCACATTGATGTGGTGATGTTCTGAAGCCACCGGGAATTACAAGAATTGAAAAAAGATTTTTTTTCGGTTGTGTTTCTGAAAACTGAATATAATATAAAATATATGATTTAAAGTATCTCCATGTCCTTAAGTATTAGTTATTTTTTCCTTTTGGCCTTATTCTTCCTTCTTGCTTATTCTGAACAACTTCTGAATTTCCAAACGAAATTCAAAATTGCGGCATGCTCCATCAGATGGGGTCCCATGGGCTTCATTTAAGGCTCTAGGCAAACAGTTCTAGGTCCATGAGCACTTAGGGTGCCATCACACTAAACTATGCACCAGCGATCCCGACAATGATACGACCTTGTCAGGATCGCTGGTGCATCACTACATGATCACTGGTGAGCTGTCAAACAGGCAGACTCACCAGCGATCGGGACCAGCGAGGACGCTGGTATCCAAGGTAAATATCGGTTAACTAAGCGAGCGTGTCACTTAGTTACCCGATGTGTATCTTGGATACCAGTGTGCTTGCGCGAGAACGCAGGTATCCAAGATACACAGCGGGTAACTAAGTGACGCGCGCGCTTGGTTACCCGATATTTACCTTAGATACCAGCTCCCAGCATCTGCTTAGGCCTGTTTCACACTTCCATTTTTGACCATCAGTCAAAATCCTCCGTTTTTGCAAAAAACGGATCCGCCATTTTTTTTGGAGGATCCGTTTTTTTCCCCATTGATTTGCATTACCGGCGGATCTTGATGGATGGCCATCCGTTGGACCCGTTTTTTTGCGAATCTGTCAATTTTTTTGCGTCTGCCGAGATGCCTGTACGGACCATGTAACGTTTTTTGTGCTGCAGGATCCGCACAAAAAACGTTACATGGTCCGTACAGGCATCTCGGCAGACGCTAAAAAATCACATCAGTTAACAACGGATCCGCTTTCCGCCATTTTGGCGGATTTTAACTGACGCAAAAAAAACTGATGTGTGAAACAGGCCTTAGAGTGCTGGGAGCCTCGCTGATCATTAGCTCCCACTGCCACGTGCAGCAATGTGCGCTGGCCAGGGGGAGACCAACGATCAAAAAATGGACCAGGACATTGCTGCACGATCAGCGATACCCGGCGGGGGGGCGGTCGCTGATGCATATCACACACAGTGAGATCGCTGGGGAGATCACTGTGGCGTCACAAAATCAGCGATCTCGCTGTGTGATGGGCCTTTACACTCAACGCATTATCTGATGAGTAGTTATAAATGCAGCGATTGAGAAAAAAATATATAAAAATATACAAAAAAAGATATAAAATGTATTTAAAAGCACCCTAGAATTAAAAAAAAAAAAACAAAGTATGGTCCTTTTTAGTGCAATGCGTCCACAGAACCCTGTGCTTACATTTGTATGGATTTCGTAGATCTCAGACTCTCTTTATTAACCTTTAATTAGTCGCGTGGGGTCCACAGGTGAGTTTGTTTCGCCATATTTCAGCAAATATGGAATGTATGTAACCGTTTGTTTCATTAGCTTCCTAGCTATGTGAGATATATAAAGTGTGTAGTTCATATGCCAAATAGTTACTTGTTTTTTCATAGTACATAAGCAGATATTTAAATTTTGTTGATTCCTAAAAATGTTATATTATCTTTAGCAAAGATCTTGTACATTAAGTTGCTAAATAAAGTAAAAATATAATGCAAAAAGTCTTCTTTTAATGTATGTTGCTTATTTTTCAATATAAAAGCTGGGGTCCTTAGTAAAGTTCAACTATTTTCATTTAGGAAGCAAAATGGCTGTAAAACAGTGTTATCATTAATATTACTACAATTAATATGTCTGCTAAAGTGCCTTTAATTCCATCAAGGACATAAAGGTTAAAGGGAATCTGTCACCCCTTTTTTCAAATATGAGCTGCTGGCACCGACATCAGGGGCTTATCTACAGCATTCTGTAATGCTGTAGATAAGCCCCATATGTAACCTGAAAGAAAAGAAAAAAGTTCAATAATTCTCACCGGGGGGTGGGGGGGCAGTCCGGTCCGATAGGTGTCGCGGTCCGGCGCTTCCAATCTTCATACGATGCCGTCCTCTTCTTTCCTTCCCATTGTGGCTCCTGCGCAGGCGCACTGCTCTGCCCTGTTGAGGTGAGAGCAGAAAACTGCAGTGCGCAGGCGCTGGACCTCTCCCAGCACCTGCGCACTGCAGGACTCTGCTCTTCCCTCAACAGGGCAGAGCAGTGCACCTGCGTCAGAGCCATGACAGGAAGGAAAGAAGAGGACAGCATTGTATGAAGATGGGAGGCGCCGGACCGGACCGTGACACCCATCGGACCGGACCGCCGCCCCCCCAGAGAGTATAATCTAACTCTTTTTTCTTATCTTTCAGGTTACATCGGGGGCTTTTCTACCGCATTATAGAATGCGGTAGATAAGCCCCTGATGTCAGTGCCAGCAGCTCATATTTGAAAGAAGGGGTGACAGATTCCCTTTAAAGAAGCCCTCCTCCCATCAAAGATGTTTTTCCTCTTAATACATCTCAGTCATCATATTATATAGCACTGTGTACTTACAATTTCTCATTTTGCTTTTTTACCCAGCCAATTCCTTTCTTTACTCTAATTAACAGGTAGAAATGGAAAATGAGCAAATGTAAGTGCACAGTGCTGTATAACATGATGACTGCAATATATTAAGAGGATAAACATTCTGATGGGATGGGAAGAGGATGAGTGCTTCTTTAAGTTTTCTAACCATCTCCAAATTATTGGTGACAAATCAGCTACTGCTGTTCTGGAAACAATGTTTTGGAACCTAAGTAAAGGCCTCCTAGTGATCAATTGCTCATAGATTCTTCAACATGTTGTAAAAATCTCTTATTTACAAAAACTGAGCTCATCCGGGGAGTGTAGACCGTACAGGCTAATCTTGCATTCAGGTAGTAAAACCAACCAGCCTTATGAGCAGCTTTACACTACAGATCTATCTCTACTTCATCTGTACGTATGAATTTACTGATGTTTCTTGCGAGACGCCATCTGAAATGAAACGCTTTATTACATTGGCCACTAGAGATCAGTAGATCCTAAAGAATTGTCTGCGTTATGGCTCGATATTAGAGCAGCTTACATAGAGGTTAAACTACAGCACCATGCAAAGCATGTATTGTATTCCCCCATGGATTGAAAATACTGCAATGCTATTGCAGAACAGAAAGTAAGCGCAGAAGGCGAAAAGAAAGCAACAGTAATCAATAGGCTGTTCACACATTCACGAGAGTCTGCGCCAGGGGCTTCCCATTGTGAAAAAAAATATATTAATTAAATGGGTTAAAGCCTAAATATAAAACAGCCATTATAACACTAAAACATAAATAATAATAATAATCGTAAAATAGGTTTAAAAAAGTAATACATTGCATAAAAGAGATGAGATTTTCTACAGCAGCTGAAATCTGTGTGACTTTGAAGCTTCTATACATCGATAATACAACTAAGTAGAATGAAGAATTTGCCATGTCTCGAGATAGTGTCTTCGGCAGCATTAGTCGGGGAATTTGATTCCGCTAACACAATTTGTTGTGTTAATCTCCTCCTTTTTCTCTCTTATCAGCACATAATTGAGCTAAATGGAAATAGCAGTACAGCTCCTAAACTTAATACACACATCATCTTAACAAAATCAATTTTTTGTAATAAACGGAGCACTTGCCTCTTTCTCGCCGAGGCCACGTGAAAGCCGTCGGATTTCAGTGAACAATAGCTTCTAAATCGAAATTCGACAAGTTTGTCATGCTGATCTAGATGGGCAGGTTTCCATGGAGACAGATAAAGCAACTATTTCCCTATCTAGAGTACGTTTTCGTCTTTAAAAAGAAAAAAAAAATGCTGATCCGTTGAACAAATGATAGATTAAATTACTAGAGGACGAAAGATAAAAGGCTTCATGCTCAAGATTTTCAACTCAGTTAGCTGATAATATAGTAAGTCATAAAAAAGTTTTATATCCTATCGTATAGAACATGCATAGAGCAAATCTTATTTGGTTTTTATTGGACAGAGTTATAGTCAGAGAATACAAAGATCTAAAGGTCTTAAATATATATAAAAATATATAAAAAAACAGAACATTTTATAAACAATGAAAATGCTCCAAATGACCAACTCTTTGGAAAAACCACCCTCTTAACCAGATCTGATATCGGGCAACAGAATATAAGTTTCATACTTTATTGTGGATACTAATAAGAGTTTTCTATGCCTCTGAATGGAATTTTTCATTAAAAACTAATCAATTAACCAATAAATCACTGAGTCCAAAAAATAGTGAACATAGAGTAAATAATTTATGATGTCACAAATCTTTAATGTTATTAGAAAAATATAAAGACTTTGATCCCTTGACAAACTTGTCTGAAAATCCATCAATATTCCATGACATCCCAACATAATGGTGTAATTTGAAGCTCACGGGCTCCGATCTCCAACATTGCCCCCCAGCTATTTCAATTCTTTAATATTAATAGTCGTTTCATTTGAGCCAAAGGCAGGTATGGACTGGGGTTGAAATTCAGCCCTGGCATTTGAAATCACACAGGCCCATGTTGTTCCCATCCCTGAGCACCAGATGGGATATATTACTATTACCCTGGGTGGAGGAAAGCAAGATTTTCTACAAGACCAATATTTCTAATGATGCCTGTGGCCACTGGGGAAAGTGACAGAGTCAGTTACTGTGCTCTGTCACAACTCTTAACAGTATGGGTGTCATGAGACCACCAATTCTGCTAACATAGCAGACAAGGTGGTCCATGACCAGACAGGCCCTTTTGGCACTTGCCAGAAATGGCAGATGACCAGTCTGGTCCTGGCGAAGGGACCTTTTGGGTCATCTAGGCTCTGGGGTCCTGATATATGTCTTGATCAGCTCCAATACAGTATGTGGATACCCAAGGATTCTCCTGTAAATATTGTTTATCCAGGGATGATTGTCTTTAATTTGCTTCAATGGTAAGAAGGTTTGTGGAGTCATATATTGATTGTCACATGCAGAATTATGTATATACAGTGGGGAAAATAAGTACCATATTTGATACACTGCCGATTTTGCAAGTTTTCGCACCTACAAAGAATGGAGAGGTTTGTCACTTTTATTGTAGGTGCACTTCAACTGTGGGAGACAGAATCTAAAAATAAAAACCTGAAAATCATATTGTTTGAATTCTACATAATTAAATTACACTTTTTTTTTGCATGAAATAAGTATTTGATCACTTAACAGCCAGCAAGAATTCTGTGTCTCACAGACCTGTTAGTTTTTCTTTAAGATGCCATCATTTTTGAACTCATGTATAAAAGACACCTGTCCACACACTCAATCACAGTCCAACCTCAGCCACCATTGCCAATACCAAAGAGCTGTATAAGGACACCAGGGACAAAATTGTAGAGCTGCACAAGGCTGGTATGGGTTACAGGACAATAGTCTAGCAGCTTGGTGAGAAGGCAACAACTGATGGCACAATTATTCGAAAATGGAAGAAACACAAGATTTCTGTTAATCCTCCTCGATTTCTGTACCAAATATTAAGCTGAGTTTTTCTATTGTATCAAAATCTAATTTTATAATTATTATTATTAACCTATACATCATACATCATTTTTTTAAGGTTCTGTCTCTCACAATTAAAGTGTACCTATGAATAAAATTGCAGACCTCTCCATTCTTTGTAATTGGGAAAATTAGCGAAATTGGCAGTGTATCAAATATTTATTTTCTGCACTGTCATTTTAAGTACTGCGTTGAGTTTGCTCTGCTGATTTTTATGTTTGAGAAGTTTGGTGAATAATAAGGCAATCTAAGGACAAGTCAATATTCAGTGGGGTTGTGATATGATACATTTCCACATAGAGTCCCCACATTCACATTCAGGAGAGGTTTTTGGACTGTTAGGCTGTCATCCCGTATCAGGCGGACAGGACACACTCCATTAGGCATAAGCTTTCCCGGGACTTTCACCTCCTATGAACGCTACTTCTATCTGTCATGGTCACGTGTGTCAGGACGCAGATGATGTCGCAAGGCGAACCCATACACACGTGACCCTGGATACACCGCCTCCAGTGGGGCGAATTTAAATAATAAAACGTGCAGGTGGATACGCCACCTCCACCTGGCGAATTTGGGAATTACACGTTATACATACAATCTGGAAACCCCGCCTCCAGAAAGGCGAATTTAAATAATAAAGGGGGAACCTGGGAAACTTTAACAATGGTGGGCCCTGCGATAGGGAATGGGGAAAAGGAGACCTCCTGCACTCCCCTGAGCCAGTGTCCCTACACTCCTCACATTCCCTAAACAGGCTCCGCACCTGTCGCCGCACGCGTACCTTAACGCCCTTGCTCGCCCTGAGCCTAAACCCTCACTAGGGAATGGGTCAGTGCGGAGACTAATCCCACCACTGCACTAATAACACACATGAGGAAAGAGACAATACAGGGGAAACACCACTTATCTTTGCTCTGTTGCGTGCGCTCCTAGCAACAGAGCCCACCACCTGTGTGCATCTTCTCCTCCACCCTGATCCATCACATAACTGGATCCGTCACATCGTGCAGCCTGGGAGCAGAGTCCACCACCACTTGCAGCAGTCCAGTACACAGAGTCCCAAGATGAGTCCAGCCTCTGCCAAGAATCCCAAGCATGCTCGAGTCCAGTTCTCAGCAACCAAGTCGAACATGCTGAGTGCAACTCTCTTCCTAGTCGCCACTCCTCTAAGCCATGCCCGCACTTCCCGCCGACACCACAAACTGCGACTCCACCAAGCCATGCCAGTCCTTCCTGCAGACACCATTAGCTGGCACTCATCCTCTCTGGCTGACTGCGCAGGACTCCTATCCCGCTCCATCCTTCCACCAGGCTCTCCAACAACTCAGAAAGAAATATCACCAGCCGTGAGTGAACCCCCTAAGCACACCTTTATAGGGAGTCACACCTGATCCCTAATTAAGTGAACATTAACCTAAACCTATGGTGCGATACCGCTAACCACCACCGGGGACAGTCAAAACACCTTTGAACTCAACCAAAGTAAAAAAAGTTCACTTTGTGCTTTTAATACCGCCAGATCCAACACTGGATCATGACACTATCTCCTTATAAGTGAGAGTTTTTGAAAAAGACCAGTCGTGGTCGAAGCGTCAAATCTCAGCCTCTTCGTCCGCAAGTCTTATGTCTCACCCATTCCAATGCACCTGGTGATGCTTGTTTAAAAAGAAAAAGAAAAAAAATAATAAAGAAATACTTATGTTTGCACCATTATCTTCTGAGTGCGGCTGATACTCTACTATATATTGGATTTTGTGTTCAGCCAGCACCATTCGTCTTTAAGACAGAGTGCACATCATTCTCTTAATATTATAGATAGATTCTTGGACTTCTCATTTGCATTCTGTAAGATGATATTTGCAGTCGATGTTTATCCCCCAGAAGTGAGTACTGTGCTGAATGTGCACCTTGGTCCTAGCCTAATCTGTGAAATTAACATGAACCAAAGAAGCATAAAGCTCAGACCTTGGATGTATATTATGGAGTGACAGCTCTTCCCAGATAACAGATGCTGGAAAAAAAATAGGGAATGTTGGATTTCAGGTGGGAGAAGAGGAAAATTTTTCCAGCTCATTTTCCAAAAATGAAATATCCAAAGTAGTTCATGCCTTGTGATGTTCTCATAGATGATGCACAGCAATGGATATTATTCAGATGGTGGAAGCCATGAAATAATTACATAATTAGGAGAAAAGCAAGTTCTAGTAGACATCTTCAAAGATTAAAAAAACCCTGAATCCTTTATTTCAAAAAATTAAAATCCAACATGATAAAAAAGCATCAAGTAAAAAGTCATAGCCTGCTGTTCTTACATGTTTCAAACTGATTCTATAAAATATCGTTAGCCGTGACTAAGAAGCATTCAATAATGTTGGCACGAAATGTGTAGGATCAGAAGTTTATTTTTTCTAACTGGATTTTTTTTTTTATCATGTTGGATTTAAACATCTTTGATCCATCTGTTCTTAAGGTACATATCCTGCCTCTAGAGATGTCTAGCAGTGAATAGGTAGGTAGCCAAGGCTTAACGGGTTGTCCGGCCTTTGACTACAATTCTGCAATCAATTTATGTGACTTTAGACTTGTGAATCGCCACATCATGTGCACTGCATGCTGTGATGAGTCTTCAGTTCCAGCACCAGGAGCGGACAGTCAAGTGCATCTTGCGTACTTCCTGCCACATTCCGACTAAACTTGTCTGACCTTGATCAATACGCTTGCAATGAGCATGGCTGTGGTCTTCTAGTTGGCATGCGACCATAAGGATGCATATTTGTGGTCACGCACCAGCAGTCCCCGATGGCTGCATCGGAGAATCCTCACAGTGTGCATGATGTGAGGACTCACAAATTTGCAGTCACGTAGAGTGACTGCAAACCAGTAGTCCAAGTCTGGACAATCCTTTTAAAGAAGCACTTCCATTTATATTTTTTTTATTGTGTGTATAGGCGCTTTAATATAGTCACTCTCTCTGCGATCCAGCACTGTTCTGCTCCTCTTCGGAGTGAAGCCACTTCTCCGAACACTGTCCAGATTACACTGCACTCTGTGTGATCCCAAAGTGACGTTTACAATGTGAATTTATGGAGTGTCAGAATGAGGCTCCATAGACTTACATGGTCAAAGAGACTTCCATATAGAAAATAGACTGATCCAGATAGTCGCAAATGTGGTGACTTCACTGAGAAGAGAAGTAGATTGGCGGTGGATCCTGGAGAGGGCAGCAATAAGTGAGTATATTACTATACTCAGACTACATTACATGCACCTATACACACAATAAAACAATATAGATGGGATTGCTTCTTTAATGGTGGCTCAGTGGTTAGCACTGCTGCCTTGCAGCGTTGGGGTCCTGGTTTCAAATCTCACCCAGGACAACATCTCCAAGGAGTTTGTATGTTCTCCCTGTGTTTGCCTGGGGCCTGGGTTTCCTCCGGGTCCTCCGATTTCTTCCCTCACTCCAAAGACATACTGATAGGGAATTAGATGGTGAGCCCCATCGGGGACAGTGATGATGTCTGTAAAGCGCTGTGGAATTAATGGTGCTATGTATATGAGTAAAATAAATCAATAAATAAGTAATGATGTGTGTGAGGAGCTAAAGCTAGCTGGTCTGGCCCAATCCTATAGAAGAGCTACTGTAGCACAAATTACTGACAAAGTTAATGCTGGTTATGACAGAACCTTATAGAAACCTTATTTATGTGCAAGTATAAATCAAAGCAGCCACCCACTCATACATGATAGGTGTGTAATTAAATGTCTATCAGTATTTTACTGCTGCCTCAATCTAGTTTTATGGCTTCTGAGTGTGGCAATTCTAGACATTTGGATCAGTAAGTTTGGACTCGTTCTGAATATTTATATCTGATCTCAATTCCAGTATTGTGTTTTACGCTACACATGACATCATGGGTACATATCAGATCCACAGACAGGATAGAATATGTTACTGAGTAAGCGGCAGTCAATTGTCGACACCTGGCTATAAATTGTGCAAATTAAATCATGTAGAGGAAGGGGAACGAGGGAAAAATCACCGTACCAATGGGACTTCAAGAATTATTGAAGGCATTGTTGTTTGATCCTGTCAATTAAATAATCATTATATGTTACTATGAAATGGTAGAAATTTATAAAAGATTAAGCCGTGTATCTGCACATAAAGGATTCACTGTGCAGCAGGATATTCATCCTGATATATCATTTTTTCTATGAGCTGGACTTATTTAACAAAAATTTGTAAGTCCCCATAAATATTAGTCATTGGGATCCACCTTTATAATGTAACTGAGACTAATCACGGAATTCACACAGCTTTATGCAGCTGAGATATCAGAAAAAGGAAGCTAGGGCTATGTGCAGGCGGAGGGTTCTAGAAGCGCTCAAAAACTAAGAATTTTTTTGAGCCGAACCTGCTTAAGGATATGTGCACACATTGCGGATGCTGTTTTCCAGCGGAATTGATGCGGATTACTTGTGGGTTTTCTGCAGATTTGATGTGGATTTAAGTGCATTTTTGCTGTGAGGATTTCTCTAAACTCTACCCTCAAGGAAGTAGAGAGAGAGAGAGAGAATTTTATATACCAGACTGGAAAACGCAGCTGCGGATCCGCAAAAACAATTCACATGCTTCGTTAGATAAACCGCAGCAAATCTGCGCAGAATTTTCCGCAGCATGTGCACAGCGGATTTCATTTTCCATAGGTTTACATGGTACTGTACACCGCTGGAAAACCGCTTCGGATCTGCAGGGCCAAATCCGCTATAGATCCGCAGCTAAATCCGCAACGTGTGCACATACCCTTAGGAAATTTTTTGGAGGAGTTTTTCATTTCCTGAAGCTTTTCCCGCTTTTAAAAATTACTACTTTTTGACTATAAGATACTTCAGGGAACTTTCCTTTTCTTTGGAGCTTCGTAGTCTGTTTTACTTAATGGGTGCAGAAATGATGCAGAAAATCTGCAACATCAATATTTCACCAAAGGCTCATCATGAGAAAACTAAAAACACATGGACTATTTCATTCTACATATAGATGGAGTCATAAAACGTCCATCCTAATGTCACTATACAGCCACTCAGACCTAGATTTTCAAAAAAAGTACATCAGCCTCCTCAGGTCTAAGGTAAGTGTTTAATAATGTATGCTGTTTGCATCATGAAATATAGTGATTGATCCACTTTAAGGGTATGTGCACACGTTGTGGATTCTGCTGCGGATTTTTCCACGCGGACTTGCGTTTTACCCTCGGATTTAGTGCTGATTTCCTGAGGATTTTCTGCAGATTTTACGCGGATTTCCCCTGCGTTTTTACACCTGCAGATTTCTATAATGGAGCAGGTGTAAAACCGCTGCAGATTCCGCACAAAGAATTGACATTCTGCAGATTCAAATCTGCAGCAAATCTGCACGGAAAAATCCACAGCATGTGCACCGCGGTTTTTGTTTTACATTGAATATAATGGTACTGTACACCGCAGGAGAATCTGCTGCAGATCCGCAGGGCCAAATCTGCTGCAGATCCACAGCAGAATCCACAACGTGTGCACATACCCTAAGGCTACATGCCACATGCTGAGGTTTTCAAGCAGAAGACGCTTCAAGAAAATGACAGTATTGTTTTCCCTGAAGCATGATTTTATGTCTTCTCTTCGTCTGCCTTTGGCGATAGATTTGCTGTTTGTTTTTTCTACTAGTATGTTTGAAACAGTGAGCGTTTTTCAAGCGGAAGTTTTTGGAAACCTATAACTATTAAAAGGAATCTGCCAGCAGGTTTTTGCTATTTAATCTAATCAGCATGTTGTAAGGGTTAAAACACAGATTTCAAAGATGCCTCTCTTATCAACATGTGTTCTATTGTTTATTTGCCGTGATTGTTTTAGCACCAATAACTTATAATTGCTGGGAGACAGCAGTGCATGTCTGATAGTCTGACTCCAGCCCCTTCTGTGATAAGCAGCTCACTGTCTATAGACATTGTGAATAGAGAACCTGGTGTGGGTGGGGAAAGAATACTCAGATCTGCTGCATTGCTAAATCTAAACACTATGTTTCAGAACAGCTGCACCCAGTAAACTAAGTCAAGTGATAATCTAAAAATATGTTTCTTAATGCTGGGCAAAGACACTATATCGGTGCTGGAATCAGATAGATATCCTTAAGTTTTGTGTCAGGATAAATTGAATGAAGCCAAGATGGAGTAGGATTATGGTTGCATTCTTGAAATGAGGAAATGTATGCCAGTCAAATTAAATTCTTCTTTTTGAGAATACAGATATTTGTAAATTTGCTATAGGCAGATTCAGCAAAATGATGGCCAGTTGATCGCCACTTCACTGAACTGCAAACAGCTGAAGACAGTTTTAAAAAAGTACTTACCTCACAGCACATCTTTTTGGCCCATCTGCTGATCTTTTAATGGTCCTCAGAGAGGCCTCTATTTTCCCTCTCCATGAGCCGCATCTCCCGGTCTGTTCACTGTAGACCAAAACTTTAAGCCATGACCAGGCCTTGAAGATCACTGCTTGTTGTGGTTACATGCATGAGACACAAATCGATCTCTGAGGTCTTGTCGAGGCTGTCCTGAAGTGAAGAAGTGGAAAATGCAACAGAGGAAAAAAGTGGACCATCTTGTCATAAGAGCCTCTTTTTTTCAGCTGACAGAGCTCCAAGCTGTCATTTCTATTATGAGCCTTTTTTGTAAAATGTAAGTTGTGCTATATACCTGTCCAGGGTATTCCAGTCCAAGATTCCATCTCCTGGACATACTGCCCTCTGTGGTGGTCCACATCGGGTTTTGCAAGTTGTCCTAAGTGCATCAATGACATGACCTGTGTCTTCAGATTTTGTTTCAAGACTCTTGCTTGATATTCCTCACCTCCGGTGCACATCGTGCTAACCTGCTTTTTCCTTGATGGCTTCATTCCATCCTTCCTGTTGCTCCTAAGACTCCTGAGTGTACCACATCCTTGATCCTCACGTGACATCCTGCCAGCTGCACTGATGCCCGGGACCATGTACCCACCAGGATCTGCAGTTTAGTGGATCCACTTCACAAAGTGAAGTTGGTCATCGTTTTCCCCACTTGTTCCTTTTCACATAAAACCATTTAATTTTTCTATTAGTGTTTGTTTTCGGAGATGATCTTTGCGTGAACAATTGAAATTCACTAGAGGAACCATTGAAAATGTTTTTTTGTATAGTCACCCATCTATTTATAGATAATTACACATGTAAATGAATTAAAAAAGTTAACCAATCTACAAGCCTGAGATATGCAGACAATAAAATATGCAAATATGTCATATTCAGAGATTCTTCCCTCATCCCATTGTTTAGGAGTAATAAGCTTGGATCGGCAGCATTGTTCCTGAGCACGCACATGCAGTGGGAAGGCATGTTATAGTAACATGTCGAATGTAAGAAATGATTAGATCTGAAATGAGTTAGATTATGTTTGCACTAATAATATATCACAGAAGTATGTCACATCTAAAGGGAGACAATTAAATAATGGATTCATGATGCAGAAAAGAAATAGAGAACCCTTATTGTTATTAAAATTGTGCAATATATTATTGGAGATATTGATATTTAAAACAAATGCTAAAGGTTAATTAACCTTTTAAAATCTAGGCCTTTAATGGCTGCAAAGGCTTTAATGACCAACCATTTTTTCTTCTTATTTTTTTTGTTATTTTTCAACAGCCAAACTATTTATTTATTGATTTATTTATTATTATCTATTATTTGTATGCTTTTTTTATGTGCAATGAATTGTACAAATTTTTAGCACTGTTTTGGGCTTACAAAGGAATCACAATGAGTGTAGAAGTACATCATCTACCGTACACTTTCAAAATATTTGAACGAGGCCTGCAAGTTTTTGCATTCACGGGTCTATGGATGTCTGCATAACAATCTTTATATTTTGTTCCTGACTTCAACTATACTTTTAAAATATTTGAATGAGGCCTATCAGTTGTTGGACAAATCTATGGACAAATTGATGATCCTCCTTATAATTTTTTTCTAGCTTTGCACTGTGTACAGAGCTTTTATGTGTATAGGAGTACCATAGCTACACTTTTTCACAATATTTGAATGGAGCATCTCAGTTGGTGCCTTTAAGAGTGTATGGATGGCCCTGCTTGTAATTTTTGGGGGGCTTTGCACTGTGTGCAGATCTTTTATGAGTGTAGGAGTGCTACACCTACCGCAACTACACTTTGTTTACAATATTTGAATGAAGTGCTACAGTTGGTGCCTTCAAGGGTGTATAGGTGACCCTTTTAAAGTTTTGCAGACTTTGCACTTTGTGCAGAGCTTTTATGAGTGTAGGAGTACTACAACTACACTTTGTTCACAATATTTGAATGAGGCCCTTCAGTCGGTGCCTTCGTGGGTGTATGGATGACACTGCTTGTAATTTTTGGAAGGCTTTGCACTTAGTGCATAGCCTTTATGAGTCTAGGAGTACCACTATATGACAATTTGAACAGAATATGTATGAGGGCCTCTTTTATTTCTAATACAGGGTATATTTCAGTCCCTCTTCCATCTAGTTTTTGGCACTTCTTGCTTCCTTCATAAATTACTCTGGAATTTCCAAAAATTTTACATTTGGTTTACTTAAATTTTTAATTTTTTTAAAATTCTTTTAAAATTTATCCTGATATACAAGTCATTATACAGGAGAGAATGTTTCCTAACATTTTTTTTCCTTTAAGCTCCAATTTCTCTTTGATTTTGAATATTTTATTGTCAGTACTTAAAGTGGAGTAAAAGAATGACACCCTTGTTCTCAGCAGTAATTTGGGAGTCACTGCTGATGCCTCAAGGGGTCTTCTCCATGTTGTTTTCCATCCATTCAGCACTTTTTACATCGATTTCAACATTTTCAATAGTTAAAGTAAGGAACACAATTGACATTATCATTTAACAAAATAATTAAGATCTTATGTATTCTCTTAGAAATGAAAGGATGAGAAATTATTAAAGAAGGTTTCTAGTTCAGACGTCTTTTGCAAAAAAAATTAAGTGTTGGAGGAATAGACTTTTGGGAGCCATGCAACTACTTGATATTTTTTCGACTGAAAATAATAGCCATGAAATAAACCTACTTCAATCCATACCATAATGTATGTATCCCAACAGTATCACATTTTTTGGTTGTGCGACGTTAACCCTCAAATTTTCCCAACCAGCAAATATATCAACTATCATCCCAGTCACTTCCAATACTGACCACCCACCTTCTCACTGCCTCAGAAACACTGGAGAACGGGCATATGCCAATCAAATTTATTCTTCAAAGTGCTATTAAGAAATATAAAAATCTGCATTTTGTGTAAGTGTAGGTGCCCTTACTGTCCATTAGTAGTGACATGTCTTGGCTTTAGAGTAGATGCTTGATGGCAAAAAGCTTCGCTAGTCATGTTATATGCACTCAGAAAAAAAGTGTAAGGCTAGTTTCACACTAGCGTTTTTTAGCGATGCGCTTCGTGCGCAATAGAATCGAGTATAAAAAGCGCATCATGCATTTTGCATGCGTTTGCTTTTTTAGGCGCATGTGTTTTAACCAGTTTCTAGCCATGTTAACTCTTAAAACGCATGCGATTTTAAATGCAGGTGTGCGCATGTCCATGCGCATGCCTGCGTTCCCATAGACTGTAATGTGATTTTTTTTGTGCATTCCATGCGCAAGCGTGCGCATGCGGTTTTTTTAGGCAGGTCGGACGGACCAAAAAGGCAACAGGTTGCGTCCAGCGCACCTAGGCGCACACAACAAAAAACGCATGCGCATGAAAGCGCTTACAAACGCGTGCAAACGCTAGACCATGCGCCCCCATGTTAAAGATAGAGGCACAGGATGCATGCACATGGATGCGCACAAAGCACAGCGCTAAAAAACGCTAGTGTGAAACCAGCCTAAAGCATGCGAAAAAAAGGATAATACAGAAGCAAACAGCATTTATGGCTTATACAGAGTTCATTATTTTCAGGATAAAAATGCATACTTTTTGTTAATAGATGAAATCTTTTCACAGTGAGTGACCATACTGCTACATGACCTATACATTTAAATAGTCACATTAATAATGCAATAATAGAACATCTCCTAAAAGAAGACACTTGGTGACCCCACATCTAAAGACATCTTGTTTAAGGAGAGAACAAAAGAAAAAGCATTAAAGCATTAAAAATTTAGGGTCAAAATGGCCACAGCAGGATTCAGTTTCTTGAAAGGAAAGTAAAACTATACCAGGAAAATACTATTTAAAACGAAATTAAAGAGTGTTTTGTTCAATATTGTTGATAATATATTTGAATTTATATACTTAAAACATAACATGGCAAAAGTGTTCAGTTCCTACCTGGGTTGAAAGCTTAGACTGCCATCAAGTGCCTCAGTTAATTTTACATAAGTCAAATTTCCACTCGTCTGTACAGTAGCTGTCGTTTTCACATTCCTGCAAAGAAGTGTTAATTTTGTCAACCCAATCTGAAAATCATATTATTGAAAATAATGATATTAATAATGAGTCAACAAATTAATTTAAAAAGGTTTATCCATTTTTGCAATATGCTTTTTTTTTTCATAGTTAGAGATTAGTGAGTGGCTTCTAAATGAATCATACTCGTTATGAATTTCAAGAAAAAATTGGATTCTCCAGAATCCAACATTTTTGAAATTTGATTTGTGCAAAGTCCAGAAAAATGGAGGCCAATATTATGCTTAGTGGAGAAGAGCAAAAAAGTAGCAAAGAAGCTCGGATATAGAAAATGGTAGACGGTATACGACAGAAAAGAGAAGATAGAGACAGAGGAACCTATTGAATAATGTTTGTGAAAAGTAGAGGTATGGGGAGAAAAAAGGAGTGGTGAGTATTAGATATTTTTTAATCCCTCCCCAACTGGTTGTGTTCTCACTAAGCGTATTTGATGAAAATTGAAACTTCTTGGCCAAATTCAAGCAAATCAACCCAGTTTGAATATCTTCAAATTTGCTCCTCTCTATTAGACGGTCATGGATGCCATCTAAGAAGCAAACTTCCATGAACATCATTTATCTTAAATGAAAGAGAAATGCATAAAAAGTGGCCAAATCTCAATTAATTTGAATAAAGAAGACAGTCACTTGAATATTTTTCTTCTGATAACTGACTGTCCAAGGGATATTGATCAGGCATTTATTCCATAACTGTGTCAGATGGGAGTGTCCTTAATAACCTAATCCAAAAGACAGTTCTCCCGAGGAGCAGAAGAAAAAGCAATCTGCATAGCAGAGAATACATAATTGATTTAATTAAGTAAAAAATAAAAAAAGGAGACTAAAAAAGCAAGTGATAGGAGGAATTGTATCAAAGGTTCCACTTCAAGGCACCAAATCTTCAAATTGCTGCGGGTACCATCAGTAAAACCAAAATCTTTTCTTTCACCATAAGCTATGACTATTTTTTTTTAAAACTTACCTAAAATCAACAGTGGGAAATTTTTTAACACCTAAGACCAACCGGGCTGCCATAAAAAATGGTATTTCCCAATAGTTTATCAGTTCCTGAGAAGTCATTCAGTTTGTCCAGCAAAGCTTCAAGATAAAGGCGTAAGGCCTCAATGCAATCTCATGGACTCTATCCTTTTATGTTAATATTAAAATATTGATGTCCTATCTTGTCCAAAAAAATTGGTGCTTGAATTTAACTGCTACATCTGTATACCTCTGTATGTGAGGAGGAGAGAACAACTAGGTGGATATAATAAAAGTATCACTTTATCAATTCATTATCAAAAAGTACAATATATAGAGAAACAATAAATATAAGCAGTAAAAGACCATAGCAAGATAATCCAGATAAACCACAGGGAAGTAGCAGTGCCCTATCATGCGTACAAACAGTGTAAGATCGTAGGGTTAAATAGAAATGCTAGTGCCTGACTTGCTTCATGCATGTGGGAGAACTCCAAGCAGCAGTCCATAAAGGAAGTTCCCCTTGATAAAGTGGTGCATCCAGCACGCGAAACGCGCAGTGGGGCGTTCCATACCCGGCTCAGGGTTGCCTGCAGTGTCCCCCAGACTTTGGTGAGTTTCCTGCCTTCTGGTCCTATTCGTTTCATTGACGGTTTTGTCCATACGTTACTTCCTTTATGGACTGCTGAATTATTTCCACAGTCTCTTTATACACTGTTTTCTATGACTAGAAAGGTGAGTAACTCCGTTAATACTTTAATTGCTTTACAGATTTTTGATTTATACTGTGTTTTCATATGCATTCATGAATAATGTTCATTTAAAACATTTGCTAATTTCTTGTCACCAGAGACCAATGCTTTGTGGGGAATCAAATGGCTGCTATACAGAAAGAACTAAGCTTTTTAATTTCAAGGACAACCAGCAGAATTTTAAAAGCAACTATATAAACAAATTGTGAAAACAATGTGAAGTAAGTAATTATCAGTATGAAACCAGTATTGCAAAGTATTTACAAAGTTACTTAGCATTTTATGTAGATTTCAACTGTGTCAGATAGTTGGAAGCAGAAAAATACCTTAAAGACTTTGACTAGAGATGATAGAATTTTTCTTTAATATCCACAAATTTGAAAAACAACAAGAAAAGATTTGTTCAGAATTGATTCGCTGTGAGTCACAATACTGCAGAGCCTCCAATTTCCCTTAAAAGACCTGTGTAACACTCTGCAATCTCATATGACTGTATCCAACCCCTTTCAAGCTCTTTAATACAAACACAGTCTTAGTAATGACAAAGAGACCTCATCTTAGAAATGGGTGGTAACTAGAGTTGAGCGACTTTGGTCGGATCGGGTTTCATGAAACAAAGTTTGTTTCAGATGAAACTGGTCCGACTAGGGCAAAAAAAGTCGGAGTTTCGTCCGAAACCCGACCCCAATGCAAGTCAATGGGGAATAAAAGTCGGCATTGAGCGGAAGACATTCATCCACTCAATGCCGACTTTTATTCCCCATTGACTTGCATTGGGGTCGGGTTTCGGATGAAACTCCGACTTTTTTTGCCCTAGTCGGACCAGTTTCATCTGACACAAATTTTGTTTCATGAAACCCGATCCGACCAAAGTCGCTCAACTCTAATGGTAACCATTAGCAACCAATAGCCTATTTAAAAACACAGCATTGACAGATTTTTCTTTTTTTTTTTTATAAAAAATGGTTGAAAAATTTTCCCTCTTAATCATTTGTAATTAGACAGAGCGTTCTCTGCAGAATGCTGACTGATGGTGTCGCTGTCAGAGGTAACATTTTCCTGCTGTGGCTGAGATATATACCATAATGCCTTCCACTTGCTACCTGCTAACACTGTTGCGAATTGTGGCTTGAATTAGCTAGTACTTCTGCCTAGAAGACAAGTGCAAGTAGTCGTGATTCTTCTTCTGCTGCTACCAGCTCTCATATTTTTAGCCATGGTATGTTTTTTATTTCTTTTATACCACCCCATCCATTTCAAACGCAACTTTTTCTTTTACCATAAATTTATTCAACAATACAATTTATTTTTGACAATTGTCAACCCCAATTATTCAACCCTTGCCTTAAAAGGTAGCAAGAAATGCAAGATAGATAGGTATACGCACAGGAGGAAAAACATAGCAATGGTCTCAGTATAGGTGTGATGTGAATGCTTGTTGTACTGGATAAGTAAAAAGTGTGTAAAAACAGTCATCCACAATCAAATGCCAGCATTTAAAAAATCATTTACCCCATAATGAAGTGACAAGAAAAACTAAGTAGGTTCAAGGCAAATAAGTCAGCACCTGCAACAGGGTACTGTATTGGTCAGGCATGTACAGATGTAAAATTTTAAAAGTAAATCAAAAGTAAAAAAAAAATGGCCTCTTACATACACATTTTGTCAGGTAGATAGTCCAAGTTAAATATCAGGGAAAAAATATTTTTGTACTTTTAAAAGACAAATATTCCTCTCTTTACAAAAAGGACTGCACAATATAAAAATTCAAAAATCCAGTACTGTCACTTGTGACTAGCAAGCACACTGTCTCAGACACTAATTTCAAATGTTCCTTCTGTAAAAAATATTGTGCTTCCTTGCTGCTGTTACCTAGTGCCTTGTGAATCAAGAAAAAAACTGAGTAAGTATAATTCAAATGCAGTAGGACAGATACCTAATGCACTATATTCCCGATTAATTAAACTGATCTGGCGCTTTTGCTGCTTGCACCTGTTAGTCTCAATCCCCATATCTTTCTCTCCCTCAACTGAATCTCTATTATTCACAAGCTACTCATTTTCACTGCTACAGTTGTCCAATATTTCAGAGCTTTCTCTTCCTATCTCTATTGATGAGTTGTGACCTTTGACTATTCAAATCAACCTAGACAGGCAGCTTTATTCTCTGCCTAGACTTTTAATCTGGCTATGATAGTCCTTCTTGATTTGACTGCACTGCGCCATGTGATGTGATAGCTGTTAGGCATTATGGGGAAGCCTGTGTGATTGAGCCAGAGGTCATGTTAGCCTTCTGTGACTGATTCAATCTTTTTCTACATGTAAAAAGTCAGTGGATAATTTTTAATGGTGCTTCACTCAAATTAAACTACAAATTGTTTGAATTCACTGAGACCTGCAAATTTCAAAAACTTTATCTCAAATTTGAAACCAATAAATTGATTTGCTCACCTATAACTTGAACTAAGTGGTATTACTAATATATAACTTATGCGTCACATATATTTATGTGTTTTTTGCACTTTATCTTTCAGGGTGCAGTTGGGCCCATATAGCTCTGTAAACTGTAGTGCCTGTTCACATGGGATTCATTTTGGTTAGCACTGGGCAGCCTGCATCATCTAATAGTATGGGCATCACTAGCAGGCTGTAAGCCAGATGCTCTGCATTACCTGTGTATGAACAGTGCCGCATACAGATTAATATTTTTTGTGCACTAATATACCAAACAACCACCCCCTCCATGGATTGGTAGGTATGGTAGTGGTAGTATCATTGGTATTGCTGCTCCTGTGTTGCAGCTAACTTTAATTGGGTCCACTGCACCCTGATAGTGCCTTTGTTTGGAGGCCTTGGCGGGTAAGCATCTCTGCCTTTTTCTGGTGTTTTTTTAATTTTTGCAGGATTTTTTGTCCTCTTTTTGTGGTTTTGCTGTTTAGTGATAGGATGTTGTTTAGTGATAGGACTCGCAAATGTGGGGACCCTTGACATGGTTTGTGAGCTTCCATATTTTGGCCATAATATCAACTAATACCTCACATATATTGATATGTGTTTTTTGCACTTTTTTATCTTTCAGGGTGCAGTTTGGTCCAGATGGCTCTGTAAACTGTGGAGCCTGTTCACATGGGATGCATTTTGGTTAGCACTGGGCAGCCTGCCTGATCTAATAGTATGGGCGTCACTAATAGGCTGTAAGCCAGATGCTCTGCATTACTTGTATGTGAACAGCGCCGCATACAGATTAACATTTTATGTGCACTAATATACCAAACAACCACCCCCTTCATGGATTGGTAGGCTGAGAGTGGTAGTATCATCGGTATTGTTGCACCTGTGTTGCCGCCATCTTTAATTTGGTCCACCGCACCCTGATAGTGCATTTGTTTGAAAGCTTTGGTAGGTATACATCTCTGCCTTTTTTCTGGTGTTTTTTAAAATTTTTGGAGGTTGTGGTTTGTGGTTTAGCTGAAATTGTTTGAATTCGCTGAGACCTGCAAATTTCAAAAACTTCATCTCAAATTTGAAACCAATAAATTGATTTGCTCATCTCTAACTTGGACTGTGGTCTTACTAATATAAAATAAAAATGAAGCAGCGTGATATAACTATATAAAGTGATTCATCTTTTTGGAATACATAGCTACTATGCAGAAATTATTATTATCAGCCCACAGCTGTCTGTTTAGCCTTTGCTGCTTTGAATATATAGGGGTCCCCCGAAAAATCACAAGTAAAGTCTAAGCAAACAGCTATGAGCTGTTATTAATAGCCTGGGACCCTTTGGGATATTGCACCTTTTCTCATTTTATTAGCATCAGCCCCTAGACGTGGGCTTTTCTTCTGGTGATTATAAACATTATGTGGAAGCCCACACCATTTTTTAATACTTTATTTTACACAGGAGGTACACAGCGGGTGCTGAATACAACCCCTATCATTGTCGCCTGGTCGAATTAATCAAGAGACAATGATGAGAGTTGGCTTCAGCAGCCGGTGCCTGGGGTCAGCGCGAACTGTACTGCTTTTCCCAGGTGCCGGTATATGTCACACGGGCAGATGTAAAACATGGACACAAAAGGATACACGGACATCACACGGATCTAAAATGCGTACTACGAATGGCACATGGACACTGGATATCACCAGTTTTGTTTTTTCCTGTACAGGAATCACCAGGACGTGTGAAGGAGGCCTAATGCACACACATAAAAAAAATCATGTTTTCCATGACAAGGGTGCACATACCTTTTAAGAAAAGGTTGTTCCATTCTTATTATGAAAGTAAAAGGTTCTGAGAAATAGTGGTTAAAGGTATGACAGCTTGTGACATGAGAGCTCAGCAACCATTTCTACAGTGATTGTCATAAAGAAACAGACAGACTAATAGGAACATAAGAATCGTAAACTGAATTGATGAAAAGCGTAGGGCTCATGGAGGGATGTTGTGACAAGGCTAATTCTAAGTTAGAAATATTGCTTCCTTCTGGCAGATTTAAGTCACATAGATTTTTTTCCCTTATTTGATTCAGGTAGCCTAGATAGGGAGTTATTAGTGAGCACTGACTCAATAGAGCATAAGCCCGCTGGATACAGGGATATTTTCAATTGACGTCCCCAAATCCATTTTAACAAATATTCTCTGTTTACTTATACTTTCCATCTGTTTGAATGTAAAAAAAAGTTTTTTTCAATTATTAATGACAAAATCTACTGATTATGCATTTTAGTTTGTACATTCATTTAAATTTATTTTTTATGGACATTTTTGCAAAATGCCAATTAACACTTGAACACCGGGTTTAAACACTACGCGACCTTGCAATTTTCATTTTCTCCTCGACTTATTCCAAGAGCCATAGCTTTTTTATTCTTCTGTCAATATAGCTATACAATGTTTTATTTTTGCAAATTGAGTTGCAATTTTGAATGACACCATTAATTTTACCATGTGATGCACTGGAATGTGGGAAAAAAATTCCAAGGGCATTGAAAGTGCAAAAGAAGTGCAATTCCTCAATTGTTCGTGGGTTTTATTATTTAAAGAGAAACAAGGCGCATTATCCAACTCTTGGTAAAAAAATTGAAGACAATATTCCATTTGAAAGAGTGTTCAAAAAGTGATGCATTTCGAATATGCGCAAATGTTCTTCGTCAAAACTTTGGGTGCGTTAATACATCTGTTACATAGCATTAGTGCCGCTATGTAACGGATCCCGTTGAACGCAGGGCCATTAACGCAATGTGAACCCAGCCTTGCAAACATGTATAGATTTTTTATTAAAGTCGTAAAAAATTCAGGAATTTATAAGAAAAAATTTTTTTGCTTGTGTTACCATTTTCCCAAATCCATAACATTTTAGTTTTTTGGGACACAAGGCTGCATGAGGGCTTATGCTATTTACCCTAAGCTGACATTTTTATTGATACCATTTTGCTGTAGATTAAATCAGCCGTCATGCGCAGGGAAAGATGTCTGCATAGTACAGTACATCAAAGGTCATGAAGGGATTGAAGTATTCAAAGATTAACTAATTATGACTAAGATCAACGTAAGGCGTAGACTCTCATAAGTGCTTAATAAGGATGACTAACCAATGCTTGATAACTTTTTTTTTTTTTCAAAATATATTCCAAATAATTACCTTTTTGTCTGGAGGAAGGTGAATGTTGCTGGAAGCTTTCGTCATGTCTAATCCTACTGTAGTGCAGCTCTTGAGGATAATACCGCACAGGCTCATGTAAGCTCAGGTATGAGAAAATATGTTTAATTTAAATGGAATGACCACTATTCCACCTAGTTAATAAGCAGGCAGACAGCTTGACATTTACTCTAAGGCTGTAATATGTCCTATCTAAGGCTTAGCGACTACACACTGGCAATCCTGTACATGTATTTATCTGCATTACTTTAAATGGAAAAAATGATTTATGGGTCAAATCCAATATTTTCTTAAAATAATTTGTTTTTGGATTCTCTACTGTTTTATAGATACCAATTAAGCTTTCGTTTATGTTCTTAAGAATTTATGGCCATCAAACCTCCTTCTCCCGTACAATAAATGAAAGGGGTTTTATGCTGATGCTACTGCAGTCAGTTTATCAAAAAAAGCTTAGCCAAACATAAATTAAAAAACTACAAGATATGAAATGTGTTTACAGGCTGTCTATATTTTATAATGGAATATAAAAGCTTTCTAGATAGAGGCAACAAAATGGAAAAAAAAGTAACAGACGTTAAGGTTGCCTTAGTGTCAGGATCCTGTCAGCATCGACAACTGCCACGACTGAGCAGGGTGACTTACCCACACTGCCGGAGAGCACGGTGCCCAATATGGTAGTGAAGGATTAAGCAGACAGGACCTGAGGCACGGAAAATAGTAAGGAGTACCAGGACCTATGATCATGTGACTGCAGGGGGCGGGGCTTAGCGTCCTACCACTGCAGATGATGTAATGTACCTACTGCAGGAATACTGTAGTAGAGGAGAGGAAAACGCAGGTCAGACAAGCAGAGGTCATACACGAGAGGGCGGTGCGGTACGAAAGGGATGAGCAGAGAATAGTCAAGTCACAAGCAGAGAGTCGTACACGAGAGGGCAGTGCGGCACAAGAGGGACAGGCAGAACTCGTAACAGGGACAGAACCGGATCAAAACCAAACAAGCAAAAAGTTATCAGGCACAAGGCACACGTACACAAGAGGTCAACTAACTCAGCTGAGGGCAGGAGTATAACTGACACCGGACCTAGGTCCAGTGAGCATTAAATAGCCATACTCTGCCAGAGAGAGGCAGAAACAATTAACCCCCTGTCTGACCAGGACGGGCCAAAGCGAAACCCCGTCCTGGATCATGACACTTAGTAGGCAAATTCCTTTTCTATACAAATGGAGAAAATTAGATTGAAAGCGAATAAAATCAAATCACCTGTCTCCCCAAATTTTACCACAAAATTTGATACATATGCACAAATCTCAATAATGCAAAATCTATAAATGCCCTGAAAATAGGTACATAACATTTGGAGGTCTGCTAGGACTGTATAGACCCCTTTTGAGTTCTTTATTGCAAACAAGTGGCTTCAACCTATATGGCTAGGTGAAATCAGAATGTAAGCCATGCTAAACAACCAGTTATTTAGCCAAAAAGTGCAGCAACAGATTAGTCTCCCCACATGAAATGGGTGGTCAAGAAGATATTGGACATTTACAGTATATGATTTTATTTTCCTTGACATAATGACTAACTGCATTTTAATTTATTTGGATATTTAGACTAAAAAATTATCTTATGTATATGTGATACACTATGGTCCTGTCTGATTGACCTTAATATGGTATTTTGGAGTTTTAATCTAATATGTAACGCTCAATGTGTGTGTGTGTATGTATGTATGTGTGTATGTCCGGGATTGGCATCCGCACCGTCGTAGCTACAGCCACAAAACTTTGCACAGTCACACGTCTGGATCCTGAGAGCATCATAGGTTATGTTGTGAGGCAAAATTTTAACCCCGCGCATTCCAATTCACTAAACAATTTTGCCCCTATCTACATAATGGGGAAAAAGTGAAAGGAAAAGTGTTGGAGGCAAATTGACAGCTGCCAGATGTGAACAAGGGGGACTTAAAGAATGAGAGCGATGGCACCAAAGAGTATAAACCGTACAGTTGCTAAGGTGGGGCCCTGACATGGGATACTCACCACACACGGGGATATGAACACACACACAAAATGCCCCACACACTACCACGTGCTTCAACACATATACTGTACCACCCTCAGCACACATTTCACCACACATACACCAACCTCGCCACATAAAAGTCGAAACACAAAAGTTGCCACTCAAAACTCACCATGCTGTCCCAGAGCTGTTTAAAAGGTGAAAAATGAGCTGTGATTGGTTGCTATCAGCAACAGTTTTCTTTGTAGACAGTTGTGGTAACTGAGGCCTATTATTCTTATCATTTCTATGGCGTTATTGTCCTTCTGGAAAGCTGGAAATAACACAATTTATTACCGTGCCAGCACAGACCACCCTCTGACACAGACTGCAGGGGGAGCCCAGTATCACACAGGATTAGATACACTGCTCAGCAGTCAGTATCACACAGGAGAGGATTAGACACATGGCTCAGCAGGCAGTATCACACAGGATAGGATTAGATACACAGCTCAGCAGTCAGTATCACACAGGATAGGATTAGATACACGGCTCAGCAGTCAGTATTACACAGGATAGGATTAGATACACGGCTCAGCAGTCAGTATCACACAGGATAGGAATAGATACACGGCTCAGCAGACAGTATCACACAGGATAGGATTAGATACGCAGCTCAGCACACAGTATCACACAGAATAGTATTAGATACACGGCTCAGCAGACAGTATCACACAGAATAGGATTTGATGCATGGTTTTTATGTGCAATATAATCATTATAATTTGTTATAACTAACCACAGTTGGTTCCTCTGCCCAGGCAACGCCAGGCTCTTCAGCTAGTATCCTATATTTTTCTAATTTCATATCTGCTGTCTGTGGTTATATTTTGGCTGCAAAATTATCAGCTATACTGACTGTATTCTGAATATTTATGAATACACAGATAATCTAACTGGCTCTAAAACATAGATTTGATGACCTATAATCCTGTAGTCAGTTCCTATTATGCGGATTGCCCATTCATTATGGGTTATAGTAACCTTACTTTATTTCATTCCTACATAATAGTTTCTTGCCAAATACCAAGCAGCACAGACCCACCTTCACCATGCTCTGCTTCACCCTGGCTTATGGCGGCTTGTTGTAATGATGATGGGGGAATGACTTAATGGTCCTTCTTCATATCGTGCATAGTACCGACCATGTTCACTGGTTCAGTAGAATTTACACAGCTGCTGACAATGACCCTCTCTTTTGGCGCAGCTCTAACCTGCAGGATTGCGGGCGTGCACCATGCTACGACAAAGGATCAGTGGCACAGTAGCCCTCACTTATCTAATCCACTTTATACTTGTCAGGAACACCACACTGCACTTGCTCACTGAGCCAGTGCGCATGTTCTGATTACATAAACTGTGCACAAAGATACCTGCAGAGCGGGGAAGCAGTGTTGACGATGTATGCTCCAGGCTCACAGGACCTGAAGCACGTGACTGCTGGGGGCATGGCCTAAGCTCCACAGAGCTAGGAGCTGCAAGGAAACTCCTAGAAAGGTAACTACTGGGCAATGTTACCAAGGGGCATAGACAGAGACAGAAACCAGATCAAAGCACGGGATCGCACGACAGTACCAAATGGTTAGACAGAATGGATAGTCAGGATGTAGCAATAGATCAGAAAACCAGAACGGGCAATAGACAGTACAATAGGGACAAACTGTAACAGAGTAACGATAGCCAAGCCAGGAGGTTAGAACCAGAAAAGACAATAGTACAAAAACGAGAGACGGAGGACAGAGTGAGGGGATAGACAGGGTCATACACGGGAAACAAACAAAGCAATGCAGTATACAAGCACACCAGGGGGGTCAGACACACAGCCAGAATAACAGTATAGCTGACAGAGAACCCTGGTAAAGAGTGAGTATAAATACCCCTCCCAGATCCAGAAAGAGGCTACGTACACTTAACCCTGTGAGTGCAGGGCAAGAACCCTGCTCAAACCATGACAGTACCCCCCTCTTAACGGGGGAACACTGGACCCCCAGGCTTGTCTGAGTATCTGGCGTGGAAAGTCCGCACCAGACGATCGGCATGCACCGAACTGGCCGGAACCCATGACCGATCCTCCAGAAAGTACCCCTTCCAGTGTATCAGATACTGGAGTCTCCGGCGCACCCACCGGGAGTCAACAATGCGCCCTACTTCATACTCCAGCTGCCCCTCTACCAGCACTGGTGGAGCATTTGATGAGGGATCCTCTCTCACCGTCCCCACAGGCTTTAACAGGGACCTGTGGAAGACATCAGAAATTTTAAAGGAGGTGGGCAGCTGCAGTCGGTAGGCTACTGGGTTAACAACCTCCACAACTTTGTATGGGCCAATAAACTTTGGGCCCAGCTTTATAGATGGTATCTTAAGCTTGATATTGGGGGTGGATAGCCACACCTTCTCCCCTACTGCAAATGCTGGACCTGGCCGCCTCCTCCTGTTAGCAAACCGCTTATAGCTTTCCTGTGCCTTGGAAATATTCCTCTGAACCTCCCTCCAAAGAATTCTAAGATGTTGTGTCGCACCCTCAGCTCCAGGACAACCTGAATCCATGTGGGAAAACTCTCCAAAATGTGGGTTAAACCCATAGTTGATCTGAAATGGAGACTTCCCAGTAGATTGATTCACACTACCGTTGAATGTAAACTCTGCCATGGGCAATACCTCACACCAGTCCTCTTGCCTGGAAGAGGCCAAGCATCTCAGAATCTGCTCCAACGATTGGTTTGTGCGCTCCGTCTGTCCATTAGACTCTGGGTGGTAGGTAGAGGAGAAGGACAACGAAATCCCCAGCTTTTTGCAAAATGCCCTCCAGAACCTGGCCACAAACTGTACCCCTCTGTCTGACACCACATTCATATGCACTCCATGCAACCGAATTATATGCTGCATAAACAAGCGGGCCAGGATTTCAGCAGATGGTAACGCGGGGAGTGGTACAAAGTGGGCTTGTTTTGAAAACCTATCCACCACCACCCATATCACCGAGTTGCCCCTGGAAGGAGGAAGATTTGTGATAAAATCCATGGACAAATGTGTCCATGGTCTATCCGGAATTGGCAAAGGCACCAACTCCCCGGCCAGCCGGACCTGAGAACTTTTAGAACGAGCGCACACCCCACATGCAGTCACAAGCTTTAATATCTGTTACCATAGAGTGCCAGAAGAAACCCCTCGCAATTGCCCCCTGGGTAGCTGCAAACCAAGGGTGAGCACTCAACATAGAATCATGAAATTCCTGCATAAGTCCGAGACGGAAACGTTCCAGTACAAACATTTTACCCTGGGGTTTACCACCCGGAGCCCGAGCCTGGGCCTCCAAAATCCCTCTCTGTAACTCAGATGAGATTTTGGCCACCACTACTCCTGGCTGAAGAATGTAGGAGGGAGGTTCTGGAGGGGACACCGTATCAAAGCTTCGGGATAAGGCATCAGCCTTGATGTTTTTAGATCCCGGACAGAATGTGATGGTAAACTGAAATCGAGAAAAAAAAAAGCGCCCACCGAGCCTGTCTGGGGGTCAATCTCTTGGCAGACTCGATATAGGCCAAATTTTTGTGATCAGTAATGACTGTATTGGGATGAACGGCCCCCTCCAGGAAATGCCTCCATTCTTCAAAAGCCAACTTTACCGCCAACAACTCTCTATTGCCGACATCGTAATTTCTCTCGGCAGAGGAAAATTTTTTAGAGAAGAAGGCGCAAGGCCTCAGATTAGTAAGGGTAGGAGGGCCCTGAGACAAAACTGCCCCCACACCTACTTCCGAGGCGTCAACCTCCACGACAAAAGGTCTTGACGGGTCGGGTTGTACCAATACAGGGGCTGAAGAAAAGCACTTTTTTAATGTCATGAAAGAATTTTTTGCAGCTACAGACCAATTTTTTTCATCAGCTCCCTTGAGAGTGAGGTCCGCTAGAGGCTTTACCACCTGCGAGAAGCCCTTAATAAATTTCCTATAAAAGTCAGCAAAGCCCAAAAATCGCTGCAACCCTTTCAAGTCATGAGGCTGCACCCAATCCGTAACAGCCTGGACCATCTTAGGATCCATGCGGAACCCGTCCCCTGACACAATCAACCCCAGAAAGGATACTTCTTGCATTAAAAATGAGCATTTTTCCAACTTGGCATACAAATGATTCTCCTCCAGTCTCATGCGAACCATCCGCAAATGGTGCAAGTGAGATTGACTGTCCACCGAGTACACCAGAATGTCATCCAAATAGATGACCGCAAAACGACCAATTAAATCAGAGAAAATTACATTAATACAATTCTGAAAAACCGCAGGAGTGTTGGTGAGACCAAAGGGCATAACCAAGTTTTCGAACAGCCCTTCAGTCGTCAGGAATGCTGTTTTCCATTTGTCCCCTTCCTGGACTCTTATAAGGTTATATGCCCCACGTAAATCATCCAGTTTAGAGAACCACTTGGCCCCAGTGAGTTGGTTACATAGATCAGGAATTGGGGGAGAGGGTATGTATTTTTCACAGTAATTTTGTTTAATTCCCGAAAGTCGAGGCACGGCTGCAAACCACCATCTTTTTTCTTAACAAAAAAGCAGCCCGCCACCACAGGTGAAACAGATGGCCTAATATGCCCTTTGTAGAGACTCTCAGTAATGTACTCCTTCATGGCTAGACGTTCGGGCCGGGACAAATTGAACAGGCGAGCCTTGGGTAACTTGGCTCCAGGGACTAGATTAATGGCCCAATCAAAGGGTCAATGTGGTGGTAGTGCCTCAGCCTCACTTTCAGAAAATACGTCTTCAAAATCTTTCAGGTACTCCGGAATACCTTCCAGATCGACAGACGACACTGACACAGATTTTACTGGGGTGACAAGAGTTGTCAAGTTACAACATAGACCATTAGCCATACAACCCCACTGAATGATCTCCCCCGTGACCCAGTCAATAGTAGGATTGTGACGTTGAAGCCAAGGCATACCCAGTACCAGTTCAGCCGGCAGATTATTTAGAACAAAACACCTTAATTTTTCCACGTGAGTGGAACCCACTTTCAGAGAAAAGGTATTAGTCATGAAGCAAATTCCCTCCTGGGTGATAGGAGAAGAATCAATTGCCACGATTTTCACAGGATCTTTTAACCTGACTGTCCCTATCTTATGAAATGTCACAACTTTGGCATCGATCAGATTAATAGAAGAACCACAGTCAACAAAGGCGGTAGTCACAACCGGACCGCCTGTAAGTTCTAGTTCCACCGGAAGCAGAATTTTAGTAAGTGACTAAAAGGGTACCTGGGAGTCTGGGCAACCTCCTCGATTGTTACCCAGACTCAGTTGTTTTCCTGATGGCTTCACTGAAGCAGGGCAAGAAGGACAGTTCCTTCTCCAATGTCCAGCGGATCCACAGTAAAAGCACAATTGGATGTTTCTACGGCGTCTCCTCTCTTTTTCCTTCAATGACGTGGCACCAACCTCCATGAGCTCAGGACTAGATACAGAGTCTCTCAGATTGGAGAATAAAGGGGTCTCCTGCAGCATGACCCCTCTTGCCCGCAGCCTACGGTCCATGCGGACAGCCTGGATCATAGCGTCCTCCAAAGAATCCGGTGGAGGATGAAGGCTAGGGCATCTTTCAAACGTTCGGACAGGCCTCTACAGAACAAATCCCGGAGGGCAGCATCATCCCAGGAGACCTCCGCTGCCCAGCATCTGAACTCAGAGCAGAACCACTCGGCCGAGTGTTTCCCCTGGCACACACTCATCACCATATCCTCGGCTAGACTCACACGATTGGGTTCATCGTAGATATGCCCGAGGGCCTCGAAGAATGCATTCACTGACATTCTCTCAGGGGAGATAGGGGGAAGGGAAAAAGCCCAAGCCTGAGGGGAGCCCCTTAACAAAGACATAATGACCCCAACCCTCTGACTCTCATCCCCAGAGGAGCGTGGCCTTAACGAGAAGAAGAGTTTGCACCCCTCCTTAAAAACCTTAAATGTTTTTTTATCCCCAGAGAAAAAGTCAGGCAATTTAACAGCTGATTCAGGGGAAATTAAGGAAACATCTGAGGTACCCTCACCCTGGGCCCCAGAAGGAAAAGACCCCTGCATGGCATCAGCAACCTCCCTCTGAACCTGTTGCTGCAACTGAGCCAGGGTTCCCTGTTCCACAGACAATTTTTGCATCATTTGAGCGAGGCTATTCACTTGCTCAGAGAGAGCCTGCAGCGGATCCATGACTCAATGAAAAAAAAAGTGCAAACCTCATTTAAATGTTTTGGGTCAGCTATAATGTCAGGAACACCGCACCTCACTTGCTCACTGAGCCAGTGCGCGTGTCCTGAGTACAAAAACTGTGCACAAAGATACCTGCGGAGCGGGGAAGCAGTGGTGACGATGTATGCTCCAGGCTCACAGGACCTGAAGCACGTGACTGCTGGGGGCGTGGCCTATGTTCCACAGAGCTAGGAGCTGCAGGGAAGCTCCTAGAAAGGTAACTACTGGACAATGTTACCAAGGGGCATAGACAGAGACAGAAAGCAGATCAAAGCACGGGATCGCACAACAGTACCAAATGGTTAGACAGAGTGGATAGTCAGGATGTAGCAATAGATCAGAAAACCAGAACGGGCAATAGACGGTACAATAGGGACAAACTGTAACAGAGTAGTGATAGCCAAGCCAGGAGGTCAGAACCAGAAAAGACAATAGTACCAAAATGAGACACGGAGTACAGAGTGAGGGGACAGACGACACGGGAAGCAAACAAGCAATGCAATATACAAGCACACCAGGGGGGTCAGACACACAGCCAGAATAACAGTATAGCTGACAGAGAACCCTGGTAAAGAGTGAGTATAAATACCCCTCCCAGATCCAGAAAGAGACCACATACACTTAACCCTGTGAGTGCAGTGCAAGAACCCTGTTCAAACCATGACAATACTATTTAAAGTGCCCGGTTTTTAATAAGTCATGCCTCCCGACGAAGCCAAGAGGGCGAAACGCGTGTTGAGGTGCTACAGGTCGCCCATTTTACTGGTCCCTTGTGCAGATTCGGTTCATCATATGACCTCAGGTACTGACTACTCTAACTAGTCACAATTTGCAATTTATCTCCTTAGTTAATTGTTAGTGGTTTGTTGCACTTATGCTTACCATACCTAATCTTAATCTTATGTGAGCCTTGCCTTATGCTACTTAAAGAGTAAAAATGGTTCAAAGATACAAAGATGATGTTTGCTAATCTGTCTACACAGATATTGCTGGAGATAGAAGTATGCCACCAATGTGGCAGTTATAAAAATTACCTAAAAAAGTCATGTAAAAATAATGAGAAAATGTAAAACGGTCTTAGAAGCGCAGGAAGGAGACTCAGACAAGAGATGGGTTTAAACCACAACGCATTTCGACGGAGGATCCATCTTCATCAGGTGGAGTTCCACCTGATGAAGACGGATCCTCCATCGAAACGCGTTGTGGTTTAAACCCAACTCTTGTCTGAGTCTCCTTCCTGCGCTCCTAAGACCATTTTCCATTTTCTCATTGCTCCTATCCTTTTGTCACAAAACACTTTTTAAAAGTTGCATAAGGATTTGTGCAAACTCTATATGATTTTTTGCAATTTTATTTCGTAACTTTTACGTTTTGAAAGCAATGAGAATCATGAGTCTGACTCTATTTTATAAAAAGATATATTTTAAATAGGTTGTCCACTACTTTTTCATTGATGAACTATCCTTAGGATAGGTCATCAATGTCTGATTGGCAGGGGTCCAATACCCGGTATCCCTGCCGGTCAGATGTCATTGGTGTTGGCGGCTGCAGCCGCCAGCAAGAAATACTCACTTGCGGAGCCTGCCATCTTCTGGTAGTGGCCACGAGAGGGTACTACACATCTGCCTCCTATTGATGTGAATTGGAGGCTGATGTCCAGTACTAAGTCTCGGCCACTATCAGAAGACAGTGGGGGTTCTCCCGCCAACACCAATAACAGTTGATCAGACCCCGGCCAATCAGACATTGACGATCAATGAAAAAGTAGAGGACAATCTCTTTAAGTTAAACTTATTAACCCATGTAAAGTAAAATAAGACAAATAGCAAATATATGGTGCAAATCTATCTCTGCTTATAGCACGAGCAGACAGATTTGTTTGCCTATCAGAGAGATCAGAATGCATATACCTGTTTTAAATTTGACACAAAACTTTCCAACTACCCTCTAAACTTTGCTATAAAATCTCCAGTGTTTGCACATATTAACCACTAATTTATATATTTATTTTGCATAGGACATGTCAGACAAGAAGAAGAATATAGGATACAAATGATACGAAGTTATAAAATGCTGTAGAATTGTTCGTTTTAGGAAAGTGTTATATTTCCCTTAAAGTAACATGTTACGAGCTGATAAGTTCTGTTTCTCTTTGGACTCCTGGAAACATTTTCCTCATAGATATGGCATTGTCAGTAATGGGTTAGTCAGCATAGTTCCTCAACTCTGCTCCTCAAGAGCCACCAACAGGTCATGTTTTCAGGATTTCCTTAGTATTGCCAGGTGATAATTACATTCTGGATGGGCAAGATTTCCGTCGTCTGGGCAATACTAAGGAAATCCTGAAAACATGACCCGTTGTTAGCTCCTGAGGACTGGAGTATGGGAACGCTGGGTTAGTATAATCCACCAAACATGTCTGGCACAACCATGTGGCTCAGAATTGGAATCTGTACCAGACACAATGAGTATCAGCTTCCTGTGATGGAGGAGCGAACTGACACAATGTCCTTGCCAATGACTAAGAGAACTACAGAATGTGACGAAGAAGATCCTCGCTCTCTCATCCAGACCAATGCTGAATCCTATGATCAGCAAAGGCAGGTGGGGAATAAGCTTCTAGGACCTGCACATCACTAAAGTTGCATGGATGATGAAAGACCTCACTAGCTTCAGAAATATATATATATAAAGACCTAACCAGCTTCAGGCCAAATGATATGTCACATGCCAGAAAGGAACTTCAAAATGTAGTAGTGCATACACAGTGTGCAGTAGGGGTGTGTGCTGATGTAGGAGATGTGTGGGTGTGTGTGAGTGTGTGCATGAAAAAAAGTAGAGTTGTTTGTTGATGTAGCATAGCTGTGTGTGAATATGTGGCAGATTATCCTTTGTGTTGAAGTTGCAGAGCTGTGTGTATATGAAAACCGAAAAAAACTAAAGGATCTCTATGTAAAAGACCATCCTGATAAAGTCAACAGACCATGCTTAGAATAATCAATAATTAATGGATCCAAATGAAAGAATAAGGGGATTTATAATGAAAAATTATATAATTGTGTTACACATATAATATACAGACAAACCAGGGTATTCATGTGAGGATACAAATAGCGGCTAAAAAGGTTTCTGCATTAAACAATTAATAGTGCATCAAATAGAGAAACACGCGTCCCACACCATGTCTGCATATAAAGTAAGCGGCAAAATATTTACTATAGATGTATGGGTTAATAGATCATGCAATCTAAAACGGGCCATATATAATACATAGCCAATAAATAGATAAGCCAATAAAGCAAGTAAGATGTGGTCTACATATTACCTTGAGACATGGTGAATGTCGTGTGCAGGGGTGCTGGAGAGACGCGCAGGAACCTCGACACGCGTTTCACCGCCTTCGGCTTCGTCAGGAGGCGTGGTTTGTAAGAGAGGTAGGGAATACATATACAAAAAGTATTGGACCCATCTGCAAATGATGGGAAGGAGGACGTGCGTCATCACATCCCATCGACATAGCAACTTCTTCAGTCCGCAACGCTATAGTGGAGGCACAGCGCACGCGCGAGTTGCATCTGCGCAGGGAGCAGCATTATATCTTCGTGTAGAAGCAGCCCCGGCATTCACCGCGCATGACCAGAAGGAGAGGAATCCACTTCCCCGTCACAGCGGCGACAAGCCAAGCCGACAAAAACATAGAAAAATTACCGACTGTGCTGAAGACTCTGGATGCTAATCATAAATATTGACTTTAATTTAAACAAAGTAAAGTGTGCGCATATATATAGCAGAACTGTGTGTGTATACACGAGTCGTGTGTGTATGTAGTAGAACTGTGTGAGTAGCAGACTTGTGTGTACGTGCTAAAGCAAATGAGTATGTGAATCTACAACAGAACTGAGTGTGCATGAACTATGCATGCAGCAGTATATATGTGTGTGCACAGAAAGTGTACATTATGTTGTAAAGCTATATGTGTGTAACACAAGTACTGCAAGGAAACCGTAACAATAGAGCTAATATCTCTTTATTCTATAGACTCTAGTGTAGTAATGTTAGTGATATTAACCAGTTCACTTCTTTACACCAGCAGGAAAGTATTAATTAGTAGGAAATATTTTTTTTCTATTTTATTCTACTTGAAGCTGAAATGTATCTATAGTAAGATGCATTCCGCAGTTCAAAAATACGAACAATTGGCCTTTGAAATCTTTGAGAAAACATTATCATACACATTTGTCTTATTCATTGTTAAACCTACGTGTTATAACAGGAAATTCTTTACAATATATAAAGTACGGTGGCTTCTTTCTGGTTCCTGAAAATTCTTATTCTAACTCAGACCCAGCAGGCTTGCTTGCTGATCTTGGCTTCTGTTTCACATGTTGCACTGTGAAAACCTCTATCCTGCCTGGAAACAGCTGGAGATATGATCTAGTGTAAGGAGTGACAACTTAAAATTGCTCATTCTGCTAGTAAAAAACTCTCTCAAGGGAAAATCGTAACTAAGTAGAACAATGATTCTATCTGATATAGAGGTAAAAGCCTGATGTATTTAGCTGTATCTTCAACATCTTTGTGAAATCTTTCTGGATGGTATTTTGGAAATGTTAAAAATTATGTCTGGTAGAGAAAAATCTGTAAGCAGATTTTTCTCATTACAGCAAAAAATAGAGTGGAGGTCTGTAGGCACCAGTGGTTAGATTCTTGAACTCATGTCCCTATTTCATCAGGCTATAGCAACTTCCAAAAGGATTATGCAGTATATTGGTGGTGCATATGCTGAGTTGCAAAGTACATGAAGTGCAGAGAAGATAAGAAAAGCAGCACTCACTGAATCATTGTAGGTTAAAAGTCCTTTATTACATTACATGTGGATGGTATCCAGTGGTATGAATGTGAAAAAAGGGACACATGCGGGGGGAGGAAAAGTGGACGACGGCCATTTCGAGTCTGTCTGCCGTGTCACCGAGTCCATGTACATTAATGGTAGTTCATTGAGTGAAATGATCTTATTGTACTCGCCAATGGATCATTCTGAGTAAACAGAACTAAGGCTAGTTTCACACAAGCGCTCTTGGGCGCAGCACAGGGCCGCCGCTAAGCCTCGCCCCTGGCCGCGCTCTCTCCAGTCAGTTCCTCCTCTGATCACATGAGGCTCCATGCGATCAGCGTATCCTATATATAGCATTAGATATGTTGATTGTGAGCTGACCGTGCGCTGGTCTGATTTTGCTGTCGCTGCGCCCAGAACACAAATATGCAACACAGCGCATTTTTGTGCGCCAGGCGCAGTGCCAAAAGGGTGCAGCGCCAGCAAAATCAGACCAGCGCATGGTCAGTGCACAATCAGTGTATCCAACGCTAAATATAGGATATGCTGATCGCATGCAGCCTAATGCGATCAGAGGGGGAACTGACCAGAGGGGGTGCGGCCAGGGGCGGGGCTTAGCGGCAGCCCTGCACTGTGCCCACGAACGCTAGTGTGAAACTAGCCTAACACTGATGAAAGCCATGGTAGCCTATGCACACTGAGCTATGTATTAGCACATTATTTTCTTCTGTCTGCCAGTTTAAACAGGTTATTAGCACTTTAACGAGCGCAAAAAAGCATTTAAGCGGCGACAGTTAAGGGTACTTATTTCTCTGTGCCGCTATTTAATGGCGCTGAGAAATAAGGGTATAGCGTTCCCAGCTTTGGGAGGTCTCCGTGGTCTCAGCTACCCGGGATAACTAAGACCCTGGAGAACATAATCAGGGTTGTTTTTTTTACAATCCCCTGTCACGTGCCATTGGGTATGCATGGAGTATTGCGGATCCCTGCATTTTTTTTGGGTGTCTAACAAACATGCGATACAGGGACTGGAGAATGTCCCTCGAACACCTGTGATATTTGGTGCATACCTGAGCACCTGATGTAAACTGGAGTAGCGTGCACTTGCAGTCAGCACTAATGGCGACATATTTAATTTGACAGCCTATTGTTATCAAACTCTGTGTCGTACTTGTGGATTCAAAATGCTCACTAAACCCCTGGATAAAATCCTTGATGCATGTAGTTTCCAAAATGGTGTCACTTGAGGGGCGTTTCCACTGATTAGGCACATCGAGGGCTCTCTAAACACGACATGGCATCTGCCCTTGATTTCAGCCAATTTTGTTTTCAAAAAGTCAAACTGTGCTTTTTCCCTTCCGAGCCCTGCCGTGCACCAAAAAGTGGATTTTCCCCACATGTGGGGTTTTGGTATACTCAAGAGGAATTGCATAACAAATTTTGTGGTCCATTTTCTTTTGTTTCCCTTGTGAAAAAATAAAAAAGTTTGGGTCTAAAATAAATTTTTTGTGAAAAAAGTTAAATGTTAATTTTTTTTCCTTCCACGTTGCTTCAGTTCTTGTGAAGACCTGAAGGATTAATAAACTTCTTGAATGTGGTTTTGAAAACTTTGAGGGGTGCAGTTTTTAGAATGGTGTCACTTTTGGGCATTTTTTTTCATATAGACACCTCATAGTCACTTCAACTCTGTAGTGGTTCCTAAAAAAATGGTTTTGTAAATATTGATGAAAAATTGAGAAGTCGCTTGTCAATTTTTAACCCTTCTAACTTCCTAACAAAAAAATATGTTTCCAAAATTGTTTTGATGTAAAGTAGACATGTGAGAAATTTTATTTATAAATTATTTTGTGTGACATGACTCTCTGATTTAAGGGAACAAAAATTAAATTTTGAAACTTGCTAAATTTTTGCCAAATTTCTATTTTGTTCATAAACAAACCCAAGTCGTATCAAAGACATGTTACCACTATCATAAAGTACAATATGTCATGAAAAAAAACATTCTCAGAATTAGTGGGATATGTTGAAGCGTTCCAGAGTTATAATCAGAATAAGTGACACTAGTCAGAATGGCAAAATTTGGTTTTTAAGGTCAAAATTCCCACGGTCACTAAGGGGTTAAATGATTTCTGATCAATAAAAGTTTGCTCTGTTCTTTAGTTCAATGCATCACCATTTGGTCATGAGCACAGCTGTTAATGAAAGCTGAAAAGCAGATGCAGTCCAGAGGACTGATCCCCATGATCGTAAAGTCACGACATATCCTAGAAATATGCTGTCAATTTAAAGGTAGACATACTGTGCCCCTTGAAATTTTACAAAGTTCCCACTGGAGTCAAGAACTCTTGGGTATCCCAGAAAAAGGTGCTCTTTGTTGGTACAGTTTAATATGACTATTAGATGGATTTCCTGAATTTGGGACACGTACGTTAATTTAGAATTATCAAATAAACTATTGGACAATAGGCATCCAACGTTTCAATAGCGCAAAATTTGAAAATGTGGGCCAGTACATCAGTAGACGTACAAAGGCACATGAAGATGACCTATTCCTGGCATTCATATTAGAGTGCATAAATAACTTCAAGTGGAATTTAATTCTAATTAAATTTTCCAAAAATACGCATTCTTCAAAACGAGGATTTCTTATTTTTCACTTCCACGCATATTCGGCAAAGTGACGCCCAGCGGCCACTATTTTTCTTAACTGTAAATGATCTTCAAAAGGTTAAAAAAAATCCTTGTAGTCACTGCTCACTTCTCCAGCCTCTTTTCTCCTCACCATTAACCGTTCAGTACTCGTTGCAACCTTTGAATGTTGTCTCTAGCATTGAAATCTTCGGCTCTGATGAGGATCCGGATGGCTCTGCATATGAGTGTGCAAGGTAATGGCAGACATCACGACTTTATGAAGTTTTGCAAGCTTGCGCAAAACCATCCCAAGCCTCATCAGAACCAGAAATCACAGATCAACACGAGAGGCCCAGGTGTGTCACTGTGATGTGATGAGGACCAGACAGGTGACAGTGAGTAGTGGTGGCACCTGAGAGGTGATCAGTAAATATAATTTTTTTTGTAACCTTTTTAACCTTGACATCTTACATTTATTATACTTTGAGATGTGGAGAGATAAAAAAAATTAAAATAGCTCAGAATAACTTTTCTGTGAATTGTATTTCTCTGGAAAGTTTGAACAGGTGAATTTGAATGTTGTCTTATCCATTCATTTCTAATTCATACTTTAGCAAGACATTGAAGACTGTGCACCACAACCACAATTTTATCTATCTATCGAATTCTTGAAAAATTAGCAAAAAGGCTGATTTTTAATAGCCCATTGTGGTGATGTTTTGGAGAAAGGATCACACAAAGGACTGAAACGTCACCACAATGGGCTATTAAAAGTCTGTATTTTTGCTAATTTTTCAATTAGTGTGCTGCCTCCATTATTATCTTCATATTTGAAGGAATTGATTCTTGCCTGGGAAACTTGGCACCCCTAATCTTTGCTCATACTGTTTCTATATTTGTCATATCTATCAACACACAACTAAGTGCAGGAAAGAACAGGTCAACATGTGCTAAGCAATAATAATATTCTTTATTTTTTTCCGCAGCACTTTACAGTTTGCACACATTATCATCACTGTCCCCGATGGGGCTCACAATCTAAATTCCCTATCAGTAGGTCTTTGGAATGTGGGAGGAAACCTGAGAACCCGGAGGAAACCTACACAAACACGAGGAGAACATACAAACTCATTGCAGATGTTGTCCTTGGTGGGATTTGAACCACTGAGCCACCGTGCTGCCCAAAGTGTATAAAGTATATATAAGCACTGATAGTATACATTTTGTATACTTGTAGAACTAAGCTACTTAGCACACACAAATTAACCAAATTTATAAAGTATGTGTCCAGCTGCCACTACCAGGTATACCTCGAAATAACAACCTAAACTATGTATCTATCCTTAACAATATAAATATTAGAATAGGATTTTCTTAAATAATTAAACTCTTGCAATAGCGTATAACTGTTTAACAAGTAAATCTTCAGATAACTCAATATTTCATGTCAGTATAAAAAGATAATGTATCGGTAAAGTGCGCATGAAACATTTTCAATCCGTACATGAACAAAGTGATTTCCCTTGGCTAAATTTGAAATAAATGGCTTGGAGCAGTACAAAATTCCAAAATACAATGTTAAGATCAATCCGGAAGGTCAAATAATGAGAACTCACATAAGACATATTACTAATGGGAAAGATTAGTTTGAATATTAACAATTCATGAATAATAACGGGTCTGTAGTTTTACTGTTGTTTAATTCTCTTTCAAGCCCCCTCATATTTTTTTTCTTGTGTAATTAAATATTAAAAGGCGAGGAAAAAAAAATAAAGAAAAAGGCTAATTACGTATTTAGATCAAGAAATATGTTAATTTTCTCCATTAATCACAAAATGTCTATTAAGCCAAATAAATTGACTGGCTGCTACTGATATTTCTTACTTTTCCTGAGCAAGGAAAGATGAAAGGAATTAAAAAAAAGTTGAATGACTCAAGGGGACCGGTTACATTAATATGACTTAAAATAGTTTATTGTAGAAAAACTGATGTATGAGCAGTACGGGAGCAGTCATTTTTAATGAAATTGATACTAGAGATGGATAACTCGAGAGATTATTTAGTGATGCAATTACATTAATTTTTTTAAAGTATTTTCTTTTTACTATAAATGATGGTATATTAATATTTAAAATATGAATGAAAAAAAGCTAAGCAGCCGTATTTCTTAAAAAGTAATTTAAATTTAATTTAAATTTTTAACTATGTTTATCTTAAACATGTTGTTATTCAGAAAGATGTTCCTGAAATTTCAGTATTGTAGTTGACACTTGACAATGTTTAATTAAAGATATAAAAATAAAGCATTACAGTAAAACATTTTTGGATAGTACTGTATTTTGCTTTATTATGTGTTAGCTGTTGAGTTTCCCCCCACCGCACAGGGGGAATCTCAAGCCCTGTCCCTCTGCGGTCTCCCTTTCTTCTCCAGCCACAGAGATTCCTGCTCCGCAGAAATGTCCGTCCCAGCGTCTTGCCCAGGCTAATGCTAGGCATCTGGTTGCTCCTCCAGGCTCAGCTATAACACCATGCTTGAGTCAGCAGCGAGCAGACACTCCTGGGACTAAGTCCTGTCTTTCTCCTAGTGAGCATGCCCGTGGAGCAACCTCTCATTGGAGGTCGGAGTTCACATGCGCAGGTCCTGTTGCTGCTCCGATTGGACCACTGGGACGGTCCTGGAAGGACGCCGCTATAAAAGAGTCGCGTGGCCGCTCAGCCACGCGCTAGTATAGACTCTTATTGCTAGTTGTGTGTGTGATGATGGATGCTTGAAACTGGTGACTGACTCATTAAGACTCCCTCCCTCTGGTTGTGCTTGCTTGTAGGGTTTAAGGTTTAGAGTCAGCACCTGCTAGTGGATTTGTCTTGCGTTACTGTGCTACCAAGTCACAGCACCTCACTCAGCGCCATACTGTGTTGTTCAGCTCTAGGCACCTCAGAACCGCATTAAGTGGCTGCGTCCGCCAGTGCAGTGCCGTGAGCAAGTCTAACACTTTCCTCCCTAGTCCGGATGGTTAGTGGCTTCCATCAGAGCGGTGCATTGCGCACTCAGTGCATTATATTTCAGTTAACCTCTAGTTGGCTCCACAGTTGCGGTGCCGAGCACTAGTGGTCTTGAGGGACTCTAACCCTGTGTCCTTGGGGAAGAGTCCTGTGACTATGCACTAGAGATTACCTTGCCGAGCTCTGTGAGCATTAACAGGCTCCGGCGTTTATTTTCCTCGGCTCTGTGCAGTAACAGAGTTCGCCTCTGTACACTTCGGGTGAAGCTAACCTGCCTGTGTTCAGTTAGTATATTGCTATATAGCCTCCGCATTACCAAGCAGCAGGTAACATCTCTCCACGGTGGACCCCGGTCTGTGAACGCTCCTTGATACTATCTCTTATTACTTGGTGCGTTCCGCTAGCCCTAACAGTATGTATTTTAGAATATATTTTCATTTCACTTGCTTTACTGATATATTTCTTTATATTGCACAGTTATGCTTTTTGTATTATCAACAGAGTAAGTACAGTCTACTAAACATATATTTACATATACTTAGGTACCTCAGTTACAATATGATTTTTTTTAACAGAATGTAAATATTTATAGTTATAATCAAGAATATCTATCTATTTATCTCATATCTATTGATATCATATATATATATCACATCTATCTATCTCATATATATTACATATCTATCTCACATCTATTTATCTACTCTCATTCTAGCGATTATCTACTCTCTTTCTAGCGATCTATATCTCTAACATCTATTTTTTTTCTATCTCATATTTCTCACATCTATCCATCTACACTAATGAGCAAAAGAGTAACAATGTTTTGAACTTTTCACTTTCAGGCTCCATATCTCACCATCCACTACTGCTTCGATCGTGTGACTACCATCATTTTATAGACCATCATCTTGGCTATCTCATATATAAATTTGACTTGCATCTATTTAGCATATGATTAGTTATACATATTTTTGTCATGTCACTGCATTGTTACTGTTTTGCTACTAGTGGTGGAAAATCTTTTTCCTCCTGTATACTACAAAATACAACCTGTTCTTACATTCCCTAATAGCTCAGTGTGTTAGTAGGTTGATTCCCAAGCGAAAGGGTTTTAGCGGTCTATCAGCCAAGAAAATTGCTAAACTTCATCATGTGAGTGCCATGACATTTGGAAGAATACAAAATGAAGCCATCCATCAATTCAAAAACCAAGAGGTGAATGACCAGGCAAAACATCGGAGTCAACAAGTTGGCTCATGACAAGATCTATCAGTTCTGGCATGACAAACATGGCAGTGGAGGTGGTTCGTATGCTTCGCAGTAGTGAGATCATAGACATCCATGCAAGCCCCATGAAACGCACGGTACTCAAGCCTAGAATGGTGACTCAAAAAAAGATGAAGAAGCCTCAACTTCAATTTTGTCATAAGAAGCGTAAGCACGAGTTTGCAAAAAACATGTCCAGATAAGGTGCTAAAATGATATAATTACATTTCCTGTTGAAAGTTTTTGTCACCATTGAAAGCAATGTGAGCATGCTAAAAAAAACCCCAGCAAAAACACTGCATGGGATCATAGCCCAAGGTGTGGAGGAGCATTTTTTTCTTTATTTTGCCTTTTATACAAGTCATTATCCTGGAAAGAATGTTTCTTAACATTTTTTCCAGTCAAATCCATTTTATCTTCGGTTTTGTATGTTACTCTCAGTCCGTAAAAAGTGGCGTAATACTCTGACAATATTGTTCCTTGCAGCGAGCTGGGATTCAGAGATGCTTCCAGGGGTTTTACCCATGCTGTTCCCATGCCATTTCAGCACTGTTTCCAGCGATTTCAGCAATTTTTAGACCTCCTTCAGGCCTCTGAGTGGGCTGCCGGAAAAATGCTAGCATTTACCTCTGACTTCCATTATAATCATTACTCGGGTCGAGCACCCGAGCATTTGTTTACTCACTTATCACTAAAAACAATATGTAAGTCACAATAAATAAATATATTCATTAGCTCCGTTTCTTAATTCAACTTTTCTCAATGCTTTTTTTCTTATGATAAAACAGAAATGCTTTTGTCCTCTTTTAGCGGCTGCATTTAATTTTTTAATTTTTTCTTACATAAAGCCCAAAGGCGTCTTTCTGTAATTGCGATAAGTGGGGACTAAAAAGCACCAAAAGAAAACTAATGTTGCAATATCAATCATTTACAAAATTGCAGGTACTTGTAGCCCATATCCTTTATTACTTCAACCTTTTATTGTACATTGTTATTTTTCTGCATCTTGTAATAATTAAGTTGAGAAGTATAGTTCTGAAATGAATGAATGAAAAGGCATCCAATTTAGAAATAAACTTCAATATCAGAAATACTTACAAGCTGAGAAATAAGTCAACAGAAATACAAGGCTGAAATGTTTTCTATCAATAGGTCAATTTCAACCTGAAGACTAGAGTTGAGCGATACCGTCCGATACTTCAAAATATCGGATCGGAATGGATCGGCCGATCTTTAAAAAAAGTATCGGTATCGCCGATGCCGATACCGGAAGTCCCATTCAAGTCTATGAGACTTCCGGTATCGGAATTGGAAAAACCCTTTCCTGCCCTTGTACAGCCTCTCGGGGGTCTGTACGGGCCTTCCGGGGGTCTCTGCCGGCCTGCCGGGGGGCTGTGCTGGCCTGCCGGTGGGCTGTGCGGACTGCCCGGGGTCTGTACCGGCCTGCCGGGGGGCTGTGCCGGCCTGCCGGTGGTCTGTGCACCCTGTGGGGGTCTGTACCGGCCTGCCGGGGGGCTGTGCACCCTGTGGGGGTCTGTACCGGCCTGCCGGGGAGCTGTGCCGGCCTGCCGGGGGGCTGTGCTGATGTCCGGGGGTCTGTGCAGGCATCGTCCGATGGGACTACAAGTCCCATCTGGCGATGCCTGCTACCATGAGAGTGATTGACACATTAGCCAATGATGGGACAGTAGTAGTCCCATCATCTGGCTAATGTGTTAAATGTAAAAAAAAAAAAAAAAAAATACTACATACATACATACTACATGCATGCTGCATACATACTACATGCTACATACATACTACATACATACTACATACATACTACATGCTACATACATACTACATACATACTACATGCATGCTACATATATACTACATGCTACATACATACTACATACATGCTACATACATACTAGATACATACTACATGCATGCTACATACATACTACATATATACTACATGCTACATACATGCTACATACATACTACATACATGCATGCTACATACATACTACATGCATGCTACATACATACTACATACATACTACATGCATGCTACATACATACTACATATATACTACATGCATGCTACATACATACTACATGCTACATACATACCACATATATACTACATGCATGCTACATACATACTACATACATACCACATATATACTACATACATACTACATGCATGCTACATACATACCACATATATACTACATACATACTACATGCATGCTACATACATACTACATGCTACATACATACTACATATATACTACATGCATGCTACATACATACTACATGCTACATACATACTACATACATACTACACATATACTACATGCATGCTACATACATACTACATGCTACATATATACTACATACATACTACATATATACTACATGCATGCTACATACATACTACATACTACATACATACTACATATATACTACATGCATGCTACATACATACTACATGCTACATATATACTACATGCATGCTACATACATACTACATGCTACATACATACTACATATATACTACATGCATGATACATACATACTACATACATACTACATGCTACATACTACATGCTACATACATACTACATGCTACATACATACTACATGCTACATACATACTACATATATACTACATGCATGCTACATACATACTACATGCATGCTACATACATACTACATGCTACATACATACCACATATATACTACATACATACTACATGCATGCTACATACATACTACATGCTACATACATGCTACATACATACTACATGCTACATACATACTACATATATACTACATGCATGCTACATATATACTACATGCTACATACATACTACATACATGCTACATACATACTACATACATACTACATGCATGCTACATACAATACATTCATACAATACATACATAGACATACAGTACATATAACATAGAGTAACATACTTACCAATACTTGTCACATTGCTCCCCGAAGCAAGTGTCTTTTACGGAATAAATATTAACATAACAAACCACAAAAATACTCACCCATGATCCGAAGCAGTCCACGAGTGTGTCCCACGACGATCTTGGGTAGAGAACTGCAGCATCAGCTGATGCTGCCGCTCTCTACGGGCTGCAGGAATCCAATGATGGAAGGTAGGTATCCTTCCGCACTGTATTCCTCCGCCACTTAAAAAAAAAGTCCCTAGTCTCACTTTATGGTAAAAGCTGTGTGGGAATTTACCATAAAGTGAGACTAGGGACTTTTTTTTTTAAGTGGCGGAGGAATACAGTGCGGAAGGATACCTACCTTCCGTCATTGGATTCCTGCAGCCCGTAGAGAGCGGCAGCATCAGCTGATGCTGCAGTTCTCTACCCAAGATCGTCGTGGGACACACTCGTGGACTGCTTCGGATCATGGGTGAGTATTTTTGTGGTTTGTTATGTTAATATTTATTCCGTAAAAGACAATGGCTTCGGGGAACAATGTGACAAGTATTGGTAAGTATGTTACTCTATGTTATATGTACTGTATGTCTATGTATGTATTGTATGAATGTATTGTATGTAGCATGCATGTAGTATGTATGTAGCATGTATGTAGTATGTATGTAGCATGTAGTATATATGTAGCATGCATGTAGTATGTATGTGGCATGTAGTATGTATGTAGTATATATGTAGTATGTATGTAGTATGTATGTAGCATGTAGTATGTATGTAGCATGCATGTAGTATATATGTAGTATGTATGTAGCATGTAGTATGTATGTAGCATGCATGTAGTATGTATGTAGTATATATGTGGTATGTATGTAGTATGTATGTAGCATGTAGTATGTATGTAGCATGCATGTAGTATATATGTAGTATGTATGTAGCATGTAGTATGTATGTAGCATGCATGTAGTATGTATGTAGTATATATGTAGTATGTATGTAGCATGTAGTATGTATGTAGCATGCATGTAGTATGTATGTAGTATGTATGTAGCATGTAGTATGTATGTAGCATGCATGTAGTATATATGTAGTATGTATGTAGCATGTAGTATGTATGTAGCATGCATGTAGTATGTATGTAGCATGTAGTATGTATGTAGCATGCATGTAGTATATATGTAGTATGTATGTAGCATGTAGTATGTATGTAGCATGCATGTAGTATATATGTGGTATGTATGTAGCATGTAGTATGTATGTATGTAGCATGCATGTAGTATATATGTAGTATGTATGTAGTATTTTTTTTTTTTAACATTTAACACATTAGCCGGATGATGGGACTACTACTGTCCCATCATTGGCTAATGTGTCAATCACTGTCATGGTAGCAGGCATCGCCAGATGGGACTTGTAGTCCCATCGGACGATGCCTGCACAGACCCCCGGACATCAGCACAGCCCCCCGGCAGGCCGGTACAGACCCCCACAGGGTGCACAGCCCCCCGGCAGGCCGGTACAGCCCCCCGGTACAGCCCCCCGGCAGGCCGGCAGAGACCCCCGGAAGGCCCGAAATGACGGCGCATCATGATGCGCACACACCGCGCATCATGATGACGTAATTTCGGCTGTCAATCAACTTTGAACTTCCGATTCCGATGCCCGATATTGAAAAAATATCGGATGTCGGTATCGGAATTCCGATACAGCAAGTATCGGCCGATACCCGATACTTGCGGTATTGGAATGCTCAACACTACTGAAGTCTCATGTAACAATGGCGTAGACAAGAAAGTGCAATGATATATTTTCCAATAAATAAATATATAAATGATGTAGAAAATGTCTGCGCTGAATAAACCACACAAATCCAAAAAACAAGGATTATAGAAAGGCACAATATGACAATAAAATTACAGATAGATATGGGGGTCTCAATTGATCAATGTATACAATGCAAAATAAAATATATTCACCAGACTTATATGTTCTGAGAATAATATAATATATTTTATTTTGCATTTTTTATTTTGTTTTTGGATTTGTGTGGTTTATTCAGCGCAGACATTTTCTACATCATTTGTATTTTAATCAACGACTCAGTGGTGTGTTGTTTTGTCTTGCGGCGGATATCCCTCCTATAGTACTAGCGCTCCCAATATATTACATTTTAAATAAATATATACATACACAACATTTCTCAATTGTGAACCAATACAGCCCAAAAGAAGCATGATAGGAGCAAGAACACCTACAGTATTTGCTCACCTATTTGTATGATGCAGGCTGCTGGTATGGATTATTTTTACACCATTTATTATTATTTTAATGTCATTGTGATTTGCAACTTTTATCATGTATTGTAATGCTTGATCATCCGATACCAATACAGACCTCATATGGATTATGCAATGTACTACACGTGATTTTTTTACCCAGGTGTACTTACTTCTTTTTTTCTATGTATCTGTATTCCCCATTTTCTCAGATTTATTGTGATATTGTTCTTATATTTATTTTTAATAGTGTATAATAAAGATGTTTTAGCTCCTTGCAAAGAAGCCTTATATTTCTTAGCGTTCTAAATAAAAACACACAGTTGTAAGAAAAAAAGTTTGGGCACCTCTCGTCAAAATTACTGTTATCGTGAACACTTAAGCAAGTTTAAGATAAAATGATCTGTAAAAGACCTAAAATTAAAGATGACACTTTCCTTTGTATTTTAGGCCAAAAAACTCTCGAAAATAATATATATTTTCATCTTTTATATTTTAAAAATCACAATAGAAAATGGGCTAATGCAAAAGTCTGGGCACCCTGCACGGTAAGTACATGATAATTTTGAACGTATCACAGCTTGTAAATGCTTTTTGTAGCCAGCCAAGAGACTTTAAATTCTTGTTTGAAGGATTTTCATCCATTCTTTGGAAAAGCATTCCCGTTCTGTGAGATTCCATGGTGATCTTGCATGCACTGCTATTCTGAGGTCTAGCCACAGATTTTCAATGATGTTCAGATCAGGAGACTGTGAGGGCCATTGTAAAACCTGCAGCTTGTGACTTTGGAGGAAGTCTATTGTGGATTTTGGTGTATGTTTTGGATCAGTATTAGTGATGAACGAGCACTAAAATGCTTGGGGGCTCAAACAGAGTAACAAGTACTGTATAAAGGAAGTCAATGGGAAGCTCGAGCATTTTTGGGTGCCCCACAGGAGGTCTGAAGGGGATCTAAAAATTGCTGATAACAGTGCTGAAATGGCATGAAAACAGCATGGGGAAGACCCATTGAAGCATCTCTAAATCCCAGGTCGGTGCAGAGAACAATGTTGTCAGAGTATTACACCACATTTACGGACTGACAATAAAACATAAAAAACTGCACTTAAAATGGATTTGACTGGAAAAAGTGTTAAGAAACATTCTTTCCAGGATAAATACTTGTATATAAGGCAACGTAAATAAGGAGAAAAAAATGCTCCTCCACACCTTGGTCTATGTTCACATGCAGTGTTTTTGCTGCCTTTTTTCATGTTTGCATTGCTTTCAATGGTGAAAAAACATTCATCAGGAAATGCAATTTTATAATTTTAATACCTTATGTAGCCATGTGACAGGTGAGACATGATCAGACACATTAAAAGTCAATTTTTTTTTCCAGGGCTGTCTCTATTTGTTAAGGGCCAGCAGGCGGCTTTTTCTATTGTTAGAGGACCAGCAGGTGCCTTGTGGACAGATGAGACCAAGATAGAGTGATAGAGTTTTTTGATAAAGCACATAGCTCTACTGTTTACTGTAAATGGAATGAGGACTACGAATAAAAGAACACAGTAGTTGCATTGAAATATGATGGAGATTCAAAGATATTTTGGGGTTGTTTTTCTGCCTCTGGCCCTGAGTGCCTTAAAATGTGAACATTCCCAAAGGCTTTTGCATCGCAATGTAGTACCCGGGGTCAGAAAGCTGAGTTTGCATCATAGTAGGTCATGGATCTTCCAAGAAAATGGCTCCAAACATACTTCAAGAACCATCCAGAAATAGATGGAAACAAAGCAATGGAAAGTTTAGAAGTAGTAATTCCAGCTTCAGTAGCGTAAAGTCTCCCACTACTGCACCTTACATAGAGATTCTACAGGGAAACTGTGAATGGACACATTAAATCATTTAATTTTGCCTGCTTTGATGAATTTATGAGTACAGATCACCGTGAAAAACATGAATCAGTCAATGAGTGTATGAAAAAAGCAGCATCACGTAGACTTAGAATTTATAATGCAATAATCTCTGATTAGATGCCTGTCATATGCTATATCTACTGCCACACTTCACCCTACATAAACTGCAAATAAGAGCGGTATTATTAAAATGGAATTGAATCTATTTTAAATAGTCCTGAAAAAATGATCAGTTTAATGTAGCAGCATCAAGGACTGTTATTTAATCAACCCTGCTGGGAAATATAGTGGAGAGTTTCGCATCTACTCAGCCTGATATGGAGGCTACCAGGATCTTCTGTACTTACTGTACAAACTCTGCTGTCCCAGTTGTGAAATCCTGTATGCAGTTTGAGAACACCCTATGTGATGTTGTACCTGATACAGCCTCTTTGTGAGCAGAAATGCGTTGTGGACCCATGCTACATTTTCCCACTTTTTATGACATGTCATTTTTAGAAAACCTTTTTAATGGACATTTTTTTTTCTACTTGTAGCCTTTGTTAATAAACCAAACCTTTTGGAATAGCGTAGTGTTCCCACCAGTTTGGTTATTCAGTCGGAGACCAGATTGGACCATGCACTGGGATTAAACCTCCAAGTGGAAGCGCCCCTGGAATTTTTATCCATATACTTATCCATATACTACTACTTGGACCTGTGGCCATGCCAGGAACAACACAGCTTCACACATTACAGATTGGCAGCATGCCGCAATGGAGGATCCCATTCCCATGCTAAATGAAATTTAGTGTTGTGCCTACTGCACTACACTTCCAGATAAGCACTTATATATCACCCACATTTCTATTTTTATACATCTTTTATTGCACTCCAGTACTTTCTCTCTCCCACAGTTTCCAACAAAAAAATCCATATTGTTACTAAGCCATGGGCTTCATGTCAGCAGACAATACAAAGGTGACATCAACCTCACAAAAACAAACCTACTTGCCACCACCACAGGGCAAGTGGGAATAGCCAAACAAAGTGCCAGAATAGGCACATCTAATAGATGCACCTTTTCTGGGGTGGCTGAGGGCTGTAATTTTTAGGCTGAGGGGGCCCATTACCAGCCTGAGAATACCATCTCCCAACTGTCAGCTTTGGCTTGCCTGGTTGTCAAAAATGGGGGGAACCTACACCTTTTTTTATTATTAATTTACATAATTAAAAAATATGGCATGGGAACCCTATATTTTTGATAACCAGCCTTGCAGAAGCTGACAGTGGAGAGTTACAGCCCCAAGGTGTTAGTTTTGCCTGGCTTGTTATGAAAAATACAAGGGAACAATGTAATTTTTTTGGGTGATCTTACATTTTAATAACCAGAAAAGACTAAGTATAAAGCTGTGAACTGATATTAATAGCCTGGGAAACTTTATAAATATTGTCTCTTTTCCAGAATATTAACATCAGGCCACAGCCATTGGCATTCCCTCAGCTGTTCATGAAACTAATGGAGGACCCCACTGTTTTTTTAAATTTGTGAACAAGTACAGTAAAATACACACCCAAGGTAACTTTAGTTTACAGCCTTTAGGCTTTCCAGCAGCTGGAAACTTCAGTAACCGTAAAATGTCCCTCAAAATTTCATATGAGGTTTGCGGGCCTCACAGCTGCCAGAAGACCTTGTGGCTTTGAACTCTGGTAGCCTGAAAGGTTTCAAGCCACCAGGACTTATGGTAGCTTGAGTGCCAGGCTGTTGAATGCTGGAGTCCCAAGTGCCGGACTCACTGTTGTTCATCAGTCCAGCACTGGCGCATGCATATCAAGAGAAACAGCTGCCATAAATCCAGTTGGCCTTACTGTTGTTGTTGACAATTAAAGAAGTAATTGAAAAAAACACTTTAGGGTCTCCATAATTTTCATATTCAGTTGAGGGAAAGCTGACAGCTTGGGGCTGATGTTGATATTCTTGGAAAGAGACAATACTGATAGAGGTTCCCAGGCTACTAATATCAGCTCACAGCTGTATACTTAGCCTTTCCTTGTTATTAGACTTGGGGATTTCCCCCAAAAATGATGTAGTGTCCACCTATATTTAATAACCAGCAAAGGCTAGGCAGACAGCTGCAGGCTGATATTAATAGCCTAGGAAGGGGCCTTGGATATTGGCCCCTCCCAGACAAAAAACAATAGCTCTCAGCCACCCCAGAAATGGCGCACACTTAAGATGTGCCAAATCTAGCACTTAGCCTCACTCTTCCCACTTGCTCTGGTGTGGTGGCAAGTGGGGTGATATCTGTGGGGTTGATTTCACCTTTTTGTCAGGTGACATCAATCCCAGAGGTTAGTAATGGAGAGGTGTCTATAAACCATACTTACATCATTACCCAGTCCACAGAAGCAAATGTCTCCTGTAACAGAATTAAAATAATAAACAACAATATTCCTCACATGTCTGCAGAGAATACAGTAATCCATTAGACCCACGCCATGTATAGCTCTGCTACATCTAGCTGGCAGGCTGCACTGTTGGAAGACTGGAAAATATGGCCTGCCATCCAGTATAAACTGAGCAGCGTGTGCTATCTCTTCTCAATGTCTCACGGTGACCTTCTATGACCTGACTGACATCACCACAAATGTGAGAAAGTTTTCGCCCATGTGCCGTTACAACTTTTCCACAGTGCAGGCTGGCATCTTATTATCTTATCTGCAGATAGGTCAAGAATATTGTTGTTTATTATTTTAATTCTCTTACAGTAGACATTGGCAAGCGCTGTTACTTTTCCCATGGCGCTTGCACTGACATCAGTGAGTTGAACTGAGATCATTGGCTGTGAAATCCCAGAACCTTTCTGACATCAGTCAGGTCATACGTCTAGATGCAGCAGAGCTTGATCCCTGGTGGGACAAATGGATTATTATCTTGTCTGTGGACAGGTGAGGAATGTTGTTAATTATTTTAATTTTGTTACAGGAGACATTGGCTTCTGTGGACTTTGCAATGACGTGAGTATAATTTAATTTAGATTCATTAAAGGAGTCTCTTTCATTCTTTCAATTAATTACTTTATTCTGGGTGTGTGTTCTTTAACAATATAACTATAGAATTAACAATGGACAGGCATCTTACAGTTTTGAGGCCCATATGTAGCACGATAAATGCTGTATAAAATTTCAGTACTCAAAAAAAAATTCAGTATTACACTGCCAGCAAAACTTGCCCACTTTATATCGACATATAAGACTGCAGTATCAATATAGCAATGTGATTTTGTATAACCAACAATTGTTTTATGGGCTTTGAGGCATAATCGTAGCACAATAAATGCCATCAAAAATTTCACTGCTCCAAAAAAATGCAGTTTTACATTGCCAGCAAAATTTTCCCACATCAGAAGAACGTATAATACTGCAGTATCAAATTAGCAATGTGATTTTTTTAACAAAAACTTTTTTTGTAGGTGTCTTGAGGTACAACTGTAGCACAATAAATGCTGTAGAAAATGTCAATGCTGAAACAAATGTAGCATTACAAAGATGGATGGACATATAAGACTGCAGTATCATTACATCAATGTGATTTTTTTAACACACTATTTTTGGGGGGTTTTTGAGGCCCAACTCTAGCACAATAAATGCCGTATAAAATTTCACAGCTCAAAAAAAATGCAGCATTACAATGTCAAGGAAATTTGCACACTTCAGATTGACGAATAAAACTACAGTATTAATATAGCAATGCTGTTGCGATCCAGCCAAGTCTGGCTGTATGCTTTTGATGCAAAATTGCCACAGTAAAAATAGTGTATAATATTTCCCTGCTCAGAACCATTTGCAGAATTAAGAGCAAAAAGAATATTTTTAGCCATGAGAAGGGGTTTTTGTACGAGCTGCATGCTGCAGCAAAAAGGATATGCAATTCACCCTATCCTGTCCTACATGATCCCCTTAGCACAATCTTTCCCTAAGTGTTGTTAACAGCAGTATTAATATTAATTATAATTAGCCCTAAGAAGGACTGTTGTTTTACTTAATAGAACTATAAATGTGGTTGAATCCCTGGCTAATACGCCATTACAATTCTGTCGCTTTTTCACCAGCACCTATCCCTACTGTGCCTGTTTCCGGGGTAGAGTGTGCCGAGCATGGCGTCATGGATCTTATAGATGCAAAACACAAGCCGCGGAGACACCATCACATGTTTCTCAACGCAAGCAATGACTAGCTAGGTTTTTCCCCGGGAAGGAACAACCACGGGAAGGGCAGTCTCCAATGAAGGAAACCACCTACGCCAAAACGTGGTATCCATCCACAGACAGCTGTTTCGGGGTATTGCCCCTCATCAGTGTGGAGTAGGAAACTGGCCAGTAGGAGCAATGCCCCGAAACAGCTGTCTGTGGATGGATACCATGTTTTGGCATAGGTGGTTTCCTTCATTGGAGACTGCCCTTCCTGTGGTTTTTCCTTCCCGGGGAAAGACCTGGCTAGTCATTGCTTGCGTTGAGAAACATGTGATGGTGTCTCCGCGGCTTGTGTTTTGCATGTTTTTACATATTTCCCATAAGGGATGGGGGCATTGCTCTAGAATTACTGCATTGAGAAACATGTGATGGTGTCTCCGCAGTGTTGGATGTTGGTCTCCATGAGTTCATTCATCCTCATTTTTCACGGATCTTATATAGACCTGATGACGTTATGCGACCAGCCAATCACAGTAATGCCACAACCAAAATGGTTACAGCAGTACAGTGACTGGGAAGCAATCCCACATGTTCATTGGATGTCTAAAAAGTGCTAAACATGCAGGGTGGGTACTTCAGCTCTCGCCTGAGCATTCAAAATATGCTCGCTGAGTAATGAGTATCCAGAGAACACTGAAGCTCGAGCGAATAATGAGTAGTGACGAGTACACTTGCTCATCACTATCTCCCAGTGTTTATTGTAGTAAGCTCTTAGTTTCTTCCTCCTTCCCCCCTAATCAAATATTCGCTACATATAATTCATTCATCTTGGAAGGTAAACACTTGCTCAAAGTAATAAAGTATGTGCTGTGACAGAGAACAATCACAGTGGTCATAGAAATGATGCAATATTACCTTCATGTCTGTCAAATGATTAAAAGAAATCTATAAAGGAAAAAACCCTCTAAAAATATACCTTCACAAAAAGCAGAATCAAAATATATATGCATTAATATCCTCATTAATAGAAAATGCAATATAAATGTATGTATATTTCTGCATTTCTTATGACAGCTTGCTTGTTGCCTGAAAGCAATGCCTCAGGTAGCCTCAAAGGAGCGCTCCGTAAGAAGAATTGTTCTCACACTACGCTAACGTGTCTGTCAGTGTGACAGAACGAAATGATCCATGAACATTGTCTCTTCCTAAAGTGAATATTATCAACATCAGACTAAATTGCTGACATTTTAATGCAACAAGACAAAAAAAAAAAGCAATGCACCTAGTAAAAGTAGCTGGAGGGCATATACATAGGAAAAGCGGAGATCTTCATAACTAACGACTTTTTACTACTATGGCAGCAACTAGTAAGTAACAAGTGGTGAAAGTGGAATTTGTTAATTATCTCCAGCACTGAGCTCCAAAACTTTTCTTTGTCATCTGTAGCATTTTTAGGGGGGAGGGGTTGTCACAAAAAACCTTAAAAACTCACAACTCGATGAGCCCTGCTGGAGGAGTGCTCACCAGTGAAGCCTCATCGATGCTTAAGAAGCTTTACTTTTGCAAAACATAGCACAGTGCTCCAGAAAGCTAAGTCCAAGTTTAAAACAATATCGCTACACCCTTCTGAAAACCGATGTGTGTGATACTGCAGTTCAACTCATTTAACACCTTCCCAATGTGACGTAGATGTAGTGCATGTCACACCATGGGTATGGGTGTTTGGTCTGCGATCAGTAGCTGAGCCAACTCCGCAGATGGCTTATGCCTGCTGTGATATATAGCTGACATCTACCTTTAACTGCAACGCACACTGCACCAAAATCAAGCCCTCATACAGCTATGTCAACTGAAAAATACAAAAAGTTATGATTTTTGCAAGATGGGGAGAAAAAAAAATAAAAGTGCAAATAACAAAAGTTGACTACCTGCTATATTGCACCCAAAAAGGGTTTGTTCTCAAAGATTAGCCATCATTTTCAAATTACCATCAACACATTTCATGTCTGTCTAAATGCAACTTCTGATCTTTATTACTTTTTGTAGGGACGTTTTCATAGAGCAAAGTTGCACATTCAGGACCATGGAGAGAGGCTACAGAGAATGTCTCACTCCGAGGATCCAGAATTAGGTTAGGGTGACACCAGCATATTTTCTCTCATCTGAGAGAATCGGGCCGATTATGCTAACCACACTTTGATCAGACTTTGATCATAGTGTGAGCGGATTTTCTTGAATGTGGAGAAGATGGGTAAAAAAATCCTCCACCTTTTCCATTTTGCAAGTCCGTGAAAGATATCATCCGAGTACAGTCCAATATTTCTCAGGGACTAATTAACTTGCATGTCCGGCTGTGATCCGAATCAGATCCCCCTCTCTGGCATGCAGTGATTTTTTTCCTTGGACCGACTCGGCCCAACAAAACAATTGAACATGTGCACGGCCCCATAGAATTACATTGGTCCTAGTTCCTCATTTGCACAAGGAAAGACTAGAAGCAATGGGATGAAACTGAATGGGAGGAGACACAGATTAGATATTAGTAAAAACTTTTTGACAGTTAGAGTGATCAATAAGTGGAACAGGCTGCCATGAGAAGTGGTGAGTTCTCCTTCAATGGAAGTCTTCAAACAGAGGCTGGACAGACATCTGACTGGGATGATTTAGCGAATCCTGCTTTGAGCAGGGGGTTGGACCAGATGGCCCAGGAGGTCCCTTCCAACTCTACGATTCTATGATTCTAGTGCTATCCAATGTTTTGTCGGAACGTTCTCTGACCAAACATATGGACATCTGCACAACCCCTCAGAGGTGATGCGAACTCATCCACATGACTAGTTCTATCAACCATGACAGTGGTCTGTGGCTGGTGCATGGGAGCTGCTGACATCCATTGCTTTTCTTTTGTTTATACAGCCGAGTGTGTCATCGTTGCTCCTGTTCAGTGGCCACAAACTCCTATCATGACTGATGGATGAAACGATTCGCACCAACTCTTCTTTATGTGGACATATAGTCAGTCCATACAAACAATGGAGACTGTTGGTGTAATACCTTTTTTTCACGCACAGCAGGGAAAATAAACACATGCATACAGGTTCTAATTAGGAAGAGAGCTACTCGCTAATGTCATGAGCTCATCTACGAGTCATCTTTCTAACAAAAAGAAATCGTCAAAAAAAGCAGCCTTATATAAATAGAATCTATTATAAAAAATGACATTTGTAACTGATTTTTTTGTGTTATAAGTACACATATACTTTTGATTTTTGGCATTTTTTTCAATCTAATGTTCTATATTTAAAAAGAGCAATCTTGCAAATATCCAATTGGTCACGTGGGTCATTTTAAATTAACACTTCCTATTCATTTGGAAATAATTCACAGCAGTTTCCTTATGTTTGGCAGAATTACTATAAAAAGCAATACCTCTATACGCAGCTGGTAACACAGGATCCTCCAATCACAATAGGTGATGTCACAGCTGACCCTGCTCCTCCTCCTTTCACAATGACCTTTGAACATGCTCATTAGGTGTGTCAGAGTCAATATATTGCTGCTAATGTGCATGTATATCTGCTCCAAAAGTCAGTTTAAAAAATTTAAAAAAAAATTGTTTTATGGGAAAAAGATTAAATGTACATTCAACACAAAAGCTTGATTGTAAACATTTTCTGATGACACATTCCCTTTAAGATCATTTTATATAGGCATCTTGAAAAGTCAAAAGATGAGAATGATGCTGATTTTTTGACACCTCGTTATGTAAAAGAAAACTGATTCTTCATGAAACAATACAGACGTTTTCAACAATATAACAAATGAATTTCTCTTGTTCTCAAACTTCTCACTTACTTAGCTGCTGAATCATTCAAAAGGACTGCATCTTGTACAAGACAATGGAAAAATATATGAAATAAGAATTTATGAGGCTTTTTAAGGCATGAGACAACAACAGAATTTGGAATTCTGTACTGAGTGCTGTAGACAAGTTTTTATATGAACCAGACTGCAAAAACATTTGTTACAAGCCCAGAGGACAAACCAAAAATATATGAAAAAAGAAATGCGTGGTAAGCTTAGGCGAAATGTGCAAAATACTTTTCTCAATTTAAAAATAAAGTAAATGCATGAATTTCTCTCATTACACTACGAACTTTGATTTTCATTTTTTTATTGTTCGTTTTTCTTACGCTTATTAGTGCTGTTCCTCAACTATTTGTCTATTTTGTAAGGCCCTGAAAATTGTCTTAACCCTCCGTCAGGCGCAATATAGATTCTCCTCAGTTCATGCGCAATGTGCCTGACAAGCACAGGTCAGAAAACCACCTATAGTAGCTACATATTTCAATTTCAGGACTATAGAAGTAGTCAGTGACCTTCATAGGAATGTATTAAAAGAGATTACACCAAATCAGATGCAAAAAAAAAACATTTATTAACCATAAACTTATTAAAACTAAAAGTACCACTTTTCGGTAGTACCGCCAAATAGGCTCCAGTTATCTTTACTTAACTATTGCTTAAATATAAAATTGTGGAAAAAAACTTAAAGGATATTGCACTTAGATGTTACTTAATTATTTTCTACTCATCTTCAGTGGTTTCAATTGCAGCAGAAGCAGCACAGGTACACTTAGAAAAGCAAGGCTGGCAGACGAAAGTTGCATGGGAAAGGCAGATTGATTCTTTACATATTTTGCAGTCATATTTAGAAAGCCTTCTGAAACCAGATACAAATGAGCAGGTAGTACAACTGCGTCTTTTAGAAGGTGGTAGAGTCGGTGTTTGTTCTGGAACGTCCTTGGGACGATATCTCTTCAACCGGTGTTGCAGGGCAAGGGGCATTCCAACCGTCTTTGTACTTCTTAGGCTTAGCTCTCCACTCACCAGTTCATTAGCCAATTGTTTTAGGTACATTCTTCTGCGCATTTGTTTAAGTTCATTACTGAGGTAAATTACTTGTGAGTTGATGCCACCCACATTCAGCATTGTAAAGAAGATTACCATCGGCCAGCGTTTGGTATTTCGACTTACATTGAAATTGCCACACATTTGGTCAGCAGTGTCAACGCCGCTTTTGGTCAAATTATAAAAAGTTATGATTTCTGGTTTCCTTAGCTCCCCAGACTCTGGATCAATGGTGTAATCATTATGTAATGAAGAGACCAAAATCACATTTTTCCTCTCGCGTGGGATGTAAGAAACTAAAATCTTTCCATTACCGAACCCAAACATAGTGCTATACTGTTGTTTGCCTTTTGTATATAGAAAATCTGGCGGCAACTGCCTTTTGTTTTTTCTAACAGTTCCCACATATGACAGCTTTTTCGTTTTTAAAAAATCAATCAGATCAAAGTCAGTAAACCAGTTGTCAGCAGTGATATTTCGACCAGATCCAAACATTGGCTCAGCAATTCTCTTTACCACATCACTAGGCTTGTTGCTCACATTGAAAGGACCTGGTGGCTGTCTTCCACAATAAACTTCCATGTTCATAGTGTACATCATCCTTGCATCAACCATGGCAAAAATTTTAATTCCATATTTGTTTGGCTTTGATGGTATATATTGCCGAAAACCACATCTTCCACGGAAACCTGGAAGCATCTCATCAATAGTGAGGTTTTGCCCTGGGCAATAGCTTTTTTGACAATTCATAATAAATTGTTGAAATATGTCCCGAATTGGTGCAAGCCGGTCATAACCTTTTCGTTCTGTCCGGGTACTTCGATCATCGAAACGGAGGCAACGGATCAGGACTTTGAATCGTTTCAGATTCATCACAAGGCTGAATTTTTCGATGCCATCACCGTCTGTCCCCCACAGCTCCTCCAAACTTTGCCTATTTGCTCTGAAAGCACGAGCTAGGTATAACAAGCCAATAAATGCCTTGAGTTCAATCACATCAGTGTTTTTGATATCCCTCTCTCTGGAGAATTGCTCTTTGATTGTGTCAATATACTGGTTAGTGAACCGAACAATAGTTTCCAACATGCTATCTGTAATTAGATTACTCCAACATTCCACTGCAGTTTTAGCTTTTCTAGCACTTCCAATAACTCCAGGAAGGTGTGTAATAATATTGTGGGATTCTCTGCGCTGTTTGTTCTTGGGTGCCTTTTTGTTCCACTTTGTATTTTTATCTTTGCCCAAATAATAAGCTAGATCTGTGTCTGTTTCCTCTGTATCAGTGTCATCACCATCCTGCTCTGTTCCAGAATCAGTGTTACATTCTGCTACCTCATCTTCAGATGAAATGTCACTAGATTCCTCTAAATCCTCAGTTACTGCTGGTTCTTCCTCATCATCTTTTAACAAAAAAATCTTCATTTCTTCTAAATGAAGGGGTTTAGATGAATCATACTGTTTTCTGGCCATTGCAGCAGAAAATTTGAAGCAAGAGAGAAAGAGTATGTGTTAGGGCGCAATGTGCCTTAGAAGCCACCCTCCTTTTGTCTAAGAAAACAGTACTTATGTACACTAACTTAGCATTAATCCTTCATAAAACAAGCTAAATACACAATCGTGATGAATAAAAAAAGAAAATACTAACCTTTCAATTTGTGTTGAAATCAGGCGCAATGTGCCTGAGAAGCCAAAGTGTTGATATCTGCTCACTAGAAGGTCTGCTGAGTCACTGTGATATCAGGTTTCACAGAGCCTGTAGTCAGGAGATAACTAGGAGGGGTGGGGTTTTCTGATAAGTGGGCAAGGAGAGAGAAGTGAAACTAATTACTGTGTGCCTGTCAGATCTATTGCGCCTGACGGAGGGTTAAAAAAGTATTTCTCATTCAGATCTCCTAAATACATGGCTACTATAAATAGAAACATATCTATCTATTTCATATACTGTATACAGTGGGGCAAAAAAGTATTTAGTCAGTCAGCAATAGTGCAAGTTCCACCACTTAAAAAGATGAGAGGCGTCTGTAATTTACATCATAGGTAGACCTCAACTATGGGAGACAAACTGAGAAAAAAAAATCCAGAAAATCACATTGTCTGATTTTTTTTCATTTTATTTGCATATTATGGTGGAAAATAAGTATTTGGTCAGAAACAAAATTTCATCTCAATACTTTGTGATATATCCTTTGTTGGCAATGACAGAGGTCAAACGTTTTCTGTAAGACTTCACAAGGTTGCCACACACTGTTGTTGGTATGTTGGCCCATTCCTCCATGCAGATCTCCTCTAGAGCAGTGATGTTTTTGGCTTTTCGCTTGGCAACACGGACTTTCAACTCCCTCCAAAGGTTTTCTATAGGGTTGAGATCTGGAGACTGGCTAGGCCACTCCAGGACCTTGAAATGCTTCTTACGAAGCCACTCCTTCGTTGCCCTGGCGGTGTGCTTTGGATCATTGTCATGCTGAAAGACCCAGCCACGTTTCATCTGCAATGCCCTTGCTGATGGAAGGAGGTTTTCACTCAAAATCTCACGATACATGGCCCCATTCATTCTTTCATGTACCCGGATCAGTCGTCCTGGCCCCTTTGCAGAGAAACAGCCCCAAAGCATGATGTTTCCACCACCATGCTTTACAGTAGGTATGGTGTTTGATGGATGCAACTCAGTATTCTTTTTCCTCCAAACACGACAAGTTGTGTTTCTACCAAACAGTTCCAGTTTGGTTTCATCAGACCATAGGACATTCTCCCAAAACTCCTCTGGATCATCCAAATGCTCTCTAGCAAACTTCAGACGGGCCCGGACATGTACAGGCTTAAGCAGTGGGACACGTCTGGCACTGCAGGATCTGAGTCCATGGTGGCGTAGTGTGTTACTTATGGTAGGCCTTGTTACATTGGTCCCAGCTCTCTGCAGTTCATTCACTAGGTCCCCCCGCGTGGTTCTGGGATTTTTGCTCACCGTTCTTGTGATCATTCTGACCCCACGGGGTGGGATTTTGCGTGGAGCACCAGATCGAGGGAGATTATCAGTGGTCTTGTATGTCTTCCATTTTCTAATTATTGCTCCCACAGTTGATTTCTTCACTCCAAGCTGGTTGGCTATTGCAGATTCAGTCTTCCCAGCCTGGTGCAGGGCTACAATTTTGTTTCTGGTGTCCTTTGACAGCTCTTTGGTCTTCACCATAGTGGAGTTTGGAGTCAGACTGTTTGAGGGTGTGCACAGGTGTCTTTTTATACTGATAACAAGTTTAAACAGGTGCCATTACTACAGGTAATGAGTGGAGGAAAGAGGAGACTCTTAAAGAAGAAGTTACAGGTCTGTGAGAGCCAGAAATCTTGTTTGCTTGTTTCTGACCAAATACTTATTTTCCACCATAATATGCAAATAAAATGAAAAAAAACAGACAATGTGATTTTCTGGATTTTTTTTTCTCAGTTTGTCTCCCATAGTTGAGGTCTACCTATGATGTAAATTACAGACGCCTCTCATCTTTTTAAGTGGTGGAACTTGCACTATTGCTGACTGACTAAATACTTTTTTGCCCCACTGTATCTATTTCATATCTTTCTATCTCATATCTATCTATCCCATATCTACCACATTTTGCAGACTATAAAATGCATCCCAAATTTTGAGGAATTAAACAGTATTTTTTTCAGTAAATCCTTTGGGGGTCAATTTCTTAGTCCAACACTGTCTTCAAGCACATCGCCGGGACATCCCCTCCTTCCTGCCCAGGGCAGCCCTGGTAAGCTAAATTCAAACTATAAGACACACCCATTTTCCTCCAATATTTTGGGGATTAAAAGTCTGTCTTACAGTCCACAAAATACGATATCCATGTATCTATTTATTTATCTATATGACAGATAATGGATTTAGGGTGCAAGGTTTCCCAAACAAAAATTTAATTGTAGCAACATGTGAAAAAAATAAATACAGTCAGTACTCCAATTAATATGAAAGAAAAAATGGACTATAAAAGGGTTGTCTGGCTTTAGGCTGCAATCTGCAGTCACTCAATTTGACTGTAGACTAGTCAATTCACACATCGTGCACCTTTCACCCTGCATACTGAGGATTCTTTGATGCCAGGAGAGGGAGGAAACGTGACCACAAGTTTGTGATTTGCATACATAAGGTAATGTGATGACAAAATGGGTACGGCCTCACTCAATGCAAGACCAGACAAGTCTGGTTAGAATGCGGCAGGAAGTACACAAATCACATACTTGAGGTCACCTGACCACCCGCTCCTGGCTCTGGCATCATAGAAATCTCATATTGTGCAGTGCACCCACTATGTGAGGATTCATGTCTGCAATCAGTTGGAAAGTCAACTGTCGGTACCTTGCGGCTAGTGTGCATGCTAGCGTTTCTCCAGTCCTGGTCCTGGCTCACCTCCTTCTCTCTATTGATCAGCTTAGGCCCTGCAGTCTGCTCATTAGTCGCTGGTTCCTGGCTCTGCCATCTGCAGTCCGCAAGAACCCCAGTGGTGAAAGCTGCAGCCTGAGTTCGAGCCTTAGTGGCCGGGCAATCACGTGTGCCCGCTGCTAAAGGCAATGAATATTCACTGCTTTCCACTACCATGGGTGCTGATAGCAGTGAATATTCATTCTCCTTAATAGTGGGTATACGTGATTGCCCGGCACAGGAAACTGGCAGCTGCAACCACTGTGCCTACTATTAAAATCAGTGAATATTCACTGCTCTCCATGCCCATAGGAGTGGAGAGCAGTGAATATTCATTCTTTTAAATAGCGGGCATACTACAGAGCCCAGCCGCTGCAGGATGCAGGCAGCTGTGGCTAACAGCATATCTGCTAGTAAAGAGAAATGAATATTCACTGCTCTCCACTCCCATGGGTGTGGAGAGCAGTGAATATTCATTTCTCTTTTACAGCGGTAACAGGTGTTAGCTGCAGCAGCCTGCCTCTAGTGACCCAATTCTCTGCCACTGCTGTGCCCCCACCTCCCCATCCACAGCAGGTACATCCGGACTATCATACGCACCCCCAATTTTCCTCCAAATTTTTGAAGGAAAAAAGTGTGTCTTATAGTCTTCCCTCCATCAAGATGTAGATAATTTTATGGCTTCTTGCCCATCCTGCGCCAAGAACAGGACTCCGAGGCAACTGCCCTCCAGGCTTCTGCACCCTCTTCCAGTACCTTTGGTCCCCTTGCAACATATCGCCATGGATTTTATTACTGACCTGCCACGTTCCTCGGATTGTATGGTTATTTTGGTGGTTGTGGACCGTTTTTCCAAAATGGCTCATTTTGTTCCTCTACCCGGTTTACCATCTGCTCCATAGTTGGCAAAGATTTTCATTTGTCATATTTTCAAGTTTCATGGTTTCCCTCTACACAGTATCTGATAGAGGTGTTCGATTTACTTTGCGCTTCTGGAGAGCGGTCTGCAGACTCATGAGGGTAACTTTGGATTTTTCCTCAGCCTATCACCCTCAAACTAATGACCAGGTAGAACGAGTCAACCAGGTCCAGGCATCTTATCTTTGGCACTATACTAATGTCCATCAGGAAGACTGGTTCATCCTTCTTCCCTGGGCAGAGTTAGCATATAATAGTCATCCCAGCGAATCTTCTGCCAAATCTCCATTCTACATCGTTTCCTGTCAACACACCAACATGCCTCTTCCAGTTTCCCTTGTTTCGGGCTTGCCAGCAGCTGACTCCATGTATAAGGAGTTTTCTTTGATCTGGAAGGAGACTAAGGATGCACTTGAAAGAGCTTCCAGCAGGATGAAGAGGTATGCAGATAAGGGATGCTTGAATTCCCCCACATATCTTCCGGGTGAGAGGGTTTGGCTTGTGTCCAAGTATATCAAGCTCCGTCCTACAAATTGGGTCTCCCGGTACTTCAGTCCTTTTGAAGTCCTGAAGCAAGTCAATAATTTTACCTACAAACTGAGGTTGCCTGCCTCGCTCCATGTTCTCAACATCTTCCATGTATCGCTCCTTAAACCCATGGTTCTCAATTGCTTCCAAGCCACATCAAGTCACTCTTCTCCATCCATTGACACCGGGAATGTCTTAGAGGTAAAAGATAAACTGGCCACAAAAAGGGTGAGAGGGAGAACTTTCTTTTTGATTGACTGGAAGGGTTTTTGTCCTAAGGAGAGATCATGGGAACCCTGAGAGAACATTCATGCCCCCCGTATTCTTGAGAGGTTCCTCTCCATACGTAAGAGCGAGGGGTGTAAGGGAGGGGGTACTATTACCACCATGTCCGCCCGCGCTCCCCCCACTCCGGTCTCCCGACGGGGTGCTGGGACTGGGGCGTGCCATGCTGTCACTGTACCGCCAGCCTTGTAGTCTCCTCAGGTCCCCGCTGTCCGCGCATGCACACCCTTAGGCCTCGTCCATGTGTATGCTGGGGGTCTTAGGTTTCCGCCAGTGTCCTGACCCGGAAGTGATCTTGCATGGCGCCCAGGGTCAGATATATTAGGAGGCTTTGGCAGTTCCTCGGCACCTGATTATTTCCTTCACTTGCCCTGTGCCAGTGCTCTTCCAGGTCCCTGTACGCCTTCAGTGCATGCCCTGCCCTGCTTTGTCCCTGTACGCTTCTAGTATGTGCTCTGCTCTGCCGAGTCCCTGTATGCTTCCAGTGCGTGCTCTGCTCTGTCTCTGTATGCTTACAGTGCATGCTCTGCTCTGTCCCTGTATGCTTCCAGTGCGTGCTCTGCTCAGGATCCCATGCTTTTGGTGTCAACTCTGCCTTGTCCCGGACCCCGTAGCTCTCTGTGACTTCATCTGGTTCTTGGTGAGTACCCCAATTCTCCTTGTTATCTTCAAGCCACCCCTCTGGCACTAGGTATTGCTGTATACCTTCCTCCTAGGTGTGTCCCTAACAGTCCCTGTATAGGGGTAGGCTCCACCTGGCCAACTCGCCCGGGATCAGTCGGTACCGCGATCCAGTGGGTCCACTCAGGATTCATAACAAACGGCATAGTTTGACCAGAAGCTCTGGCAAATCTGGTTATGATTTCAGAAAACACTGAACTACCAAGCTGAGCACATGTGTCAAGAATGGTACATGTGTAAGCTTGCCAAGCTTCACAACCACCACCAGGTTATGACTATTATCATATCGCACACGACCATGCCTGGTGTTAGGTTCAGTGGCGAGAGCCAAAGATCTCTGTGGTCTGTTATTCCTTACCGTAATATAACACAAAACACATAAAAAAGTATGAATGGCAAATTCAGTCCAGAAAAAATGTTCAATGCTTTTTTGGAGTATTATATAAAGCTGAAATGAATCACGAAACACAAAATACTTTATGGATGAGTAATTGAATGCAGAAAAAAGGTTTCAACGCTTTTTGGAATGTTATATAACCCCAAAATGTACCACAGAGCACAGAATACTCTATGGAAGATTATTTGAATAGAGAAAAATTTTGCATGCTTATCTGGTGTGTTATATACCACAGAAATATACCCCAGAGCATATAATACTCTATGGATGAATAACTGAATACCAATAAAATTTTCAACGCTTTTTTGAATGTTATATACCACAACAATTTTACAGAAAGAACATAATACTCTGTGGATGAGTAATTAAATGCAGATAATTTTTTAAATGCTTTTTTAGAGTATTATATACCACAGAAATTGAGTGTTATATAACACTGAAATGTACCACAAAGTACGTAATTGGGTCACCCTCCCAGGGCCGTGGGGTACTCGGTACTGGGCCGGTGTCAGGTGAAGGAGTCATAGCGGCGGTGGCCCGGTCAGTGGCCCTGTGCGCCCAAGTAATGGGGAATGTTGTTAATGGAATGGAATAGTTTGTGACGCCACCTGTGGTGCTCGGCAAGGGAGGTGTTAAGCCGATGCTGCAGACAGATCCTCTGGGACAGATGGTATGGTGCAGCAGTGATGGTATAGCCCTCCACAGGCAGAGCTAATGTCCCAGGGCAGTGTAGTTGTAATGGTTGTGGAAAGGCGCAGGCAGTGTAAAGAATGGTACCCAGATGTAGCGGTGCTGAGCAGGTTGGCACAAGAATGAATGGAGGACACCGAGGCTTGCAGTTCCAAAGCTTTACTCACAGTCTGCGGTACACAAGGGTGCCTGCCTCCGGACTGTGTCCTCCGGGTCAGAGACTCAGCCAACCTCCAGGCAAGATGGAAAGCTCCTCTCCAAGAATCCGCCAACATGTACCTTTCCTGAACGACTCCTCTATTGCGCCTTAAAGTGTGAAGATCTCCAGTACCGTGGTACCCTGGAGTTCGTCCTGTCAGATGTTCCCAAGAACTCTACTCGTATGGCAGACAGCTGTAGCCTGCTTCGGGGACTCCCTTCTCCTGAGTCCCGGCTCTCTAATCAGTTGCTGTTGTGCCCCAAGTCTTAGATGGGAGTAGTGCATTTACAGCCTACTACTCCACCGGTGTCTGCTGCAGAGCCATAAGTGTCCATACAACCTCGGGGACCGGGCCCCAGCCTTGCGCTGAGAACCTATAGGCAGGGTTCCTTTTCCAACCCACGTCCTCTCTGTTCTCCTTACTCCTTCGTTCCGTACTAATCTTTCTCTCTCTTATGGAAGCTTAGGTTGCAGTTCTACGTCTTTCTCCTTTTCCCTTCCCGTGCCAGCTGGCTCAGATAACTGAGGCAGCTGCAGCACACCTTCCTCCATCCCTTCTTCCAGGGATCCTCACTCCTGTCTGAGTGACTTCTTACCCACCTGACCTTCTGCCAGACTGAACCTCTAATCCTACACTTTCCCACTCTTTTATATATCTCAACTCCACCCACCTCCCAGCACATCCAGTGTTCCAAGCAGGGAACCACCAGAGGTGCTCTGCTACTCTCTAAGCACTGAGCCGCAATGTGGTTGTGCAGAACTATCCTGTTGTGTGGGGTGCGAGTGTTGGAGCGTGGAAAGGAGTTCCCAGCTTACCTGGATGGTGGGGCACTATACCTTAGGAGAAGGTGCAGTACCTCTGTGGCGACTGAGCCTCAGGGGCGCCACATAATACCTTATAGTTGAGTAATTGAGTAGTAGTGTAATTGTAATACTCTATGGATGACAATGTAGTCAATTTTATCACCCCAAAAAATGTAGTCAGCTGCACTTGATATATATTTAGCAAGGGACTGCAAATCTCTAATCCCTGCCTAGAGACTGTATTCAGCCACTCTCCATGCTCCTGCAACTCTCTCTCCCTCTCTAGGCTAACTGCGGAATGTATCTGATACAAATAGCAATGCACAAAATTAGTCCTTACAAGGCCTGTTAGTTCAGTTTCAGTGCCAGTATCAACACTACAGGACTCTGATTCATTAAAATGTGCACACAAAACCCTGGACAAGCACTCTCTCCCTCCAATAAGAATTATCACAGAGCTGTACAATAGCCTCAATGTGCCAAACCTGGCTGTGCCCTGCTCTTTTATAACCCTTGATGATGTTGCACGGCCAGCCAATCACAGTAATGCCACAACCAATTTGGCTATGGCATTACAGTGACTTGCAGGCAGTCCCCACATGTCTATTGGCTGTGTAACAGGTGCCAAACATGCAGGCTGGGGGTTTACGTTTGAAAGCCGTCTAAAGCACGCGAGTGCTGAGCACCAAGGTACTCGAGTGATATCCGAGTATCACTGAGCATGTTCACTCGTCCCTACTCAATATACAGATGTAGCAAAGGTTATTATTACTCATGATGCACCAACTTGATAACTTATCACAGAATGTTATCTCACTCAAGAGGACTAAGACAGCATAACATTGGAAAAGCCATTGACTAATGCCAAACTAGCCATTGACTAATGCCAAACTAGCAATTTTTTTGCTCTGTGATTTACCAGTGCTGAGTTATCTGAGTCATGGTAGCCTTTGTTACATTTTTACATGTCTATCTGTCTCTGTCTTCTATTTGTCTTTGTGTGTCTCTGTCTTTCTTTTATTTGTCTACAGTATTACTGGATTCCATGTTCTACTTTGTATGTAGAGGAAATAAAACTCATGAATAATGAGGTCATTCCTTTTAAAATAATTAAAGGGAACCTGTCACATGAAAAAAAAATATTTTAACCTGCAGATAAAGGGTTAATATGCAGTAAAAACCGTTATAAACCTACCTGACTAGCGGTTAACGCCGCATCGGTGTAGGAGCGACAGTAACACTACTGTCTGTTTATCTGCATCTCTATTTGGCATATTTAACCTGTTTATGTCCTCCTAATTATACGGGTTTATCTGCATCTCTATTGGGCATATATAACCCATTCAAATCCTCCTAAATGTACAGGCACATTCAACCTTATATCACTTTTTCATCCTAGCAGTCGGACTGACGAAGGTCCATGTGGGACCGAACGTCTTCTGCTATTTTGACTTACTGCAATAAAATACCAACTGGATTTCTGTATTAAGTTGAGTGCCAAGTTTTATGTTACTATAAACCTACCTGGCAGATGAAGGTGGCGCTTGTTTAGTCAGCAATCTGTGTATAGAGAATAGCAGCTATAACCGTGCCCCCTGCACAGACTGATAGTCGACTCAGCATTAGAGCTGGCTGTCAGTCATTGACATGGCGCGGTTACAGCTACTGCTCTCTATACACAGAGTGATAATTGAATCAGCACCAGCCCCGCCCCCGTGACTGAACGTCGAGCGCTGCTGGGAGGAACAACCTAAGGTCCCCGCTGCGAGGAGGAAATTGAGTGCCAGCATTGGGCAGGTCCATTATACTATTACCTTGCAGATTTACCCATATATGAAGGTTAATAGTGTTTTCTCACGCAACAGGTTCCCTCCCTTTAACATTTTTCTCTTTATTATAGGTGATTAATATTAACATAAATGCAAGTTTGTGCATGAGCCCCTGTACACGCACACTGAATTAAATAACTGTGAATTGCATTGTGATATCACTCTTGTGGAATTGATTCTTTAGACAATGTGTTGGCTGTAAAATGTCAGCCATTTATACAGGGGAGCGGGATTCCTATCTTTACAATATGCAGCATATGTAGCTAAATCTGCGAGTGAAGCTGCGGTGAAAGCCTTTTGCATTGTTGTGTTGTACAACATGTTATTGTCTCCTCTCCACATCCATCAGTCTAATTACTGAGTCCTTTATGATCCAGAGCTTCTCTCCTCATTAGGACGGTGTAGCTGACACTTCTCATTGCTGGGATTATTTTACAGATGCTCAGAGCATCAATTGTTCTAGTAGTGTAGCATCTGTGTTAGCTGTTCTCGGAATCTATGAGAATGAGCTTAAATACTCTTGTGTAGTCAATTCGTGGTAAACGTAGACTATAGCATTCACTGACCTTCCATGCTTGTGTTCCTAGAAAATCAATATTGGATTCAAGTGCTGAAAAAGCCATTCAGTTTACTGTACTAATTGATTCTGCGCAGTGATAATTACTATCTGACAGGTCGCGGCCAGTCCCATTCGCCACACATAGAATTTGGCTTTTTGACACTTTTCCGACAAGAAAAGTGGCAGAAATGTTATGAACATAAGTGGTGCTCGGTGTAGTGGTGCCGCCCAGCTCACTTTTTTTTTCTAAACTTTCCTTTGTGATGAAAAACTTCAACTAAAGGTCTAGCCTCCATTAATTGTGTTTCAGGGTTTAGTGATCAAGAAAAAAATTATTTTGAGAAGATCAAGTACTGTTTTTAAAGCAGATCTGTGATCAAATTTAGCAATGCAAACTGCATACATTATTGAATAGACTCGTCAGACCGGATTAGACCAGTGTATAAAATGTCTATGAATTCATGATATGAAGTCAGGTCACAGCTGGACTCATAAAATTCTCATGTAACCATCAGGCAGGAAAACATTCAGAAAGGATTATACAGTCGTTGTAACATGGATTTTGCTAGTAAGTACACAAGTCTTATGAGGTCCTACATCATGAAATGTTATATTTTCAAATTTCAGTTTAATTTGATATTTACATATAATTTGCCGACATTGAGTACGAACCTTTTCTGATACAAGACAGCTCACATGCCCCTAACTGATGCGGGTGGAATCGTGCTGTTAAATAGTTAAATGCCATCATCATGTATACGTACAAAAAAAATGTATATGCAAATGCATTGAGTGGAATTGAATTTAACTCAAATTCATTTTCCAAAATTGAGATTTTTTGTAATTTGCAACCGCATGGATTAACCCAAATGAATGCCATTTTTCTGACCCTTAATGTGTCATTAAATGTTTTAAAAAAAAATAAAAAATTGTTATACTTACCACTATGCTCATCTCTAGGACCTCCCGTCCTCCCTACTAACCGTCTAGTCCTTATGTTTTGATTCCCCTGGTAATTACATTGGAATATTTGGTCTATTTGCACAGTGCCAGACTTCCAGGTGTCATGGTGACCACTAGGATTCTGCGCATTTGTGCGGGATGTCAATGGCATCATGACATCACAGTATGCACCGTTGACCTTCCGTGTGCCTGTACAGAACACTTCTGGGCACCATAACACCTAGAAGTCTGGTGCATCACGAGAGGACCGAAAATTCCAATGTGACTGACAGGGGACCAGTGGAAGTGGTGAGGACTGGATGTGTGGCAGTGACTAACGGATGAACCAGAGAGGAGAATCTCCATGGAAAAACAGGAAAAAAATCGAATTTCACCTGACCCTCCCATCTATTGGTATAGGTATACAATCATTGTATTTTAGTCTCTCGCTATATTTTGAGCTTTTAAAGGTTCTTACTCACTTACCCTAGTCCTAGCTGATGACATATATTATTCGAGATTTCCTCAGTCCAGAGATCTGCACATGCCGTATGCCATTCAGCCTGAACTTTGATCTCAACCTGTCCGCTGGAGGAACTGTTGGAGAGTCGCACTAGACAAGAAGAGCACAACAAGACCGGCATTCAGCAATTTTAAATAAATACCAGTAAAATCTATTCATTCACCTATAGTCCTTTTCGAAAGCTGTCCTTACTGGGATTTTATTTCAGAAAATACTCATTCTCCAGCACAGTTTGTTATGTAAAAAAACAAACCGTGCTTTACTAACCATTCTCGGGTTCAGCAATTTTTTTTTATTTAGGGCTAAATATCAAAATCCGTATCAAAAGGGAAGCTGCGGGTAGCACTCACCGTCTTGTAAAATCCATATGGACCTCGTCATTTCGTCACGTCTTTAGGACCCGTAGAAGCGCAGGTGCACGAAACGGCCATCGGCCGTTGTATCCCACACTTTACTGCCCTGCTTAAGATGTTTTGATTGTTTGAATAAAACGGATTTTATAAGACGGTGAGTGCCAACCACAGCTTCTCTTCTGATACAGACTAATGGTGATGTGTTTTTTCTGAGTGAGCACCCGTATGTCTTGGCACAGATGCCTCCAATACTAGTGACCCTTGCTTTGGGTGGATTTCCTTGAGTGGTGCAGCAGTGGGGATTGCTTTTTTTCTGTGCATGGACTAAATATCGAAATATTGCTTGTATGTAAAAATGATATCAATAAAATTGTTAGCTCAGCAAGCAAAAAAATCGAGCCATCATATACTTCTATTGACTGAACAATAAAAAGTTACAGGTCTCTACAAACTAATTTTTTGTGTTACAAAGTTCTGAATATTTTTTTTAACCAATAGAATATAAAGAAAAACTATACAAGCATCTTATCACCATAAACACTGTATGTGGAGAATCATGATCTAAGGTCATTTTCACCACACAAGATGGAGAAATTGCTTTTTTTTCACAATTTCACCTGACTTTGAATTTGTTCCCATTTTTCAGCACATTATATAATAAAGTGAATGGCTACATGGAGAGAAAAGAGGGAGATAAAAAAATGAAGACAACAAACAAAAAATTGAAAAAAAAAAACCCAAACAAATATAATTATAATTGCCCAGTCGTGAAAAGGTTTTCGTTAAAGGGGATCTGTCATCAGGTTTTTGCTATGTAATCTGAAAGCTCAATGATGTAGTGTAAAAGCAACTGATTATAGGGATGTCACTAGGTTGTGTTTTGCTGTGTTAACACAATCATTGCTTTACCAGCAGGAGATTATTGCTACTGGATTAGGTATCTTGTGCCTTCTAGTTCAACCCCGCCCCCAACACTGATTTGCAGCTTTCTGTTTATACACAGTATACACAGAAATTAACCAATCAGTTGGGTGGGCGGGGTTATACACAGCTCAGCATTCCAAGCTCTACCAGATCTGCAGCAGAGAAAACCGTGATTTTATCATAACTACTGCACCCAGTAAACTAAGTGACACATGACTGAAATCAGGGTCTCTGCCCCTACATCATGCTGCTGCTAGTTTACATAGCAAAACATGTTGATGGATCACTTTAAATTCCAGCAATAACTTACATATACCTTTAAATCAAATTTTGGGTGAAAAAAATGATTTGTGGTGTACATTAGGCCAGGTTCAGATGGCCATATTTCATGGTCCATGTATGACAGCATTTCCTGAACCAACTGTTGGTCTCATGATCTGCTTTGGACACTATTTCCATGTCAGAAAACCGGCAATCTGGGCGTAGCGATCTTTACATGGACTATGAAATATGGCCGTGTGATCCTGGCCTTAGACGACATTCCCACCTACATTCAGACATTAAGTTTATCAGTTCTGTTGTAGAAACAGACAAATGGAATCATTGTCTAAAATGGATCTGCGGCGTAGATGAACCAAATGGACATTTAGGGACCCCATTGATTATTATTAGGTGCGGCTGGGTTCCACTATATGTCCATGTTTAGACCGGAAGAAAAAGCATAGCATGCAGAACTTTTTATTCATCCTTTGGCCACATTCACACTTTCAGTATTTGGTCAGTATTTTACATCAATATTTGTAAGCCAAGACCAGAAGTGGGTGAAAAATACAGAAGTGGTGACGTGTTTGTAGTATACTTTTCCTCTGATTGTTCCACTCCTGGTTTCGGCTAACAAATACGGATGTAAAATACTGACCAAATACTGAACGTGTGAACATGGCCTAAATCTGAGAGTTAGCAGAACCCATAATAATCATTAGTCTGATACAGGTGTCTGAGTCAGATCCACACCATAACTTATTCTAAGATGATTAGTATCTTCTGATCGGAGAAAACCAATGTTTATATTTGGACTTTGTGAGTCATCACTTTTACATGCATGGCGTACCTTCATCCAGACAGACTTGGGCCTTTAAAACTTAATCGATGTTAGGATTTACCTACATGGTATAGCTACAACTCCAAGTGAGATAATTCTTCTTAGTAATTGTATGTTTGTAAAGTTAATATAATTGTGCCATTATTTTGTCTGTTATTAACAATATAGTTCTCATTAAGCTGGTCCTAACAATTAGATAAAAAGAATCCAGCACATTAATTTCAGCAGTATAGACTGACTATTTAATATGCTTACTACAATTATTACTATTATTCCAATTATCATTATTACTACAATTATTATTTCTGCTAAATTGCCAATAATTTCATGAAGGAAAACAGAGTTTAATGTAGCCCTCCTCCTCCCATCAAAATGTTTATCCTCATAATATATTGCAGTCACCATGCTATATAGCACTCTGTACTTACAATTGCACATTTTTCCTTTCTAACGAGATAATTCTTCTCTTTTCAATTTGGTCTATGAAATCACATGATTAAAAGCTGACTACCTGATTCCTTCTAAGCTTGATGTAGAAACAGGAGGTCAATTTTCCCTGCATGAGTCATAAGTCACTGCAAAAGTCCCTGGCAGAGGGGAGGGAGGGAGCAGCTGGGTCGGAAGTGGCAGAGGGGAATGATAAATGCGAGGACAAGATAATTCCTGTTTATACATAGAGCAGATAAAAGAGAAGAATTAACTGGGTAGAAAGGCAAAATGAGCAATTGTAAGAACACACTACTGTATAATATGATGATTGCAATATATTAAGAGGGTAAAAACGTTGATGTGTCTGCTTCTTTAAGAGCAAAACATAAGCTTTATGAGTGAGAGGCTGGTACAGAAAGAGAGCCGAACCTAACTTGTATTACATAGTAAAATGAAGTCTCTTGACTCCCACAAAGGCGCCTGCTGGGAGATAAAATGATTAGGAATGGTACATTTCAACATGTCTGATCTTTTGTTCCTACAGGAGATTGCCATTTACCATGGGTCTCTCGCAGGAAGTTTGGAAAAATACACCATTGGTAAACTGGGTTTGCTCTTTGATTGTGAATTTGAGAAAAATAACTTATGGTAATGTGAATGTATGTCTAGCTTTAGAAAGGCTTTTGGGCCCCTGCGTATAGAGCCCTGTTGCAACAGAATTTTTTCTTCAAGAAAAGGGTGTAGTCTAGCGGGAGACCAAATCTTCCATCAAAAAGCAATATTTAATAAACCATAGATAAAAAGTGATATGTTCGTATACCACAAAAGTGAGACAATATCTCGCACGTTACAGCTTAATGCACATACGCAGCGTTAACCAACGTGTTTAGACAAACGTCTTAATCATGGCATGAATTTTTTCTTGGTGTAGCATGGGACACACAACCTTACCACATTTTTCTTCATCTGAACCATCTGGACAGTCTGAGTGTTGATCACAGACGTGACTCAATGAGACGCACTCCCCACTATTACACTGGAAGGAGGATGCATTACAGGCCTCTGCAGAAAAGATATATTTGTTACATAAACCATTACCAAAGCACCAAGTGGGCTGCGCCATTGTTAAATTGGCAATTATGCAACTCAGAGAAAAGATGGACGTTCACACTGATATAATATTAACATCTATTTTTAGCAAGCTTTTAAATCATTAGTAATCGGAACCTCAATGGTGAGAGTGAATGTCGCGTCAATGTCACTCATAACTCTATTACTGCTGAATGCATCTCCTAGTCTTCCTCGTCATCTCTGCTAATTGCACATCCAGTCTAACAGATGATACTAGATGGAGCCATGCAGTGTCTTTTGCATCGATAACTCATAGCACTTTCATTATCCAATCTTTCTTAGACCAGATCCCCAGCACCGATTCAATTTCATTTCACCATAGGTGAAAGTGTAAATTTACTCGGAAATTATTGACATGTTTTAGAGTTCCATCACTCACAGAATGCATCTGGCGTGATACCTTAAATGTTAGTTTTATTTTTCCCTACTTGTTTTGCTCTGTCATTGTGAACTTGAGTTTGGAGTACTGCATAGCGTCACAATTTATACTTATGCTTCATTTTAAAATAAGCTGACAGCATATATCACAGATTAAAAATTCCTCCCTGCTTTCCCTCTCTTTCCTTTCAGCTTTTTTCATGCTTTCTCCTTTCTTTCACTCCTTAATTTCCTCTCTTTTTTCTTCTTTCTTTAACCTTCTTCCTACCTTTATTTCCTCTGTTTCCTACTCTTTAGAACTTCCTGCCCTAATTTGTTTGTTACTTATCCTGCCTTCTTTTCTTCCCCCTTCATTCTCCCTCCTATTATTTACTTTCCTTTGCTTCCCTCCATCCTCTAACCCCTCCTCCCTTCCTTCCTGTCCTCTTCTTTTCCTTCCTGCTTTACTTACGTCCTTCCTTCCTTCATTCCTACCCTCCCAATCTTTCTAGCTCATAAACAGAATTCATAATTATTGGATTATTGTAACACTTGAAAATGAGACATCACAATTTATTATTACAAAATATTTTTATTTTTAATTGTAATGTTTTTTCATTCTTGCTTTCTTTTCTGCTTTTATTTCACCCTTTCTTCCTTCGTTCTTCCTTTCTTCCCTCCCTACTTACTATCTTCCCTGTTCCCTCCTCTGACTACCTTCTTTCTAAATACCTAAGATCGAGTCTAATACTCCATAGTAAACATTATATAACGCCGTGCAACATCTGTTGCATCGTTAACTTGTAGCAATTTCATTCTCCAAACTTTAGATCAGCTTCTCAGCATCAATACAATTTCTTTTCACAATAGGTGCAAGGCTAAATTTGCCCAGAGATGATTGACATTATTCACACGTCTAGAGTTTTATAACTCGCTGAATGCATTAAACATTTTAGGTAAAATGTTGACTTTTTTTTTGGCCTTTTCTTTTTTTACTCTGCTTTTTTGAACTTTAGTCCAGAGTGAGCACTGCAGCATGCCTCATTAAAAAGAGGATTATGGAACACGGCCATAAAATGTCCAAAGTATTCTTCATAATTTAGCTTTCTTTTCTTTTTTTAATAATTTCTTTGTTTCTTTTTCTTTCTATGTTCTCTCTCTTTCTTCTATCTTTCTTATAATTTATTTCTTTCTCTCTTCTATCTTTCCTATCATTTATTTTTCTCTCTTCCTTTTATCTTTTTGTAATTTCTTTATCTTTCTTGTAATCTCTTTCTCTCTGTCTTCTTTCATTATTTCCTTAAGTTTAATAATTTCCTTCTTTCTTTCTCTCTCTTTTACTATTTTCTTTCCACATTAATACTCCTGATCTTTGTACCTCAAGAATAGAAAGCATCTTTATGAAACTTTATGTTATTAAAAGACAGAAAAGAACTACTGTATATGAGCTTTTTTAATTGTAGATTTTTGCCTTATTTTAAAATATCTCTAATTGAGGCCTTCTATCTATTATCTATCTATCTATCTATCTATCTATCTATCTATCTATCTATCTATCTATCTATCTATTCTCTATATCTATCTATCTATCTATCTTTGCAACTGTCTGTCTATCCATCCTTAATAAATTAACAATACTTTCACTTTTCTAATAGAAATATTGGGTACATGCTATACAATGGCAGCATTACTGTATTATCCTATATACATATTTTTTTCTTTCCATACATCATTACCAAATATAATCATCCTCCTATTGATAATCATTTCTGCTATCCGGCCACCATTGCTGATGATATATGAAGCAGAAAGAATAAGCTTGACTTTTCTCAGCTACATTAACTACAAAGGAGCTGAAACAGCACAAAAGAAAGCATCTTTTGGCTGAACAAAGTAAATGCATTTCAGAAAAGAGAGGAGGACAAATTAAGGAAATATATAGTCACGCAACACCTAATATGTCTTCTTGAAAAGAATATATCTCTAGAGGGACACATTTGTTTCAGCCTGAGTAGATTGCTATATTAAAAATGCCTAAGCATGAAAAGGCAAATTACTTCACCCATTGTGCATAAATGATCTTCAAAATTGTTTAATTTCATTTTATTCTGCTATCTATTTCTGTACTTGGCAATGCCAAAGAAAATATCATAGTATAGCAAGCTGAAACCTCCACATGTAGAAATTGCACGTGTATACATATATGGATGATATACAGTATAGTGCCCAGGATGGTAGCCATAGTGGCGCTGCTGCTCCATGATGCCCTGGTACATTACAAATAAATTGTATCCCAGTTCCAGTGTGCTATCTTGTGTAAGGAGGATTACACTGACTTTCTGGCCATAGGCATCCACTCTCTTCAGTTTTGCATACCCAGGAATAACTGCACAGTTGAGATGGGCGAACCCAAACAGTAAAAATCGGGGTCTGAACTGAACACCTAGTGTTTGTGCAAGGACCCTGAAGATGGACTTCTCCAGGAAGACCATGTTATTGTTCAGGTCTGGCAACATTGGGTGTTTCGGGCTGCAACCCTGGGTGGGATGCAACCTTCAGCTGTCAGCTTTAATATGGCTGGTTATAAAGAATAGAGAGGTACCATGCCATTTTTTTAAAGTGTAAGTTAAAAAAATGGCATCGGGTCTCCTCCATTTTTTGACAACCAGCAAGGTAAAGCTGGGGGCTGGTACTCTCAGACTGGTAAGGGGACAGTACGGATTGTCTTCACTTCGAACAGGTGAGGGAAGTGGTTGTTTAATATTTTTCTTCTTTTCCAGGGGACATGGGCATCAGTAAGTTAGGCGTAAAGAAGAGTATTATGGTTGTTTATTATTATTATTATTATTATTATTATTATTATTTATTGTACTGTTACACACTTAACAGTATGGCTGGTCCATACAATCAAGGCAACTGTTACCACCCACCTTTCGTGTCTCCCTTTTTCTTCCTCATAGATTGTAAGCTTGCGAGCAGGGCCCTCATTCCTCTTGGTATCTGTTATGATCTAAGTGATTATTGCTATGCTGCAATGTCTATTGTCTGTACAAGTCCCCTCTGAAATGTAGGCACTAAGTGTTACGGTTAATGTAATGTATTTATAAGTAATCTATAGTCTTGTAAAGTACTGATGCTGCTGTGTAAATACTGAAAACCAGGGGAAGAGTCTTGAGGAGATCATTTGCATATTCCCAGTGCCTTCTGGGATAAGTGAAGAGTCTCCGCGAGCTCAACGATCACTGGGTTTTGGCCGTTGCAGCTGAAAAGAGGAAATCTGAAAACCAGGGGAAGAGTCTTGAGGAGATCATTTGCATATTCCCAGTGCCTTCTGGGATAAGTGAAGAGTCTCCGCGAGCTCAACGATCACTGGGTTTTGGCCGTTGCAGCTGAAAAGAGGAAATCGGAAAACCAGGGGAAGAGTCTTGAGGAGATCATTTGCATATTCCCAGTGCCTTCTGGGATAAGTGAAGAGTCTCCGCGAGCTCAACGATCACTGGGTTTTGGCCGTTGCAGCTGAAAAGAGGAAATCGGAAAAACCCAGGGCTCATCTTTCATCGTTTTTAAGAAATCTCAAGATGGAAGAAGCCAGGAGCCATTTGGTGAGCTGCATTTCTTGCTACATGTTCACAGACTTACCAGTGGAAAAGCCAAACTTCACATGCCACAAATGCAAGCTTGTGTCCCTGTTGGAGGAAAAGTTGCAAAATCTCGAAGAGAGGTTAGCTACGTTGAAGATCATTAAGGAAGGTGAAGAGTTCTTGGACAGAGCAGAATTATCTCTTCATGTTACAGAAAGAGAAGAAATTCGAAGTGCACCTGAAGAAACAGAGGAATGGAGACATGTGACCCAGAGAAGCAGGAGGATCAGGAGGCAGTCAGCACCTATACTGCTCAAAAACCAGTACCAGGCTCTCACGCAGGAAAACAATGAAGAAATACATCAGGATAAGACTTTGCCAACAAGCAGCAACCTTGTACGCCTTCAGAGTCCTCCTGGATGGAGAAAGAAAAATGTTGTGAAGAAGAAACGGAGAGTGGTGGTCATGGGGGATTCCCTGTTGAGAGGAACAGATGCCTCTATCTGCAGACCGGATATAACTTCAAGAGAAATGTGCTGTCTTCCAGGTGCAAAAATTAAAGATGTGTCTGACAGGATATCAGGACTCTTCAGACCTACAGATGACTACCCATTCCTGCTACTACATGTGGGGACAAATGACACTGCAAGAAACGACCTGGAAACCATCTGCAGAGACTTTGAAGACTTAGGCAAGAAAGTGAAAGAACTGGGAGCGCAGGTGGTCTTCTCTTCCATCCTCCCAGTGGATGGCCATGGAACAAGGAGGTGGAATAAGATTCTGCAGGTGAACAACTGGCTACGTCGATGGTGCCGTCAGCAACGATTTGGATTTCTGGATCACGGAGTGAACTACTTATACGATGGACTACTTGCTAGAGATGGGGTGCACCTTACGAAGACTGGTAAGCATGTATTTGGAAGTCGCCTTGCTACACTTGTAAGGAGAGCTTTAAACTAGAACAACATGGGAAGGGAAGCAAAAGACCAGAAAAAGCCATACACCTGACAAATGCTATTGAGAACTCTGCTATTAGAAGTGGAAAGGAAGAACAAAGACGAAAGAATCTAATTAATAAAAATATTGGAGAAAGAGAAACCAATCACAAACTAAAATGTTTCTATACTAATGCACAAAGCATGGGCAACAAACAAGGAGAATTGGAACTACTAACACAGGAAAAGAAATATGATGTCATTGGAATCACTGAAACTTGGTGGGACAATACACATGATTGGAATACAAGACTAGAAGGATACAACTTATTTGCAAGAAACAGACTTGATAAACGAGGAGGGGGTGTCGCATTGTATGTTAGAAACGCGTATATCTGCACAGAGATTGAAGCTTCAGAGACTGGGAGTTCTGTGGAAACTGTTTGGGTAAGAATACAAGGACAGAACAATGGAAAGGACACCATTGTAGGCATTTACTACAGGCCGCCTGTGCAAGCTGAAGCTATGGATGAACTCTTTATGCATCAAATGGTCAAGTTCTCCAAAAAATATGACATAGTTGTCATGGGAGATTTCAACTATCCAGACATTTGTTGGGAATCTCTCTCAGGCAAAACTAACAGGTCAAGGAAATTCTTATCCTCTCTTGCTGACAACTTTATCTTCCAAAAGGTAAGGGAGAAAACAAGGGGAACTGCTACCTTGGATCTAATCCTTATAAACAGGGAGGAAATGGTTGAGGAGGTAAAAGTGGCTGGGACCCTAGGAGGTAGCGACCATGCTATTTTAGAATTTTGGATAACTAGAGGCGGAAGACCTGTGAAGACTCAGACGTCAAGGTTAGATTTCAGAAAGGCAGATTTTAAGGGATTCAGAAAGAGAATTGGAGGGATCCAATGGCTGGATATCCTTAAAGACAAAAATGTCCAGGAAGGATGGGAAATCTTGAAAAATGAAATTCTCAAAGCACAGTTGTTAACAATTCCGAAAAGAGGGAAGAATAGGAAGCAGTTAAGGAAACCAGGATGGATGAACACAGAACTTAAGCACATGCTAAAAAGGAAGAAAAAAATGTTTATAAAATGGAAAGAGGGAGGCATATCTAAAGAAGAATATAATGCTGTCTGCAGAACCTGCAGGGCACAAATCAGATTATCTAAAGCTGAAAATGAATTGAGGCTTGCAAGAGATGTCAAAAGCAATAATAAAGGATTTTGGGGATATGTCAAAAGTAAAAGAAAAGTCAAAGATGCTATAGGATTTTTACAGGATGAAAATGATGAAATGGTAAGACAGGATGTTGAGAAGGCTGAACTTTTAAATTCCTATTTTGCATCTGTTTTCTCTCAGAAAGGAAATGTAACATCAACTGTTATTCACTGTCCTATTAAGGGAATAGAAGAATCCAGGATATCTATAAACAGAAAGATAGTGAGGAAACACTTAGCTAGCCTAAATGAATTCAAGTCTCCAGGTCCAGATGAATTACACCCCAGAGTACTGAAGGAGATAGCAGAAGAAATTTTTGAACCCCTCTCTATAATCTTTGAAAATTCTTGGAGAACAGGAGAAGTGCCAGAAGACTGGAGAAGAGCAAATGTTGTTCCTATCTTCAAAAAGGGGAAGAAGGTGGACCCAGGTAACTATAGGCCGGTGAGTCTGACTTCTATACCAGGAAAGATCTTTGAACAAATTATTAAACAACATGTATGTCAATACCTGGATAAGAATGAAGTGATTAAACAGAGTCAGCATGGGTTTGTAACTAATAAGTCATGTCAGACTAACTTAATTTCCTTCTATGACGGTATCACTGATTGGTTGGATCAAGGAAATGCTGTAGATATAGTATATCTTGACTTCAGCAAAGCATTTGACAAAGTCTCTCATACAATCCTTATTGAAAAAATGATTAAGTATGGAATGGACAAGGCAACTGTTAGGTGGATTCATAACTGGCTTAGTGATCGGACCCAAAGAGTGGTCGTAAATGGCTGCACATCCAGTTGGAAGAATGTCTCAAGTGGGGTACCACAGGGCTCTGTCCTGGGCCCTGTATTGTTCAACATCTTTATCAACGATTTAGATGAAGGAATTGAGGGTAAACTGATTAAATTTGCTGCTGACACAAAGCTAGGAGGGATAGCTAATACTAGAGAAGAGAGAGAGAGGATTCAAAAAGATTTAAATAAACTGGAGAAGTGGGCAGCAACTAACAGAATGGTTTTTAACAGGGAGAAATGCAAAGTACTACATCTGGGCAATAAAAATGGAAAAAGCATATATAGAATGGGAGGAATAGGGCTAAGTGACAGCACATGTGAAAAAGACTTGGGTATACTAATAGATCACAGACTGAATATGAGTCAACAGTGTGATGCAGCAGCAAAAAAGGCAAATGCAATTCTAGGATGTATTAACAGAAGCATACAGTCTAGATCACGTGAAGTCATTATTTCCCTCTACTCCTCTTTGGTCAGACCTCATCTGGAATATTGTGTCCAGTTTTGGGCACCACATTTTAAAAAAGACATCAACAAACTGGAGCAAGTTCAGAAAAGAGCGACCAGAATGGTGACCGGTCTGCAAACCCTGTCTTATGAGGAAAGGTTGCAGGATTTGGGAATGTTTAGTTTGCAAAAGAGAAGACTGAGAGGAGACTTAATAGCTGTCTACAAATATCTAAAGGGCTGTCACATTGTAGAAGGATCAACTTTATTCTCATTTGCACAAGGAAAGACTAGAAGCAATGGGATGAAACTGAATGGGAGGAGACACAGATTAGATATTAGAAAAAACTTTTTGACAGTTAGAGTGATCAATGAGTGGAACAGGCTGCCACGAGAAGTGGTGAGTTCTCCTTCAATGGAAGTCTTCAAACAGAGGCTGGACAGATATCTGACTGGGATGATTTAGCGAATCCTGCTTTGAGCAGGGGGTTGGATCAGAAGGCCCAGGAGGTCCCTTCCAACTCTACGATTCTATGATTCTATGATTCTAAAGGTAATGCCTATTGCGAGTAACATGCACTCAGCTCAGGTATATTAAAAGTATAGGATATAGTTAAATGTTTAGAACATAGAGCAGATTACACAGTAGAAAGCAATGTAAGTGTAATATGCTTAGTGCATACTGTTATAAGATACTGACTGTAATTAGTAGGTGAAAGGTTACACAGATTACCACTGTTCACGGAATACAATCAAACCATGTCACAACACGTATTTAAATATACTCCTTGCAGACATTGTCTTTAGGAGGAGAGGCGTACTACATCTCCTGTCACACACTTTCAGTCGTGTTGGGAAAGTTTCCAAAGAAGCAAGCAGAGGTCCTTATATTGGTTGATGTTGACTATTTAAATAACATTAAAGCATTCAGTTATGTTATTATTACTATTAGGCCGACGTCACACTAGAGAGGAATACGGACGAGTGAGAGGCGTTAAAAAAACGCATTGCACACGGACCAATGATTCTCTATGGGGCAGCTCCCAACAGCCGTATTTTTCTTGGGTATTTTTACGGGCCGAGCCAATTGCAGCATGCTGCGATTGTCAGTGTACTATGACCATAGTACGCCAATGCAAGTCTATGGGTGCGCAAAAAAAACGCATAACACACGGAACTCACGTGTGACTTGCGAGAAATACGCACCCGGTGTCCTTTAGAAAAGCCGGCAATTCTGTGCGAGATACAGTAAAAGGTTTAATAAAGAAACGAAAGAATAGATATATACACATAGAATACATACTGTACATATATATATATACATATGTATTCTGTGTGTCTATATCTATTCTTTTGTTTGGGTTTTAACCTGTCATTGGGCTCCATTATATGTCCATTTTGCAAGCCTGCGAGAAATTCTCGGCATACGGATACCGTATGGATGACATACGGATGCTTACATGGTAAAAATACGCGGCCACACCCTGACAACGGATGACATGCGGAGCACTATTTAGGGACCATTTATGCGTATTACGGCCGTACAATACGGTCCGTATCTTTCTACGTTGTGTGTGACTCCAGCCTGATTGTGTAATTCTTCACACTAAGGTCTTCTTCACAATTATGTTTTTCAAATAGACAGTATAAGGTCTCGCCCATATGAACACATAACACGGCCGAGTGCTATCATATGTTTTATCAGAGAGCACCTGGCCCAATGTTATTTTATGAGGCAGTGCAGATCTGCATTTTTTTATCTCATGCCAATTTGAAATGAGAAAACAATAGCAGTATTCTGTGGGTGGCTCCACAAATCAGATCATCTATTCAAGTCTATGTAAAACATTCGACTACACTAGGATTTCTTGCAGGGGCAGTCTGATTACCACGGACACAGACAATGGAGAAGATGGAGACATTAAATTCTCCATCTTCTCCACACCTTTGCCATGATTTTCTCTCATGAGAGAATCAGATGAGACTAAGGCCTGTTTCACACTTCAGTTTTTGTCCATCAGTCAAGATCCGCCGTTTTGCAAAAAAAAAACGGATCTGCCATTTTGTTTGGCGGATCCGATTTTTTTCCCATTGAGTTGCATTACCGGCGGATCTTGACGGATGGCGATCCGTTGGATCCATTTTTTTGCGGATCCATCAAAATTTTGCCGTCCGCCAACATGCCCGAACGGAGCATGTAACGTTTTTTCGGCCGGCAGGATCCGCACTTCACACTGCGCATGCCCGAAAGTCTTCACTCAGCCGGAAATTTAACCCTAAAGTCTGTTCTGGTGGCTGAAAAAAAAAATTCTCTCTCTCTCTCCTCCCCGGGCTGCGGTTCCTTTAAAATTCTTCATTCATCGGATCTGTCAAAAAACCGGTCCGGTGGCATCCGTTCACATCAGTTAGCAACGGATCCGCTTTCCGCCATTTTGGCGGATTTTAACTGACACAAAAAACTGAAGTGTGAAACAGGCCTAAGATGACAGTCGGCTCAAACTCTGACAGAGTGATGGGATAAGTTGGACAGCCACTTGCTAATTTATTGATTGATATAAAGCTTAATAATTTTTCAATATACTTTCTGTATCAATATCCTCTTGTATTCCCTGCTTGTTGCCTCTTAGTAGGGATGTTCACTGGTTATTTACATTTATATATCTGTCCTGATCATGTGATGGACATACAGGCGCATGGCTCGTTACCGCTGCACTGTACCTGGCACATGACCCGGACAGATATTTATACCCTGGGAGTAAACAGTAAAGTTTAATTTTACTTTGAATGGCTGCAAGAAGAAATCCTATAAATAAGTGTCATTTCCTAAAACTGTAATACTCCTTTAAGATTATTAATATTTCTTTAGATTTTTGTCTCTGGGAACGGGCTAGCAGTTTACAAGGATAAAAACAAGTTGAGTTCTTATTTCTGGGTAATAAACACAGACACTTGCAAGCAATAATATCCGTCATGCTGTCAGCTAATTAGTGATAAAAAAAACATCATAATATTTTGTAGCTCAATTAAAATTGACATATTTTTCATTCTCAAAGCTATAAAACATTTTTTGTTGAACAATTCAGCACATTTGTCTTTCGGGTAATTTATTTAGTTAATTTTCTAAGGAGTTAATAATAAAGGTTTTTTTTTTTCCTGACAACCTTCAAACATATTCCCGTATTGGGCATAATGACATCCTAATAGGGGATAAATGTCTATGAGCTGATGCCAAAGAGTGTTTCTGGATTTGGTGGATCAGGTTGTCTATGCATTAAGGGTTATATTAAAACTTCTGGTGGCCATAGTGCTTTTCGCACTAGATAGTTGGTGACTGCTGTGCAGATTTGAACTTGTCACATCAGTTTATTTGGGGCTACTATGAGAGAAACAATGGTTACCATGCCTGTGATTTGCATGAAAAAAGAGCATCATGCAGTGGTTCATCTTTTTTTGTTTTTCTGAGGGTGTATCTGGCATGAATATTTCTAAGACTTTGTGCACAGTATTGAGAAAGTGGAGAAAGTGTTTTGTATTTAAGACGTGTGTATGAGTGGATTGAGAAGTTCAAGGAAGGTCTCACAATCGCTAGGAAGGTATAAATAATAAGGGCCTAAAAGTGTGAACATATAACCTTTAAAACATATGTATCATGGGGTTACCGTGACAGTGTGGAGCCAGAAGACCACAGCGTCTAATTTCTCCTACACCGGCACTGAGAAAAAGCATGTCTTCATTTTAAATGTGTTTATTTCTTCTGGCAGAACAGGTGTTAATCGACCATGTTGGAAATCCCTGTGCTCACAGCTGAGCTCATTTAGCTAACTCCTTTCCCCTTTATAACCTGGACTCTGTTGCAAAGCCTTGTCAGAGGAGGGTTAACAGAGGGAGCGGAGTTGGTATGAGAAGGAGAGATGAAGGAGTTATCTGTGACTGCTGTTTGGTTTTTATGTGTGGTAATTCCCTATCCTTCTCTATTTTGGTTTATTCTCCTAATCCACACCCTGCTGCATTCCTCTATATGTGAGTGAATATTTTGTATGCCTGGAGTTTTTTGTTAAACATTGTTTGTCAGGTTGGTGTACTATGGTGTACAGTATCACCACTCTTCCCTGGGTGGGGGAAGGGAACGGACGGAGGGCTAAAGACCCCGTCACACACAGCGAGATCGCTAGCGAGATCGCTGATTTTGTGATGCAACAGCGATCTCGCCAGCGATCTCGCTGTGTGTGACATGCATCAGCGACCGGCCCCCCCGCCGGGTATCGCTGATCGTGCAGGAATGTCCTGTGCCATTTTTTGATCGTTGGTCTCCCGCTGGCCAGCACGCATCGCATGTGGCAGCGGGAGAGCAACGATCAACGATCAGCACGCGTCGCTTAGTTACCCGCTGTGTACCTTGGATACCTGCGAGCTCACGCTGGGAGCTGGTATCCAAGTTACACAGCAGGTAACTAAATGACGCGCGTGCTTAGTTACCCAATATTTACCTTGGATACCAGCTCCCAGTGCACGCACGCAGGTATCCAAGGTACACAGCGGGTAACTAAGCGACACGCTTGCTTAGTTACCCAATATTTACCTTGGATACCAGCATCCTAACAGGTCCTGATCGCTGGTGAAATCTGCCTGTTTGACAGCTCACCAGCGATCATGTAGCGAGGCACCAGCGATCCTGACAAGGTCATATCGTTGTCGGGATCGCTGGTGCATCATTTAGTGTGACGGGGCCCTAACTCAGGAGGTAAGGAAAGGGTGGAGGCCCTGGCATTTTCACCTTCAGGAATATCCCAGGGAGTAGGGTGAGCTTGGGCGCCCACTAGTGCTAAGGACAGGGATGGAGCCCCTGGTCCAGGGTCACCCGACAGCTGTGTCGTGACAATACATTTATTAGAAAATCTAAAATAATACCTAAGGAAACCCTCAGTGCACAAAAATAATGAAGGATATACAGATAATTTCAGAATATACTTAAATTATGACTGTTTTGGTAAGCCATGTATTGAAACAGTCACAAGTACTCCAATAGACAACCACTATTTTTGTCTCCTCCTACATATGACAGAGTGTAAGGGGATGAGTTGAAAGGTGGCAGGAGGGACAAGTGGACTCAATTAGCTCTAGAGGAGATATCCCAGGTACTACCACACATGGCCTAGGATGTCCTACGTGTCCACTAAACCATCCCTGCCTACCAGCGGAGGTTAGCACCCTAAATACGATGTTTGGAGCCCCCGTTCCATGGTGGCTGGCACTCACTTGCCTGCAGGCCCTGTGCTGGTATATCTACAGGGAGTCTAGACTAGATAATCAGCAACTAGGTTACTTATCATTCTGATACATATTGATGGGCTTCTGACCATCCTCCAGCGTCTGTACCTCCTACTGAACAACTGTAGCTCCTGATTAACTACCCAAGGAGAAACGCGTCGAGGGAGAGGTATAGAAGCATTGCACATCAATATGTATCAGAACGATAAGTAACATCTGCCCTGATTTATCACATGGTATCTAGCATCCCTTCCCCACTTGTAGCCTAGTTGCTGATTGTCTAGTCTAGTTATATGTTCACACAAGGTCTAACCAGTGACAGCCATGACGAAAGAGCCAGATACTCATCCACAGCTGATGAGCGTGCAAGTAAACTGATTCTGTTGGATAGACAAATGACAGTTAATTATGTTCCCTGACAGAAGCACTATGAGGACAAAGATCTACTTGTGATGAAAATGTGCATTTCTGGATCTCAGCTCAGCCTGAAATATTTTTTAATAAGGGAAAATAAAAGTTTGCTGACAGATGGACAAAGTGTATTAAAAAAGGGAGAGAACTTTTGTAAAAAAAAGGATTTGTCTTTTGTGAATACATTCTAAAGCTAAAGTGCGGATATTCACCCTTGTGTTAGAATGGACGATAGCTAATACTATATTATCACTGTAGGTCTTTTATTATTATAACTATGTTATCACTGCAGTGTCCATTGTAGTAAAAGTCTGTGGTGGCATTAAGGTTTCCCTTTCGGCAACAGAGGAAAGCTGCATCAGTGTCCTATACATAAAAAACGATTGTTGTTTCTCCTTTTACATATAGTATTAGCTATTAGATCTTCATTTGAATTTAATAATACAATTTACAACAAAAAAAAAAATCAATAAAACTGTAATATAACTTGCAACAAAACCTCAGGACATTTAGTAGCTGTCACAAAACACAACATACTTTATTAACTAGTCAGATGTGAACCACACTGGGGGCTTCCATGAAATCTACTTTGCTATGATATTACATTTGTCCTTTGCAGCAAATTACTAAATTGGCAAAAATGCTGTAAAACTACAAAACTTGCATGGAACCTAAGTAATCAGTTAATCAGGATAGAAAAATAAAGTAAAAGTCTACATATTTTATATATGACTTAATTTCCATCATATTTAATCATTTTCTTATCATTAACCCCTTCGCACCCGAGCCTGTTTTTGCCTTCGTGACCGGGCCAATTTTTTCAATTCTGACCAGTGTCACTTTATGAGGTCATAACTCTAGAACGCTTCAACGGATCCTGCTGATCCTGACATTGTTTTCTCATGACATATTGTACTTCATGATGGTGATAAAATTTCTTAGATATGAACTGCACTTATTTGTTTAAAAAAATCAAAATTTTGCAAAAATTTAGAAAATTTTTCAATTTTCAAACTTTTAATTTTTTATGCCCTTAAATCAGAGAGTGATATCGCACAAAATAGTTAATAAATAACATTTCCCACATGTCTACTTTACATCTGCACAATTTTGGAAACATAATTTTTTTTTTTAGGAAGTTATAAGGGTTAAAAGTTGACCAGCGATTTCTCATTTTTACAAGAAAATTTAAAACACCATTTTTTTAAGGGACCACCTCACATTTGAAGTGAGTTTGGGGGGTCAATATGACAGAAAATACCCAAAAGTGACACCATTCTAAAAACTGCACCTCTCAATGTACTCAAAACCACATTCAAGAAGTTTATTAACCCTTCAGGTGCTTCACATGAATGAATAGGTTTGTCAGCATGGGTTTGTAACTAATAAGTCATGTCAGACTAACTTAATTTCCTTCTATGACGGAATCACTGATTGGGTGGATCAAGGAAATGCTGTAGATATAGTATATCTTGACTTCAGCAAAGCATTTGACAAAGTATCTCATACAATCCTTATTGAAAAAATGACTAAGTATGGAATGGACAAGGCAACTGTTAGGTGGATTCATAACTGGCTTAGTGATCGGACCCAAAGAGTGGTCGTAAATGGCTGCACATCCAGCTGGAAGAATGTCTCAAGTGGGGTACCACAGGGCTCTGTCCTGGGCCCTGTATTGTTCAACATCTTTATCAACGATTTAGATGAAGGAATTGAGGGTAAACTGATTAAATTTGCTGATGACACAAAGCTAGGAGGGATAGCTAATACTAGAGAAGAGAGAGAGAGGATTCAAAAAGATATAAATAAACTGGAGAAGTGGGCCGCAACTAACAGAATGGTTTTTAACAGGGAAAAATGCAAAGTACTACATCTGGGCAATAAAAATGAAAAAGCATATACAGAATGGGAGGAATAGGGCTAAGCAACAGCACATGTGAAAAAGACTTGGGTATACTAATAGATCACAGACTGAATATGAGTCAACAGTGTGATGCAGCAGCAAAAAAGGCAAATGCAATTCTAGCATGTATTAACAGAAGCATACAGTCTAGATCACGTGAAGTCATTATTTCCCTCTACTCCTCTTTGATCAGACCTCATCTGGAATATTGTGTCCAGTTTTGGGCACCACATTTTAAAAAAGACATCAACAAACTGGAGCAAGTTCAGAAAAGAGCGACCAAAATGGTGACCGGTCTGCAAACCCTGTCTTATGAGGAAAGGTTGCAGGATTTGGGAATGTTTAGTTTGCAAAAGAGGAGACTTAATAGCTGTCTACAAATATCTAAAGGGCTGTCACATTGTAGAAGGATCAACTTTATTCTCATTTGCACAAGGAAAGACTGGAAGCAATGGGATGAAACTGAATGGGAGGAGACACAGATTAGATATTAGAAAAAACTTTTTGACAGTTAGAGTGATCAATGAGTGGAACAAGCTGCCACGAGAAGTGGTAAGTCTTCAAACAGAGGCTGGACAGCCATCTGACTGGGATGATTAAGCGAATCCTGCTTTGAGCAGGGGGTTGGACCAGATGGCCCAGGAGGTCCCTTCCAACTCTGCGATTCTATGAATGGAATGTGGAAGGAAAAAATAAACATTTAACTTTTTTTCACAAACATTTTACTTCAGAACCATTTTTTTTATTTTCACAAGTGTAAAAAGAGAAAATGAACCACAAAATTTTTTGTGCAATTTCTCCTGAATACGCCGATACCCCGTATGTGACGCTAAACCACTGTTTGAGCACACGGCAGAGCTCAGAACGGAAGGAGTGCCGTTTGACTTTTTCAATGCAGAACAGGCTGGAATTGAGATCGGATGCCATGTTGCATTTGGAGAGCCCCTGATGTACCTAAACAGAGGAAACCCCCCACAAGTGACCCCATTTTGGAAACTAGAACCCTTAAAGAACTTATCTAGATGTGTCGTGAACACTTTGAACCCCCAAGTGCTTCACAGAAGTTTATAATGTAGAGCCATGAAAATAAAAAATCATTTTTTTTCCACAAAATGATCTTTTAGCCCCCAATTTTTTATTTTCACAATGGTAACAGGAGAAATTGGACCCCAAAAGTTGTTGTCCAATTTGTGCTGAGTACACTGATACCCCATATGTGGAAGAAAACTACTGTTTGGGCACACGGTGGGGCTCGGAATGGAAGTAGTGACGTTTAGAGTTGAGCGAAACTGGTCGAAAAAATTCAAAAGTCGCCGACTTTTGGCAAAGTCGGGTTTCATGAAACGAAACCCGACCCTAGGATGAGGTCGGCCACGAGTTCGGCGACTTACGCACCAAAGTCGCGTTTCAAAAGTTTGTTTTGCGCTCTTTTTCAGCCAATCAGGATCCACGGACACTGTGGGCAACGTGATGACATAGGCACGGGTCACCACCATCTTTCAGAAGGGCATGCAAGTGATTGGCTTGCTTTGGTGGGCGTCACAGGGGGTATAAAAGGGCGTGCACGCCGACCACCATCTTACTTCTGCCGATCTCAGTATAGGGAGAGGTTGCTGCTGATTCTGTAGGGAGAGCGTTAGGCAGGGAAGAAGACCAAAAACTGCTTCTGCTGCTAGCGATTTGGCCTGCACAACACACCAGTCACTGTGTGTGCAGTGCAAGGGGAGGCTATATAGTGGTGTATCAGTGGTGTTGGTTGTTGGGCTGCCTTCTAAGGCTTCCTGACAGGCTGGCATTGCTGTTTACCCACTGCTCCGCAAACTGCTTTTTTAAAAGCATTCCAATCTCCCTTATCCTCTAGTCACTTTGGTCACAGCTGTGCCATCGAGCCTGTCACATAGCGCTCAGATATTCATTGGGCCTCAAACTGCTTTTTTAAAAGCAATCCCAATTTTTTTTTTGTCCTGCTGAGAAGAAAAAAAAACTGCTTCTGCTGCTGATAGCAATTTGGCCTGCACAACACACCAGTCACTGTGTGTGCAGTGCAAGGGGAGGCTATATTGTGGTGTATCAGTGGTGTTGGTTGTTGGGCTGCCTTTTAAGGCTTCCTGACAGGCTGGCATTGCTGTTTACCCACTGCTCCGCAAACTGCTTTTTTAAAAGCAATCCAATCTCCCTTATCCTCTAGTCACTTTGGTCACAGCTGTGCCATCGAGCCTGTCACATAGCGCTCAGATATCAGTGGGCCTCACACAATCCAAAAGTGTCCAGTGTCCAAAAGTGTGTGCAGAGATTCAAAATCTCACTTATCCTCTAGTCACTTAGGTCACAGCTGTGCCATCAAGCCTGTCACATAGCGCTCAGATATCAGTGGGCCTCACACAATCCAAAAGTGTCCAGTGTCCAAAAGTGTGTGCAGAGATTCAAAATCTCACTTATCCTCTAGTCACTTAGGTCACAGCTGTGCCATTGAGCCTGTCACATAGCGCTCAGATATTCATTGGGCCTCACACAATCCAAAAGTGTCCAGTGTCCAAAAGTGTGTGCAGAGATTCAAAATCTCACTTATCCTCTAGTCACTTAGGTCACAGCTGTGCCATCAAGCCTGTCACATAGCGCTCAGATATCAGTGGGCCTCACACAATCCAAAAGTGTCCAGTGTCCAAAAGTGTGTGCAGAGATTCAAAATCTCACTTATCCTCTAGTCACTTAGGTCACAGCTGTGCCATCGAGCCTGTCACATAGCGCTCAGATATTCATTGGGCCTCACACAATCCAAAAGTGTCCAGTGTCCAAAAGTGTGTGCAGAGATTCAAAATCTCACTTATCCTCTAGTCACTTAGGTAACAGCTGTGCCATCGAGCCTGTCACATAGCGCTCAGATATTCATTGGGCCTCACACAATCCAAAAGTGTCCAGTGTCCAAAAGTGTGTGCAGAGATTCAAAATCTCACTTATCCTCTAGTCACTTAGGTCACAGCTGTGCCATCAAGCCTGTCACATAGCGCTCAGATATCAGTGGGCCTCACACAATCCAAAAGTGTCCAGTGTCCAAAAGTGTGTGCAGAGATTCAAAATCTCAATTATCCTCTAGTCACTTAGGTCACAGCTGTGCCATCGAGCCTGTCACATAGCGCTCAGATATCAGTGGGCCTCACACAATGCAAAAGTGTCCAGTGTCCAAAAGTGTGTGCAGAGATTCAAAATCTCACTTATCCACTAGTCACTTAGGTCACAGCTGTGCCATCGAGCCTGTCACATAGCGCTCAGATATTCATTGGGCCTCACACAATCCAAAAGTGTCCAGTGTCCAAAAGTGTGTGCAGAGATTCAAAATCTCACTTATCCTCTAGTCACTTAGGTCACAGCTGTACCATCAAGCCTGTCACATAGCGCTCAGATATCAGTGGGCCTCACACAATCCAAAAGTGTCTAGTGTCCAAAAGTGTGTGCAGAGATTCAAAATCTCACTTATCCTCTAGTCACTTAGGTCACAGCTGTGCCATCGAGCCTGTCACATAGCGCTCAGATATTCATTGGGCCTCACACAATCCAAAAGTGTCCAGTGTCCAAAAGTGTGTGCAGAGATTCAAAATCTCACTTATCCTCTAGTCACTTAGGTCACAGCTGTGCCATCGAGCCTGTCACATAGCGCTCAGATATTCATTGGGCCTCACACAATCCAAAAGTGTCCAGTGTCCAAAAGTGTGTGCAGAGATTCAAAATCTCACTTATCCTCTTGTCACTTAGGTCACAGCTGTGCCATCAAGCCTGTCACATAGCGCTCAGATATCAGTGGGCCTCACACAATCCAAAAGTGTCCAGTGTCCAAAAGTGTGTGCAGAGATTCAAAATCTCACTTATCCTCTAGTCACTTAGGTCACAGCTGTGCCATCGAGCCTGTCACATAGCGCTCAGATATCAGTGGGCCTCACACAATCCAAAAGTATCCAGTGTCCAAAAGTGTGTGCAGAAATTCAAAATCTCCCCTGTCCTATAGACACCTTGTACCTTGTTTTACATACTATATAGTTTGTTGGATTTTGTCTACATTTCTACCAAAAATGAGGAAGGCTGGTGGAAGAGGCCGTGGAATTGGGCGGGGGTTGGCAGCTGGTAATGATGGTGTTGGTGGTGGATCTGATGGTAGTGGCAAGAGCAAAATAGGACTGAATGCAGGAGGTGTTGAGCCTGCGTCATCGTCTGGCTACATAAGGCCTCGAACGCTTAGTTTTCTAGGAGTTGGCAAACCGCTTTTAAAGCCAGAGCATCAGGAAAATGTTTTGTCTTACATTGCTGACTCAGCCTCCAGCTCTATCGCCTCCTCTTCTTCAGTTGTAAAAAGTAAAAGCACTGAGTCGTCATTGGAGGCTCATGTTCATGAACCACACCTTTCCTTGTGTCCTTCACCCCAACCAAGATTGAAGGATGACGCAGGCCATACTACTGATTACTCCATGGAGCTGTTTTCACATACCATGCCTGGATTATCAAGTGAAATGGTGAATTACCCAGGCCAAGATGAATCTGACATGGAGTGCACTGATGCACAGCCGCTGATGGATGATTCTGCTGGTACATTCACTCAGAGCACTACATTGTCCTCGCAGTGTACAGAGCCAGATTCTGACCCTGATGAGACTCAGCTGCCCCTTCCCGCACACTATACCACCATACACGGTGACACAGAGGAAGGTGCACATGACATAGAAGAGGAGGTGATGGATGACCCAGTTGTTGACCCAGATTGGCATCCATTGGGGGAAGAGGGTGCTGCTTCCAATAGCTCAGATGAGGAGCATCCACAGCAGACATCGACATCGCAACAGCTGTTATCTGGCAGGCCCGGAGCACTCCAAAGACAGGTTCCAAACATCAAAAGAGTTGCTGGACAGCTTGTCCAGAGGGTCAAAACATCACAGCGTGCTAGGCCGCAAAATGTCTGCCAAAGTAGGAAGAGTGCAGTGTGGCACTTTTTTTAACAAAATCCTCATGATCAGGCCAAGGTTATCTGTAAGAAGTGCGCTAAGACCTTTAGCCGAGGGAAAAATCTGAAAAATTTGAATACCAGTTGCATGCTTAGACATTTAACCAGCATGCACTTGCAAGCGTGGACACAACACCAAACCTCAAGTGCCACATGTGCAACTGATCACAACGAAGGTAGTCAGCAACGCTACATTGTTTCCCCCACTGTAAGCCCACCGGTTAGCACAGCAGCAAATGTTGAGGTGTCGTTGCAAGGCCACAGCAGTCAGGGAATCCCACTGTTATATCAACGAAAGACTGATTCTAGGCCATCAGAAAGAACACCAACTCCATCACCATCATCAACCCTCTCTCAGTCCGCCCTGTCCACCGCTACTTCCACCATATGCAGCTATCAAGTCCAGCTCACCCTCCCAGACACTATGAGTAGGTCAAGAAAGTACTCAGTCTCTCATCCGCGTACACTGGGTTTGAACGCCCACATTGCCAAACTAATCTCGTTTGAGATGATGCCCTTTCGGTTGGTGGAAAGCACAGCTTTCCGCGAACTCATGGCCTATGCAGTACCACGCTATGACCTACCCAGTCGCCACTTCTTCTCTCGCAAAGCCATCCCAGCCCTCCACCATCATGTGAAAGACCGCATTGTCCATGCACTCAAGCAGTCAGTGAGCGGAAAGGTGCACCTCACAACTGATGCATGGTCCAGTCGGCATGGCCAGGGCTGTTACGTGTCCATCACTGCGCACTGGGTTAATGTGGTGGATGCAGGGTCCACAGGGGACAGCGGTGGTGGGACAGTGCTGCCTAGCCCACGGTATAGGAAACAGTTGGCTGTAGGCGTTCCACCCACCTCCTCCTCCTCCTCCTCCTCCAGAAGCGAAAGCTCGTCCACAGAGCGCAGTCGTACGAGCACTCCATCTGCAGCTGCCACTGTTGCACACGATGTGTCCCCCTATCGAGCAGCTAGTGGAAAGCGTCAGCAGGCTGTGTTGCAGATGATGTGTTTGGGCGACAGACATACCGCCGAGGTGCTGGCCGAGTACTTGAAGCGACAAACTGAGTCATGGCTGGGCAGTGTACATCTTGAGGCAGGCAAGGTAGTTAGTGATAACGGCCGTAATTTTGTGGCAGCCATAGCCCTTTCAAAACTCAGCCACATACCTTGCTTGGCTCACACCTTGAACCTGGTGGTGCAGTGCTTCCTCAAAAATTATCCGGAGTTAACAGCCCTGCTCCAGAAGGTGCGAAGACTGTGCGCGCACATCCGCCGGTCGCCTGTACACTCCGTTCGTATGCAGAAGCTGCAGCGATTGCTCCACCTTCCCAACCACCGCCTCATTATCGACATTGCAACAAGGTGGAACTCCACCCTGCACATGGTGGAGCGGCTGTGCAAGCAGAGGCAGGCCATAATGCATTTGTGGGAGGATACACGGCCAGGCACTTTGAGAGCAGACATGGAGTTGACAGGTGTGCAGTGGTCGAAGCTGAAAGACCTCTGTAAAGTCCTTCAGTGTTT